>NC_143564.1:84186250-84845833 GCF_054136105.1 Typopeltis vanoorti | reverse complement strand
GCCACAAAACCTTCTGAAGATATTTAGCACCTCTTGGAATGCGGAAAACTACCAAAAATCTGGAAAACACCAGTAATTAAATACCCTTACTAAAACCTAACAAAAACCCTAGTGTAAAAGCTACAGACCAATAGCTTTGACTAGCCCTCTCTGTAAACTAAATGATAGAATTATACATTCCGGACTTATGAATTAGCTCTTCGAGAATCACGAGATCAACTTCTACCAAACTGCACACAGGTCTCCACACAGTACAGAATATCCATTATTTTATTTTTGCAATCAATCATTGATGGCTTACAAGAAAAATCACCAAAGACAACAGCAATATTCTTGGATCTCACAGCTGTCTACGATCGCGTCTGCAGACAAAATTTAATAAAAATTGCATACGATACTGGAATAAAGGGGAGTGCATTAATTGGGATTTCAGAGTTCATGAAAGGAAGAAAAATGAAAATAAAAGTTAATGCAATTTATTCCAACATGCTTAACTTGGGCTGGAGTTCCACAAGTATCTGTTTTAAGCCCACTTCTATTTCTCATCTATAAGAACAATATCCATCTTCACATAATAAATGACACAAAAATAGCATGCTATGCAGATGATATAGCAATCTGACACTCAAGCAGTAATCCTCAACAATCTGAAAAAGTCTCCTAAATAATTCAATAAAAGGCTTAGAAAGATTGGCAAAGGAACTTAAACTACAGATAAACCAAGAAAAACAAAACTGAGCATCTCCACCACTGATTACAACCATGAAATCAAAATATATAATACTAAAATAGAAAAAAACAGTCTCCAAAATACTTAGGCCTAACCCTAAATACTGAACTGATATTTACAATTCATATTACAAATATGTCTAAAAAAGATTAATATCATCAAAAGGTTTTGTGGAACAAAGTGGGGTGCAAAACTGAACATACTCAAAACTACAAATACGACACTCATAAGACCCGTTATGGAATATGCTTCATGAATGTGGGCTCTAGCTTCTAATAGCTGAAAAGAAAAACTTGACAGAGTACAATCAGGAGCAGCAAAAATTATCACAGGCGCAGTCTCATCCACAAATAATGTAAAAGCTCAACAAGAGTGTGGGCTTCACATATTAGAAGACAGAAGAAAACTCTCCACAGTTAAGTTCACTAAATAAAAAAATCAGGAGCCACCAACAGGATCACATCTCACTCAGGACTCTCGATGCCTGAACCAGAAAATCTAGACTAAAGAGACCATCTACATTACAATATGATCATCATGATCATGAAATTATTAAATAGATTGACGTAGAGCACCTATCCATAGAAATAAGCAAAGTCTCATTCTTTTCTTACCAAATAAAAACACAATGATAAACTTAAGTCTCCTCGAATCTGGTTCAAAAAAGGATTCACAGCAAGAAACTAAAAGAAAAGGCTTGACACTATACATCACTTAAATAATCCAAACCATGTCATTGCTTACATTGATGGATCATCTGATGGAGCACTCAACCAAGGAGGACCAGTGGTTTTTCTAACTCTACCTGTGGCGAGGAAATGCAAATAAAAAATACAGCTGGCAAAATAGCTTCAAATTTCACTTGTGAATTAACAGCCACACAAACAGCACTCAAATTCTATCTCTCAAATCCAGTAATATACATTACAGAAGGAATAACCATCTACAGCGACTCAAAATCTGCACTTGAGGCATTAAAAATGGAAATACGAAACTCACACAGGAAATTTATGAACTACTAACAAACTTAAATTTGAAAAATAAGAACGGCACACTGCGATGGATACCAGCCCATGTCAATATTGAAGGCAATGAAAGAGTGGACAGATTAGTCAAAGAAACAAGATTAGTCAAAGAAACACTAAATGATGCTAACTCAATCGCCAAAATACGATTGGTAAAACAAACTATCACGAAGAAGAAATAAAATCAGTAAAATTAATGAAAATAGAGAAATAACCACAATCGTCAGCAGACAAAGGAAGGAACATTTTAAAGGCATAAAAATTCATCCAGACGGTAGTAAGAGCTATGAAACATGCCAAAACAGTCCAGTTAAAATAACATCAATATTTATTCTTGTCCAGCAATTGCTGCTTCTCTACAGAAAATTCACGATAACCCTAGAGAAAAGCTCTACTCCATCAAAGTTCAACAGATTGCCAAAGCAGTTCTACAGATCCATGGTCATATCTAGAAGCTCTTCAATGGACTCGACAACAACAATAAAAACAACAACAACAACAACAATAGCACTATTAAAATATGGCTAACTGAATTAGTCTCTACAAAGAGAATTGTTTTGTGGATCATGACAAAACATTCCCCCATCTTTTTACTGTAATGCGCGAATACGAGCAGCAGTTCTCCTCACTTGTCACGGTCTTGTACACGCAATACAAAACCGGAATTCATCCATTTTGCATCTCTTCTTTTATTGTAACATAACAATACCTATTTGTGTCTAGGAAATATTGATTTCAAATTTTATAACACAGCTATTTCCATTACGATTAAAAAAAAAATTGGAAGGAGGCTAGTTCTCAGAATGTTCTTATGTGTGCGTATGTGTTTGTCGATTCTCATGAGATACGACTTCTAGATGATAACGTAAAATTATTGAAAGCTAGTGCCGAGAATGTAAACAGAATCGCAATTGTGCAGTTTAAAATGACAAAGCTGTCAAGAGCTGCGAGAATCGTCTCTTGTTACATCAACCTTAATCCTACATTGATGACTAAGCGTGATTAATTATAAACGCATTATAGAGAACTACCCCTAGCCATTATAAAGTACAATTAATTGCATGCACTACGAACTGCATTTAAGAAGAATGTCAGTCATTTCTATAATTTGAAGGAATATTAGTAATATTTTTTTAAGTACTCGGATGCAGATTTTAAGATTTTTTTATGCGGGAAATACGCTACACTAAACACTCAATACTCTTTATAAATTATATGAAATTAATAAATTATAAATTATACTCAAATAACATATATAGTATATGAAATCGAATGGACGGTATGTCCTTCTGTGTGTGTTAATCGAAACTCTTGCGAGAAGAAGTTGAAGTAACTCGACAGCATGTATATGATTTATTATAAAGTTCTATACGTTGAAATAAGCATAGAGACATCTGTTTTATATTACGCATACTGATATGCATATTCTTGTCTTCAAACATGATCGGTACTGCTTTATGAGTCAAACAGATATTTTCTTAGAGTGGACTATATATCTAGATACTGCCACTGATATCTATATAAGAATATCTCGATTTCTAAATAAGTTATCATAGGTTCCATATCAGTAGCCAGTCTGTTCGTGACATTAAAAATGCTAGGGTATTCAAATCAGTTGTAGTTAACATTATCATCGGAAATCAAAGATTATATATAATCTTTATATTAACATAATCTTAAAAAATATAAACTGTAGTCCCAGTTTATTACAAAACTGCTTATGGTCTCATTTTTAACAATAAAAAACTGCCCATAAGCTACTCAACCGCAATGAACTACATCTGCCTAGAGAACGTAGTCTCTAGTCCGTAGACTATGTTCTCTACGCAAATGCAGTTCAGAAAATTGATTTTGCAGTTTCTGTAGCTTATGGGCAGTTTTTTATTGGTAAAAATGAGACTTGGTGAAGAACAAGCTAGATTCAGGCCAAATAGAGGCTGTCAGGATCAAATTTTCACGTTAAGACAAATAGTGGAGAAATCATGGGAATATAACAAAGATTTGCATTTACGTTTTGTCGATTTGGAAAAGGCATATAACAAGGTGCCAAGAGAGAAGCTATTCAATACGCTACAGTTATATGGTGTCAATGGGGCATTATATCAAGCAATACTTAGTCTTTATTTGAGTTGTATGTCAGCAGTTAGAATTGAAGGAAGTACAGGAAGATGGTTTAATGTTAAATCCAAGGATGTACATTATCCCCTCTGTTATTCATTATCTATATGGATCACGTTATGAAGAAATGTGGTATTAAACCTGATATCAAAATTGGAGAAGTTAATGTCAGCTCTTTGTTTTATGCGGATGATATTATACTTCTAAATAAATCTGCTACAACTCTGCAAGATTACCTAACTAAATTGAATATCTGTTGTGGTGGATATTGTATGAAACTGAGCATTAAAAAACACAATGACAATGAAAATAGGCAGAAACATTGAAAACATCAACTGCATTGTGAATGGAAAACGGATAGAACAAGTAAGACATTTCAGCTCCTTAGGCACGATTTTTAGTGAATTAAATATGGAAATAGACAACAGAATCAATAAAGCTGGTATGGTAGACAGTTTAACTGAATATCTTTATATGGAATAAGAGAGAACACCGAGAAAGATTAGGAGAATGAACGGATAGCACCGATGCCAATATCATATTGAAAACGAGGATATTAGGAAAGAACTTGACTTTGTCCGCATTCAGGAATGCGTTAGCAGAGCTAATTTCAGGTGGCATGGTCACTTAAACAGAATGGGAGAGGAAAGATTAGTAAAACAAGTGTTCTCTGCCAGGTTGGCAGGAAAAAGAGCCAGAGGAAGAACAAGATATAGGTTGATTGATACAGTAAAAAGTGCCTTAGAAGATAGAAATATAAGATATGATAACGTTAGAGTCTTGACAGGTAAGAGTTTGATTTGGAGGAAAATTGTAGACATGTAGTTAGTAATGATGTAAATTTTTCATGAAGTACTATCATATCCTGTACACCCGTTGAGAGTACATGGCAGAAATTTAATGATGATGATGATGAACGTATGCATAAATAAAACTGTTAATCATAGCGGATAGGATGAAGGCATATCTGAGAATATTTTATCACTAAATCGTTTGCAAAACGATTTATTGATAGATTCAGGACTTCACCAATAAAGACATGCTTAAAACCATATTAGAAATTTCTTTCACGTCCACGTGTAGCATATATCCTATCTTGACAAAACGAAAAACACCTGAAAAATAAGATGCACTCCAAAAGGTTTTCAATGGTAACATACAGTTCAAAACGTCTTTAGACTATAAGATCAAAGTTTCTTTTCAACGTATTTCAATGTATTCCTATTAGATATTACTAAAAGTAATATCTATTATTACTAAAAATAAACAGCCATGAAAAAAACGGAGCACTTAAAATGTAAGGAAACTCACTTTTCGCTCGAAGCTTGTTTCGAATAAGTTTATGTGAAATTTATTTTCTATCATAGAGAAAAGATTCATTTCATAAAATCATTTAGAAGCGATAACATGTATCAAAAATCTAAGGAGCCACTTCGTAATAAAATAAATATATACGCCAACAATAATATATATATATATACATCAACACGAGTGATAAAAGAAGGTATATATCCTATAAGTGCTGCGTGGAGGTTTCAGTGAAAATAACGAGAGAATAAATCTATTAATATTTTTATGGAATAGTTTGTAGTCGTAGTTCTTGAGGAAAACTTCGAGAGACGAAGCAAGGGTAGGTGAGCTGAGAGCCCGTTCGCAGAAAACACCAGCAACACTGCATTTTATTAGCATTATAGATGATCTGGTTATCTAAACTTCGCTCCATTGAAAGATGGTATGGAGTTTGTTTAACCCACTGCATGTGAACGATATTAAAGCCTGATATTTAAGCACTGCATGTTATGTTGAATGAAGTGCACATTATCAAGAAAGGTGTGGATTTGATTAATTGTGATTGAGTGTTGGTCTTTTATGTGTAGGAGAAGGAGAGTTGTTAATAGAACAGAGTCCGGAGTCAACTCTGCTTTAGTAAAGAAACTGGAATAAAGGTGGTAATTCACTATGACACGCAGTGAACAACCAGAGAAAGCTACCCAATTAAAAAGAGTAACTGGTGAACCAAAAATAGCAATTTATTGAACAGTCCAGATACGAAAAACATCATATTCTCTAGAAACGTCAAGAGTGCCAGCACATATTTCTCAAAACTTTTCTATTGCGCATGTCTAATGATTGAGATATAGTATAAGAAATCAGGGCATTGGAGTGATTTTCTCTATTATTTTGGAGATGACTGAATGATAGAGATCGGTACTGGATGGATAGCTGACTATCCATCGGTACTGGATGGTTTATTTCATGTTTATTTCATGTTTATATTATAATTTATTTTTATTTTATTTTATTATGTTTTGTACAGTTTGGATATATCCTTGCTTCTACACATCGCAACAAGTGCCAGATGAGTATAAAAATTTTAGAGGAGATATGCGATAGGTGTTAATTCTTGAGCATATCATATGAGGACTGTTGGATTATTTGGGCCAAAAACTTAAGTGTTTAGATTATTTGGTATTTTTCTGATGTCTTTATATCGCCAAAAAATCACTGAAGACTTATATTATGGTGCGCTGTGACCAAGCAGAATGTGATTTTCCTTGGCCATCTATGCAGGAATTACATAGATATGTGATGCCGGTAGGTCAACTTCATCTTTAGGTGCTGTAACAATGCCGCTATCTAGATGAATAAGAGAAATGGGAGAGTGGGTAAGCAGAAGCAACGTCCGATGGTATTTGGAAAGTACCAGAAGGCAATACTTCCATTTCACTAAAAAAGCATGTTTCTGTTATTGTACATTATCCAGTTATATATTTATTTTGCTGATGTTTGTTTTGCATTTATGAGTGCTTCACCGTAAGATGAATACTGAGTACGAGGCCGGAGTTTTTGTTGAAAGTCACATGCAAGCCGGTACTGAAAGTGGAGGGAGGGAATTTTGGATGGAATGTGGAGAACCCCTTCATACTGATGTGAATAATTTTTGTTAATATCTCAGAACAAGTTTTTAAATCGGAACAGTAGAATTAAGATGTTGGCGATGGAAAGGTAAAGTTCGGAGGCAGTCTCAAATGATATCTTTGTAGAACCAAAGTACACAAGGTTGGGATTAGAAGGAAAGTCATTCTGTGTGTGTGTGCTTAATATATAGAGAAGAAATGTGCAAAATTGTTGTATAAGTTACCGAGAGGAAAGGAGAGGGGATGATCGTTATGATATATCTGAAAATATAATCTGGTTAAGAAAACATCTTCTCCACCAGCTTGATCAGTGGAAATAGAAAAATGAAGTCAACTGGTGCTGTGGATATTAATTTCAAACTGCGAAGATAATTTCATTATTTGGAAAGCTGAGCTTGATGTTCAACTTACGTTTATTTTTAACTTGGATTGGTCATTTGTATAATACGAATATGTTAAACAAGAATCATAATCGCTTTTTTTTTTAAGTGGATGTTTCTAAAATATCCCTCTGTACAAATCGATAAATGCACTGTTTAATTTGAACATGCATATTCTGAATTAGATGAAATGACGAACAAAATAATCCTGAATGGTAGAACAGGTTCCGATTATATAATACATCTTATTACATAATTATACCTAAAACGAAAAGCACAATTTAAAATATTTGCTCATTAATAAAGCATCTTTTAAATAATTTCCACTCTGTTATTATAATAATAAAAAAACCTTTATTATCGGTGCTCGGAAATTCATGAATTGATAACATCTATTTAACATTTTTATTTAAATCATTACCCTAAATATATTTAAGAACTTGTAAGAATGGTATTTCATATCTAAATGGATAATAATTATTTTTCGGGTTTTAGAAAATATGTATAATTGACTTCGATTATAGGATGGGCTGTGAGAATCTGGAGTTAAGTGCATTCGCAAGAAAACTGCACACCTCTGTTACTTTGTCTTGTTAAATTCATCCGCTTGAAATGACTCAAGAATGGGAGAATCGATTTTGATGAAACATAACATTTTCAGCAGCACTACTGTCAAGCAATTCTATTTTCGATTATTGGTGGACCATCATAACTTGCAGTTTACATGAAGGCTAAAATATCCTTATGTATCGGCGAGTTTAATTGCCTATTAGCGATTTTAATTTTGCTTCCTGCCTTAACATTGTGAACCCTTAAACGTTACACTGTATGTGATGATTCTAAAATTCTTATACATTGTTCGTATTCTGCCTATTGACTTGCATTTAGAAATTTTGAATTGAAGCTGTCTGGTGATAATGGCCTTACGTATAGTTATCATTATTAGCACTAATAGCACAATTAGTATTATTACGTGACTCCCTTCCCTCAAGGACTCGTTTTAGGCGAGTACTACGCTCATTACGCCCCACTGTTAACGAGGCTTAATCTTTCGTCTATACACCAGCAGTCTGCCTCCGACTAATAGTATTTTTGTTCTTAAATCGAGTGTGTAATTTGACAGATTTTCCTGTATACGGGACCCAATCTAACTACCGCCATAACAGATCAGTTAACTCACCTTCAATTGAAAAAGTCCATATAAAGAGTCCTCTAGTCACGAAATGAGAAAACTCAGACCTTTTCCAATTTCTTAATAAGAGATGTCGAAATCAGTTTGTCCATCCATATAATAAATCAATCACAGTCGATGAACAGACATAATAATTCATAGCCGAAGAAAAAAGTTAATGTTCATCGGTAGATTTAAGAGGAGGAAATTAAGACGAATGTGTGTGTGTGGGCATCATACGTAGACCTGTTACCGTGTTTGTATTCTCAGTTCCTTTGGGAGTGAGAAAAATATTTTCACAACCTGGAAGATATTTGAACTAAGATGCTTCCAATCAAAACCATTCATCTCGCGACAGTGCTGTAGTGCTTTCTTGACAAAAACAAGTCTAATATTCCCAACGTCAGCAAGTTCTTCTACTGTTACGTATTCTACAGCCTCCTCCAAAAACGGAACTAGCGTTTAGAGGTTTAAAGAAATGTGTCAATAGCCTATTAATTAAACTGTATATGATTCATTTTAATAATAAATATTTAGAAATGACATAGTAAATCTATATATAGTTATTTTCTTACACCGGAAACTTACAGTTGCCAATTATTTTGTCTAGTGAAATCTGTTTTATTTGTAAAAAAGAACCTTGTAGAAAGAGGAATCGATAACTGTCTAGACTTGTGACATTTTTACATCACAAGTCGGGCGGTAGTCATTGACAATTTTTTTTTTGTTGAAAATTTAGATCTCATAAATCAGCAGTCACCGTATTCTTCTTTCAATGTCATCAAAGACAAAAACGCCAAATATTGTTTTTTAATAAAAAAAAACTTCTCTTCAGAACTTAGGACTTTATATTTTTCGTTTATACATGGAGAGTAGCTCTATTGTGCACAGACAGGAATACAAATATAAATAGTTTGACATATTTTGAAATAAAATGAAGAAATAACCTTTCATGCCTTTCTGAATGAACATTTCTTCGCTTCATATAAAGTAATATAAAGAAACTGTAATCACATTATAGTTTTCACATTACATCCAAATTTAGCACTTCTTATTAGGAAACACCAATTGTCTAAAAAACTAACGCAGTATAAGTTCACGGTATGTAGAATACAAATTACGCTGTATTACTTCGGAAAGTGTTGTACAACCATTTAGATTATCAAAAGAAAATAAGTAACATCAGTCGTTATATATATATTAAAATATTAATATAGTGAAATTGAAAGTTCGTTTGTCTAAAGAAAAACGTTATCTGTATTTTTGTTTTCATAAAGAATATCATTGTTCCTTTTTTTGTGATAGAATAAAGGCTTGCGATTGAATATCATAAAATTAGAATAATCCTGCAATTTTAACTCTGCGTACGACTAGGGAAAGAGACTTAATTTAGTAACTATGGTTGTGAAGTCTGGAATTCATTCTGAAAAAAAAAAAAATTACCACACATGGCAATCATGTCTTCTTTTAGATAAACTTGTTGTTTTGAATTTTCAGTAACAATTATGAGGAAGAAAAAAAAACCTGTGCTATTTATATATATATATATATATATATATATATATATATATATAATATATATGTTAGCTATTATCTGATGACAGAACTGCGAGATTATAAGGACACAAGTAAATTTAATATATCCACACAACTAGTTTCGTCGGAATGCCGACTTCGTCAGGTGTGATAACATAAGAGTAAATAAAGGACCGTAAAAATATTTCATTTTTTAAAGCATTTGAAAACATTCCTTGTTTGAATTGGAATTGAATCCCAATTCAAACATAACTACATTTTTTGATGCTCGGTTGCAATATTTTACGGTTGCAATATTTTACGGTCCTTTATTTACTCTTATGTTATCACACCTGAAGAAGTCGGCATCCTGACGAAAAACTAGTTGTGTGGATATATAAAATTTACTTGTTTCCTCATAATCTCGCAGTTCAGTGATTAGATAATAGTTCACACACACACACACACACACACACACACACACACACACACACACACACACACACACACATATATATATATATATATATATATATATATATATATATATATATATATATATATATATATATATATATATATAAATATATATATATATATATACATAAATATATATATATATATATATATATATATATATATATATATAGAAAGTTTTTTTTAGCTTGGGTATGTTGTATATTAAATACCAAGCAATTTTTTTTTTTCCCAAGTAAGCAAACAGACGTTTGCGTCTGTACGTAGTGCAAGTCCAGGAAACTTGTCGTAAAGGTGGAATAAGCTGATCACTATCCTTGGTATTTACCCTTAACGCAAAGTACATCGCATAGCGGAGATATATGATGCTATACATTAAAGGCAGGGCCACTACCCAGACCAGTTTCGACCTTTATTGAAATTAGAAAATATGGAACCAGGCTTAAAAAATGCCAATGTTTAATAATACAGAGCTTATACATTTTACCTAAACAATTTGCAACAAGGTGATTTTGACCTTATTAATTAAAAATCTCAGGATAACAGATAGATGTAGAAAGTATTTTTTACCATAGGTATATTATATATTAAAGATACCAAGCAATTTTAGATAAAACATGGTTTTAATCCTATTTCCCAAGTCAATAAAGGTCGAAGTCGGTCTGGGTAGTGGCCCCTGCCTTTAATGTATAGCATCATACATCTCCGCTAGGGGATGTGCTTTGCATTAAGGGTAAATACCAAGGATAGCGATCGCAGTTTATTCCACCTTTACGACGAGTTGCCTGGACTTGCACTACGTGCGGAGTCGTCCAGACTTGCACAACTTTTTTTTTTCAGAATGAATTCCAGACTTCACAACCATAGTTACTAAACCAAGTTCTTTCCCAGAGTTTGGTTTAGTAACAGAGCAACAACAGAGCATTAAATAGTTATGAATAGTTATAAAAGTAGTTATGAAAACTATAGTTATTGGAATTGAATCCCCATTCAAACATAATTATATTTTTTAATGTAATTATGTTTGAATTGGAATATATACAGGGTGTTCGGGATAAATTTGACAGTTTCGTAAGGAAAAAGAAAATCTTCTTTGTATCTATTAAATTTAATGAATTGACAAAAAAACATTACAGGCAGAGTTAATTACAATACTATCAACAAGATTTACTCAAAATAACCACCATTAGCATCGATCACAGCTTCAATTCTGCTTCGGAACCTCGAACAAGCTGATGCTACAGTCTCCCTGGGAAGGGCCGCAAAAACTGTTTTAATTTTATCCATTAACTGGGCTTTTGTATTACTGGAAGTGCGATTGGTGTCTTTTTCAACTGCGCCCCATACAAAATAATCCATGGGGTTAAGGTCTGGGGAGTTTGGAGGCCAAACATTTGGACTGGTGAAGTCGTAGAAATTTTCAGACAACCATTTTTGACTTTTCCCAGAGGTGTGGCAAGGGGCCGAATCCTGCTGCCATACATACGGCCTACCATTGGCTACCCTTGTTATCCAGGGCTTGACTACAGTTAGCAACTCCACGAACAAAGCCCGAATTCCAATGCCAGGGTTCTTCAACACCTGTTCCTGCAGATTTGCGAGGAATTCTGCTGTACGAACGCAATCAGATCGTCTGCTAGGGATCTTTCTTCTTGCTACATCCTCGTAGTCACCATTGCAAGTCTCTAGTTCATGCCTGATTGTTTTTACTGTATTCAGGGAGCATTGGGCAGCAGTCGTAATATCCTTATTTTGATGGCGGGCACGAATCATCATGATACAAGTTATTCTCTTCCATGATTCAGGTGGGTTCCAGCTATCCATCCTTTCTGACATCTTGTATATGAATGAAGAAGGGTCCAAACTTTTAAACGAAGAGAAGTGGGTGTTAATACATGTAACTTTCGGAAAAATATAATTAATTATAAATATGTCAAATTTATCCCGAACACCCTGTATATATATATACAGTTCATAACGTGTTGGCGGCGTTCGTCTGAGTTAACTGAAAAGAGAACGTGGCTAGAGAGAGTGCAGGCTCTAGTCCTGTTATAGGAGATATTTCTACAATGTTCTTCCAAACGTAGAAGGATGGATTTAGCAGTATGGCCATAGTATGGCTTTCCACAATCATATACAATCTTGTACACTCCTGGAAACTGAGTTGGAAGATGTTTCTCTTTAGGTTTACTAAGTATTGAACGAAGTTTTGCAAACGTAGTAAAGCAAGCTCTGAAGTTAAACCTCTTGAGAATTTTTGCCAATTTTGGTGAAAGAGAGCTGATTTATGGCAAAGAGATGAAGGCTCTTGGGGAAAAGGGATCATCAGAAGTAGTTGAGTGACTGGGGAAAAGAAATTTGTCAATTTTATTAGGAGAGAAACTATTATTAATAAATGTTTTTTAAGAAAAAGGAGTTCATTTTCAATTTCTGCTTCTTCTGTAAGTAAAGATTTGGCTCGGTGAGCTAAGGTGGAAATAATACCAAATTTTTGTGGGGGATATTGATGGGAGGAAGCATGAAGGTGTCAGTATGAGTAGGTTTTCTAAAAATTTATATTTTAATACTCTCAGCACATCTGATAAGTTCAGGTCTAGAAAGGGGGGGCAGTCATCGGATTCCAGTTCGAAGGTAAAAGAGATTTTTCATGACACTTGTTTAGGTGGTCTAAAAATAAATTGAGGTTGTTGACACCATTTTCCCAGATGAGGAAAAGATCATCAATATAGCGATACCAGAATTTTGGTTTAAGGTGGAAAGAGTTAATAGCTTTTTCTTCAAAATCGTTGAGAAATATATCTGCGAGAATCGGAGAGAGCGGGCTGCCCGTGGCCAGACCTGAGTTTTGTAAGTAGATCTTATTGTCATATTTGAAGTATCCTGACTTTATGTAATAGGAGAGTAAAGTAAAGAGTTTTTTGGATGATTTGTTCTTGAGAAGATCGAGGACTTCTTGAGCAGGCACATTTGTAAAGAGAAAAATAATATCGAAACTGGACATTAAATCTGTTTTTTTAAGTTTGATGGCCTTGATTTTTGAAACAAAATCTGCAGAGTTTTTAACGAGAGAAAAGAAAATTCCAGCAAGATTTCTTAAAAAACTCCCGAGGTATTTGGAAAGGTTGTAGGTAGGAGAGTGTATGCCCTCAACTATTGGTCTGAGTGGGCAGTTTGTTTTGTGTATCTTGTGGAGACTATACAGTTGAATGATCAAGGGATGAAGTGACCTAAGGGAAAGATGAATATTTCTTTGTAATTCCAAGGTGGTTTTTAATAAATTATTAGTAATTTATTAAAAACCAATTTATTACAAATAATTTTAATAAATTATTTGTAATTCAATCGTAGGGTCACTGTTAATCTCTGAGTAAGTATCACTGTTTAAAAGTTCAAAAATTTTATTATGGTAATCAGATTTGTCTAGGATGACAGTCGCATTCCCTTTGTCAGCCGGTAGAATAACTATGTTATTATCATCTTTTAAAGACTTAAAAGCTGCTCTTTCAGAGTAAGAAATGTTGTCTGGTGGAGGTCTAGCTTTATTTATTGTGAAAATAGCTTCCATACGGAGGAGGTTGGCTTCTTTGTTTGGTAATAAAGATGCTGCCTTTTATATCTTCGTGCTTTCTTCTGACAAAGACAGTTGACGGGAAGTCTTATTGATGACAACTTTTTTTAAATAGTTAGAGTCAAAATGAGAAGTTTTGCTATCCTGTATATATTTAAGAGAATCAAATTTTCTAATGAGGTTGATTTTATTTAAATTCTGGATTTTAGAAGCTTTAAGAGTGCTAATTTCTTTTAAATAGTTCGAAGATGAACTGTATGATGCTATGCATTAAAGGAAATTGAATAGTGGCCCTTGCCTTTAATGCATAGCATCATACATCTCCTCAAGGGAATGTGCTTTGCATTAGGGAAAAATACTAAGGAAAAGTGATCGGATCTTACTCCACCTTTACCGCGAGTTGCCTCAGACTTGCACTATGTGCAGGCGCAAACTTGACTTATATCCGACTTATTTATTTAATATTCGACTTAAAAGCAACTTTCGTTTTCATACCATTTATTTCCGTTTTTCCTCGTGAAGTTATTTCTCATGAGAGAAACTCCCATAAGTATAAACGTTATTAAAAGTATAAAAATAAGCTTTATTTCATGCTTTTACATATTCAGGACAGTGAAAAAGTCAGTATAACCTATCTTGGATCTGATTTGAACTATTTTAAGCTATTTTAAGCTGTTACCAAAACAATTAAACGTGAAAATCGATAATACTTTAAGAATTATGTCTATGAACAAGAATTATACTGATTTATGTACATTTTAATAGGAATCTCTCCGAAAATCTTTGCTGCTTGAAGGAAAGATTATTAGATGTTAACGGAAGTAGATTGTTTGGCATTTTCCTAAATATTAATCATATGACTTTATTTAAGAATAAAATAATAAAAAAACAACTAGTATTCAATATGCTGCCTGCTCATAATGTAATCCATCACTTAAAATAGTCTAAATGATATACAGCATTTGGGATCTTAGGTTCCAATGCCATTGGGAATATGAGGAACGCATCAGAATGGATTTTCCAATGAAGGTGAAGTAATAAATATTTTATGAGACACAAGATTTTCTACCTGCTGGAGATTACATGATTGACTTGAATAATACACGGACTTCATAGACGTAGATACTTCGGGGTAATTACAGCATGATTGCCTGATAAAATGAAAATTTATACATCTGACCGAGCTACTTATTTCTATAAATTTCTACTTCGAATCCCCTAATATAATAATTTAATTTAAGGAATTAATCAAGAAAGAGAACATTCAGAGAAGCTAAGAAATGATATGCATAATTATGACACTAAAGCGTTGGGAATTTTGAGATTAAATATATATTTAAATTATTGATTAAAGTGGATACCAAGAGAAGAGCTGAAGAGATGTATAATATATCAATTAAAGTAATCCCTTGTCCCTTCAAAAAAAAAAAAAAAAAAATCCAGCGAAAGCGGTTAAGTAGTTTTTCTTCAACATATTCATCATTCAATTCACTTATCTAGAAGACAAAGAAAACGAAAATCTGAAATGCACTGTAGGGAGGATTTGCTTAATGCAGACGGAGAGTTATTCCAATCCCCAGCTGTCATATGATCTGATACTGTAAGTGTTCTGGCGCAAATGGGACTTGAAATTTAGATATGGACTACTTAGCTTGCGCGATCAATAAACCTTTTGTGCATCTAGCTATATTTAGTTGAATCAGAGATTCCTTTGAGCTGTTTAGATATTAATATTTGTTATATAGTAGAGTGCTGCACGTACATTATATATAAGCCTAGTTCACAACTAAGCATCTCAAATAAAAAAAATGCTGTTTATTAATTTTCTGAAGAGTATGTTAAAAATTGACAAAATCTTAAATTCTAAACATATTTGAAGAATCTCCTTTTAGGAAGAACTGTTATTTTTGAAGAAATACTTTCCGAAGAATTGATTTGATCTCCTGAAAGATTGCTTATTACTTTTCGGACAATGGACCATCGTCTGAGGAACTATTTTTCCCACAACTGTGCCTTTGAATGGCTATATTTCAAAGAATTGTTCATTTTAATAACAATTTTTGGATAATTCGAGGCAGATCTCTTTATGGTGAAAAACGAAATCTAGTAGTATTCCGCGGTTTTCAACTGTATAATTATAGAATTTGTGTTATTATTTTATGAGATTTGATTATTCTGCTTATACAGTATTACGACAAAATAAAAAATTCAGGTCTGGTTAATCATAATTTGAAAATAATCACAATAAGAAGAAAGTAATGGCTTTATTATTGTAATGTACAGAAGAACATAAGAACTCCAAAATACTTTAAGTAAAGCATGAGGAAGTTTTCTATTAGCTTATTTTACATTGGAAGAGGGAATAGATGCTTATTTAAAATTATTTGTTTTATTGACATCCAAACTTCCAGTTATCAGGGCATCTCATTCTGAAGAAACAATATATTCCTAGAGATTATATTTAAAATTGGTGTATGATAATTTGGAATTAAGTCAAGTTGTTGAATAAATAGTTTAGATGTAACTATTTAATTACAGTAAATGAGAAATATTTGAATGTTAGAACATTGATAATTACAATATTTTGCTTCTCCAGTAAGGAAGGTAAGTTTCTTGTTTTAGTTCATTTTTAATCTGGGGTATTTTATAATAGTTCAGCAAAAGGATCTTTTTAGTTTCGTCTCCATCTAGTTATAGTTTGCTTCTCATAGTCTTCTAATTAATAACATAATCGAGCAATCACACACAAGGAATAAGGCTACTGTTATCTACAAATAACCACAAAGAAACGAATATATTTAAATACTTATACAATGTACACGCAAAAAAAGTAATTTTACGCATCTCTTGTCCGAGAATTAGAGAAAACTATAAGGGAAAAATAACCACTTGTCGTTTATTATAAGATTTGTCTAATATCTTCTAGCAGTGCGAACTGTATCAAACTTTCTTAAAGAGATCGCTCCCATTACCTGAACTAGTACAGAATTAGAAACAGTTCACTTTGAGCTTTGATTTCCGAATCCACGTGTAGGGAATTATTTTTCAGGTAACTGAAAATACAGACCTGAATTAGTATTTGTTTAACTCTATTAATTAATTTAATGACCCATTTAACTCGAATGAGTCGGTCTATCGTTCATTTAGTTGTTTATTTATTACAGTCATTTAATTCATTTCTCAACCAAAGATTCTTGAACATTCCTGAATTGAGCATGTATTATTTTTACAGATTCTGTTCACTAGAAGATAGTTTTAGCTCTGTTAGTAGTTCATAAATGCAGTTATTATAACTGAACATTTCTAAATCATGTTTAATTGCTAAATAAAGTACATAGGAGAGTGTGATGTAATGTTATAGCAACTCTTTCAAAAGGTTAATCTATTTGACAATTGCCTTTCCATATGCAATTTGTGTTCATCTGAAGGTAACTAGTTTGCTAATAATTAAATTTATTAATAACAGTAGTAGTAGTAATATTAATGTTAATATTATATATATAGTAATATATACCACTATAATATTAGTGGTTCATATTATGGAGTAGGAGAAGCTGATGCTCATATGCCTGTCACTTCTTACACTCGTACTTCTCCACTTAGTTTTTAATGTTTCTGCTTATACAGGGATAGATAAAGACCACGAGGTGAGGGTATTCCCTTATAAAGGTTCTGTGCATTCTGATCGATATCTAAAACTAGGTCATTTAGGTAAAAGAATATCTGCCGATTCCGAATGAATAAAAGAAGAAAATACATTCTTTCGACAGTCCTACGTCACCTCGCTATTCTCTATGGAGCAATTCAGCATATCATTCTCTTATTTGAAATCCAAAGTAGTACAAAGAAAACAAAACTAACTTATGGGATATATTTACCAATAAAACTATACATTGTAATCGGCTGCTGAGCAGTGTGATGTATATATGCATAAAGATCGTCATCATGAATGCTGTAGTAGGTTGATTCATTTCTGTAAATCGAAGTGCAGCTCAGTTTAACCATGGCATGCATTATTTTCCAAGTAATTATGTCCTCTTGAGTAAAAATAGTTCTTTGAACTAATCTGTCATTACCTATCAGTTTCTATCAGTCAAAATGTGAAGGTTATGGGTGTATTTCTAATCTCTGACAGAAAAACAAATCTCCTTGCCCGTGACTTCCTACTTGAAAAAAAAAATCTATAAATATGTTTCTGGTCACAAACAACATTAGAAACTAGATTTTCTCTCTCTCCCGCTTCTAGATACAACGCATAAAATGATAAGTCTTGATTGTGATTCTCCCTAATTGAGAAATACCGTATGTGTCATTACGAATATTACTTCTATGATAATATATACTTCATTATAAATAATAATGATGTAGTTAGGCATAGGATGCATTTGCTTGCAAAATGAAATGTGCTTTATATCACAATTTTGATGCCACAAACAATATTTGTTGATAACTGACATAACCCTAGAATATGCTTAATAATCTTTTGAATGCGATTGTGTTTAAAACAGATTTTGGCACAGAAAATGTACAGGACAGGTTTTTAATTTCAGACATTACAAGCTTTAGAATTTGGAATTCGTCTGTTGAATAATCATTATCTCCTTCGTTCTTTTCATAGAACATTTCGAGAACAGCTTGATACGTACATTAAGATAGTAAACCTGCATTTAAAAATTTCCATATGACGTTGTGAAAGATTACCATGGTGCTATTGTAATTTGGCACAGAAAATGTACAGGACAGGTTTTTAATTTCAGACATTACAAGCTTTAGAATTTGGAATTCGTCTGTTGAATAATCATTATCTCCTTCGTTCTTTTCATAGAACATTTCGAGAACAGCTTGATACGTACATTAAGATAGTAAACCTGCATTTAAAAATTTCCATATGACGTTGTGAAAGATTACCATGGTGCTATTGTAATAATTCTAAATTTATTGATACCATTGTTCCAATTTTTAGTGCTAGAAACAATGTGTTTCATTTTGTTATTAAATTCAGCTCATATGCCATTAAACTCATCTCAGAATGAAAAACAATGCATAAAATAGTTGCGTTACATTAGAATTCCAATGTATCTCATAATAAACATCAAACCGATAAACTAATGTTTGACAATTTTATATTGATGATTGTCTTTGTTAAATATTTGCCAAGAAATTGAATAATTGTATTACCTGAATTAACTATAATTAATAAATTAATGTTGATGCGTGCTATAGTAAAATGTTATTCGTTGTGCTATACTGCCTGCTCCCAAATAATAAACAAAAAGGAGATACAATGTACTTCCCCTTCCTTAATACTAGAATTGATGAACGTATGAAATATTGTAATTGAATTTTATTGACTTAGAAATGTCCATTTTCAAATTAACAATTCAAATCACCAGTTCATTTTCAAATCATACCTGCAAATTACTTGTTTACATAATATGTATATAATAATGACTTTTTATGTCTCCATCATGCTTGAAATATTGTTCTGAGACATTAGGGTTACTCAAAATAAAATACACATAACACTAATGGTTCTTCCACATGTAGAATAATATTGCAATTGATTGTTTGAAACTAATGATATATGGACACTGTACATTCCTATCTTTAATTTCTATTTCTTCTTTTACCACGCTGTTTTTTTCGAATTTTTATTTTTTATTTTATATCATTATTCTCTCTCTTGCTATTATCTCTAGTTTTTTCTACCGCGTGAAGTGTGTGTGTGTGTGTGTGTGTGTGTGTGTGTGTGTGTGTGTGTGTGTGTGTGTGTGTGTGTGTGTGTGTGTGTGTGTGTGTGTGTGTGTGTGTGTCATATCAGACGATGGATGATGTTGAAAACACGCGGCTGTTAATCATGTGAATATGCAGTTATCATGAATTAACTTCAAAGACACGAACTGCACGTGCCCTAAATACAAACTCTAAGATTACTAGCGCCGTTACTTGAATAAAAATAGGTAATCATTCTCTTTTTTTCTATCCTGAACTTTCCTGTTTAAGTTCGAATATTCTTATAATTTGTTACTCCATGTAGTTTCTGCAGTTGGATAAATTTAAAATATTTGAATATTTCCGTGTATATCGCATTAATATTATAATTCTCTTTTTTAAAGGGAACAAATATTTAGAAATAACACCTAAACAACATTCTAATTAATTAAGTTAACTAAAGTACAGTGTTTAGCGATATAATTGTTCATTATCATTTTATTCGATTACCTAGTTTAATTTATTTCGTACAAAGGAATTGGGACACTAAGATTTGCTTTACCGTTATTCTTCCATGAAAGAAGGAAAAATGACCCTTTAAATATGGTGCTAATTTGAGATGACACAAATCTTCTATCATGCCTATAAATCGAAAGAATTTACTTATAGACAGGTCTAATCTTTGACACACATGCATAAACGAGACTAAAATAGAAAAAAATCTATTAGTTGTTGAGTTTAATATTTTCGTATAAATTAAACTGCTGCTAGAAAGAAATTGATTTGGGAATTGAAATTGAGATGCTTCCCTATTTCATTCTTTATCTCAATAATATAATTTAACAGGAGACTTTTCCGTGACATGTCATTAAGAATTTTCTGAAAATTATTCCTTTAAAATATTAGGTCATGAAAACATTTCTCTTAATGGTACGATTTGTATTTTCCTGCTAACGATGGAGGTTCACAACCTAAAGGTCCATTAGGTGGGAATATATACAATGGATGACACCAGCAGTTTAAGTGGAATTGTCAAGAATCAGAAATATATAAGAAAGAGAAAATTATTTTTCTCTCTCGTTACACTGCAGAAAAGAAAATACTTAGACTTTAATCGATAATCTTTGGATGTTTCTACTCAGAAAGAGTTAATTCAATGCGAGTGCTGTTTCTATTAATCTTACTTTGGAAGAAAGAAGGATTCCTTATTATCTTTGAGTGCATATCATGAAAAGCGAGACCGCTAATAGAATTTCGCTTTAATTCAGTGATCAGACATAAAGCCAAATGGTGACACTATTTTCTGCCTTTTATTCGGCTTGCGAAGTTGAGGTTTGGTAATTTAATTTAAAGAGAACAACGACGAGTGCCATAAATACGTCACCATTACGGCTGGAGTCTCTGTTTTGTTGCCATTTCGATAGTAGTATTGATAACAAATGCGAGTAAAAAAAGGATATTTAGGTAATATGATTAAAGCTTACAAAGCGCACCAATTGTTTGTACTTTATCCTTTCAGAATTTGATTTTATTTTAATGTTTATTTCAATAAATACTTATATATGATATTTATATCAATTTTAAAATGTTCTGCCAGCAAAATGTTGGAGCAATCGATTATGTTTAACTTTTAAATATTCTTTGTTTGGAGTGAAAGGACAAAACTTGGCATACTACAGCAAAACACTGAAAAGCGAAAAGAACTTCAGGATGCAGTGTAGTGCCCTGCATGTATAAATAATTTAAAATATTCAAGACCAACATCGTAATTTTAAATCACAGCCTCATTGATACGGCGTCGATTCAACAAAATCATTTTAGAAATCATGGACTAAATTGAATACTCAAGAAAAAACTACTTTACACCTTATCTAGCTGGATAATTCCATAATAGATGCTGTGGAAATGATCGAAGCATTCAGGCCCTTTAAACTCAGCATAAGAAAACTGGATTACATCAAAAATCCAAATCCATAATAATAACTGATCAGACTGGTGGACGTATATAAGTTCTGGTCCCTATAAGTGATCTCAAGGTTCTCATTATTGATTTTCACTGAATCATCCGTGATGAAGTTGTGCTTCAAGTGGAACGATCAGTCTTAAATTATTTAAGTTACTCATATATACAGGGCTGTTTCGCCGCATACTGAAGAATGTTTCGCTTTTCAAGTGTTTGGCTGTAACATGCCCAATATTTGCCCTCTCACTCCAAACAAAACTAATGTCACTCAAGAACTAAACATAAACGATTACTCTATAATTGCTTGCATGCACATTATCTACCAACAATTGTCTGAACAACCCTCTTATTTTAGGTTATGAAACATTCTAGGTTTGTTAATAACATAAAAACTGGTGTATAGATAGTAGGAAACAGTATTTCATCCTAACAGTTGAACACAGGTGGTATGACAACACGACGATAACTCAGTGACTTCGAGAGAGGTGTCATCGTGGGGCTGTCGCATTGGTGCATGTCCGTACGCTCATTGCTGCTCAACTGCAGCATCCAAAATCAACGGTTGGCGATGTGATCAACAATGGAGACGATCTGGCATCACTACTGCAGGAAAACACCCAGGCTAGTCTGGTGCAAAGAGCGTGTGAACTGAAAAATTGACCAGTGGAAAACGGTACTCCGGAGCGATGAATCAGGGCACACCTGTTTGCAGTAGCATGCCCAATGACAGGGTGTATTATATTCTGACTCCATGGTTATACCTGTATAATAATAACAATAATAATTTTTTTAAAATAATTTTTATTTATTGATCTCTCCAATATTTTCGTACGTACAGTGATCATCTTGAGTAACATTCCAACCTATTATTTTACAAAGTTCAGCACCAAGTGCTGCATATATAGTTCATTTTCCATAATAATTAGATTTCAATAATAATAATAATAATAATAATAATAATAATAATAATAATAATAATAATAATAATAATAATAATAATAATAATAATAATAATAATTATTATTATTATTATTATTATTATTATTATTATTATTATTATTATTATTATTATTATTATTATTATTATTATTATTATTATTATTATTATTTCTCAGATAAATTACATTCATTATATGAAGACAATTATGCATAACAATACTTTCTCGTACATAAAGTTTTTTTTTAAATAATAATAATAACAATAACTGTTTACAACGTATATTATTATAATATTCATAATGATGATTATTACAGATGTTTCTTTGCAATTTTACATTCTATATATACAATACAAATGGATATAATCACTCTATATTGCATAGTTTTGTTACAGCTATTACATACATTACTTACATTTGTTTACATATGATACTTACATTACATACATATATTTACATATAATACATAATACATACATCACATACTTTGGTTTACATGTGATACGTACATTACATGCACTTGGTTACATATGATACATCTTGGATGAGAGCTAATTTCTCTGCTTTAATCCTCGAAGCTTATCTGAGGATGACACCAGTTGGTTATTATTTATTGTTTTTTTTTTTTTTTTGATGTGTTGGGAAGCTACGAAATCTATTATTGAGAAATTAGCGCGCGCGCACTTACACACACACACACACACACACACACACACACACACACACACACACACACACACACACACACACACACACACACACACACACACACACACACACACACACACACACACACAATAACTTGGAATATATTGATGCGTCGCTGAACTGGAAGCCTGAACGAATATATTGTGTTTCATTAAATTTGTATGGAATGTATATTAAAAAAAAAATAATAATAATAATAATTGATCTCTCAAATTGATCTCTCAGATATTTACTTATATAGAATTATCGTTTTAAGTGATTCAGTATATTATTTTACAAGTTCAGCACTAAATGCTGCATATAATGAAATTTCAATAATAATGATGATAACATAGTTTTTTTGCTATCTTTTAAAATAACAGTCACAGTAATAATTTACAATTATATAGTTTGGAGTTACACAAGTTATATAATATTACATGTAGTTTACTTTTTTTCTCTCTTTTTTTTTTTAAGTTTGAGAAAGAGTGATTATACAACAGTATTTACACATGTGCAATGAAAATATTATATTTCCTATTTCTCACAAACATACAAGGTAAACTCATTATTTACATATTTTTTTAATAATAAGAACAGCTTGTTACATTATTTTTTTCATGTTTTATGGCAGGCCTGCACAACATACGGCCCGCAGGCCGGATGCGGCCCACAATGCTATTTATTTTGGCCCGTCTGCCTGATTGAAATTATTTCATCAATGGGGAAATATGAAATTAGGCGATTTTTTCCTAGCGTTTAATTAAATTTCTACTAAGACTCTGCATGTTTGCTTTCATGCGATTAATGTCACAATCATGTTTCTTTCAACTCGACAATAAATTGCATTTGGAGTTATTCCCACTGTCGTATTTAATAACAAATTATTACAATCGCTTCGAGGTTTTGTTAGCGCTAGTGTTGCGGCGGGAAATTCAAAGTTACATCTGATAACGTGATAACGACTTGATGTCTACGAACGAGAACGAATCGTATTACACAAAGTTGGCCGTGTCTTGACTGGCGTTGGCAGTGTAGTGGTTGGTTGTAGCTGGAGCAGGGTGACCACCACTAGTACTTTTGTACTAGATCTAGTACTTTTTATAAATTTTTAGTGTTCTAGTACGTTCACCAACGGATCTAGTACTTTCTTCCTTCCGAATAATAATAATAATTAAAATAACAGTATGAGAGTTAGATATATCAGTTTAATACTTTTCTCTTCTCCCACCTCCCCATATGTCACATTCAGTGACCCAAGCATGATTTCTCTTTTTTTTTCTCTCCTTCTCACTGTTCGCTAACCTTCTCTTCCCCCCTCCCCACCTGATCAATCACGCAATCCGAGTGGTATTAGCCAATGAAAATATATTCTTCACTATTCAAATACTTCTCGGCATTATAAGATCATTACAACAATGAAAACAAGTGGAAAAATAGAAATTAAATATTTTGATATGAATAACTACTTTTTATTGATGCACAGAGTAATTTGGACCCCATTGAAAAGAGAAATCTAGCCGACAATGGTCAGTTTTTAGACATAGAAAATGTATATAAAAAAATGGCGACTTTGAAAACTGTAAAAGAATTGAAAAAAGGTCAAGAATGCATAGTTTTTTGGAATAAAGTTTTTGAAATGAAAAATGCTGTAGTAGAACAAATGTTTCCTAATTTAACAACATTAGTTAAAGCTGTACTGTGCCTCCCTCATTCATCAGCAGCAACTGAAAGAATATTTTCAGCAGGGAAAATAAATAAGAAAATCAACTACAAACTCCGTTGATGAATGGACTCCTTTTGAAAAAAAAAATTGAAACATTTATCAGCTGCATATTTTACTATTTCTGAAGAGTTAATTAATTTAGCAAAATCTGTTAAAATAATGAATAAATATTTCCAGCGTTTTTTTTTTTAGATATAAAAATATATTTTTATATCTAAATATTTTTTTAGATATTGACAATATTTTAATATTGTCAATCTAGACACAATGAGGGTAAGTAAAAAGCTTAAAATAGATTCGGAACATCGAGCATTTAACCCTGAGTGGAAAAACAAATATTTTTACGTTGTTTAAGTACAAAATAGTGTGCATTGTTTGCCGGGAATCTATTGCTATGTGACAAAATAGTACAATCTGAGACGTCATTTTGAATCGAAACATCCTACTTTTGGCAAGTTGGATGCAAGTGAAAAGCAAATAAATGCAGCAAAATTATTGCAAGTCCTCAGCGGTGAGCAACAAGCCTTTAAAAAAGTGACATCTGCAAATGAAGTTGCCACAAAGGTAAGCTTAAAAATATCAAACGAAATACGCGTGGATAAGCTCAAAAGAAATAGTTTGTGCTGGCAAATCATTTACTGAGGGAAAGTTGATAAAAAAAGTGTCTGATGATTGCCGTTTCTGAATTGTGTCCTGATAAGAAAAATAATTTTGAAAATATCAGTTTGTCGCTTATGACTGTTCAGCTCAGGGTGGCTGATATTGCCGAGGATCTTAAAAATAGCCTGCAAAAATAGCTAGTGAATTTTTCAATTATTCGATTGCTATGGATGAAAGTACTGACGTGAAAGATACTGCACAGCTTTTAATATATGTAAGAGACGTTAATGAGAATTTTGAGGTGACAGGGGAGTTTGCTGGTTTGTGTTCAATGAAAGGAAGAACAACAGGAAAGGAGATTGCAGAAAATTTAAAGATGTGTGTAACCGAAAAACTATCCTTAACTTTTCAGAATTTAGTAGCAGTTTGCACTGATGGTTACCCATCTATGTGTGGGGAAAAAATGTTGGTGCTGTAACATTTATTGAACAGTATGCAGGTAAACCATTGACAAAATTTCAGTGCCTAATTCATCAGCAGGTGTTGTGTTCAAAGGTTTTGCAGTTTGATCATGTGATTAAAGTAGTATTTGCTCTGGTCAACTATATTCGTGCTCGGGGTTTGAAACACAGAATGTTTCAGGCGTTTCTAGAAGAAAATGATGCCGAGTACAGGAATCTACCATACAACACTGATGTACGTTGGTTGAGCCGCGGTAAAGTTTTGTCACGCATTGTCGCTCTAAAAATGAACTAGTTGAATTTTTGGAATTTCAAGCAGATATGGAAAAATTCCCAGAAATCGATGGATGAAGAATGGAATCAAGAGTTGTTTTTCTTGTGTGACATTTTGGGTAACTTGAATGATCTTAACTTACAGCTTTAAGGAAAAAATAAGTTTGTTTTTAGTTAATGTCGCTTATAGAGGCATTCTTTTGTTTGAAACTTTCAAAAGTTTGTTTGAAAATCAACTTGCAAAGGGAGATATGTCACATTTCTTAACTTGTCGACAGAATATCATTCAATGGTGGGTGGAAAATATAAGAAGCACATATCACTTCTAAGTGAGGAATTTCAGAAAAGAATGCCATCGAGTAATGAAGACGAAGTCCGCATAAAAATGATTGAGGATCCATTTTCTGTCGAATCAGGAAATACGTCGAAATCTGTCGAACTCCAGATAGAAGTTATTGATCTCCAGTGTTCTGAAAACTATCGTGACAAGCATAGGGAGAGTACTTTACAAGAGTTTTATTCTATGCTGGATCAGGATAAATTTAAGTTTGTTGAATACTACCTTCCAGGTATTTTGTATGTTCGGGAGCACATATACTTGTGAACAAACATTTTCGGTCATGAACTTCAACAAAACCAAACAGCGTTCATCTTTAAGTGATATCAATTTAGAGGCCATATTAAGAACGGCCACTTCGAACATAACACCAAACTTTGATAAAATAGTAGCAACAAAGAAATGCAATGTGTCTCATTGTGATATTCTGAATGTCACAATGTGACATTCAGTCATCACTGATATTTCACTGAGAATAAGTGTGATATTCTCAGTGAAATTATTAGTCAACTTTGTGTTTATGTTTAAATGGTTTTTATTGAGATATTTTGCAGCTATATCTGTTTGTAAATAATTTTGATTATAATTTTAATTGTAACTCTCTAAAAAATTTAAATATGCATATTAATTAGTATTTACTGTAGGCCTACTAACAAATTTACTTAAGTTTAGCTGCTGTGGACTAGTCTGAGATTCAAGGTCTGAAGTGATCTGCCCTTGGTCGGTGGTCCAAGTTGAGTTTGGTCCTCAAAGACAATCACGTTGTGCAGGCCTGTTATATAGTGATATTATATGAATGATATCATATAATAATCAGTATCTTCAGTATCTTCTTTATATATACTTTACTGACTGTTTAGTTACATTTCTGTATTTTATTATAAGAATTACGTGTAGATGGGTGAGGCAAGTTAATCCTACCTATTTCGAAGCTAGTTAGCTTTTATGAAGAGAGTGGGATTTTATAATAATAATAATATTTTTAATAATAATACTAATACTACTAATAATAATAATATAATAATTTTTTTTAATATTTTATTATTTCTCAGATAAATTACATAACATTATAAGAACACAATTATGGATAACAAATACTTTCACGTACATAAAGTTTTTTTTAAATAATAATAATAACAATAGCTGTTTACAACGTATATTATTATAATATTCATAATGATGATTATGACACTTTTTTAATTATTAATTAACATTTTTTTAACATTTTATTATTTTTTTATTTTTATTTATTTTTAATTTTTTTAATTTAATTTTGTTGTAGGGCGTGTTATACGATATGCGTCTCTGTTGTTTCGATAGATGAGGTTGAAGTAATTCCTTGTTAATTTAATTTTTTTTTTTTTTTTTTTTTTTAAGTTTGAGAAAGAATGATTATACATACAAATTTCTGCTTTTGCTTATAAGGATTACTTGTAGATGAGTGAGGCAGGTTAATCCCACCAACTTCGAAGCTTGGGTTAGCTGTTATGAAGAGAGTGGGATTTAGCCTTCACTATTTATGTTGTTGCTACTGTTTATGTGTGGGGTGTAGGCATTGGATGCTAGTGATTTGTGATGTGTATATTAGTGTTAATGGTATCTTAACTTTGTTGGTATATTTTCCAGAGTTCGTTTTTTAATGTTCTGTAGTTATCTACGTGTTTTAACTTTCTTGGTAGGTTGTTGAGTTGCGTAGGTATCTGATGTGATCTCACAAAAGAACCGTATGAGTTATTGAAGTGTGGGGGATGTAGAGAGTTGTTGTAGGGCGTGTTATACGATATGTGTCTCTGTTGTTTCGATAGATGAGGTTGAAGTAATTCCTTGTTAATGTCATGTACCGTTTCAGAATTTTAATGCTCAGAATTCTGTGTATCGCCATGTGCTTGTCGGATATTGATTGTTGCGTGTAAGGTGTCCAGATCACTGTTGACACAATTTTCCTGTGTAGTGTTTCTAATTTTGTTAGGTGGCTGTTTGATGTATTTGTATAGACTGTTATTCCATATCTGAATAGGGATTCGCAGATACCGTAATATAGAAGTTTTTTTATGTTGGGTGGAATAATGTCTTTAACTTGGAAGAGTTTTGCTGCGATGATCCTGAGTTCAGTGTGTAGGTATTCTATATGTTTTGTCCATTTCAGGTGGGAATCTATATACAGACCGAGGTATTTTGCGTGTATTACAAGTTTGATTTCGGAACATTAGCAGGTATTTTTGTTGTTAATGCAGCGGTATGAGTGTGACAATGTATCGTTAGTGGTGCGGGGCGTATGCTTCTTGGGTTGTGTATTATCAGCATCTGTGTGTTTTGGTGCCGTTGATTAGAATTGCGTTTTGGTGGAAGTATGTTGTGATTTTGTTCAGGTCTTGTCGTGCTTTGCAGAGAGCTGTATTAATGTCTGTGTGGATTGCTAGCAGTGCAGTGTCATCTTCGTACTGAGATATTTGACTTCTAATGGATATGTTATGAACATCGTTAATGTATATGTTGAATAGAGTGGGTGGTAATATGGCACCTTGAGGTACACCGTGTTGTACTTGTATACTCCGACTGTGACATGTACCTATTTTTGTAACTTGTGTTCTGTTTGAGAGGTAGTTCTTGAACCATGTATGCAGTGTTCCTCTTATACCTATTGAGTATAGTTTGGTGAGTAGTATGTCGTGTTCAAGTGTGTCAAATGCTTTGGATAGGTCCAGCAGTATAAGGACGGCGTACTTGTTTTTGTCGAGAGCTTTGTTTATTGTGTCGGCGATGTCTTCTAATAAAGTAATGGTGTTTTTGTTTTCTGAAAGCCGTATTGGTTTTATGAGATGGTGTTGTACTTCTGTAAATAGTTCTGTAGTCTGGTGTGTGTAATTTTTTCTATGATTTTTGGGATGACTGGTAGTGTAGCTATTGGTCTGTAGTTCTGAGTATCGTTTCTTTTGCCGTGTTTGTATATTGGCGTAATTACTGCAGTTTTTAGTTGTTGTGGAATAATGCCTGTGTCGAATATTATGTTCACGAGTTTCAAGAGTATTGGATTTATTTGTTCAAAGTGTGTTATAAGGTCTGTGAATTCTATTTTGTTTATTCCTGGAGTGGTCCTTGATTTTAGTTTAAGGAGTGCTTCTTTCAGTTTCTGTTTTGTTATGGGTGGGAAAAAAATCGTTTGTTGTTGACTTTTTGTTGGTAGTTTTTTTGTTGATCGTTGGTAGTTTGTCTTTTTTAAGTTGTGTGATGTTGTTTGTGAAAGCATGGTTGAATGAGTCTGCTAGTTCCTCTTGGTTTGTGTCCTGACCGAAGCTTTTTGCAATAAAATCTTGTGCTGAAGTTTTCTTTTTTCGGGTTACTAATTCATTGAGTGTATCCCATGTTTGCTTAATGTTGTCGTTATATTCCATGAATTTTTGGAAGTAGTAGCGTCTTTTTGACCTACGAATTTTTGTTGTTAGTTTATTTCTTGTGTTTTTGTATAAGATTTGTAAATGTGCGTTACTGGGTGACGTTTAAGTTTTTTCCATAGATTTTCTTTTTCAGTAATAGTATTTAGTAAGTCGTCATTTATCCATGGATTGTTGTCTGTTTGTCGCTTCGTTTGTGTAGGTTTTGTTGCTTTTTTGTATATTTCTGTGAAGTTTAGTTGAAAATTCTCGTATAATGTTACAGGATCATTTATTTTAAGTACGGAATTCCAGTCTGTATTTTTTACTTGGTTATCGACAATGCTGTTTAGTATGATCGAGTTTTGTCAACTTTTGTGGTGGTGGGAAGGGGGGGGGTAGGAAACGTAATTAAACGAAGTTCAGACAAAGTAGTGATCGGTAATTTTTACGTTAATTACTGATGATGTATATGTATGGATGGGAGCCGTATATTGATATGATCAATGCATGATTGTGTTTGTGAGTTATTGAGTATGTCTTCTCTTGTTGGGGAGTTAATGGTAGGGTTTATGTTGTACTGACTTAGTATATCAAGATATGTGTTAGTGGTGAAGAAGCGTGATCAAGAGCATTTATGTTAATGTCTCCTATTAGGATGAGCCTGTGTGTTGTACGCGGTTCGATGCGGCTTAGCCATGTTTCTAACTCGTGAAGAAAACTGAGTGGATTATTATATGGGGATCTGTATATTGTGTTTATTGTGTATTTGATACTATTGTAGCTATTTGTGAGTTACAAAATTAGTGTTTCCCCATTTTCGAAGTGAATTCGTTTTTCTGTCAGTTTGTATTTTTCTTTGATAAATGCCACAATGCCACTTCCTCTTTTGTTTGGTCTGCATAAGTTGTAGGTTTGATAATTATTTATGTTGTATGCGTACATTTCTGTGTCGTATATTGCAACTTCGGTCGGTATTAGCGCATCTATGTTTATCATGGTATGATTGAGCTGTGTTATCAATGTAACCCAGTGTTTTTTTTATAATGATTGTGAAGTTAGTGTTGGTGGAAATGTTGTCTGACCATTTCTTCAAAGAGTCAAAGACCTTGAAGTTTATGTTGTCAGACCGATATGTTCGCCTATGTTTGGGATCTCCATTATATAGATTTTAAATGAGTTCTAATCTTATTCTTAAGGATGTAGAGAGTTAGTTTTTTTATATTCGTAGGCTGTGTAAGTCGGATTCATTTGTAATTATGCATACTTGATTGTGTTCATTCTTTCTGAAAAATATCTGGGAATTCTTTGTCCACAGGAACTTGTGGTTTTTCTCTGTTTTTGTCTTCCTTGCCTGGTATAGAAAATTTTTGAAGTATGGAGTCCAGTGTTCCGTTATATAGATTGGTGTTGGGAGTTTCTTATCAGTGAGGATCGTTGTTGTCGGCCTTGTTTTCTTGCTTGCTGTAAGAATGGAGTCTCTCAGATTTCTGTTGGTAAAACGAGCGATGATTGGTGGCAGTCTCTCTTTATTTTTTTGTGGGCCTCGGTTAATATAGGTGATATCTGTGGTTGTGATTTGAATTCCAATTTTGCTGCCTATCAGTTGCATTATGTTGCTTAAGTCTTCTGTATTTTCTTTCGTTATTCCCTCAATTAGAAGTTCTTTTTTTTCTTTCTTTTTAGCATGTGTTCCATTTGACACTTGAGTGTGTTTACTTCTTTCCGCAATTCTTGATTTTCGCGTTGGAGTGTTTCTTGCGTTTCTATCGCTACCGTTAATTTCGTCTTTATTTCTCGCACGGTTCCTAACATTTCTTCAGAGGTCTCGTTATTGAACTGTATGTAGTGTTCATACTCCTCGAATGTTTTGTTAATTTGTTCCATGTGTGTATTTAACAAGTCTTTCACCATGAGTTTGAATGAATCAAAGTAATCTATAATTTTAGGATCCGGAAACGGCTTACCTTGATGTGCCTCGTTACTTTTCTTTGGTGTCTGGTCTTTGTTCTTCGTTTTCTCACGCCACTGTTGACATCGCCATTCGGTCCGTTTCATGGCTCCTTTTGCTTTCCATGTGTTTTCTGAGATCCCTGAACAGTAGAAGTGTTGTTTTTTGTTACATCCGGAACACTGCGGCGCTTTCCCTTCTTCGCTTAATGGCTTATTGCATTTGTTGCAGCTCATTTTTCTTGAACTTCGCTGTCTCAGTGACCTTTAGCCTTTCTTCCCGTTAGCGACTATAGTGCGACTTTTAAAATGGCGACGTCCTTTGTTCTTCGTTGGCTGGTGACTGCAGTACACTCTATGAACTTCCAACACTGAAAATTTGAATCTTACTTATCCGATTTTGGTAATTTGAACGTTCCTGTCTTCAGCTGACTAGTAGAATGAAATAGTAGCACTTTCAATTTAGAAACATCAGTTAATTAACACTTTAAACCTTTAAAACCAGGAGCAGCGATACAGCATAAGTGCATCTGTCTGCCTACACAGCGCCCTCTATTAATTAATTAATTATTTAATTAATAATAATAATATATTTTACAGATAACTACTTTTTTGTTCTTTTTTTAACATGCCAACATCATTCTTATTTTGTCAATTTTCGTGAGTAGTACTACCCGTTTTTGTGCTGCATTAAGCATTCTACATGATATTTCTGAACGTCAAATCCCTAGCAATCAGATATTATTCCTAAATGTTTTACTCCTATCGTTTTGCACTCTCGGCCATATAATATTCTTCATCCCTTTTTATCGCACCATTATTATATTTCTGCAGAATTCTGCTCCTGGACCAAAATTTCAAAAGTCTGGTACAGAATCTGTGTTACTCCACTTATCATTCACCTTCACCAAGAGAGTGATTTCTGTTATATTGCTCATCGATGTTTAGGGCTGGGCCATTTTTTATCCTTAGTGTAATAGTTGTTGACAATAGAACTGCAAAGGCGCACCGTATATTAATTAAACGAAATCCACCATTGATTAAACGATATTTCTATTCATGGTTGTTGTGGTTGGTGTTGTTCATACTGAGTTATTATTTCTATACTTTAATAAGAAACTGCAAGTCATATTAAGAATATCTCCACAAGAAACATACACATGTGTCATTAGCATCAAGATAATAAAATCATATGGATAACTTTAGTGAATGTATATTTTATCTAGAAAAAAAGTTGTTCGAATGTGGTCATTGGATGCAGAAATGCATTGAAAAAAGTTCTAAGAAAAAAAGTTGTTCGAATGTGATAACAGGCTGCTGGAAAAATAACATCTCTCTGTCCGATTCAAAATCACTAATGGTATATTAGATCGCATAGCACGTTCCACTAGGCATGCATCACTGTCAACGAGATAACTGTTCGTTCTTTATTCAAGTTGTGTAAGTTAAAGGGGAAAAAAGAAAACTTGCCTAACATAAAAGAGAGAGAAACTCAAAAAGGATATGCAATTTGGGTGTTAATATAGCATATCAGAACACATTAACCAGGTCGCCATAACTAGTATGTTTAACGTAATTTCTGTCCCATACAGCAGAAAGATAAACATGTTCAATGAGTTTTTCAAGTGATCTGTTAATGATTACCTTGTTGTTATTCAAAATTTCTGGTAAAACCTTCGGAGAAATTTAGAAGACTAATGCGAAAAACTCACAGCTGAAAACTTTCCAATCTCAAAGGGACACACACACAAACAAACACGCAGAGACGCATACACAATCAGCTAACAGAATCAGCAGAGTGTATGTATGTGTATATGTTGATTTTTTTTTATCTTTGATATGTAATAAAGATGGCAAACCAATTCTACATTATTTCTTTGAGGGATCTAAGTAAGATATAATCCATTAAAAGAGCCAGAGCAAAACCTTCTCAGACTAGTAGATTGTGTGCCGGTATTATATAATTTTCAATGAAGCAAGAAGGCTACATTGAAAATAATGCTAAAACTTTGCAAATATTCCCTTTCCATCCGTAATGAAAATAAGTTGCCTTTACTTTTTTATGCACTTTCCTAAGCAGGTAATGTTTTATTAATATGCTATCCGACACTGTAAGAGTAGCAGAGCAAAGTATGTTTCAAAGATTAGCATCTCACTTCTCTTTATGACGAAGCAAAGCTTTCAATCAAGCAAGGTCATCTTTTAACCTTTTAACGTGTTCCGAAAGCCTAAGAGACTGATAACACTTCCCTTTAGTAATATTTTTCCCCATACGAGTAATGTTTGGTTTAATACATGCTGAAAAGTTAACTATAGTTTGTCAACTTTAATATCAATGACATCATAAATTAGCTTTGGGCATTCTTCAGAGCTGTGGAATATTTGCATTCAAGTTTTAGTTATTTCATGTAAAGTAAATTTATAACATAATGCAGTGGTTTCCAAACATTCTTTCATAACTCCTGCAATCATCTTAGTAATGTTTTTGATGGGCCGTCTGATCTCATTCACAAACATTTTTATTGCGCTCTTTTTTGCTTTCATGGAATACTTTTTTTCATGAAAAAAATTATTCCAGGAAAAATATTAGTGATTCTCCGTAGCTCAATCGGTATAGACGAAGCCCTTTGGTAGGAAAGACATGGGTTCCCGTCCATGACGTGAGGAACCTTTATCTGGCCTCTTTCGACTAAAGGTGAGTTAGCTGGTCTCATACGGATATAGAAGTTTCACCCGGAAACTTGGGATTTTCGTTCCTAAAATCAGACAAACCGACCAGTAGAACACACGCAATTTATAGACAAAAATACTTAGAGGCATAGGGGGTAACAGCCTTATCCACGTATATATATATATATATATATATATATATATATATATATACATATATATATATATATATATATATATATATATATATACAGGGTGTTCGGGATAAATTTGACAGTTTCGTAAGGAAAAAGAAAATCTTCTTTGTATCTATTAAATTTAATGAATTGACAAAAAAACATTACAGGCAGAGTTAATTACAATACTATCAACAAGATTTACTCAAAATAACCACCATTAGCATCGATCACAGCTTCAATTCTGCTTCGGAACCTCGAACAAGCTGATGCTACAGTCTCCCTGGGAAGGGCCGCAAAAACTGTTTTAATTTTATCCATTAACTGGGCTTTTGTATTACTGGAAGTGCGATTGGTGTCTTTTTCAACTGCGCCCCATACAAAATAATCCATGGGGTTAAGGTCTGGGGAGTTTGGAGGCCAAACATTTGGACTGGTGAAGTCGTAGAAATTTTCAGACAACCATTTTTGACTTTTCCCAGAGGTGTGGCAAGGGGCCGAATCCTGCTGCCATACATACGGCCTACCATTGGCTACCCTTGTTATCCAGGGCTTGACTACAGTTAGCAACTCCACGAACAAAGCCCGAATTCCAATGCCAGGGTTCTTCAACACCTGTTCCTGCAGATTTGCGAGGAATTCTGCTGTACGAACGCAATCAGATCGTCTGCTAGGGATCTTTCTTCTTGCTACATCCTCGTAGTCACCATTGCAAGTCTCTAGTTCATGCCTGATTGCTTTTACTGTATTCAGGGAGCATTGGGCAGCAGTCGTAATATCCTTATTTTGATGGCGGGCACGAATCATCATGATACAAGTTATTCTCTTCCATGATTCAGGTGGGTTCCAGCTATCCATCCTTTCTGACATCTTGTATATGAATGAAGAAGGGTCCAAACTTTTAAATGAAGAGAAGTGGGTGTTAATACATGTAACTTACGGAAAAATATAATTAATTATAAATATGTCAAATTTATCCCGAACACCCTGTATATATAGGTTAAGTGTTTTGTCGAATTTATCTTATTTGAAATAAATTTAATCATCTGGATCCAATATATCAGCTTCGTTTTATTTTTCTCCATATCTACAGTGCCAATGATGATGAACTAAAATTGTATGTTGTCCATTTTCTTCTATGTTTTCATAGATTCAGATGTTTTACTTTCTATAAAATTTGCCACAGCATTTGGTTATACCTGATATCAAATTATTCATTTGTGATATCTTGTTTAAATATCATTTTTCATCATAATGGGATTATTAAATGATGAATGGCAGTGATGAGATGTGTGCCCTTGTCTTTCACCTAATTTTCTATTAAACCATTTAGTGATCCTGCTATGATCCCATTACAGTGGGATCATAAAGCACATACACAGTTCAAACAATCCGTGTTTCGCCTAAAAATTCTCGTCTAATATTCGTGAAATGGGCACTTATGGTGGATTTAATGTTATTGACTTGGTAACGAAACTCGTGCCGTGAATGTACCGACCTGCATGTTCGTCCAACGGAACCATGAATGCCACAACTCATAGAGATGAGGTCCTGGACCCTATTTTCGTCATTATTGAGATGCGATAGGCGAGCCATTTATCCTCCAAGACGATAATTCGATAATGGACCAATATCATCAACAAGAGACTGTCGTACGTATGAGCTAGCTAGTTAAATCTCCTGAGCTTAATCCAACTGAGCATATCTTGAGGAACGAAAGAGTGCTTTGCAAGAGTAAAGATTAAATCCAATTAAAAACATTAAATCCACCATAAGTGCCCATTTCGCGAATATTAGACGAGATTGTTATTACCAGCTGGACTCTTGGACACGTTACATAATGTATAAAATATCGTTGCGAAAGCCGTATTAGTGTGAGGGACCACATTCCATTTTGAAGCACTTTGACAAGAATCTCTTGTTGATGAGCGTTCTTTTATTACCCATTTTTTACTTATTTAAACTATTTATTTACAATTGTGAAGGCATTTCTTTCACATGTGATATCACATTGCTTTTTACCGTGCCTAAAATATACACCCACAATATATTGATTTAGGAACGCCCGCACTATATAGAGTTAGAATACCTATAGAAGTATAAACTGCCGTATTCAATCGGATATCATTTTCAACAGACTGTAATGTATGGTATGGTAGAAGTATACGCGAAGCAACAATCATAAAACAGAAGACAAAATAGAAAAGTACATGCTTATTTTATTAGTGTCGAAAAGACTTGGTTATGTGAAAGAATAATTTTCATTGCAATAAATTTGTTATTCAGAACTACAAACTGAGTAACCGCTTACAAGATTGAATTTATGCCATTCATTTAGGGGCACGTATAGTATCAAAAGACATGAACTTTTTTCAACTGATGAGGAAGTGGCTATCACATGGGATATTAGTTTGTTTTCTTTTCCTGGAAATTCTTTTTGTTTTATGTCTCATACAGTCCAATCGATCAGACAATACAGGAAATTGACTTACAAAAATACTATTATCTGGCATTAGATGGCCTCGTACGAAGATGGTGGATTAAGTATTATAATTGAGATGAGTAGTGGAATGTCCTACGCGATGAGTTTTAGACACATTTGATATTTTTTTATGTTGCTACCATCCACGAAAGGTAATTTGTAAACCTAGAAAAGGTTTCTTCTAGGTTTACAAATAACACTAATAACAATTTATACATATATAATCTAAGAAACTACCGTTTCGAATTCCTTCTCCGTACATTCTTCTATAATGAAATACGGATACTATCTGGAATCCTGAGTAATGCCACAATTTCATTTCAGTTCGTCCTTGGAAACGGGTCCCGCCTACCACAAAAACCAGCCGATGAACGCCTGAAAATAGATAAATACAACTGTATTTATTCGTCTCATCGCAGATGGTAAGAGAATCTTGAGCTGGATAAATGCCTTTTCTTTATTTGAGGGGGAAAAGGGTGGAGTTTGAAATTTTAGACATCATCACCAGATGGCGACATGGACTGAAACATCGCATTCTTCATAGTTCTGTAATGTGCTCTGTAATAGTTGAGATAAATTTAGCAAGTATAAATTTTACTAATGGAAATTCGATCCAAGCCATTTCCTTCTTTTTTCCATGTAGGATCATAACCTGTTAGATACATGAGCGTTTAATATAATAAGCTGGAAAGTAGATACTAAACTTAAAAATTTAAACCAGTGCAAGGGAGGGAAAAACTAATTACAGATTTAATAGCTTTTCATTAATAATGCAAATATCTGATGGGTGTTCCCAAGAACAGATTATTAACATAAGTAATTTAAACTTTTTTTTTGGTTTGTCATCAGTTTTCATTAGGAGTTAAAACTGCTAACAACAGTACATCTTACCTCTTCATCTTTAACCTTCTTTATATAAAAAAAGACGCCGCAAACTTGCTTGTAACAACTTCTCAATATTGATGAACTTAGTATAAATGTTCTATTCTAAATTCTAAACCCAGATTAAATCTTAGTCTATTTATGTACTTTGGTGTAGACAATGGAAACATCCGTTTACATCGTGTAATCGGATGTTTCTGGGGCCTAATATATATGCAGCCTATACAACATAAAATTGGTCTAATAAGACTAAAATGTTTATTTGTTGTGTCCCATATTGTAAAAATCAATTTTCAGCTGACATGAACTTTACTGGATTAGAACGAAACCAAGTATGCATAACTATTGTTGTATATGGAAAGGCATGATTAATTGCACATATTCTGTGACCAGTTAGCCAGATTTGCAAGACGAAAAAACCAAGTTATAGAAGAAAAAACCCTTCGACCACCATACATATGAGACCGGCTTTATCTTCACTTGAAAGCCAATTATAAATACAAACACACGTTCAGGTCGAAGGACAAATATCACGACATTCTCTTGATTGTGTTATGTATCTCTTGTCTTCTGCTACTCTTTAAATAAACCATTGATACAATTATTATGCAAACAACTTTGCAAAAAGTTTACAAAGTATTTTTTTCTGCGATGAAGTATTTCATTTTTTTCCAGTTAACATGAGAGAACAGTTGAGATAGAACTTCCCTAGACAGTATTAATGAGCTCTCTGCAAAGAGCGCGCGTTAATACTGTCTATGGAAGCTTACATTATTCAGACAATTCTGGATCCTAATTCACCTTTATGGAGTTGGCTGATACTTTCGGGCTCTAAGCTTCACTATCTGTCGTGTATTATCACCTATAGAATATACTTCGCCTAACTACTGGTTTCCACTCCAAACAGGGAGTTGGATATGAATATCAATTAAGATTTCAATACTATGCTACTATTATAAACGCAAGTCTAATTCGAAACCGTTCCTTCCTCTAAAACTCCTGCTGTAGTTGCTGCTATATTTAGACTTATACCGAATGAACAGATCCTTGAAATGAAGCTCGGTGGTGACATGGTTTCATTCACTAAACAGGAGAATCGGCAGGAAAAACTCACATACAGTTGATAAACATAATATATTCTTGTTTCTATCCTTAGTTGCTTCCATGACTAACCAAACACCAAAATACACAAAGCCAATGAAGTCTAAACTGATGAAATTTGCAATTTTTATCTAAGTTGTGCTGTATTATCTCCTGAATGAGTTAACCAACCTAGAAGCTTTATTCATGACGTTTCGTATTGTTCGTTAGATCTTGCATTATTATACATGCGACGTTTACAGGGCTAAGGATTAGTTATTATGGCAATTGTTGAGGCCAATCCTACCGCATGTTAACACTCACAAACATTTATCGCATATTAGCACGTGACGCCATAGGTTTTGGTTGAGAGCGTTGATGACCTCTACTCAGCCAAGCAAACTAGATGATGAATAATTCAGTTTGCTAAAATTGTAAATTATATACACGCTTCACATAAATACTATTGAAATTCGGTTCGTGCAATGATGGTGACGAATTCCGATGTAGGTCAGCTGGAAGTATTCGCCCTTATTAATACAGCATTGTTCTTTCCCGTTAAAGAAATAGGGTGTAAAGATCGTTTCTTTGGCGGCTGTTAACGTCGCTAACCAACAGATTTCAAGTTCGAATCCCACTACAGGCGTAGATGTCTGTGAATGTCTTTATGTGTGACTGACTTAAACTTTGCATTTATGAATGTCAGAATCTTCTTTCTTGTTGGTTATGGGTTCTTCTGGCAAATCCACCTCTTTTGAGGGATGAGAAACTGGAGTTTCCTATAGGAAAAAAAAATTCATCACTGTACAAGACCGGTTAACTCACCTTCATTTCAAAAAACCCTGATAAAAGTTTTTCGCTTCGCAGACAAGATTCGAACCAGGGTATTTCTGACCAAAGATTATAGCTAAAACTGAGTCAGCTATGGATACCATATCTCAGTAGGATACCATATCTCTTTATGAAAAAGGCTGTTTCGCTTCATTAGTTTAATTTTTGCTTACTTGACGTTCTTAATCATTTCTTGACATCGAGTTCTTTACCATTGTGTCTCTAAAATCACTGAAGTTAGCTACTCATTAGAAGAAAATATGTTCATAACCGTTCATAACCATCTAATAACTGTCCAGACATTGTGTAGTACCATTAGGTTTTGCTATTACATCATTCTATCAATAACATTATCGATATACTACCACGAATCTCGCTGAATTGCTGAACAGGAGTGTGTCTGAAAAACAGTACGAATACGAACGCTGTACTAAGCAATTTAAAGGATGAAATTATTTAAATTTTGCATTGTGTGCAATACAGATTTATGCACAAAGGAGACCATCCATGATTCACTGGCTGGAGACCAAGACAATAAACACAAAATACGGTTAATATAAATGTATTGTAATAAAACTTCTTCTTCTACAGCTTCTCCCACTTAAGTGGGGTCACTGTTTGTTATGAGTCTCCTCCACACCTTCCTGTCTTGGGCTGTCACCACATCCAAGTTCTTCATCTTCAAGTTCTCTTCTACCAGCTCCCTCCATCTCTTCTTTGGCCGCCCACGCTTCCGCCTTCCTTGCACATCCATCTGCATGACCCTTCTTCCCACATATTAGTCCTCCCTCCTCATCACATGACCAAACCATCTCAACCTTGCCTCCTGCATTTTCGCTCCTAAATTCGTAACTTTCACTGTTCCCCTGAGATAGTAATTTCTCAGATGACCCTTTCTGGTCACACTGCACATCCACCTAAGCATTCTCATCTCTGCTACTTCCATCCTGCTGATGTTATTTTTCCTCAGGGCCATAGTTTCTATAGCATATATCATAGCTGGCCTCACTACTGTCCTATAAATTTTGCCTTACAGATTGATTGGCACCCTCTTATCGCATAACACTCCAGCCATCTCCCTCCAGTTCCTCCAACCCGCTTGTATCCTGCATCCCACTTCCTTCTCAGCTCCTCCATCTTCTTCCACTGTTGAACCTAAGTATCTAAAGTCTCTCACCTTCCTGATGACATTTCCTTCCAGCTCCAGATCTGTCTCCTGGCCACCGCCCACTGCGCAACACATATACTCTGTCTTACTTCTGCTCAGTCTCATACCTCTCTCTTCCAGTACTTTTCTCCATCTTTCCAGTTTAGTTTCCGATTCTTCTCTTGAATCTACACACAGCAAGATGTCATCTGCATACAACATTGTCCAAGGTGCATCTTCTCTCACCTCCTCTGTTACCACCTCCATCACAATATTAAACAGAAACGGACTTAATGCTGACCCATGATGCAAGCCAACTGTTACTTGAAAACTTTCTGTCTGTCCCAAACAGGTCCGAACACTTGTCTTCACATTTCTGTACATTTCCCGCACCAACCTGACATATTTCTCCGGCACCTTCCTCTCCCTCAGACACCTCCAGACTTCTTGCCTTGGCACTCTATCATATGCTTTCTCCAGATCAATAAATACCAGATGTAGCTCCCTTTGTTTCTATCGATATTTTTCCATCATCTGTTGTAACCCAAAGATAGCATCTGTTGTTGCTCTACCAGGATGAAGCCAAATTGTTCCTTTGCAATTTCCACCTCCTCCCTCAATCTATCATCAAGAACCCTTTCTAGGATCTTCATTGTGTGGGACATCAACTTTATTCCTCTGTAATTTTTACAGTCTTGTGCATCCCCTTTACCCTTGTAGATGGGAACAAGAGTACTCTCCCTCCATTCCTCGGGTATATTTTCCTGTTGGCAAACTTTCATGAACTGGTCCCACAGCAGGTCAAGTATTGTAGTAAAACTGATTAATGAAAATTACAAATTAAACTTTTCATTTACCTTAGAATTTTATAAAATCAATAAAGAAGATTAATAAAAGACATCTGGATTTTATTCTTGTTGGTGAATATCCTTGAAGACTTTTAACCTTCACCAGGATTAATTTAATTTTAGTTTATCCTTCTCTCTTTCTCTTCTTAAGTAGATTAAATTGACACCCCCCCCCCCCAGTCCTATTTGCTGAATAAAATGTGTTAGAAAATTATATAATATATCTCTTCAATACAAATCCTAAACTGCACACAGCAATCGTTCCGCTCGCGTGTGCGTGTGTGTGTGTGTGTGTGTGTGTGTGTGTGTGTGTGTGTGTGTGTGTGACAGAATTAGCTGCAATATTGCAAATTGCAAAGATGTTGCAAATTCAGTACATTGTCAGAATATATTTAAATTCTTAAGTTTTATATATTCAAGATACAAGAGTCTTCTATACCATTAAGAGTGCCCAAGTCTCTTTCTTGCTAAAAATATCTGAAACTAGAAACAAAAAATATGTCTATTATTACGAGTATTATAGGCCATTCGCTATTCACTGCTCGTATTTTCTTGATCTTTTAGATGGATGAAAGCGGAACATCCAAGTAAATGCTGATAATAGTTTATCCCAGAAAGAAGCAAACGTAATGGAAAAGGCAGTAACGTGATTTTGATAAACTACCTGATTTTTTATTTTATTTTTTTTTATTTTTTACTATTAAGACTGCTAGTTATGAAGAGTAGAAAAGAAATTCTAGAGTGATCGATGTTTTTGAACATGCGCTGATGAGAAGCAAACTATTAAAATAGCAGAAACCTGAATCATTATTACGGTTGCTTTGGTACAGCATTTCGATACAAAACCAAAGTATTATTCTAAAGTTGGTAATTAATATAATATTATCGTAGATTATCCATAACTCTTAAACCCTCTAAAATTTTTAAATACAAATAATGTTTTGCATAATTGACTATGAAGACGCAATTTATTATTCCTTCTTATATAATTTGGATTTCAATGAAGGGAAATATCTAATTTTTCAGGATAACATCTGTGTTTTTCATAGGGCAAACTAAGAAATTGCTTGTCCGAAACTTGTAAATTGTCAAAATTAACCTTGATTACCTCTACGTACTTACTTGATTACTATTAAATAATAATATCTATTTATAATTTATCGTCTTTTAATAATTTGCAAAGCGTATTTCAAACGTTTTTGGCTCTTTTGGGTAATGTTTTGAAGAAGTATATATGTTCCCTCAACATTTCTATATGTCAGTAAAATTTGCATAGGAAGGAGAACGATTAAAATTTATAAACACACTTGTAGCTCACACATTATCAATTCGACATTACAGCTATTCGCTTCTTCGTTCAAACACACACACACACACACACACACACACACACACACACACACACACACACACACACACACACACACACACACACACACACACACACACACACACACACACACACACACACACACACACACACACACACACACACACGCACACAAAAGTTCCAGTTGAAATTGAGAACATACTCACTATATTTTTCATATGAAATCTATTCGTCGTATACCTCGAGATCTATAAGAATAATTGAAAGCAACATATGATCCGTTTCAATACCATCCATATAAAAACTAATTTCCACAGTTCCGTTTCGAATATCAGCTTCTTCCAAATAATCTTTCCATTCGGTAGTGCTGTGCAATATTCAATCTGCGGAAAGCGTTAAACTTGAGGCTGCAGTCCACCTTATATCTTAATAAGACTTTTAGGGAGGCTCTCTCTCTTGCAGATTGCAATAAAAGTGACTTTTATTGCAATCATCCGTATCTTTTATCTCTTATGTTTTACCTTGCATCAGTAAACATGCGTTTCAGACAGTGACTGCCACCCTAGAGCATAATACTACCGATGCACTCTAACATCTGTATCGAAGTTAGAGTGCATCGCATCGATGATAAGGAGGTGGAAGGAAAGACTAGAGAAATTAAAACGACCGTAGGAGTGAGAAAAGTTAGGTTAGTAAAGTTTCTTTGCACGTTAGCAAACTCCGATGTTATGATTGATATTATTCGTCATAGCGAGGCTAAAATTAAAGTCTTAATGAGGTTGTGCATTTTTGAAGTTTGTAATATATGAAGAAAAACCTTGGGGAGTCTGTTTTGAATGTGATTATCTTGCTTGCTTGATGGTACTACAAAATTTATGGAATAGCCACTTTTCTCTAAATTACTAACTATAAATGTAATTCCGGAAACTATTATTTCTGCAAGGGAGACTTGAATAATCAATTTATTCAACCTCGTTAGAATGCGAATAAATCTGGTTTATTCATCTGGATATTTATTTCATTCAAGAAAGATATACGGTATATTGCGATTACACTGAATAGTTATCTCCTTCTTCATATTGCATTAGATCAAAAAATGAGAATAACTATAGATTTTCAATAACTCATATCATATTATTTGAAGTATAATGATGTCGATATCCATTTTTTATCGTGATATCTGTAAATATTCCAGAATCTTTGAATGGAAGAAGTTGCATCTGTGAGTCTCACAGCACCAGAGTATCCCTCATGTATTCAACTGGGTTGAGATTCAGTGAATTTTCCGGAAACTTCAAGTCGAATAATGTTTTCGGAGTGTTCCTTACATTTCTCATAGCATGGCCGAAGTGTAATGACGCATTATCATCCTGGTCTAGGTGCAATTGGAACACAGAAAAGGACAAGTAGATTGCAACTACCTGTTTCAGGCAATGTGTCTGATAATAGGCAAACGGTGTTCCATACTACGGTGCAAACAAAAATTAACCTATACAGCTTGCTGCATCGATTCTTGCATGGTTTGCAAGATCCTGAGTATCCTTTCATCTGCGTGTAACACACCCGTTTTTTTTCCTATTCCTTCGGCACACAACCGCCTGGTTCTTCTGGCACTAGTAGACATTACCGACAATGATCCAATGAAAACAGAGGGTCTTGTATATCACCGCATTTTGGAACCCCTATACATAAGGGAGTTTGGCGTATTCGTTGAGATATTGCGTTATTGCAGTTTCTTGTCAGGTGGCCTGTACAAGAGGATCCCCTTCCTTGTTAGAGTTTCTACTGTGGGAAAGCATATGACATAACTACTATAGGACATTATAAACAACAAACAAGTTGGGTCTTATACCAGAAAAAGTGATGAAGATTTTGAACCTCGTGATATGGCATTTTTCATTACTAAACTTTGTGAGTAATATACACGACCACTACTGAATTAATATAGTGTACGTGGTGCATGCATATTATGTATTAGGATAAATAGACTGTAACTATTCCATTCTGAATGAAAATGTCTATAAGTCAATGTTGTACCGTTTTATATGGCAGCATTATTTTGCACTTAACACAACCAAATTTTTTTTTTTTTGTTTTCATTTGTTTGCCTTGGAATTCTAGTTTCACTGGAATTCAGAGTTAAAGTGAACACAGTTTTAAATATAAGCATAATGATTTTGAGTAGCGGTAACGCTTTTGTCTATTGCAGAATGATTTCACTAGGCTGAAATTGTGGGCATGGGAAAATGGGTGTTAGTTGAATGTCAATAATGTAAAGTCATTCACTTCGGCATGATCAGATATCCAATGTCGTATTATATTGGTGAGATTAGGTTAGAAGAAACTGATGAGAAAGGACGTTGAAGTTTAGCGGCCATGTGGCAAGATTGCAAATACAACTCAAGAGATAATTGCAATGCTGAAACGAATTCACATGTAAAGATAAGGATGTTATTTTTCCTCTTTACAAGGCCTTGATAAGACTTCACTTGGACTATTCTGCGCAGGTCTGGTCTCCTGGTTTCCATTGTGATTCTGGTATATTGGAGAGTACAAAGGAGAGTATTAAACGGATATCAGGATTGTGGAATACTGATTATGAAGACAGCTTGAGAATTTGTAGAGTGCAGACACTAGCAAACAGGAGGAAGAGGGGTGATATGATTGAGACTTACAAACTTCTGAAAGTGTCATACAGAATTTCAATTTTTCAATTTATGGAGGGTGGGGAAAGGACAAAAGGGCATCCTTGGAAGCTGAGCATGAAGGCTGTCAAGAAGGGTGTGAGGGCCAGATTTTTCTCTCAGAGGGTGGTGCGTGATTGGAATGGATTGCCATTATTATTATTATATTATTTTATTATATTTTATTTTATTTTATTATATTTTATTTTATTTTATTATATTATATTATATTATATTATTATATATTATATAATAATAATAATAATAATAATTATTATTATTTATTTTTATTTTTTTTATTTATTTTTAATGGAAATTCCCAACAGTAAACTTATTCTATTCTGTTCTAAAAAATATTATTTTCAGCAACAACCTTTCAGCTTACCTTTCACGAAAATAAAAATAGGTAAAGTAGTTTGGTAATTTAAAAGAAAACCTTCAGTTTCAAAGCTACAAACTTCTATTTGAATTTCACTTGATTAGACGAAAAATAACTCTTGTTTATTTATCTGTAAAAATAATAACTATTGTTATAGCTATTATTATTATTATTATTATTAAAATTAAATTAAATGAATTAAAAAATTAAAGAATCATGGGAAACATTAAACGAAGCACTCAATAATATATACCTCCTTCTGCATCAACGATTGTTATCCATAATTTCAAGGAACAAAGTACAAACTTAAGACGTACTGTAAGAGATCTTAGAAAGTCCAACACCAACACTTTCCAGACACAGAATAATACTCCTTGGTTCCTCCAGATAAAACAACAAAAAAAAAAGATGTGGTTACGGTTATCTCAAAAATCAACTTTAAAATATCCCTTGCATTTGATCGCCTACGACCAAGGAATATCAGAATCCAATACTCTGTTATATCGCTAGGTATACTCAAATTGTTAATCAACTTGATTTTTCAGAAATCTAAAATACCATCAGATCTGAAAATTGAAGTGAAAAATCCAATCTATAACAAAAATAATTCCAATTAAATTAACAATTACAGGCCTATATTATCGTCATTGTGAGTAATATAAAAATCATATAAAATAGATAATGATAAAATATCCACATACCTAGAGAAATTCGACATAATATCCAACACTCAATATGGATTTCGTAAAAGCAAAGGATCCTGTATCTTATAAGATTATCTCCTCCACATAATCATCTCATCTTCGGACAAAAAACTACTTTGGTTTTAAAGTAGTTCGTGACTTCTCTAAAGCGTTTGACACCAATAGGCACGCATTTCTTTAAAAAAACTCAAATCGGTAGGCATGAGAAGAAAAAGAAACCTTTACAACTAGTTCGAAGACTTTTTGAAAAACAGAATCAACATTACAAAAGAAATCGTGCCTACTTCAACAGAACTAAGATTAATTGTGGCATTCGGCAACGGGCAATTCCATCGCAATGCCTTTCAATATTTTTATAAACAACCCATAGCTGTACAATTCACAGCTACCAGTACACAAATGACACACCCACATATCCATACACAAGGACCCTTGAATATTCTTACAACATTTACAAACATACTTCAGCATAATCACTGACTGGCATATGCGCAATTCTATCTTAATAAATATCATTATATCTCAACTTATAATATTTAGAAACCTAGGAATGGCTATAGATCTCTCATATATATCATGAAATGCGATACCCCACATTGTCCAAACAAAGCAAAAATTGCTCCTTGCAACAATTCAGGAAGTTATAAATCTCAAATAAATATGTCTACACTTTGACTAAAATAGCGGTGGAACACACACACATATTATCTGTATACAAAAAAAAAAAAAAATCCGCAGATAGTACTCTTTAACGTGCACTACTTACAAGACATATTACCTTCGTATACCAGGAAAATCATCTACAAATCCTATACTGAGTTATGCTATATCTTGCTGTGACTCAGCACCGCAATACTTGATAAAAAAACTAAACTTATTACCAAGCACGCTGATGACAACAACAACTCGAGTACCAAAATAGTATTCTGCCTTTTAATCAATCTATATATACTAATATTCGAATTCTGAATACAAATCTTGGACTACACTATCATGCTAAGACATTACTTCTCCAGAAAATACCGAAATGGAACAATTCCAAGTCATATCAGCCATCAGCATATAACATACAAGTAATTATAATAATGCATATGGAAATGTGCGACCACTTCGTTCTATGTAAAAGACCTATTTACATGCTTCCATACAGTATAAAGAACCTTACTTCTTATGATGTCCTAAAGAGAGAGAGAGATTTGTCGACCACCTTACAAAGATAAAGGACAGCCTTTCGCTTCGATATAATGAGTTTGTGGACTGTTGTGGGGAGAGCGTCCCTTGATCTAACCGCTGCTCTAGTTCATCCACATATATTCAATAGGGTTGAGATAAGGATGAAAAACGTATGAAATCGTATTTCATCCGTTTTTGAAACCAACAAAAAATAATCTTCAGCCATCTTCAGATCAACATTAAGTACCTTTTTTAAGATTCAAAACTCCCAGTTGCCATAAGTTGGAATTGGTGTAAACAAAAACTGCAACGCAATATTAAAATTTTACTAACCTTTATCGAAATTAATTGAAGCAATTGCCTATAGAAAATAGCTCGATTAGTTTCAGAAGGCAGAAATATGGTAAATATAATACAGTACAAGACAGAAAATTTATTGAGAGAACAGTAAATCCCTTAAAATGTTTACTCGTAATTTCATCCCTATTTCCTGGCAGTGCAGTGAATATGTCCAAGATAAGCATCAAATCTGTTTTGCTATTTCTTTCCTTGGCCTTAGCCTAGGAAAGGCTAAGACCTAGGAAAGAAATTCAACAGAGTGCATTCAGAAAAAACAAAGGAGTAAAAACCAGTTACCTGCGCTGGAAAATCCGTCCTCTTTTTGCCTTAATTAAGAACAGAATAAAAAGTAAATTATGAACATGATTTCCATCAATAATCTTCTTTCGTAATCCAAAATAAGAGCTGAATATTAACATTCGGGTGTCTTCTTGTTTGCTAAGAGACGTTACGTAAGAATCCAAAAGAGAAAATAACCAAAAAATAAAATAAAACGGTGAGCTGTTTGTTCGTCACGTTTGATATTTCTCCATGATATATTTTCTGGCTTTGCATCCTCATTTTTCGAATCAGAAAGGCAAATATTAGAAAGAAAACCCGTTAGATAAGCCTGTTATACTGTAATTTGTAGCGAGAATCGATTGATCGATCAGGAGAGACATTAACTTCAAATCACGTGTAAAAATGCAGGGACTTAGAACAAAGTTCCAAACGGAATTCCCTATTAAGGGTCATAAATCATTCTCTCTCTCTCTCTCTCTCTCTCTCTATATATATATATATATATATATATATATATATATATATATATATATATATTTTATCTAACGTTTTCTAGCAGTGTTAAACTGGAAGGAAAATTTATAATTGCTCATAATGTCTCGTAAAATATTGCATGAAATTAATGTTAAATGAAACTTAGGTTCTGTTAATTTTAAAATAAGTATCACTATGCTATTTAGTTTAATTCTAAGTGCTTTTGAAATGTAATAAAATAACTAAAACGGACTTCATATCGTTTACTCTCCATACTAAGTACCATTATTCCTTATTTATTCAGGCTAACTCAAATGAAAGATAATTAAGAATGTTATTGTTCTTCCGATAACATTCTTAATTATTTCGATATTCAATAAATGCCTTACCACTGCAAAGAACTTCATGAACGTCATTTCGGGAAAGCCATATTTATATAAAAAAAAGTATGATTAACAAGGTGCAATGAGTTCAGAATCAGCGATTTGTTTTTCTCGTTTGCATTGCAGCACATGAAAAATATCAACCTTAACAAAAAAAGCTAGGTGACAACCATTGATTACCTCAAGCAACAATAAAGGTGATTTGGTAACTTTGTAAACATCACCATTTTATTATATTTCTTATGTTTGTCAAAGGCATTCTATGTAATTTTGCATTTACGTCGTGTCTTTTGATATTCTAATAGTTTTCTTTACTTTTAATTAAGACTGAAATTATAAAATGGCGCGTCTTTATTAATCTTATCTAGTTCAAGAAATTCAGGGTTAACTATTTTGAGACCAATGCTTGTAACAGCCACTTAACTAAGAAGTAAATGGGTTTCTTATAAACCCAATAACTTTCGTAATGTTACAATGATTTAGCCAATCGCTAGACTTCGTAATATCTGTAAATCCTGATCCTATCGGGAAGGCCTGGTTTCCTTCACGAAATTTGTAGTTTTCTTACACAAAACATGGATTCATACTTCCATAATACTTAACTCACCTTCAGTTGAAAGCTCTTATAATGATTAGTACATTAAATTACAATCTTATTGTTCGATAACAGTTGGAAATTTAAATTGAAATGCTGTTGCTGGTCTCTATCGTTTTCACTCATTTTTGTAGATTTTCAAGAATGTTTTATTAACTTGTTTGGATGATCATTTTAGGACTGTTTCTAAATGTCAAACGTATTGTATGTGAAATTGCATTGCATATTATAATGTATGTGAAATTGCATTGCATATTATATTGTATGTGAAATTGCATTGCATATTATATATGAATATAATAATATATAGGAAATAGCTTTAAATGTGATTACGGATACAAAATTGAAACCATGGCATTGCGCCAGCTTCATGCTCTGTATTATGGGAGTGCCATTGAAACTAGTGCAATAAGTAATGACATCGCTTTCAGTGAGCAAATCACTCGATGTTGTGATTAAACCATATGTTAAAACTCAAGAAGAAAGAGATAGGATTATTCCTCTAGAAGCAGACAGTACCGACAGGCAATGATTCATTTCAGCAAACGTTTCTGTTGTTCATAATTATGTCAACAAACATTCCAGGTCACTCTGTTTTCACAGACTCTGTTACATGAATTAGTTTAGATAATATCTGTAATTGTTGCTGACTAATCCAGAACCATTGGTTAACATATGGTAGACCACTTAATTGTGAGGTAAAGTTAACTGGAAAGGAGACATATACGTTATGCCTCATTTATCATTATGACAGTCGCATGTTATGTGCTGAATGGTTTGAGTGCCATTGTTGTTAAAATAGCTTCTCTTGTTTATTTTTATTTCTGAGAGATAATTCATAGAAATTTCATTTTTCTTTTAAAACTGTTATGACTGAATTTCGGTGAAGTATTGCGATAGCAAAACTCATATTAATATCTGTCTCTTTGTGAATACATTTTTGAATATTAATTCGTAAATTTTCTTTGTGAGAAGACGAGTTTATATGATTTATATCACTAAACTAACTTCATGCCTGCTATCGATCATGCTATAAATTTAATGTTTTCATGTAAATTTATTTATATTTTACTTTTAATTATACTTATCTGTCGATTTTATAAAGTTTTGAGATAAAGTTATAATTTTTCCAAAATTCTGCTGCACTTAGGGTATCATTTTCTTTTTTTTATTATTGTTGTTGTAATGGATTAATATTTATAAAACATGGAAGTGGTGAATATATAAGTTCGAAAGTTAACTTTATCTAAAAAATAATTAAATTATTTTAAGAACAGTGGTCTAGATATTCTATTTATTGTTCTGCCAAGAAATATTATGGGGGGGTTTCAATAATTTTTCATTTGTGAAGTGTTTTCGCATTTATTTTTAGAAATTAAGATAAATATTAAAATTAGGAGAATATAGTTTTAATTGTGTGTCGTATTTCCCCTCAACCCAACTGTTGGTTCGGTAGCAGTGCTACTACTGAATTATTATAGAACAAGATGGTTTCTCGTTGCCCTCCTTTTCCAAAAGCATTTTATGTCTGTAGATGTGTGTGTGTTCAGGGCCAGTTTGTCTGTTTTAAGCGACAAAAAATCGAGTTCTTAGATGAAAATGTTTTTTTAAGTATACCCTAAAGAACCTCCGTAGCTCAATCGGTAGAGACGTAGCCCTTTAATCGGAAAGACTTGGGTTCGATTTCTATTTCAGTTCGATATTTCAGTGACGTGAGGAACCTTTATCTGGTCTCTTTCAACTAAAGGTGATTTAGCAGGTCTCATAAGGAGGTAATGGGCTTTTCACTCGGAAACGAGGATTTTTCGTCCCTCAGAACAGGCAAGCAGGCCCCATGAACACAAGCATCTAAAGACATAGGACACACTTGGAATAAGTATTGACTGACCTATTCCGTGCAATTTTCGGTTTAGAATGCCTGCACGGTGAAGTGTGGGTCTACGCCTGAGCGTGACTGAGGATACCACTAAAACGAATTAAGATATTAATTCGTTTTAGTGGTATCCTCATCCTAAGTTGGCATAAATATACATCAGTATATTTATGCCAACTTAGTATTATAATGTTGAGACTGGATTGGTGAAAACGCTGTGTTTAAGTTTTGATAATCAAATTGATGATCGATATTAATTGATGATCAAACTAACTTTTCGAGTGTAAATATTTCAAGCTAAATCTATTTAGTTTTCGACATGGAAAAAGTAGGACGTATCCACAAACTACAGGTTCGTTTATGCTCACTGCTTTGTTTAATTTAATAGTTAATTCATCAAGGTATTAATTTATTTGAAGCTATGTATTTCGCGGTTTTAAATATTCTTATCCCTTTCTGAAATTTAATATTTTCCCAAGCGAAAAAGCTGAACTATTAATATTAACTAGGGAATATAGTAAATACAGAAGAGGCCAATATATTGCGACTGTTAACTGCTTGTGTTACTCGGTGCTTCCGGGAGGTAAACAAATTGTGCTGCTTCCGTATAAATATCATCCATGATGATATGCCATAGTTATTCATAACAAAGGTATAATTTTTCTATTGGTTTAAATAGTCCAGTGTTTAAATAGACGAAGATGAAAAAGTTTAAGATATCTCAAATATATGTGATAAATAACATTATTATTTCCTATTTTGTCGTGTAATAATGAATGTAGAGAGCACAAAAATGCACCTGGTTTCAAATGAGTGACATTTTGAAGAAATTATCGGAAAACTTCCAATGATTTCAAATGTTTAAATGAGCACAAAAGCTAGCTGTAAATGAGGATTTGAATTTCCATCTTTAAAAAAAAAAACTCTCGTTCTAGATGAAATGATGAAATGACGGAGACATAACACATAACAATTCTTGTACACTTAGATAATAAGGCATCCTTTCATGAAGCTGTTAATTTTCGACATCAACATTGTTTTCTCTGTAACTGAAATTGGCATATTCGATTTCACAATCATGCTGAAACACGATACTGCCTTAAATAATTACTTAGTATTTTAAAGCAAAATTCAAATTTTTAAAACTATTATCAAAATTATCAAATCTTCAATTTTTTAAAACCAAACTTCGTTTTCTACTTATTTTTTCATGCATATATATATATATATATATATATATGTGTGTGTGTGTGTGGCAAATAACAGGAATTGTGATACGAGGTGCCATTCAGTAGCGACTGAATGGCACCTTTACAACATAGCACTCTAGACTCGTGGTGACCTTGAGAACTTAGACTCTCCGTCTCTGTTGGTCTCTTTTTTCAAAAGTTGTAATTTCATATTGGTTAGTTCCGTTAGACTGCCTTCAATCTTTGTAGCATAACTGCTTCTTCTGTTGTCTGATCCGCTCACATAATAGGTCCACTGTACATTAATACAGATAAAGTCAGTCTTCATCTCTAAAGCCTTCTTGTTGGTAATAATTCCTGTCCATAGAATTCTTAATAGTCTTCTGAATCCAACCCATTCAGACTAATAAATTCTCTTTCTGTCCTTCTTCTTAATGGTCATCTATCATATCTAAACATCATTCGAAATGACACAATTGCTTTCATTACTAGATGTGTTCACCACTTTAACAATTTTAATTTTTATGACCTTATTAATGTCTCTATATTTAATAATTTTTTATTACGTTTAACACATTTTATCAAGTGTGATTTCATATTCACACTGTCACTGATATCTTATTTTGGACCTACAGAAAATCTTAACATAATATTCATCCAAAATTTCAGAAGCCATCGCTGTTTATCTACTGATAATTAAATGAAGCCGGGCGTTTTTCTGTCATTCTTAATTGAGGGAATCAACTATTCCATATTTTATTTTATTTCTGACAAGTGGGTTTTCTTATTTGCATATCTAAAATCATTTATTTTTCTAACAGTTAGTTTACTTTCTGCTGAGTCTTTATCAAAATCAGCCATTCCCATAACATATTGGCTGTAAATATTAAAAAGGTAGAACGACAAATACACTCATGTCTCAATTCTTCCTCCACTATCGTTCCTGCAAATATTTTTTTAAACTTCTTTGAAAACACAGTTTTGTAAAAGAAAAACCTTTACTTCTTTTTTTTTAAAACTTTTTCTAAAACTTCTTTGCTGTCATACTGTTTTTTAAGAGACGTAGAGACTCAGATTTTCTCTTTATTATCATCATGTTATATTGTGATAAACAGTGAAATATTTCTTATAATCAATGAAGCAGATGAATACTTCCTTTAGAAATTCTCGTTCTTTCAAAATCCACCTCCTCTTCGCTTCCTGGTTTCTACTTCATTTACCGGTTCTAGCCTTTTTTTTCCTTCTTCTTCTTTGTTCAAACTTTCTTCCAAAATTACGGTTCATTAATCCCAATCTAATGGTAATTTTGTCTATGACTTAATTCTCATTTGTAAAAAAAACGATCTCTTCTACTTACTGTGATGTTATCTTTATGAATTTCCTTGCATCTTTTGTTTAAATGTTTTTTTTTAATCTTTCCTAGGGTGTATCTTGAAATCTGCATTAAGATTCCAAAACCTTTCTTTATTTCTATGAAGTTTAATTTCTCTTCTTTCTCATGCGCTTAGCATAGTATTTATCGATAGTCGTTTATACTTTCTTTCTCGTCGATTTACTTAGCGATAGAGAACTATCAGTAATATTCGGAACAGTTAGAATCATGCTTTTAATAACCAGTTGCAGTGCTACGCAGATATAATTAAGCAGTAATTTGGATAATGTATTAATTCCGTTTATCTCCGATTTTTCATTCCCGTTTTCTTGTTTTTCAACGGAGAAAGGGAAAAAGAAGAGAAAAATGATAATAAAAAATTTAAATTTAAAATTAAAATTTAAAAATATCAGGTAATGGTTGTCAAATAAGGGAGTGCTCTGGAAGCAATACGATAGCAACTTCCTTATATTTAGTTGATATTTCTAAGTGAATCAATTGTGATGAGAAATCATAAATATGTTTTCAACATCCACAGAATACATGTTAAATTTTTATTTGCATATTCTTCATCCCAAACTTCCTGGATGATTTTTAAGCTGATTTATGACGTCACTGCTGACATGATAATAGTTAAAAACAAGAGTTACAGTGCATCCAAAGGAAATGAATCACTCTGTTTTTCTTGTTTAAAATACATGCGAATACTATGACAAATTAGAGTTCTGCATTTAACTTGTAATTTATTATTCTTTAAAAACTTAGAAAGAAACTTTATTGCTTCTGATTGGAATAACACACATCTTTCTTTCCAATCGTTCATAATTTCATTACGATAATCATCAAGTGTGCGATTTTAATATATCCAAATTTCTAACTTCAATAAATGGTATACAGTCTTCCTTCATGATGTTTCCAAAATGAGCAGTTTCGATGGGATTTTCGTTAAAACATACATGAGGTTTCGATGATCAACTGCAAAAGAAATTTACAGCATAAAATCATGGCAGAGAATGGCATTAGTATGACGTAAGAACGAGGATGAGTAGGAATACAGCACAGACTCAAACTTCTACTGTTAAGAGGCAACTGAAAAAAAAGGTGACCATATCATTCTAATGGCAGTTTTTCTAACACTTTTCTCTGAACGTAAAAATGATATAAAAGTGGAAAATTCTTAAATCTAAATCTGATTTTGTTAGAAATTCATAATTATTCACTTCTTAAATTTCATTTATATACTTTTGTTTATCTACCATTTGCTAAAATCACAGGAGTATGCAAAATAAATATTTCTAACCGACAGAAAATATACTGTCTGAGCAACAGATACAATGTATTTTTTTAAAGTAGTGACCATATACTAGTGAGATCAATCCTAACACTACTTAGTAAAATAACATAAATGTAAGGAGATCTGGTAAGGATATGAAGATTAGAATTTTCTGAGCTATATAAAACAATAAGGAAATCAACAACCCAAGAATTTAGAAATTTTAGAACAAGAAAAATCAAACTTAGAGAAAAGCAGAAGTCGAAAAGCAATGAGGGAGGAGTTGAGTATAGCCGAAAATAAATTAATAGGATTAAATATGAAAATGGGCTATTGAATTAAAAACAAACTCATGTGAGAGAAAACGTCCTATACCAAATTATGTAATGAAATCCAATTACCTAGAACAATACGAAAAGAAACGGGTAAAGCTTTGAATGAAGAAGAAAGAGAGAAATAGGCTCTAATGTTTTAAAAGAATTTAATGTGCAATGAGAAGCAAGAAGACTGTAAAGCCAACAGGTGAGGCTGAGACACCAGTGTAAGTTTCGAAAGCAAATGGTGAAAGAGTAATGAAAATACCAAGTAATACCGCTACATCCCTGCCTAACCCAATAAATTTCTGCTGAGTCTTTATCAAAATCAGCCATTCTCATAAAATAGTGGTTGTAAATATTAAAAAGGTTGAGCGACAGATACAATCCTGCCTAACCCAATAAATTATATCACACGGTTAGAATTATGATATAATTATTAGTTATTAAAAACGAAAGATGGAAAAGATATAATCTTAGGCCCAATAAGTTCACTTTCGACCATATATCACCAGTTTTATCATCAGTACCAAGAGAATGCAAAACATATATTTCAAACCTCCAGAACAATAAGGATTCAAGGGGAAAAACCTGCAATTCCATTGATCTTACCGCGTAATAACACAAATTATTGAAAAGACAAATGCAAATTAAACCTCTTTAGTCTGGAGTTTATTGATTTTGAAAGGGATTTGATTTAATATCAACGTAGCTGCTTTATAAGCAGTAAAATCATTTCAATAAAAAAAAAGGTACAAGTTGGATAGACTTGTTTGGGGACATCGCATCGACGTCCATCTACACTGCTTGAAAAGAAGTCAAATCACCCATAGGCAAGCAGAATCGTGCAATGTAAAGAGAAATGTGTTTGTAGCTAGTAAAAATGTATAAATGGGAGGAAATGATGCTCCTAAATCTTTGCAACTGTGATCGGGTGAAATGGGTGCCAGGAACTGACGGAGTTTGAAAGTGGCAATTGTAAGTGTTATTTGCAGTGGACGACTCGCCACACTCACCGACCGTGACGGAAAGTGCTACGAAGTATACTATGTGAAAACCGCCATTCGTCGGCCGTCACCTAAACCTCGAATCGGCACAAAATTACTCAGAACCGAGAGTCACAATATGGGTTTCCTTGGTTGGATAGCAAAATGCAAGTCTCATATTATACGAACCAACATGCAACGTCATCTTCAGTGGTCCAAAGAGCGCGTACAGTGGGGACATGAATGCTAGGAAAGCTGTGTTATAGAGCGAGATGAATAACACTACACCGTATACCGAGCAGATGAAGGTGTGTGTGTGTGTGTGTGTGTGTGTGTGTGTGTGTGTGTGTGTGTGTGTGTGTGTGTGTGTGTGTGTGTGTGTGTGTGTGTGTGTGTGTGTGTGTGTGTGTGTGTGTGTGTGTGTGTGTGTGTGTGTGTGTGTGTGTGTGTGTGTGTGGTCGATGCTCGGTGAACGTCTCTAAACAAGTGTGTAACCTCAGCTATGAATTTTGGAGGTGGGGATGTGATGGTATGGTCCTGGTTTTTCGTGTTTTAGCCTCGAACGTCTCTTTGTGGTGCCACAGACATTAAACTACGAGAGGTATCTGAACATTCTGAACAATGCATGTTTCTTTCAGCGAGACAATGCACCGTATCATAAGGCTGTTATTGTAATTACACGGTTCGTGGACCGTCAGCACTTAACTGGCCTCCCCAGAGCTCTGATTTCAACCGTAATAAATATTTATGGATGAACTGCCTCATCGGGTGATGTCAAGGAAGTTCCGCCTCACTCTAATCCAGAACCCCATACAAGAAGAATGGTCCAAATTCCTATTAATCGTACGCTTGTTGAAACGATGCTCCATAGAATTGCTGTAGTAATCGGGGAGAAAAGACTTCCTACACGTTCTTATGGTGGGGCCAAGACTGTTCTTCGCACATTGCTGTCGGTTAACTTATTTCCAAGCAGTGTACATTTTAATGGCGTTTCAAGTCAGCATTTTAACGGACATTCAAGTCTTGTTATGGAAAGAGGAATAACTTCCTATTTCCATAATGGAAATGGTTTTTCATATGTTGCAATCCATCCCTTGATTTCTAGTGATGGTGCCATTGATTTCGCCTGTCGAAATAAAGCAGCTATCATGAATGCGATTAAATCTTCCAGATATATCATTATTTTTATCATTTGGGAAAGTCGAATGCAGTATTACTGTCCTTATAAATTCGATCCTGCCGCCTGTCTTGCAAAAATTAACTTTACAGATGTCCATTTCTCATTTATTATGTGGAGATTTGGCAATCTGAAATAATTCATTTTACCGTCATTGCGCTCAAGTTGTGACTGTATTTTCATCTCCGACGAATGCAATCAGTCACCCGATATTCTGCGTAGAATAATGTAGTATTACAAAATGTAAGATTTCACCTTTTTGTAGAAATAATGGATACAAAAGTATTTCTTTGATGATATATATTTGAATTGTGAAATTAATTAATATATTAATATAGTTCATAATTTATTCGAATAAAATCTTTAATATTAAAGATTATTATCAAAGAAAATCGTTCCAGGTTATAAAAAAGAAAATCTTACATTAGTTTCAGCGGCTTTGAATTATAGCATAGTTTGCAATTTCTCTCTTCCCCAACACAGTGACAAGAAGTAAGATAATTAGTAAACGACATCAGAGTTAATTAATTGAGTTAATTAATTAAACCTAACATTCATTTCATCGCACTTCTACCCACTAATCAGACAATCCAAAGGTGACCCAACTCTAAAGAAAATATATAACACTTTCTAATCTACTTTTGGTCTACCATTAGGGTTACAGAGTAGAAAGGTCTGCACTTAGAACAGCTTTTACAGTGAAAAATTATAAAAACAAAAGGATCGGTTTATTTTAAATTAAAAGTAGATATATTTTCAATTGATTCTATTTTAATGAGATGATTAATTCGGATTATCGTTTGTTCTTAGTATAGGAAGTGAAGCGGTTTAATGCGTATGTAGCTGTGCATACAATTAGAAGCTGCTGAAAAAGTAGGATAGTAGTTTTAGCTAGTCGCATCAGTTCAGTAGAGAGAAAGCAGAGGAACAGAAAACAAAATGTTTCTTGGGTTTCTTTTGGTTTTCTTGGCTTTGTTTAACGTGATGTTTATTTTCGTCTGTAAAAAATAGCAATTGACAAGTGATGAAAACAAAATACTTCCATTCCTTCGTTCCTTTCAAAATAGAAAGAACAATAATTGTTCTGGCCAACACAAGAGCCCACCGAATGTAAGTAATGGGATTCAAATTTTTAACCAGTCGAAAGAAGGTCTGTCTATTTTATGTTTATTTATGTTTTATAGATTCTGTTCACCATGAGTTCCTCATTTTCATTGAGTTTTTTGTCCTTTCAGGAAAAGTAAATTAACTTTTCGCATAAATTTCCAAGCATTTGTTTAAAATGGACATTTTTAAGAATTTAAGAGCACCGTTCAGTGAATTAAAATGGCCACACATTATATTCCCATTCACCATGAATTATTTAATTAACTATAATAATAATAATAATAATAATAATAATAATAATAATAATAATAATAATAATAATAATAATAATAATAATAATAATTTATCTATGATTTTGAAGAAAACAAAACTTGGATATGAAATTCCTAAATAGATTATTAAAATTTCCGATCTGTTATATATGGACAATCAGCCCGGCAAATAGACTCTTTACTGAACACAATCCGTGGTTTCAGTCAGTACATCAAAATAAAATTTAGTTTTAATAAATGTATAAGTTTATCTATTAAACGAGTAAAAATTAATGATACTAGTAATTTTAATTTTGATCAAGAGAAATATATAAAAGCAATTTCAGCTGGAGAAAACTATAAATACCTAGTAATATTAGAAACCAGTGATATTCTCCACTCAAAAGTAAAACAACAGGCACCAGCAAAGTACACCAAAATGGTTAGAAATAATCTGAAAACAAAGCTTAATGGATTAAACACAATTAGAACAATGAATTTGTGGGCTATACCAGTGTTCCGATTCACAGCTGGCATAATAGATTGGGCAAAAAGAAGACCTGGACAAACTGGATAGCAAAACTAGAAAATGAATGACTATGCATCATGTATTACATCCACAAAGTGATGTTGACCGGGTGTGCCTACCAAGGAGAATAAGTGGGCGGGGTCTGCTGCAAGTGAGACAGATTCTGGAAGAAAAAGTAATTAGCTTAAAAAGTTACATCGACAATAGCTCTAAGCAAATGCTTCAAGCAGTTACAAAAGATAATCTTCTGAAAGCAACAGGAAAAAAATGCGATTACAAAAAGGAACAGCAAAATGATCGATGTATGTGCTGGAAAAATAAACCTTTGTATGGCCAATTTCTTAGAGATACTGCGGACAAAATTCATGTGAACAAGACGCGGCAATGGCTACAATATGGATATATTAAAAAAGAAACAGAAGGATTTATTCTATCAGTTCAAGGAGAGGCATTACAAACTAATGCAATGAAAACAAAAATTTTGAACATTAATAATACAACAAATGCAGATTATGCGATCAGAAAGATGAGACTGTAGAAGATCTAATCAGTGCCTGCAGCACGATAGCTTAAACTGACTATAATACCGCCATGATCAAGTTGCCAAAATAATTTATTAGCATGTATGCAAAAAATATGGCTTTCCTACTTCTGATAACTGGTGGCAGTATTAAATAGAGACAGTGTTGGAAAATGAAACAGCAAAAATTCTCTGGGACTTTAGAATACAAACTGAACGGCGTTTGGAACACAATAGACCTGACATTACAATTATCGAACATCGACAGGTTTGGATTATCGATATCGCATACCGAGTGATAACAACAATAACAACAAAGAATTGGAAAAAATACTAAATATGGAGATCTGGCAATCGAAGTTGGCAGTACGTTTTTCACGTACGGTAAAAAGGAAAGCTTACGATTTGATAATTATATTATGTGTGTGCTTTCTCGTACTGTCTAAAATTGCTCTCCCTCTCTCTCCTTCGATCTTCTAATTCAGTCAGTCTTGCTTACACGATCACGCTTGCTTCATTATAGAGAAAATGCTTCTATATTTAGCAGTTGTTCACTGAGAGCAACGTTCTCTGAGGTACAATAATTTGTCTTACAAGGGTGATACACAACGCATAAATTGTTAATTTAAAATATTTATTTTCGTAATATTCCTCACTAATTTGTGTACTTTGATGATTTTTATCAATATCCTGAAGGTGTAATGGTGAAGATTCTTTTTCGACAGTACGCTTGTCTTTATACGAGTACCTTCACGTTTATAAATGTATGCTTTCTTGCACGACAAACTTGTGACACAGCGTAGCAATTTCTACAGCATGCCCAACCTATTTTCTTGTAACTTTTTTTTTTCACTGTCAAACATTATCTTGTAAACTTACTTGTAGTGAACTTGGTTTTATTTTCATCCATTTCAAATATATTTTATTAATCTATTTTATTTTAATTTTAATTTAATTTTATTAGACTAGTTTAAAGTGCAATTCCTATTAAATTCGATACCACATATGTTACTAAAGGCAGATTTCTTTAAGTTGGTTTTATTTATCCAACATACAGTGTTTTTTCACAGCTTTAATCAATCCTGTTATTCTAATTGAGACGCAAAAGTTTCCTTAAGATCATTTCAGCGATGTTAATTGATCCGTTTGTAAGATACTTGGAGTTTAATAGATACGTGCGCGTTAAACAGTATCTTTTCAAATAACGGCTTTACACATATAAGAGAAAACTAATAGAATTTATTACTTCTATATATTGCGCTCAACACATCATGAACTCCTTTCATGAAGAATGCAGAACTGCTAACATCAGTGAAATTCTGAATACAAGAACGAGTCATTTAGCCTACGTATAATATCACGGGTCTTAGTCGCAGCTGAACTGTAAGAGGAAACACTAGTAGAGTTTAGAGGCGTGTGAATAGACGTATAAGTAGGTAATGAATTAAATAAAAATATAAACAACACCAATCACCTCCCAGAACATAGGGATAGACATACAGTCTGTCTGACTGAGATTAGGACGGTGGCTTGGGACTTCACATGGTATACAAAAAAGAGACGATCAGTTTTGAAACTATTGTAGTGTCACATCTTGGTATAACGTTCCAGTAAATAGCGAAGTTGAAGAAGACGGTTACCGTTATCCTTGAGAAAATCAATAACTAATTAAGTTAAAATGACTGTCCGATGCGTGTGGTTTATGACATAATTTTATTTTTTTCTCTTCCGCTTATCAGATTCCCAATATATAATATTTCATATTTTTCAAAATACGTCCATTATCATAAATCATTTCAGAAAAACAAGTCTTTCCTCTTTTAATTGGTTAGTCTTTACCGAGTTTACTTTTAAGTGATCCCATTCAAGTCTAGTGTAAAAGCACAAAGAAATAATGGAAAAATAATCAGATCTTGGAATGGATACAGCCATTATACAGGATATTCTTTCCGTATATTCTGAATTACATCGGTGATGTAAAAACTCGATGTTACGAAAATTCACATAAATCTCTAGTACGTCGATTTTTACTGTAGGAACACACCTTAAAAATCTTGTATATAAAGGATCTGTGTTTCGTATGTTTAAACTTTGTATAAAGATCAAGATAAGCCCGAAGGGAATTAGCTATCTCATTGTTTAAGAGCAGAAGTTGGATGTTTGAAACCAAGGGTAGTGTCGGTAAGTCGACAGTTCCTTTTGAAACTCATTTAAGAGTCCTATAGCAGGTGATCTTCGAGGTCAGTTATGAAAAGGGACGGCATCCATTAGTCGGAAAGTCCCGCAGGCCACATCGCCGGATTAAGGACATCAAAGGGGAAGAATAGGATTTTGTCGGCGAAAGTTCGAGAACCGCCAGTCACGTGCTGTTGTGCAGGGTTCTCGTAACTACGCGCAAGACATGTACGGGGACATTTGGGGTCCAATAAACTTAACCCAAAGTGCAGGGGTATTGAGAATATAAGGCTTGGAATTTTGTTGAGAAGGGCTTCCTGTTTCCATCTTGAGTGAGCTATCCACGAGAGGTCGTGAGGGAGAAGTGCTGTTAGTTACGGAGGAGGTGGGGGAGAAGGCGTTCCGTCCACCAAGGGAGTTTCCAGTCCGCAGCCAAGGACAAATTCAGAGACGACAATCTAAGAAGAATTCCTGCTACTGGTCCTGAAGCCTTGCCGCTCTGTTCTAGTACGTGCTTGCCCATCAACCTACGCAGTTCTTCGCCGGTCAGTTCCCGACGCCGGAAGACGCCAGTCTTGTATCCCGTTTGGGCAACGCGATTCCCTATCGTTCCTTATGACTCCCATCAAGGAAACGAAGAAAACACGGAACGGAAAAGAAATCCCTGAAGCCCCAGAAAGGAAGAGGAAAAGAAACAAGGAGGGAAGGAGTATACAAGACATTCAGAGACCCACGTGAGTCTGATATGTTAATTATTTTATGTTTGTAATTTAAGAGAATTCCCCTGAAGGAACTGCTGAATTATTTAATATAGAAAAATAGTGGTTTAAGATATATGAATCGCTGGTAGATTTGTGTAAAAATTATTATTGAGGTTAACATGAGCCTAGTTAATTTCCCTAAGAAAAATTGGGCTAGTTAAGATCTCCTTTGATTAGAGTGTGTTTATTTAATGTTTATTATCACATCATAGAGTTGTTTTAATCAAAGGGAATGAAGTATGCCAATGTGATTATCGGTCAATTAACTAAGTCTTTAAGATGAGAATCTAAGAGTCATAATATGTGTGTGGTGCATGGTAGATGACTAATTACGATTGTTAATACCCAACTAGAAGTTTCTTGTTCTATGTGAATAATATTTAGTAATTGTGATTTAGAATGTATTATCTTAGATTTTCTTAGAGAAGGAGAAGAAGAATAAGAGTTCACTAAGTTTTTACATTTGAGCGATTATTTAAGATTAATAAAATTCTTGTATAAAATGAAGTTTTGATTTCATTTATTGTATGGTAACTATTAGATATCAGTAATTAAATGTTGTTTATATATTAGCACATAATGGTTTGGTCTCATTTTCTTGTTGTTTACAATACACTGATTCAAAAATAAAAAAAATCGAACCTAAGCGGGAAACGTTGATATAAATAGTAAGTGAGAAAAGGGCCAGAACTGCAAAGCAATTTAATAATTTAGGGATGATAAAGAGAAATTTTGTGTTTTAATGATTTTAATGAAAATATTTAATGACCTACTGGAAATACTATATTTCTTGCACCATATCGAGGCATGGATGGCGCAGTCATAAATCAAAATAAATATTTCGATTGCTCTCGGTTAGAAGACGTATAGAATACAGAAGGTTGGAATTTAGAGTATTAGGAAGGGAACGTAAATAAATATAGTGACAATATATCGAGGCAAAAAAATTTAAACAAGATTATATATATATATAAGTAAGAATATATATAGAATATAAACCTCCCCTATTACAGTAATATCCTATGTAAACAAAAGAACCACTTTCATACGTATTATTAGAGACAAACACTTTCTTGTAGCAATACAAAAGCGATTCGGTTGTTTATACTGACATAGGAAACGCAATTCAGAACATAGAGAGAGAGTTTACCCGATAGGATGCAATATGTATTCTGAGTTCTGTTTCATTCTTTTAGTATAAGAAGAAGATAAACGAATTGAATATCTCATGCAATGGCATCATTCACTCGTATTTTGGAGAGGTACTCTGACTTAAATTTAATGCACTATCGCGAATTCTCAGCTAATAAATTAAACAATTATCCTCAGTTTTGAAGAATGCTACACACGAGAAAAAAATTTTATGATACAATCATACAAATAAGAATCATATAAATGTTGTTGTTTTTTTGTTTTTTTTAAAAAAAAACATTTGTATGATTTTATTAATTGATGAAATTATGCATTCAAACTTATCATAAATGCACATACAAATGGTACTTTAACCCAATCTTATGTTCTTCAAAATCGCTTGTAAATTAGTATAAAATATTTTCGAATGTTTGAAGTCACTCTGTTTCTAATGTATTAGTTTTATTATTTTATTATTGTTTTTTTTGTTTATTAGAAACTATTTTATTATTAGTTTATTTTTGTGGAATGTGCCTTCAGATGAAGTGGATGAAATCCCATATATATTCTGATTACTGAATAATTAAACAATCTCTATAAAAATCATTGTATGGTATTATTGATCTTACCATATAACAACAAAAAATGTTATCCCTGTAAATTAAACCTAAAATAGATTATACTATCACACCTACTGTAAGAACTACCACTTCTCTAGAATTCACAATTAGGGACTTATAGAAATTTATTGCCAATCGTCATATCTATTTCATCACTCTTCCGCGTTTGATTATTACTCTCTAGAGAAACCATGATGTTTTGTTATGTTCCTTAGTTTCTATATCACCAAAATGAAGCCAAACCAATTACTTCTTCTTTTTTTCTTTCTGCAGTAATTTGATAAAAATAACCTAAATGATCAATGATATAGAAGAGTTATGAGATGAATATGAATGATTATATAGAAGATATAGGACGGCAGTCATTAATTCTGAACACATGCTTCGAAGTCAAGTGGGGAAATACCTTATAGACTAGAAGCTTGTTGGTATCCTAGTTATTGAAGTTCTTGTGATGTCTTTATAGCGTAAGATTAGAGGATATCATACTCCTGCGCGGATGTCAAATCTCCGTGGTCGCCTGCATAGGAGTTGGAAGAGATAAGTTTCCAATAAGTCAGCCCTATTTTTGAGTTGCGATAGTACCATCTGGATATGTGATAGATGTAATCATGAAAAGACAGTAGTTGCATACCTAGCGGTATTGCAGAGGGAAAAGAAGGCTCGACTGCCATTTGAATAAGAATTTTTTTACGATTGGTTCTTTCAAAGTCTGAGTCTGATTTGGATTTGCTAGTGAAGCTAGAGTTCTTGAGCCTCTTGAATATGTTTTTTTTTGTATTAGCTCTCTAAAGCAAAAGTAAAAAACAAAGTATTGATATACACCATTATATCGCATCTCAGCTCAATATTCGCAAATGCCATAAAAATCACCGTTTGGTGATAGTAATGAGAAACTTGATATGAAATTATTCAACGTAGTTGATCCATTTATGTAATTGGCCTAAATCTTTAGCAAGTGTTATGACTTTAGGATCAGGATAACGTCCTGATTCTGATAACGTCCTGATCCGATCTCTTGCATTATGTAGCTGGTCCACGACCAGCTACATAATGCAAGAGATCGGATCTTATGTCAATCATTTATTACTTTATGATTTGTTTTCCTTTGAAATATATGAAACAAGTTGTGCTTATGCTAAGTTTAAATCATCAGATGTTTTGGTGTCACTGTTTTGTTGTGTGAAAGAGATTTCAAATTATCTTCAAGCTCAAACTGAGAGAAATTTAATTACGAAACCATAAAGCAATCGACTTGGATCTTTTGATATATTAGGGGTCCTTTCAAACTGCTATTTGTACAAGGAATGCGAGAAGAAAGCAAGCAGATCTGATTCTTTTCAAAGCGTTGTGTAAAAAACAACTCCTCGCGTTGCTGTCTCATGTGTCAAATAAGGACTAATGATAGAATGCGCGAATTAGGAAGATAATAGGAGTAATCCTGTTTTGCTTAATTAGACAACTCTCAATCTGATTTTATAGATGAACACAAAGACGAGAGGCATTAAACTAAACGATATGTACAGTAGGGTAATGTTATTAACTTAGCAATCGCAACTTCGGTTGACTAATTAAAAGACGTAACGGTTTAATTTCCCAAAGCATGACAGATCAAAACGAAACGGTTTGTGTATAAATTCGAGAATAAAATAACTCCTAATAGCATAGTGTCTTTCCTTTAAATGGAACATGTTTACCTTTATGAACAGTAAACAAATATATTATTATTATTATCATTATTATTATTATTATTATTATTATTACAGGAGACTCCAGGGAGTCCTTAGACTCATCAATGGAGGCCCTAATCATCATGTCCACACAACTGTACGACATTCTCACAATATCTATCATACCTTGCCTTGAACTCACTCACCGTCATAGCACCCACAATAGACTCTGGCAGCTTATTCCACTCATTTACCACTCTAAAAATAACGAACCCAGCTCTAACACCCTTGCTAACCACACTCTTGCTCAGCTTCCATAGGTGTCCCCTAGTTCTCCCACACCAGTCCTGGTCTCAAAAATATCCTCTGAATTAATCCTATAGAAATCCTTTATCAATTTGATTGTATCAATCATATCCCCCCCCCCTTTTCTGCCTATCAAATAATTTCTGCAACCCACAAATCTTCAACCTGTTCTCATAAGGTTCATTCCATAGACCTGCTATCATCTTGGTCACTCGCCTCTGGATCCTTTCCACTTCCTCCCCATCAAGAAGAAACCTAGGTGACCAAATCTGGGCACAGTAGTCGAGATGAGGTCTTATCAAGGCTCGGTACAGATGTACAATAACTTGCTTGTCTCTTTTCGTCAAAGTATTTATCAACAACCAAGTGAGTTGATGAGCTGATTTAGCCACTTTTGCAATGTGCCCCCTAAACTTCATCTCCCTATCCACCAACACTCCCAAGTCTCTGGCGTCATCAGTCTCTTGGAGTACAGTTCCACCAATGTGGTATATTGCTGCTAATCTTTTCACCCCAAACTGCATAATCTTACATTTTGTCACATTAAATTGACATCCATTCTCCTTAGCCCAGAACTCCAATCTATCCAAGTCGTCCTGCAAGATTTTGACTTTTTCTGCACTCACTATTGCCCTACCCAACTTTGCATCATCAGCGAACAAATGAACTGTTCCTCTTAGATCCTTCCATATATGGTTAATGAATAAATTAAACAGCAGTGCTCCAAGAACAGAATCCTGCCGCACACCACTAGTCACAGGCCGATTTTGGACTCTACTCCTGAGTGAACTACTCTCTGATATCTCTCCATCAACCACCCACCTATCCATCTCACCGACCCTAAATCCATTCCCATATGTTGTATTTTATGGATTAGAATTCCATGTGGTATCCTGTCAAAGGCCTTAGCCAGGTATAGTAGTATCACTGTAAACCCATTACCCTTATCCAGTTCAGCCGTCACTGTGTTATAAAACTTGAGCAAGTTACTGAGGCATGATCTACCCTTCACAAAGCCATGCTGTCCCCCCCTACAGTATCTCATTTTCATCAATCCATTCCTGTATTTTTCCCTTGACTACTTTCTCCAGCACCTTGATAACGACTCCTGATATGCTGATCGGTCGGAAATTTGCAACAGTAGTCTTGGATCCTCCTTTATGCAGTGGAACTATTTTCCCCTCTTTCCACACCTTCGGGACTAAACTAGACCCGTGACTCAGATTAAACAACATGGTCAAGGGCACTGATAATTCTTTAGCCACTTCACGTAAGACCCGTGCCGGTATACCATCCAATCCCACAGATGTATTCACATTAAGGTTCTGTAATAGACTATCCACTTCATTAATCACAATTCCCGTATAAAATAATGGTTCCTTCGTTTTGTCAATGTCACCACCTAGATGATATACTCTTGCAAAGTGCTCGCTCAGTAATTCCACTATATCGACTGATTCAGTGGCCTCCGTACCATTGGCATTCCTTAAAATCATTGTGCCGTGTACAGTTTTTTTTGCTTGCAGCATATTGAAAGAACTGTTTGGGATTCGCTTTAACATGCATAGCTGGTTTCCTTTCATAATCATTCCTTTTGCTTTTTTACCACACTCATTACCCTTCCGGCCTGCACTTTATATCGTTCGTGTGCCTGCAGGTCACCTTTCTCTTTAAATTCCCTCCACAATTTTTTTCTTTTTTTGCAGCTCAGGCTTAATGGTGTTATTCATCCATTTAACCCCTACTAGTTTTACTATTCGGACCCAAGGTATACAATCTGTCGTAACCTTCTGTAAATGCTCCTTGACCACTTCCCATGCTCTATCGACATCCATCCCTTGCAGTTTTACATGCTATGGCACTGAACCAAGCAATCTCCTAAGCTTGTCATACTTGCCAGCAAGGCAATTCCACATATACCCTGTCTTAATCGAAAATCCCACACCTTTAGCCACCTCCCAGGTGGCTAAAGGTGTGAGACCTTATGATCACTCTCACCAATAGGTGGCAACATGGTCATATTCATTAGAGTCAAATTCTCAGATGCCATTACCAGGTCAAGCACTCTCAAACACCTAGTATTTTCAATTGCATGCTGTCTCAAATAGTTATCCCTTAATAATTGAATAAAATTCAGTTCCTTCCTCAGGTGTCCTCTCCTCCTTCCAATCAATGTTACGTTAGTTGAAATTCCCCATAATAATTACCCTCCTTCCACTCATTGCTTCTATTTGCTTATGCATACTATCTCCATCATCTATTCCATCACCTGGTCTATATCAGCACCCAAATGTATATTTTGTTCTGCCAGTCTCAATCTCACACCAAATGAGCTCTTTTCACTATCTTGCAATATAACTTCAATTCTCCTTGGGTGCAGTTCATCAGCTATCATCAATATCATTTTATTCTCTCTGTTCTCTGTTCTCACCCCATTTTATTCTCTCTGTTCCTCCTAAACACACTATAACCTACACATTCTATCCCACTAACTATATCATCTTCCGTCAGCCATGTTTCACTAATGCCAATAACCTGTGGCCAGGAAGAGCCAATCAAGGCCACAAATTCTTCCTTCTTGTTCCTAATACCCCTGGCATTAGTATACAAAATAAATATTTATAAATTTATTTATAAATATTAAATTTATTTATAAATTACAAAATATTTATAAATAAATAAATATATTAAAATTAATACAATAAAATAAATGCATTAAATGTAAAATCAGTTTAAATTTAAATGAATAAAGAAATGCTAATACATATAGTTTGCTAAAGAATTAAAATTCAATTGCATTAATTAGCATTGGAGTTAGCCAATTTTATCGGTGATTATTTTAGGTTGAGAAATGGATTTCATCTTACAGTATGAAGTCCCTCCCTGCTTTTTGGAGACTTGAAGTGGCTTTAATATATTCTCTACAGCAAGGTTTCTATATTAAAATTCAGTAAATAAATTCCCTAATGCCTATTATTCTGAAAAGGAAACAAGTGATGCTCGTTTTTGTCCTGTTATTTCAAAGTGTTGGCCAAAGCAGCATGACCAAATCAATTTTGTAGTATGAGAAATTCATTAGCATGTAAATCAGTAGTTTTGATGTTTTATTTTCATTCTGAAAATGTGTTTAACACCGATTTTTATATCGTAGCATTAAAATATTTGAAGACATCTGGGCAGCCAGTCAACATCTTTCAAGCATTTACTGAGAGTGAGGCTAAACTATCATAAATCAAAACTTTTCAGAAGAACAAGTAAAACAGACAGCTGTCGCCATCCCGTGATCATTAATCTTAATTCTCCTATTATTGTCTGTAATGAGTGATGAATAAAAATGAATGTGATGAATAAAACTCGACTGATGCTTCAGTCGATTTTTATTGGAGTTTAACACCTGAATTACTTGGGTGAAAAATAGACTTGCGAATGCCAGAGATTGGCTAACTCTGGAAGCGGTACTCTACGACTAGAATAGAACTCTCTTTCTTGTAGCAGCCTACCCCATTTATACAGATATTACAATGGTAGTATGTAAAAGTAAACAAAACAGACCAAGAGTGGAAGCAGGCCCGAGAACGTTTTAGTCAGAATATATATATATAAAGCTAATATATATCGACAAATGTAATGAAACCTGGAAAATGGTGGTCTAGCTTTGACATGTCGAATAGCTAGATAACCTCTGTACTTTCATGCCACGAGAAGCAAATTATATCGGAAAGTGAATGACAATGGGAGCGAATACGATGTAAAAACCATAAACTGAATTGTAAGATAGTGTCAGCTAAACTGACATAATTTCTAAAGCGAAGTGTTATCTGTCAGCTAGAATTCTAAATCCGAAGAATGTCAGCTCAAAGAAAATGATATTAAAAAAATAAATAATAAACTAAAATAACTTTTCGGAAACGTAGCTTTCAAATTAGTTCTACACCACTACTCAATTAATGAGCTTTAATTTAATTGTCTTTCTGAATAAAATAAAGAGAATATGAACTAAGCCAAACGATGTATAGTTTAACAGGAAAAAAATTGAATGGTCTTCCTCATTTTCGTTTGATTTTGTGAGATTTAAAGTAGATTATGCGTGGGTGTGCTACTAAATATTCTTCATTTTTGTTTCATGTTCTTTATTACTCCTTACTACTTCTTCATGCAGTTGGCTAAAAATTCTCGGAATATTTAGTCAGCTGCATGGAGAAGTATTAAATTGAATTATGATAATCAAATAGTTGATTATCAAATAGTTGAATCAAATAAATGAATCTTTGCTACGATAACAGTTTTATGTATTATTATGTATTTATGTTTTATTTATTTACATGTACGCAATAAATGTAAACAGTGTGCTGTCTCAGTTGACTACTTAAATAAAACAATGAAAATTAATTATTCGTGATTTATTACTAGAAGCCCCTCATTGTAACGTACAATTTGTAAATGAATACGTTAATTTCTAATCCTTTTTATTAGAATTTTAATTTGACTCTATTTTGATTAATTTTATGGTTCAATAGATGCAATGCTGAAATAGTAATTAACATTATGGAGCGTTAATTAGTTTGTTATCTCTAAGAAATTAGGGAGATTCATTATTTCTTACTTTATTTACGGGCAAGCAATTATGTAACTAATTAATTAATTATAAATAGTTCCAAATGGATTGTTATTTATAAATATCAGGAAGAAGTGCATTGCGTACCACATGGATAAAAATTTCTAATAAACTTAAGGCAATCAACAATTATACTGCATACAGTTGTTTACAAAATGTACGATTAAAGGTAAGAAATTATAAATATTATTTGTCGTTGCACTAGGGATATCAACCAAGTAAAGCAATTATGAACAGTTAAGCATATGAAAATAGTAGCATATTTTCTAACTGGCATGACTATTAAGATAATCTAAGTATCGTTTACCTGAAATGTACTGTAATAAATATCGATTGGATACTAGAAAGAAAATATGTGATGAAGAAATTCTCAGTCATCAATTAAACTTTGGTTACAAGGATAACAGTGTTACTGTACCATTTTCTAAGTAAATTTGTATCGGCTATAACTTTTTTGTAACATTTATTTACAGTCATAACGTAAAATTTATAGGATTTCAAAGGTAGATACAACCATAATGTTAATGATGGCAGGGTAACCGATAAGAGTCCTCCGAGGGATGATATTATATATTTTACCTATTTTTACTCTGCCCAGAATGACGTTAACTTTTTATAAGTGTTTCTATTGATGATAATTGAAAATTCCAGGAGTTCGTGATTTTGTAATGACTATTACTATAATCTATCAATATTTGTATTCGATTACTGAGATGAGGAACCTGAAGTCATTGACTGTCTAGAAGAATGCTCTGTTGTCACTGAGAATGGAGTTGTAGATGCTTTATTCGAGATCTCCTTGTCATATACTTTCAAGTAAACTATAAGTAATAAAAAATATTAAGTGCGGTATACTATACTTCGTATTGTTGTATTCTAAGACATTCAAAACACTGCAATGCCTCAATAAACGATTTAAATATATACATTTACTCCTTATAATATCATATTATATTACATACCATTTCCTTGTTGATTACATTGACGCTTAGGAGACCTAGATATCCTTCCGGTGGATAAAAAGGGTAGTATTTTTTTCTCCCAACTGTTCAGCTGGTTGGTATCATGATATATTAAGTTTGGTTTTCATAACACATGAAATTTGGCAGTAAAAGACAAGATTTAGACTTTCATTTTAACTCTATTGGTGTAAAAACAGTACTATCATTAATATCCAATTATTTATATATGTTTGTATACTTGATTTAATTTATCTAGGGGGGGGGGGGAACTATTTTTATTGTAATTTTCCTATTATACTTACATTCTAATATTTACATTGAACAGGTAACCTTCCAACAGAAGTAAATTTTTATATACTCATAAACTATTGTAGTTACCGTATCTTAATTGCAGTGTCGACACTTCTCATCCTAACTGATGTTCTCTCTCTCCCTTTCTCTCTCTCATCATTATAATCATCATCATGCTTGTCAAGGAATTAGGCCTAGAGTGGCCACCTGTTCCAGCCTTAGAAGTCAGTCATCGTTAGATCTCTTAAGAGGATGTCCTGGTTTTCGTTTTTGTAGTGGTTTGTAATTTCAAGCTTGTTTTTGTAATCTTTCTGTTTTCATTTTTTCCATCCATGGAACATGGATGTTCTCTGATTTATGTAATTTCTTTCTTATATTCCACAAAAAATAGCTTATTCACAAAAACAAAACAAAACAAGAACAAAAAGAAATACTTAATGCCGTTTTCATTATTTTTCTATAATAATATAATTCAAGTCTTACACGATTATACTATGTATTAATAATAGTATTCACGAGCATTCAATGTGAAGCATACGCATGACCTCTGAAAATTGTTTATGTACTAAAGCTGTAGTAACTAGACATCTAATTCTACCAGAAAAAAAAATCAAGTTCTTCTGATTGAAGAACTTGATTTAGCATGTAGGCCATTGTCTCTTAAAATTACCGAAATCTAATAGGTATATCTTGCAATATGCATTTAAGATGGTCGGATGAATTATTTCAACTCATCTAATATTATAAATGAGGACAATAAGACATTCCCATACGTTGTATGCAATATTAGCAGCGTGTGGGCTAATATTGAAAAATAAAATGTGAACTATAAACAATTAAGGTAGTTATTAGGATTTGATAAATTTCAATTATTTGAAAGTTCTTTTTTTTAACACATAACATGACATTGTGCATTTCATATGCTATTAACTGGATAACTAAAATTGTTCAGGGATTGCAGCTGAATGAAGCAATTAAAATGTGTTCAAAAGAAAATAAAATGGATGGTTTTAGCTCAGATTCCAGATAATTACTTTCAACCCACTCCCCAAAAAATATCTAATATGAAAAGAAAGTGGAAAGGTTGGGATAAGGAAATATGGCGACTCGGATATCACTCCAGCTGAGATCTTATGCACATTTTTATTGAAGTCAAGCACATTCGGGTTTGAGTTACTAAAGAACCATTCTAAAAACATTTACAAAAAGTAAATACAAATACACTGTTTAAGGAATATAAAATAAGAGATAGAAAACTAGGATAATTAAAATTTTCAACAAACAAAAAAAATAAGAATTTTAGAAAAGGGACTTACATCATTAGCAACTAAGAACGCTTGCAATCTTTTCTTGCGTTTTCAAATATTTTTTCCATGGCGCAATCTACACCGACGATGCCCTTTGACTGGAAACATGTGCGTTCGAATTCCGTCTTTAAACAAACTTTACAGGTGTTTCTTCAAGTTCATCTGAGTTAGCAGGCCAAATGATGATATGAGAGATTTATCTACCGGATACTCCTGTGTTTCATCCATAAAAGAGAGGAAATCGTCAATGACAATACGCTCAATTAGCAGTTTCGATCTTCATTGCAAATAAAAAGAGTCACATTTTGGGCTATCTTAATTTTAATAGTGTACTCCAGCCTTCAAAGTACTGTCTAGAAGTACAGTTGCAGACTCAAAACGAGCCTATTCAGTAAATGAATTACTGAGTTGGAATGAAAGAAAATTAAGGAATTTTCGTATGCAGTTATTTACTGATTTTGGATGTAAAACTATCTTGAAAACTGTAAACGTATTACCTGTTATACCTATTTAATTCTAAAACTCTTCATTTGTTTATTTGGTCAGTAATCATACTTTTCTATGAATGGTCCAAATAAACAAGGTAATGAATTTCCCAATCTAATTTGTCATTCTAATGTAAACAAGTCGAAACGGGTTAAAGATTATATAACTTATGGAAAGTAATGATAATGAAAATCCATTCATTATTCTTTCATAAGAAATATCTTGAATATTTCATATATTGCTGCCGGGAAAGCATTATTCATTCATCTGTCAATTCTGTGTAAGTTCGAAATTTGAACTGTCAAACGTGTTAGTTGACTGAATGAGCACATTTGAGAGAAGAAATAGAGATTTATTTTGGGCGTGTCTGGAAATGTTCCATCTCCATCAGGTTTCTAAGTCTTTTTCCAGGATTAAATTCAAAGAAAGAAAAGATAAAGTACGTAGTGATAGCTATGCAATGTCATATGGGGGAATGTTTCAGAGGGCAGTTGCCTGTCAGTCTACTCATAAAGACGTATGCTGTGACTTTTTTTACCATCTTTCTCTATTCATTAAAGTGAATGAAGTCAGCATGAAAATATTGTTTATGCTGACTTAACCTTACTCTAAAGAATGAATTCCGTATTAAATCTCATCCCAAAACATAAAATCACCAGAATATTAAATCCAAAAACATAAAAAAACAATAGCAATCTAGCCATGAAAGGAGAAAAAAAAATCGCCTACCTCTACTTAACCAGTTCTCCTGATAAATATGCTTTCGATGTTTACGCAACTCTTGGTAAATCAGACCATAACCTTATGTAAGTTTTCCTTCCCTATAGATCTTCCCTCTCCCAACCGCTGTTAGTTAGTCTCTGCCCATTAAAACTACAATAACGCCAAACTGGATGACATTCGTAATTTCTGCTACGCCTTTTCTTTGTCTGATTACTATCTTTGCTCTTCTGATCTAAACATCTGCTACAACCGAATAACTGAAATAATTCTTACTGGAATACATGCCTTCATCTGCAATTCCCACCAAACTCCCCCAGACTAAGGCCCGCATCATTGTACTACAAGGGTATGGCAAGACAGTTCAATAAAATAATTCTACATATCTTAAGTGGTTCGAAACCGGTACTTCACACTACTCAATCTGCAGCACTTAATTGCTATAATTTATGAAGAACAAGTGCACAAAACAAATTTCCTCCTACTCAAACTACATTATTTCCTTCTGAAACTTCGGGATTTGCGAGGTTTCCACCTCACAAATTGTGACTATACTTTTGTAACACCAACCGAAGACAAGGCTGAGAAATCAGCCTTGTCTTCGGTTGGAGCACCATCCTTTTTCTGAACGTTCTGCATTGATAGGACAATGCCAGGACTATGAATTCTCCTACTTTACTCAAAACTGCTGAATACAGGCCTCCGAAGGTTTTCTTCAGAAAAGCATCAGAAAAATTATGAGTGAGTTAGATACCAACATCTTTTCTGATCCTTATGGTGTCCTCCCAACTGCATTTATGATGTGTGATCCTGATTTACTGCTAATCTGTTCCCATAGCACTTACATCCGTTCTCTAAAATATAATTTAAGAGGCAAAAAGACTAATGAAAACTCCCAATGTGTCTATGTATTTTTTAATTCCTCAAAATATAAATAAAAGAATCAAGAATATTTTTGCATATTTAAAAAGATTAGTTGCTGAAATAAGTTTTCGCTATTTATGAAGGTATGAGATTCTGCAGTAGCAGGCTTAGCATATTAAACCGATTTCGCTCATTCGTAATTGTAAACTTGTCGTTTTTAATTAATCATTTAATAAAAAAAGCAATTAATCGTATACATCAGACTAGTGTCATTCATCATTACTACTTACAAACAGATTTTTATTAGTCGTGTTGTTTAATTTTGATGGTATATATCAGAACATAAAATTATAAGTAAATAATTATTTATTGACTTATTGCTGATAATTTACTGGTGTTATAACCAGCATCTTCAGAGCACAAAAACACAGTTTGTCACAGTACGCGATACTATAACAACATGGTGTAACAAAGGGACTAGTTTAATAAAATTGTGGCAACAACACTAAGACTAAAGTCCTAATTAGGCTCCCTCTATCTAAATAAAAAAAAACATAGAGAGAAAGCGGGTACTAGTTATGTCTTACGATGACTCTCCCAAATCTTAGGCGAATTTATACACCCATATTTGTTGAGATTCAGAGTATGTTTCAAGGCTTCTGTTGCTTCTAAGAACAATCTCTCTGACTTGTGAAAGCTTCTGTGAAGTACTTTTGTTTTTTTTTCAGTTTATCATGTATGGAGGGGTATCCAAAGCATGGTCTGCTAGCCCCAACTTGGCATAGTGATAGTGCCGGATGTATCTTTTATGTTCACTGATGTGGATGTCCATAGTTCGTCCTGTTTGACCGTAGTAAGCTTGATCACACAAGCAGGGTACTACTCCTGGATGTGATAAAGGAGGGATGCTGTCCTCGGGTGAACGGATGACAGTTGCTAATTTTACACACGGTCTGAATACAGTGCGTAGTTGATGTTTATTGAGAAATTCTAGATATCTTTTCCGACGTGCCTTTAATGTATGGATGGTGCCTGTTTTGGTGGATAGTGGGAGGGGGTTTCTTAGGAGCATTTAGCATTTTGTTCATCTTATGGGATTATAGCCACTGGCCAAGAAGGTCTATGGCGTAAGTGAGCCAGTTCAGCAGCAAGGTCATTGGAACATATTGCTCTCTCTCTCTGTGGGTTAGCGTTTTTAATATACCACACTGTTGAGAACGGTGATGGTGTGATTGGTATATGTATCCAGGATAGTGTATCCAGGAAGGGCAGACATTTATTAGCTTCCAGTTCCATTGTAAAGTGGATTTTTGGATATTGGCTATTTAAATGCGCTAAGAATATATTTAGTGTGTTTGAGCATGCCTTGCTATTTGGGCCAAATAGCAAGCACATCGTCAACATAGCGTAGCCAAAGCGTTGGTTTGAGAGTGGCTGAATCGATAGCTAGTTTTTCCAGGTGTTCTATGTAGAAGTTGGCTGGGGGGAGAATCCCATTGCTGTTCCATATAATTGTTTGTATATTTTCCCTTTCCATGTGAAATATCCTTCATGTATTGTGAATTTAAATAGTTCAAATATATCAGGGGGAAAGTGTGACTTTAGAAGATTAAAGGTTTCAGGTTAGTAGTACATTTATGAATAGTAAAGTGATATCAAAGCTCATATAACCTCACTATTCACAAATATACCACTGTATTCTGATATATACCGTCAAAATTAAACAACATGTACGACGAACACATAAGCATTTCTACACGTTTTAGTCGGTTTCATAACTTTATAATTGTGTGTTCATGTTTTATTAAATCACTTTGTACATTTATAAAGCATCTACAGCAGTGAGGTTTTTAGTGATCGTGTTTGAGATAACAACATGATGCACTGCTTGAAAAGAACTCACTAGACACCACAAAGTCAAGAAGAAACAGTCATGGCACCCACCTTAATAAGATGTAGGACCTCGTTTTACTGCGATAACTGCAAAAATCCTAAGAGGCATATTTTTCACAAGCGCACGATATCGATCACTGGAAATTTTGCACTATTCTTCCTGTAAGCATGTAATCAGGTCCTGGACTATTATGGAGCTGGCGTCCCTTGAGCTCACCCGACTCTCGAGTTCATCGCAGAAAACTTTCACGTCCCACTGTACACGCTCTTTTTACTACAGAAGGTGATGCTGTATATTGATTGGGTAATGTGGGATTGCATATTACAGTCCTGCCATTGAACTCCACGTTGCAAACTTCGGTTCGGAATGTTGTTGTGCAGAGTTGTGTTTCGGTCGATGCATGGAACTCCGCATTCAACATGTCGGCGACAAATGGCGGTTTTTAACTTATATTCTTCGTAGCACTTGTATTTCATTACCCTTCTTCCATCTCAATACAGTTTCACTGATTGTTGATCTGGGATTGCCCAATTTGTCAATAATTTGCCGAACAGAACGTTGTGATAGATGCCGCAGCATGGCATCTATCACAACGCCTCTTTCAAACCCCATCATTTCCCTTGTCGCAGGCATATCATCCGGACTGATATGGGAGCATTATATTCCTCTAAATTATACCGGCTAGAAATACACTCGTTATGAGATACGATGTACCTTGCCCATGGAGGTGCCCGTCTATTTATTCTCTTTTCGAGCAGTGTATGTTGAAACAGGTTAACGTTATTAATATATAAGACATAATAATTATACTGTTGCTTCAACAGCGAAGAATAACGAAGTATTTATGAAAGTTGCATTCTCCTCATCCATGAAAAATAAGAAGAAAAACTTGCGTTTTGGAGTCCGCCTTTTTCTTCGATACAAGTGGAAAATGAGATTTTTCTCAGCTTTCAACTATAGTAGATATTTATAAATTCTATAAAAATATTACCTTTGTTTATTGAATAAATTATTAAGTTGGCGCATATTAATATTTGATTTACTATTAGAGGCGGCTGTTAGTGAAACTAACTTTAATAGCACCATGAAATATGAGAAACCGTTTCGGGAAAAGTCATTAATTATGAATTAATTTCAATAGTAAAACTTCTCCGCTGAGAATTATCGGTTTTATAGTTGAAAGCTGAGATTTTTCTCAGCTTTCAACTATAGTAGATATTTATAAATTCTATAAAAATATTACCTTTGTTTATTGAATAAATTATTAAGTTGGCGCATATTAATATTTGATTTACTATTAGAGGCGGCTGTTAGTGAAACTAACTTTAATAGCACCATGAAATATGAGAAACCGTTTCGGGAAAAGTCATTAATTATGAATTAATTTCAATAGTAAAACTTCTCCGCTGAGAATTATCGGTTTTATGTTAAATTCTAGCAATATACAAGAATGGTATCTGAATGGATTTTTCTTTGACAAACTAATAAAAAGCAAAGAAATGGGTATATGATAACACGAACAAGCTATTGCTATACTATATTACTGAGCAGCTGCCCACCTAAATGGATATTTTAAATGATGTATGTGTGTGCGTGCGAGAGGACATACACACACAAGAGAGTAATTAAAATAGACTTCATTCTAGAGTAGTGGAATGACATAACCATCAAAGTTGTATCAGCTGAATCCCGGATAGCCAATTCGAAACGTTATTTTTTCACCCCGGAAAATTCAGTTTATTCGTGCAAAACAATCTCTCTCTCTCTCTCTCTCTCTCTCTCTCTCTCTCTCTCTCTCTGGCTCAGATTAACAGTCATTTTATTTCCCATTAATCAAAATTCTCTTTTAGTTATACTTAACTACAATTAAACCATGTAAAGTGCATGCTTTATTTCCTCAGATTTATTTAAAATCACTTTGTAATACATTTCTATTTATTTATTGTTTAATGAAGCGAAGAGAAATTTCTATTAGGGCAAGTGATTGATATATTCAAGCTGATACATAAGTAAACCTTCAGAGCAAGAGATCCACCAAAGGCAGTTTAGTAATTAACTTAGTTCAAAATTGATTTCAATTGTCAGGACATTAATTAACCGATATTTTTATCCTAACAATCAGATATCACTATTAATGATAGTATATCAGAACCAATGCCTGTGAAATCATCATCTGATGCAATACATCGCAAATTATACAACGGTTTGCCACATTTATACCATATTGGCATATTAATATCATCACTTCTAGACGAATATTACTAAGGTGCGAATATATCACTCTGGGCGTGAGTCATATTGATTTACGAGGTATTGCAATTATAGTATTGCGATGCTTTAGATGCATTTATGTATTACCTTTATTGGTTGAATAAATTATTAGGTTGGCGCACATTAATATTTGATTTACTATTACAGGTGGCTGTTAGTGAAACCAACTTTAATAGCACCATGAAATATGAGAAACCGTTTCAGAAAAAGTCATTAATTATGAATTAATTTCGAAGATAAATTGAGGAGAAAATAGGAGAAAATATAATTCCTTCAAGTGCTGATGACATAACAATCAAGAATGAAAGTCATTTTGATTAAGACGAAAATCTATTTGACTCGCATTCATATTGATGGAAAAAGAAAACAGAAATCTATGTGAAAAAAAATGGATACCATTTTTACTATAAAATCCATCAATATTATAAAAAGAATGAAGAGCATCCGCCTTTAGAAATGTATTATATATATTTTACTTTTTTAAATGTATTTCTCAAGTGCATGTTTTTTTTTTTGTAGACGTACATAAAGTAATATTGTAACAGCACCATTATACATACTTCTTATGCTAGTCTAACTACAATGTATCATTCGAATCGACTACCAACATGCAGTTCCAAAAAAATATTGCTATTATTTAGTGAAAAATTAATAAACAAAATATTACTCATATTCTTGAAACAAAAAAAGCAATAAATCTTTCAGAATAATTTGCCTCTTATAGCTACAGCAAGAGTAGATATCACATAAGTTTAGGAGGAGAAAATCAAAAGCCTACTTGATTTAGTATCATTATGAAAAACGCCATGAACTTGCAATCTAACAAAAGAGTGTAAGATTGCTATTGAATATTCAATTGATCATTGAGATTCCAGTTGGGCGACTTCTGTATTCAAGTTGCTTTAAATATTCTGCTGTCACGTGCATTTGGAACTTTGAAAAACTTCAGTGAGTAAGAGCAAGCGATAGGAGGGGGAAATAAGCACTAGTGGATGATCCGAACCACTCCAGTCTTGTTTTAGACATGTGAAGACATCCTCGATTTAAGGAACAAACTTTTATGAGGAGTTAGGCCCAAGTATAGAATGATTCATCAAAAACTAAAAGTAAGGAACGACGAAAAGGATTTCTAAACCAAAACCATGACCTAGAGAAGTTCATATAGAAGATTATATTGTAAAATCTGACAGAGCCAACAAAAATATTGTAAAAAGATTGAGAATTTATGTATTATGAAATGGTGACTAGGAATTTAAAAATATATTTCTTTGATATTACAATATTCAAAAGTGTTTTTTGATTTACTTTCAAAAATGAAATTTTTAAATTAAATTTTCAATAAACTACTTTCAAAATTATTTTATTAATTTAAATATAAGTTACATAACTTTGAATTGAATATTTAAAATTTGATAAAATAAACAAATGTGAACTGATAAATGGTTTAAAAGTGTAGATATAGCGTAATAGCATTACCAATAACACTGTAAATTAAATTGTTAGTTTACTTAAAACCGGATGGTTTAAACCGGATGGCGTACTACTCGTACAATATAAACTTCACGTTTATATTGATAAAAATGTTTCCTTCAACTGAACTTGCTTATGTTAAAAGTATTGCCATCAAAATATAAAGAAACAGAGAGAATAAAGTACATCAAACCTCCATCAACAAGTTTCGCAAACTTTCATGAATAACGATTAACAATACCATCGGTTAGGTTTTCGTATCAAGCGTCGCTTCGCTTCTGGGAGCCTAGTACAAAAGAAAAAAAGGATGGATACTTTTTCTCTACTATCAACTGTCATTCGTATAACCAGTGGTACCACAGACAGTGCCCAGTCAGATAATAAAACGGTACAAATGTTTTCTTTCCAACTTACTCGTCAAAGACTTAAGCACACACACGTGCGCGCTATCGCAGCTCCAGTACTTGGCATATAACACGCAGGTGCGTGTTAACAACGGCGCTGACTATCATCTGGGCCTTCCTGCTATTCGAGAGAATAGGAAGAAAATAACTTTCACATCGCGTCGGTCTCTCTCGCAAGTGAACAGCGCCTCCTTTTCAAGCCTTGGCGTGCTTAATCACTCGATGTCGTGTTTCGTCGGCAAAGAAGTTTCGTTTCGTTAACTTACTGATCGCCGGTTTAGCGGGTAATGGAAGGAGAGTGGCTATTTAATCCCAAGTGACATTCCGAACGGTAGGTTTCTCTAACTTTAAACTGACAATGGACTCGGAAAGTGTGACGTACGGCACTGATTCTTCTAATTACACAAACTCGACCGATGTGTCCGATTTCTTAGCATTCAACGATGACTCAATACGCGAAGTGATTATTTATTGCTTGCTTTTCGCCCTTGCAGCAGCAGGTAATGTCCCAGTATTTATTTCTCTGCTGCGAAATAGGCATAGGAAGTCCAGAATCAAGATCATGATAATGCACTTGTCAATAGCTGACCTCATTGTCACCCTGATTATGATTCCCTTGGAGATCACATGGAGAATTACGGTACAGTGGCTTGCCGGTAATTACGTTTGCAAAATTATGCTGTTTTTAAGAGCTTTTGGACCCTATCTATCATCAATGGTGTTAGTTTGTATCAGCATGGACAGATATTATGCCATTCTTCACCCTCTTAAAGTGACTGATGCTCATCGGAGGGGTAAAATGATGTTGTGTTTTGCTTGGATTATCAGTGCACTTTGTAGTGCGCCTCAGGTAAGTAATTTGTTTATTATTTGCAACAGAAATGATACTTGTCACGTAAAAAGTTGAACATTATCGGTAAGTTTATTTGGACTCTAATTCATTGAATTCAAATGTTGTTTATTGGCAGCTATTATTTATTAGTATTAAAATTAATATCTGGATAATAGTTCATCTTAGTTTTGCAGGCATTTAAATTTAAAACAATATCGTTAACTTATTTATCCATCACTCTTTCTGGAAATTATAATGTAAAAATCTGAGAACTCAATTCTCGGAGCTCGACTGACTTCTTTAAATGTATTTCAAGGTGAGTGCATCTCCCTACATTTATTATATACATGTAGGAATTTGTTACTATTATTTTTGGGAAGTTCTGCAAGTTTTGTTTACATTAATGATCTGACTGATGTAATATGTTAAAATTTCAATTCACTTTTTGATGCCAAAAGTAAATTAAAATACTACAAATATATATATGTTTGTATCGCATATTTAGTTTTATAATAATGCTGTTCATCTGCTTATAAAGAAAATATCCATCCAAAATGAAACAGTATCAACAGATTTCTACTACAGGGAAATTATTAGGAACTTGAAACCTTCAATCAATAATGAAACATGTACTTCGAAAAGTATCTTGAATATCAAATGACAATTAGTGTAGTAATTTTCACGAGATTACTTGATAAACTTGTATACAGCTAATAATGAATCAATTTCAATTTTGTGGAGTTTATTCTTAAAAACGTGAATAATTAATAAATTAAAACTTTTATTATATTTGATTTATACTCTTTGCGCTACTTTGCGAATCAGTTCATGTTATTCTATTTATAATCCGATGAATTATAAATAGAATGAAACTTAAAAGTAATTGATTCATTTTAGTTTACAAAATCGTACCGAGGCGAAACTTAAAGGTTTTGAAATAAAAGTAGCAGTATATAATTTGTAGATAATAACGACGAGTAGTTCATTAGAAAGCATTATATTGCAATATTTATTATAAAATACCGTACTTGTTATTTGGCAAAAACCCTAGTAATTGTCAAGTGATAAAGTTAACAGATGATTTATTTATTTATATTTATTTTATTCATTTCCTTTTCTTCTTTTTTGCATAAAAATTCTTTCAAGGTGCAATCAAAATATTATTGAAAAGGTGGCATAGAAAGAACTGGTGTCAGTTGTAAAAACTTGATAAAAAATTTGTCGTGACTTAAATTGTAAATATAAATTGGTGAGGATGTGTTTTATATGCTCTAAGATCCAAGTTATTATAATTTTTAGGCTTCTCCCTGAAATCACTAAGATATATGCATTTTTTCTGTTCATATTTACTTGCTTAAACACCTCATTTCTGAATCTGGTTTGAGTTGTCTTTCAAGGGTATTTCATGCGCTATTTTTCTATTTCCAAGAGATAACTTTCAATGGACCCTCCATAAATACGCAGGGCCTAGTGAAAAGCAATTATTTTTATATGCGATCCTTAAACGAGAACTCTTATTCAGTAGCATTATCAAATTTATCTGTTATCATTTGTGATGTTAAAATTATATTTATTGATGTTTTTAGTGCACAAGAAGTAATGCCGCAAATTAGGGAGATATTTTTGTTGTGCTTCGCTGTTCACAGTACATTCTTTTCCCACTGTTAAAAAACAGACAAAATGGTCCACTCTACAGGAATAAAAATTCCTTTTAGCATAACTCGTTAATATAAATTACAACTTTAAATTACAAGCTAGCTAACTAAAGGGATATGCATGATGTTGACTGAAGAATGTTACCATTAAAGTACACGATCTGTGCTATCAAAATAATAATTGAAAGAGAAACTGAAACCATGTAATTCTTTCCACTGTATATACAACTTCATTAATAATTTAGTTTTAAACTTTTCTACATTGGGCTCATCGCGAATTCCCCCGTTTTCACTGTGATAATGCAATGAATTTAAATGTAACTTGTTGATTTATGGGTCAGAATCCATTATCTCTCCATTATCTGTAAGATAGATAATGGACCGTATTCATCGTAGTATTGACTCCACGTCTAATGATGATGATGATGATGATCCGGGGATCTATAGAATGTTGTCTGCAAGGACATTATATACCCTCTGAATGGAAAACTCTGCAGCGACTGTACGTCTCTCAGCACTTTGAAGAGTGTGCTATGATACTACGTGTTCCAATAAGATGAGCGCCAGTGACTAGTAATAGGTGGTGTTCCCGGTGTAATTCTCAAACTAATTCTTTAGAGCTTGTGCCGGGGGGGGAGGGGTCTGGAAAGTTCTCATGAACACCTAAAACTTTTTTTTTTCATATAAAAATGTTTCTTCAAAAATGTTTTTTTAGAAAATATCTTTTATTTTAGGATATATAATATGATATAAAATTAATTAATTTTTTTTATTCTAGGTGTTTATCAGAATTTTCCAGCCCCCCCCCTCGTATTCATCTGAAAGCGATTCTATAAATCGGCCAATAATCAACTTTAATACGATTGAATATTATGTTATATAATGACCGGTGACTGATGTTCGATAATTGTAAAGTAAACAAAATAAATGTCCCTCGTATCTCTTTTGTTGGCTTCCAAGAGGGATTCCTCCCCATTTTCAGTTGTTTTCTTATATGTTTTCTTATATATGATCGATATGATAAATACTAAAATATAATGGTCTTGTTTTAGTGTGTCTTTAAAGCTATTACTTACTCTTTTTTTTATGAATCACATTTTAGAACTTGAAGAGTTTGCTAATATGTTTGTTTCACCATATTGCGGACACAAAAATTAGGTTATAAAGGGAGCTAATATTATTGGCTTACATTCAACTAGCAAAAGTAATGCATAATGCTTACTACCTATTAAATATCATTCAAATAATATAGGTGCATTGTTCATCACTTTTCATTTAAGGACAGTAATTAAATCCTCCTTACCTACAGATTGCAATTGAATGATTTTCCTGAGGCGATCATCCCATATCCTTCACGTGAGAAATACTGATATTTAGAGAAAAATACTTACGGTATTTTAAAGTAATACGTAATCTTAATCAATGTTGAACAGCAAGGAAACAGCTTTTCAAAAGAAATTATTTTGGGGATGTGAAACACAAAAAGTAAATATTGGCTATTCTGCAACTTACAGCTTCATGAAAATAAAAAAATAAGGTGGCTTATAGCTAACATGAACGATAAATAACATATACAGCAAACAAGTTATTTATAAAATATAAACTAAATAAACTAAGAATTAATAAAATAAATAGAGCTCGTCTAATTCATCTACGAATATGGACTATGAACCAAGATCTAACTCTGATACCAGCCAACGTCGTGTTTGTTTAAAAGACGGCAGTCAACTTTCCTTAAAATCTAAGTTTTCATTCATATACCATCTTCTCAACGTCTCTTTATAATAGGCACTTTTGGTAGCTGTAGTTTGACGTAATACTTCACCTTTATCTTATAAAGGAAGACATCCTGGTTTATCTAATGTATTATGTAGAGAATGTATCATAAAATGAGATGGCCAAGTAGGTATTTTGTCGTGCATAATATATTTAAGAAAATGGACTTTAAAGTAAAGAGTAGACGTCGCACTAAAATATCAGCAGTTCTTTTTTTTTTCCTTTAATAATAACATTTTCGACACAAGTTGTACCAAAGAACGTTTGGAAATAGCTACGAATCTTACCAATCTTAGATGCTAAATATGGAATCAATGGTTTCCATAGAAACATCACATGGGACTTTTCCAACAAATGAAACATACATGAGTGAGTGAGACAGAGAGAGAGAGAGAGAGAGAGAGAGAGAGAGAGAGAGAGAGAGATTGTTATTTTTCATATTAAGGAACTGTTCTCCTAAGAAATTACTAAACAATAATATCAAAATGATATCAAAAACAGGTTCTAATCTCTGGTTAGTCCATCTCATCCATCAAAAAAGAGTACTCGCAAAACTTAAAACATGACGTAGAATATAGTTAGGTTCACTGTGCTGAATAACTATTCTGCCGAACAGTTTTGTATAGTGTTAGCTTCAAATTTATACCTAAAATAACTGTTTTAATTAGTATCTTATCAAGATAATAATCGATTTTTAATTCTAATCACTTGATTAATGTGATTATACTATTTTTTGAGAATTTTGAACTTCTCTCGTATCACATATTAACAGCAGATAATATTTTTTTGTTTAATATAAAAGTTGGATATTTGTATAAAAGCAAACATAGTACTAGATTTTGAAATCATAGCACATAAAACAATTTTATTTTGTCAAAAGTAAACGTAGTATTGGTTCTTTAGGGTTCTCTTTAAAGAATGTAGTAGAATGTTTGTCTTACTATCTTGCTAAAAGTGTAAAATTACAAAACTCGCAATTTTATTAACACTATTAATTAGAATTAGAACGGCGAATCGGATAACCTAGGGTTTCTCATTTCGCAAAACAAGAAAGCCGGCAGAACATGGAACCCAATTAAGTAATATATCACCCTAGTGGCCTTATTTGCTTCAACTGTAATTGAAATCAAATATAGTCTAATCCTTGGAGAGTGGAGGTGAGTGGTGAACATTTCCTGATTCCTCGAACTGGGTAATTATCCCTCGATTAATCTTCGGGAGATGTTTTTAACATTTCAGCGAGTCATTATTTAGCATCTAGTTACGGTTAATTATCTTGGGCTTTCTTAAGAAAATTCACTATTCTCTTCGTAAGTTTTGTAAATATACGCTGTCTGCTGATGAACTTCTTCCATCGTCTAGGGATTCTGAGATTCTGAGATCAGGATGAGACATCATCCTGAGATTTTATTGAATAAGGTCAAAGCACCTTGTGGCAACTTGTTTAGGTAAAATTCATATAAGTTCTGCATTACTTCAACCTTCGTATTTCAGGTCCAGCTCCCACTGACGAGACCTCGAGAAAGGTCGAAACCGGTCTGGGTAGTGACTCCTGCCTTTAATACATAGCATCATACATCTCCACAAAGGATGTACTTTGCATTAGGGGAAAAATACTAAGGAAAGTGATCGGGGCTTAATCCACTTTTACCACGAGTTGCCTCGGTCCTGCACTACTTGTAGGAGTTGCCTCAGTCTTACACTACGTGCAGGCGCAAACTTGACATACTTGTCTGTTTGCTCACTTGGGAAATAGGATTAAAAACCAAGTTTATATAAAATTACTTGGTATCTTGAATACATAATATATCCAAGTTAAAAACTTTCTACACACACACACACACACACACACACATATATATGTGTGTGTGTGTGTGTATATATATATATCAAATCAAATAATCAATATCAAATATAAAAATATCAAATAATCAATATCAAATATAAAAATATCAAATAATCAATATATACACAAAATATCAGTTTGCATATATATGCAAACTGATATTATGTGTGATTTTGCTTATAAACAACGAGGTTAGCCTTTATATTAATAAACAACTTTTTACTTAATTGGCCAATGGAGAACAATAAGGCTGAACCATCTCTAAAATTATCAGAAACGCCAGACATAAAACATGCTGCAAAAGATGCACTTCGATACGCATTAACAAACTGCAAACTATGTGGAATTCAGTGAATCAATATATAGGGTGGTTCAAAATTCCACCTACAAACTTCGAGAGAAGGTAGAGAACATCAAAATCAACCATATTAACATAGGAAAGCATGACCGGAAACGCCACCCGAAAGTGATAGGTGGCGTTGTTCGCCAGCAATCCAGGTGAGCAGGTATTTTCGAAAATGTACGGCAATCAATGCGTCGTCGGTGTCATGCATGCATGCATCACTGCTAGTATCGTAACTTTGAGCACCTAATGTGAAACCATATTATGTATCCAACTACTATTGAATTGTTCAGTTACGCCTAAAGTTTTTTACACTACTTACTGCCTTGTGTTATGTATCTTTGTGTCCCTGTTAGTACCTTATGGTGGCGTTTCCGGTTATGCTTTCCTAAGTGAATATGGTTGATTTTAATGTTCTCTACCTCCCCTCAAAGTTTGTACGTGGAACTTTGAACCACCCTATATATTCATTATGAACAATTCAGTAAGCTAAAATGAATGAGAACATTCATTTTAGCTAATTTAAGTTAATTAATGTTTATATAGCTCCATTTACATAACCATGAAATAAAGGAACATTGAAGAGCAGTGAATATGTGAAAAAGAAACAGTATTTCCAAGTATTCAATTTTTCTTTGATTCTTATTCTTATCAGTCTTTCTCATAGAAGAATATTGATTAGAAATAATTATCCTCTCAGTTATCTTCATGAATAAACAGTCACAATTATATAGCGTGTGTATTGACATAAATGTTCGATCGGAAAATAAAGTCAGCACCCATCATTAAATCGTACAAAATAACTATTCTTTCGAGTTTAATTTTCATAATTCCATTTTACGTTCAGAATTTAGCTGTATGATTAAAATCCATTCCTTCTGAAATAGTTCGTAGTTTGATTAAGTAAACTTTCAGAGAATTGAATAGAAACATTTGTAGATATATTCATGTAAATTTTCTCAAATTATTTTGCTAAAATATAATTTAATGAAGTGAGTGTTTATTGCAATTCTTTCTTACCAATTTGTTAGTGTTTATCTGCTACTAATATAAACTTTCGTTTGAAATTAAAATATTTTTGATATAAGTCTTTTGGGATCTTTCCTCTCTCTCTCTCTCTCTCTCTCAGTTTTAAGCGATTTTTTATATAGGATAATTTTTCTAACTCTACCGTTTTTATATTTGAAATCAATCTTCTAAAAGCAGAGGAAAAGTTTTTATTGAATTGTTTTTAATCATTATGATAAATCCATCACTTGTTGCTATTCATTATTGAGATTTATTTCGTTAATATTAATAAATGCGGATTATAAATTATAATTTTTAATACGGTTATTTTATAATGCATTTTATACTGTAGTTTTTAATACGGTTAGTTTTTCATGATTGTGTCGTTTTAAGTATGTAATTTCATTCTATCATTCTATTATTGCATTCTATTATTCTATTAAATTATAAGATTTTCTAAAAGATATTTATTAACCATAGAAACATGCCAACTTATTCCATTCAAAATATTGATCACAGTTTTAGGACACGAATCTTTGTTATCTACGGTTATAATTTCAATGTGATGACAGAGATGCTATAAAAGAAACCTAGGCATTTAAAATAACCCAAGTTCTGTTTTTCGACACATATGAATTCATTACCCTTGAACATATCCTTAGTGAAATGAAACATATACCAAGAGAATACCTAGCGACTAGCAGTAGATTGTAAAAGTTCTTTGGGGGAGTTCCTTAGAAATTAGATAAATGTCTCAAAATGTCGATAACGTAATTTTCTTCAGACCAATCTTCTCTTTAACAATCTGCTTTCTTTCTCATTCATCAATGTCATCAACATACACCGGAATGCTACCAATTGTTGTTGAAAAATTTGTGTGATACAACATCTTTTGGAAACGGTTGCCAGGAAGCTTGTTTTGTATCAAGGGTAATAAATATTGTAAATTATGTAGTTTTTGGAATTTTTCTTGAAAATTCCAACTTTATGATCATGTATTTCAATAATTATAAGGGCTGGACGTTTATGATATGAGCAGGCTAATAAATATGTTTACATTCTATGTACGTTCTGTTTCAATAGTTTGTTCGTCCTTCAGGAAATCTATAGATTTAACCACCATCTTTAGATGATAAGTATCTAAAATTAAGGCACAAGACGTAATGTAAAGAACATTCATATTTCAAATTTCTTTATTGCTGTGTTGCAAAACTTGCAGAACAAAAGTTTGTCTTTAAAGAGTTATTATGAACGCAGATGTTTTTATTTTATTGATCCTCAAGGGTTGAAGTTTGTAGAAGGAAGTATATAACAAAGTACAATGGTTATATACAGCTGGAATAAAATTTTATAATACATTTGAATAAATCACACTACGTCGAGTTTAGAATGCCCATAACTGCATAACAATTTGTACCTTCTATTTTGTTCATCCCAACAGTTCAGTTATGGCATAATACCATGTGATTTAGTGTTATACTCCTTTATTATATTACATGTATTATGACAGCATCGGTGTTATAAATGTATCACTCAGTCAGGATCTTAGCATCAAGAACAAAGATCAAGCTAGTTGTTAAGGGGACAATTTCGGGTTTCATATTTATTTGACATAGCGACTCGAAAGAAGAATACTAGTGCTCCTGATCATTCCCAATTGAGTTTTCTTCAGTAATGTAGGGCCTTTAGAGACTATTGCTATTTCTATTGGAAATAGTTGCAACTTATCTATTTATTAGAATCTTTCGAACAAAGCTGCTGTAATTTCATTTCCAGGAGTGTTTTTGAAAATTGCAAAAATCATCTCGGAAAAACTGATTCAGGAAATTTTAGTGTATTTACTTCAATATTTAATGAGTCTTCGAACCGAGATTCCATAGAAAGTTAAACTATTCGTCGATAGTAAACAGTTAAATAGTTGTTACCACGCAGAAGTGGAGATATGATCTGTTTGTATTAATATCCCTATCGCCACCGTATCTGATTGGTTCACAGATCTTCATTTGAAAACACCTTATAAAGGCTTTTGTATCGTAGAAAGGATTGGAACCAAGAAGTAGTATTCTTTCAATGTGGTATCACAGATCCAAATTTAGTATCGTAAGTTAAATAATTATTTAATAATTGAATAACCATTTTGATGTTTGAGGGGGGAAAAAACTCAAAATACGATGTAAGCAATTTTAAACATTATGGATGCGTGGTAGAAAGAAATCGTAATCTAACAAAATGCGCATATGAATAATTGCAGTTCAATCTTCAGTAATGATTACAAGAGTATATCAAGACTGTCAACCAAACAACCAGCAAATGCAATTAGGCTTTGAACTTTTGTTATGTCATCCTTTGCCAAAAGACATTAAAATAAATTGAATAATCGATCGATTGTTCACGGTAATCCAAACAAAATTCATTTTATCTAACTGTGAAAAACTATTCATGACATATTGCGCTGTTTATCTCACTCTTTCGACTGACAACGCAAACTGTTGTTTAGTTTTCCACAAAAGGAAAAGTGAACCACAAGATTTTGAAATGAAAAACCTTCGCTGCATTTAATTGCATTTTACTGGATCTATGCCAATGGATTGTCAGTGTGCAAAATTGTGTAATGTTTCGGATAAAAGCTCAAGCCGAAAATACTTTATCTCTTCCCAAGAAATGGACAAAACAAACTTGAAACCCTTTCTTCTAGTCTGGATGTATTTCATCATAAGTTATTGCGGACTTGTAATATCTACTTCAAGCAATATAACGATTCATGTCGAAGATCATATTGCAGAGCATCATATCCAGGAATATTATATATTAATATATCATATCCAGAGCATCAGATCTGATGCTCCAGAGCAGAGCATCATATCCAGGAATATTATATTAATATTTCTAAGAATAAACTATTTGTGTTACTTAATGAAGCAATGAAATGGATACCGGCAATAAGAGGTATAATTTGCATTATTAAATACATTTTGATAACATACAAACTTTGCTCAATTTTCTCGTACGTTTAGTGGGTGTGTACTAAGAAATAATTTTGAGAGAAGGATGAGAACTAATCATTAAAATGTCGAAAGACATACTCTATGTTAAACGAATGTAGAAAATCAATAGTTTAAAACAAGAACTTTTTAGGTTCTCTTTCTTTCTCTCTGTTAAATCTGATGAACGTGTCGTCACAAGCATTATTATGATGACAATAATACTTCTAATTTTAAATAAAAGTGAAGAGACATTCAGTCTGGGCATTTACTGTCTCGAAAATATATTACATTAATAATCACCCTATTCTCATTTCTTGGACACTATAATTATCGCTCTGGAAATACGTGTGAGTTACATTTATCGGTAACTTGTTCAATTTAACTTCTATTCAAGTGTTCACTAGTAGATCTAGGGGTAAACGTTACCGCGCATTGCAGTTTATAATTATTTTCACACACACACACACACACACACACTCTCTCTCTCTCTCTCTCTCTCTCTCTCTGAATTGTGCACAGCATTTTAACACTGCTGTGATACTAGTTTCGAAGCAAGAAAATCGATAGGTAGTATAAATTCTCTTCTACTTATTATAGTATAACATCAAACTCGAGTAATCTTATGATATATGCATTCAATATATTATGAGGAATTCGATATGGACTCCATCATATTTTACATGAATATAAAACCCAAGAAAAATCGGACTTGAAATGTACAGCAGAGAAAAAATTAATCCGAACATTCATATATTAAATAAAATGTTTAATTTCGCCAGAATATAAGTAAAAAAATAAATTCCAATTTTACTTAATAATTTATATGTCCTCCTCTGTTTGTAATAAGTTCATTAATTCGCTTAGGCATGGACTCTACCAACGTAAAACACGTTTTTCTTATTTCTGCCTCTCGAAACCATACTTTTATAATGGATTGTATTAAATTATTCTTTGTATCACAATTTAATTTTCCAAGTCGTCTCTTTTTCACTATGACTCACAAATTTTCTATTGGGATAATGCCAGGAGAGTTATCTGATCACTAAAGCAATGGGATGTGATTTTTGAGGAACCTTTCACTTTTTTGAAGTGTGGCATGGAGCGAGATCCTTTTGGAAGATGAGTTCATTGTGTTTCTGGACCTGTGTGACCATTCGTTTCTCTAAATTTTTTATTATTGGTCACTTTTCATCATACCGTCAACAAGCACAAGTGATCCTGGATCGGCATATGTAAAACAACCCCCGAACATCTTTTTATCTGAGCGTTAAGGTGGACGGGAGAAGTCTTCTAAGCCGCTGATTTGCGAATATAGGTACGCGCTCTCCTTGGGAAAAGAAATGGCTCTGATCTGAGAATATGACCTTCTTCCGCTTCTCAACAGTTCAATGGTTGTACACTTTTATCCACTGGAGCATCTTTTTTTCTGCATAGCCTTCGTCAACAGTTTTTTTTTTTTTTTGGTCGGTGGTGAGTCCTATCTGCTTCAAAAAATCTTTGATGGCCTGTCTTGCTGCCGTCTATATTTAAATCTACAGCAGACAATCTTGAATTCATTTTGCTTTTCCTAACTAGTAAACGATCTTGAGTCAATATAGCTTTCTTTTTTTCCCTCGTTTTCCTTTGCTCTTAGGATAAAAGGTATACTCGTCTCCCAAAACCTCTTTAAAATCGCATTAACAGTACCCAAACCAACACCACACTCAATGGCAATTTGTTTTTGAATCATCGATGTGTGCTGAGGAAAACTACATACTTGTTAATGCTTTCTTGGAGTTGTATCCCTTTTATAGCTACACAAAATGAATAAAATATTACGAATATCAACTTGTTTTCACTATTAAAAAGGCACAGCACTATTACTAAACAGCGTAGAGATAGTTAAAACACGCAACACTCAACCAAAATAATTAACTAAAATCACAACCTGAACTGAAACAAAAAACAGACGAAAACAAAAACTTTAAAAAAATCTGCTTGTTCGGATTAATTTGCTCGCTACTGACATGTAGGTTATTGGTAATAATTTCGTCAAATATTAACGATAAATAATAGTAATTTGGCTTAATACCGCAGACACACCTCCACAAGCCTCGATAACTAGAGTGGTGGTAATCTCTTACCGCAGAAACAGAATGCTTCGAGTATTTAATAGATTTCGAATCATAGCTCGTTGGTTGGCGAGTAGACACTATCAACTTTGTCATCTAGGCTGGAGAAAGCGAACATTTAGGAAATAAATGTGTTCCTTTCCCTCCCTCCTGTTAAATATCTTGTTCCGTCATGATAACAAACAATTGTTATACTAACGGATTTTTTAGAAAAAAGTCCGTTCTTTTTCTTATTTTATTAGCTATACGCTGGTCGTTTTTCAAGTGATTCATTTTTCACTAAAGCGGTCACGTGCAACCTGATTGATCGTAGTTAAGTGCCAACATATGTTGCTGGTAAAAGCAACCGAGAGAATTGATAGTTTTTTTCAGACTTTAGACGATGGAAATCTTTAACATTATAACGATTCCTTTGGAGCACACAAGTTTTGTTTTATTTCTCACCAAATATTTGGTTTGGAGATTATAATCTAATTTATTATTTCACACACAAGATTATGCTAATCGATGTGGATGTGAAATTCGTAAAATAATTTGACTCTCCTTAGAGCAACCGTTCCTTATTGAAGCTCAAAAGTAAACACTCAAGAAAGATTAGTTAAATTTCGTTTGAGGTCATTTTTCAGGTCAATGCCAGCATTTGGACGTAAAATTAATGCGCAACTGAACTGATCACTGCGTCAGTATTATTGAAATTTAAATTGTTGATTTCCATTAACAAGTAGATCAACTTGTTCTTTGAGTAAGAACTTAATAAAATTTATAACGAATATTTCTCTGAAAATTTGCTGCAAACTGTTCCATAGTATTTTATTGTTGTCTACTGTGGAGCAGCTAAACTTTCTCTGTTGATATTGTTCCTACAGTTGTTGGCATATATTTTATAAGAATGCTTTTGTTTTTATTTTTCAATGGGATTTTCAGATAAGCGGATTATCAAAATAAATTACTAGTTTAGGAACACATATGATTTAATACAATTTATTTGAATATTGGAATGAAATAATTGTAAACTAAATGTAGTTTACTACCTTTAGTTATTAAAATAGTTCTATCATAAATAGAACTATTTTAATTGGTGGAAATAGTTCTGTTTATCCTCATTAATAAATAATAGTTTTCACATTTTATGAAAGATGTGTGCTTATTTTTCTGCTGAATTTTTCTGCTGAATAAGAGAAGTTTCCCTAACAACTTATTCGAGTCGATTTGAAAACACCTAATTATAGTATTTTTAGGATATCTATCCAACAATTTATAAAAAAATGACTGATTACTATTTTATATTACCCCATAACGATTTTCAAACGAATAGTATGTTAGGATTAAGGGTTAACATACGGTAATGATGCTTAAAATTAGCAAGCATGGTACTTTTTGAGCATTTCAGGCAAGACAGCAGCTTTGATTAGGATGGCTTAGTAGATTAAGAGATTCTGATTGAGATCGCCTAATCCAGTATATAGTATATTTTGCAAAACACACCCGGGAAAAAAAATCAAGTGTTTCTCTTAGATTTCCCCCTCCCCAGTTAAAATCTGCCTTGCTACATAAGTATTCATCGCTTAACTTTCTTGTGATGTACGTATTTAAACGAATCCATGGAGTATTTGACATCTTATTGAAATTCTTCGACTCATTCCGTTATTCAAGTCATGTTTCAACAGATCCTTTCTTGTGGCAAAATAATTCACAACCATGCAGATTATTAATATAAATGGAGAGTTTTTGTATATAAAAGAAAATGTTACAATTTATCATATTCTTTTCAATTGTATACGCTTAGATGTCATTTAAATATTTCTCTCTGATGAATTGCAAAATGCACATGAATTAGTACATTCCGAGAAAGAGAATAAATAAATAAACACTTAATACATTTTTTCCGAGATGAAAACACGGAGATGAGTTTAGTATGGCGATAATAAATTCGGAGCGAATATGGGTACACTTTTCACATAGAGCAACAAAAGAGGCAATTGATGTAAAGCGATTCAAGAGAATGGATATATTCGAATTACAAAATCACACTTCATATTCGATAACAGGAATTTCCATTCTATTTTTTATATTATCTAAATTCACTTTGCGGTAACGCCAGAATATCAAGAAGATGAGCATAGAATAAAATAGAGGAATAAGGAACTAGAGATTTCTACATGGTAATCTATTTTGTCCGAAAACATATTTCCGCAGTTTTAAATCATACACGTGCTTTATGTCTCTTATTGCATGATTACGTTATTATTCATGATTTTATTGTTAGAATGCATCCATGTGGACTGTCTCAGTAGTCCTAAAAGTTGCAGTTGTGCAGCGTGCTTTATTTTATTCAACCAGCTTTAGCAGATAGTAATTGCTTTATCAAAGCTCTAGGAGCACTTTAATATAGTACTGATACAATCACATCTACGTGACACAGAAACTAGTAATGTGCGTAACGGTCTGTTCGAAATAGTGCCCGACGTATGAGGGTGCACTTAAGATAGTGTTTTTAGAAATATGTGTTTATAACAGTTTCGGAAATGTAAAAATAGTTTCCTATCTGATTTCAGAAGAATATTTTATATTTTACATAGGGAGATTATTTTCTAGAGCGGATTAAAAGAAAAAAAAACAGTGCACATATTTCGTAATACATTGGCTACATTCCATTTCGCTGTACTAATGCTACATCAGCAGCAGTTCCGTTTTATCCCAAAGAAATTTCAGAGACAATGTTTAACCAAGCGTTGTTAAGATTGGGATTCGATGAATGGTATAAATATGTTCGCGGTTTCGAATCTTCTAAAGGATATTGCTGTAATCAAAGATATATCCTTTATTATTATTATTATTATTATTATTATTATTATTATTATTATTACATGATGCATCCAGGGAGTCTAATGACTCTTCTAGGGATGGCACTTACTCTGCTCAACCACTCGATTCACCAGCCAACTGCAACGAACAGCAACTACAATAACTACAATCATCATCTACATCAACGCCATCTACTGGCCACCACCACCACTAGTAATTTCACCAAAAATCACAAACATCCATGCCCACGGCGGATTTGCAGCCTTTTTGTCTGGAGAGCCGATACTCTAACCACTGTCCAACCACGCCAGCTTTAAATCCTTAATCCAAATTACAAAGATATATTTCTCTTAACTGTTCAATAATCTTTACTTATTTGTTAGAGCAACTGACCAGAATGGTCTTTTTAATATCTGAAGTCTTTATTCATTTCTTTCCTTCATCTTGAGCGAAGTTTCTTGCTATTTCTCACAATGATACTCAACCACTGCGTCTGTAAACGTTTATGAAGATATCAGTTTGTATGATTAATTTTACTTTTCAATACGAGTGACTTTGCAATGTTCTGATTATCTGCACCTCGTGTTGACTGGTTTCAAATTATTTAAGAAGTCTTGTAGGTTTTCAAAACGAACCTTGTCTCCAGTTGAAGAATACATCTTTCACAGCTGTTCCTTGAGCAGTATTGACAACAATTTTGATCCAGTTGGCAGTGTGTGTTTTTCTTATAGATATACATCCTGTATATAAAATATCTAGTTTATACACGACATTCAAATGGTGTTTTATTATTATTATTATTATTATTATTATTATTATTATTATTATTATTATTATTATTATTATTATTATTAAACTTCTTACAAAGAAATGCCTTCTGGTGTCTTCGGATAGCATATTTGGAAAGAGCGAAATGGCGCTGCAAATCGTAAGTCAAAGTGTTCCATATTTCTTTAGAGATATGAAGTAGGTCAAATTCCAGAGTCCACTAGGCTTTGCGCTTTGTAACCATATGCCTGGGAAAGGAGTATATTAGGTTCGATACTAGTAACGCCCAAGTTAGCTGGTCTTGGGCATAGAGAGCAGGGTTTTTTTTTTCGGCAGTTTATCAGGGATTTTTCATCTCGCAAGCAGGCAAACCGGCCCAGTGAACACGCACGGATTACAGACATGAATGGAATGCAGTAAGGAGTAACGAACCGACCGCATTAATTTCGTCGTTAACCCATCATTAGAGGACTCTGCCCGTTCTAAATGGATAGACGAGATCAATTTTCTCCCTCAATCAATGAAATTCCATAACAAAAGATGGCCCGATTTAATGTGAACCTTTTCAATAGTATGTCCTAGATTTTTATTTTATTTTATTTTATTTATGTGATTTTATTTGATTTTAATATCCCAGAATTAATTATCAGTAAATATAGGCAGCAAGATAATCTCCTTGTGAAAGAAGGATTCTTTACAGGTGCAGCTCTGGCAAGTGCACACAAACGTATAGTGTCTTATTCTGTCGTTGCCATTGTCTTCTATGATATAGACAATCAATATACATTCAATACAACTCCAGCCGGTTTGGACTTGTCTGGAAAAGTGACTGTCTACTGTGTATCGTTCGAGTGGCTTTTCAGGCAAATTAGACTTTAAAATAGCTCATTGTTCAAAACACGACGCATTAAAAAAAATAAAATAAAACTCATTTTCTCTCTAAAATAATAAGCTCCACATTAGGGACGAGTAATGAGACTCGTGAATATTACTTATACCACTGAAATACTATATTCAGGTATAATAATTCAGAATTGTTTATGTCGAATTACACAAGTACAATTCCCATGGCGACAGTACGTCCTACGCATCAACATTGATCAGTATTCTTTGTGAAATAGTACGAAAAATACCTTCGTAAATAATATTCTTGCTAATTAAATTGCGTCGTCAAAAAAGAAGGTGAAATTACTGAAGGGAGTGAGTTTTAGAGCGAGAGTTTACAAAAAGAAATTAAGTAATATTGCGCAGAGCAATTAACAGTATAGTTTATTAACAACACACACACACACACACACACACACACACACACACACACACACACACACAAACTCTCGTACAAGATCACCCTGCTTCTTGTACTGATTAAGCAGTTGTTGATACGTGAAACTTTAAATAGTTTGCTGAGTTCTATCAAATTTTTGTAGTTATTCTTGAAAAGTCCTAGCGGCAAATTTCCTGAACTGTGTTGACATATAAAGATCTTAAAATCAATTCTTCCAGCTGTTCGAAAGAAAACACCCTAAAGAATAATAAGAAAAATTACTTTCTTATAAGACACGGCGGAAGGCTTATAAGTTATTGCTAGTCGACTGTTTGGAATTGAAAGAAAATTTAAGTTGTCAAAAAACTCGGGTTAAAAATGGGATACTTATGTTTTGCTATCAGATCGGAACTAATTCCCAAAGAAAAGGTAATAACTCAGTAACAAATTCCTCCTTTCTCCAGCAGCCTCTGTAGCTTAGTCAGTAATAACGATGTCCTTTTTTAATAAAATCCTGGATTCGAATCGGTCTGGGATGCGAAGAACCTTTATAGAGACTTCGTCAGATAAGCTAACCGATCTTATACGAAAGGAAAGGGTGTTCTCCCTGAATATCCTTATTTCGGAAAAACAGGTAAACGCCTGACAGACACAAGTCTCATAGCCTTAGTTGCTTCAGCCATAATTCAAAACAATCGTGCCTCCCCCAGTCTAGGCTTAACAAGTCGTCGCACACTTTTGTGATTGAACTTTGGCTACTCTGACTTGTTCCGTTTTACGATAGCATTATGAGAAGCTAAATGTCATGAACAATGTGAATTGCACTAAACCTTTTAGAGAGCGCACTACAATACGCAGTGATTTGATATCGCACAGTTTGTTTGATCCTACGTAAAGGAAGGAGTGAAAAATAATAAAACGAATTCTCTTTATCTGTAGCAGTGTGATTGTTTAATCTATTGTATGTTACGTCTATCACAATATGGTCCTTAAGTGTTCGTGCAGACATCTTTTGTTGAAAGTCATCCCACAACTTCTGTTTTCGAAAGGAGAGAAATCAAAGCAGCTTAATTCGTATAGAAATGATTTTCGATATGCCTACTTAATTACGATGTAGGCTGCACCCTTTGAACTTTTCCAAGGGCGTATCAGCTTTACGAACGTTCGGCTTCACCGTTGTAGCATACAAATTGGCAGACTAATTATCATGCACTTTGTCTTACAGCATATTCATGTGCTGCCCCGTTCAAATAACATCGAAGTGTTCTTTTCATGTATATAGCGCATGCTAATCTTGGCGACACCTGTGGTTAGATTTTCTTTTTCATTTTTTTTAACTGAACACTTTTTTTATAAGTACAACAATTCAAGCTCGAAATCCTTCTATGCAAAAGGCCCGGTTTACATGTTAATTTATTTCATTTTTTTAAGCAGATGTTATAATGGCTCAGAGCAGCTATCTAAAAATACTCTTAGGATACTCCAATTTAACTACGTCAGATAATATGCACATATGGATAATGTACATATTACATATTTATATCTAATATGTACTGCAGATAAAGGGAGTTATAAATATGAATACCTGATGAAAACATCATCAGGTATACATTTTGAATTCACGGAAAATATTTTTTCTCGGTAATATATCAAGGTCTTAAGCAATATCGTCTGCTCTTTTTCACGATAAAAAAATAAGTCAGTGACACTGAGAAGGAAAAACCCTTTCATCTTCTTATGATACTGTCTAAATTCATCTTAAAAATCCCATAAATGTTCTTTGGGTATTTATACGGGACTTTGAAATTCGGCACGGTATAGTAACTAAGAAGCATATAATGAAGCTTTGATATTATGGATATGGATGTATATTTGAAAGTGTGTTTACCTTAAGTAAAGTTATTTAAATAAAAATTTTCATGATATTTAGAATACACTTTGCGATGTTTAAATATATGGGACATAGATTGAGTAAATAAAGCATAGAAGTTAGAAAAGTTCTAAATCTCTGATAAATCGATTAAATTGCACTCCACAGGTTCGAAATCGATGTTCCTGTAGGTAACGCTTGGACGAATTAACACAAACATTCCTGATTCCACACGCCACGCTAATATAAACAGCGATATATTTGGAAGGAACCGCGCTTAGCACAGAATGGAATCGATATGAATAATAATTAGCACTGAGGAAGGTTAACAACAGCTATGATTTCCGTCAACGTCACAAACTCAGTCCCACGTTTCATTAAATGCTATCAGAAAATCATTTGTTAGATGGTCCGTTGCTTCAGGCCATGTTTCAAGTTATTACATGACATTATTAACTGCAACTTGAAAATATATATTATGTTTACATTGTAATTTTATGCTATATTTAATTAACCATAGTTATATTTATTTGATTTTCTTTACTATGTATAATATATATATATATATATATATATATATATATATATATATATATATATATATATATATATATATATATATATATATATATATATATATATATTAGGGGATATAAGGGGATATTAAATCCCACATAGTTTTAAAACCGAATAAAAAACTCAAAGATTGGAATCAGAGAGTTTCTTGCCGAATATAGTAAACTATAAAGTATCGGCGACACTAGCGCTAGCAAATGCAAGTGATCCTAGTACGTAGTACAATACCGGACGACTCGATGCATAGGTGGGGGAAGTTCAGATCGCTATTCTTAGGTATTTTCCATAATGTAAAAACACATTTCCTAGGAAATGTATGCTGTTATTACATTATGGAGGGAGGTCACTACCCAGACCGGTTTCAGCCTTTTTTGAGGCTTCATCAGTGAGTAGCTAGACCTAATACCAAGGTGTATAGCGAAAAGAACTTATATATACTCTGCGAATGAGTTATCCAAACAGGTGCAACCATTAAGTTACTTAAATATAAAGAGCTAATAAGCTTCACCGGTCTGGGTAGTGACCTCCCTCCATAATGTAATAACAGCATACATTTCCTAGGAAATGTGTTTTTACATTATGGAAAATACCTAAGAATAGCGATCTGAACTTCCCCCACCTTTGCAACGAGTCGTCCGGTATTGTACTACGTACTAGGATCACTTGCATTTGCTAACGCTAGTGTCGCCGATACTTTATAGTTTACTATATTCGCCAAGAAACTCTCTGATTCCAATCTTTGAGTTTCTTATTCGGTTTTAAAACTATGTGGGATTTAATATCCCCTTAATTTAAGAAATTTAAGCCATTCAAGAGTAAGAGTAATATTTGACTCTGTAAAATATATTTATCTTTTACATTTTATTTTGAGATGTTTGGATATCTTCTTTTAATTTGTAATTAGAGATCATATCATACTTCCAAGACGCGTAAATTCCTATATAAATTCCTATATATTTACCTGAACAATCACGTAAACTTCAAACAAATATTGTTCTTTACACATTCTAAAATCTATATAAGCGAACATAGTTTTCAATACTTGCATTTCATATAATATTAGAAGCGTAATAAATATTTAATGATTTAAAATTAAACACTATGATCCTTGAATTCCATGACTATTTTATATCTGATTTTGTATTCTGAGTTTACTTTTCCTCGTAAAATCTCGTAAAATAGATTACATAAAATCTCAGAGTTTAGGTAATCTATTATAATCGTGTACATATTTTTAGCGGTTGTTCGACTTCTGTATTTATGCAAGATTATTTTAAGTTTCAAATAGCACTAAACCAACTGCTGCGAATAAATTATCTGACACAAACTGAACCATCGCGTTAAAAAGAGTAGGAGTTGCAAAGAAGGGGAGGGGTTTAGTATATGTAATAGCAAAATTAATTATAAAAAATCGAAGTAGTGAGTCCTTCAGTATATTGATATATACAGCGCATACTGGAGAGATATGGAATGAATAAATTAGTCATAGTGACTAAATTAAGAAATAAATATCTTATTTTTATTTTATTAATAAATATCTTATTTATTTATTTGTTACAACATGTTTACCTCTTTACCGAATTCTTCATATATTGACAGCTAAAATGTAACAATTATATTGTCTACAATAAATACCATTTGAACTTCATTCAGTGTAATGAACTAAATAAATAAATTTCGTGTGATGATACCGCGTTGCCCCTTTTTATGGGAGTTCACAGTAGCATCTAGTCCCCCAAATTTTATCCGGGCTCCGGAACCGGCATAGGCTGACGAATCAGACCTATCGCTGGGTCAGTATTCCTGACTGTAAACCGCGTGTCCTCGGACAGGCAAGCCGGTTTGCGGGATGAAAAACACCAAACTGTCTAACAGGACTTGGGTAAAACGACTAACTTGGCTATGACAGATCCTTAAGCTCCTCACGTTGTTTACGGGAATCGAACCTAGGACACTCCTTCCCCAGGTATATGGTTGCGAAGCGCAAAGCCACTAGGCTAACCGCGCGGATAGTGTAATGAACTTAGGGTGATTTTATAATTTTAGCAGCTTTGTGAAAGATGATTCAGAACATCACTATATATTCATAGTGATGTTTAAGGCCAATAGGCCGAGTGGATTCACCGGAGTGTTTCATACTATACAATTACATCCTTCTTTCGTAATATTAGCGAAATTGTGATTAATATAAAACAAAATCGCTTACTGTTAGGATTAGTTCATTACGTATCAATCTGTACACCTTTTAAGATCACTTCCGGTTGACATCTACCTGAAATGCAGTAGTCAAATAAGATAATATAATTCCCGGTTAAGGCATCAGTCGGTATTTATCATTTGCTAGCCTCTAATATGTGTATCTTAAGATGTAGCTCTGTTTGTAATGCCCTAGAACAAACCCTACACCTAGAAGTATAAAAAAAAAAAAGGCAGAGGTAGGGCTTATGTTCTTATGTTCGGCTCGCTATTAGCATATTAGTTAAATTAATTAACATTCACAGGAATAATCGGCGTTTATTTGACCGTGTTGAAGAGTTTAATTTGTTTCGGAGATTTTCTTGATTAAACTGCCTTGCATTTTTAATACAAGGCAGTTTAATCAACAATTTTGTAATAAGCTCTTGTATATCCTTTGCGCTCAGTACATCTTGCTGGTTTTTCTGTCCGAGAAGAGAAACAAAACTAAAGAAAGGATATACAACAGTTTATTAAAAAAGCTTGTGACTATTTTTTTATTCCGCTTTTTTGCATAATTAGTTCTGTTCTACTATTGCCTTTCTTTTAAATTTCTTGCACCTACAAGAAGCTTATTTTTGATGACGGAAAGTACTTAAGAATAAAAGGACAATACGAAGAAAAATGATTTAAATTGATCCTGCGACGAAGCTTTTAGATAAAATCAAAGCGTAAAATAATAGAGATTGTTAATGGAGTCATTCTCAGTTAACATGCTTCAATTCTTCTATACAATAAGACATAATTACTAAAGAACATCGTTCATTTCTGATAAGATTTTGTTCAATACGAACTTCATCAGAAAGTTCCTTTTTATACACTGTTGCATAAAAAGCTGGCATGCTCTTATTCCAATACAGATGTTGCATTGCATTGTATTGTATCTACACATTTGTTTTAACTCTGTGCAGAAAATAATAAATGGTATGTTTTCGTCAGAGCACGGGACAGTACATGTGATTATCACATTCCCGAATGTTAGTGATCAAATGACACTATATCACCATGGACATGGACATGAAAAAATGGCTCCATTCGTTATACGTAAACAAACATAGGAACATGCCGTTCTCACTCTCCAATGCATTCATTCATGAAGGAAGATTAATAACAAAATAAATTTTATTTAATAATAAATGAAGAAGTCAAAATCATCGCTGCCTGTTTCAACCAGCTGTTGCTCTCTTTCCAGAAAAAAAAAATAATAGTAATAATAAACTTTATTTATAATATTTTATAAATATATAAGAGCCTGTGTAGCTCAGTGGATGTGGCGTTTGCACACCACGGCGCTTGGCCGCACGAAGGAAGACTTAGTTTCGAGTCTAGTCGGCGACTAGAGGAAATTTTTCTAAGCCTTTTTTCGACCGGTTCCCGAGTTAGTCGATCTCTGGCACGGGCAAGCAGGTTTTTCCTCCCGCAAACTCAAGAAAATCGACCGTAGAACCCACATTATTTCAGACATTAAATATATTATGTTAGGGTTAGGGACCACGAGATGGCGGCACATTTCAGCCGTCTCTCTTCACTGTTAACCGCTTAATTAGTGATAGCCTTGAGCCATCTATCTCTGATTGGTACCAGTGGAGATTGAACTGCCCACACAGTCTCCAAAAGTTAGATAGGGCTAAATGGCCTCGCCTACTCCCGTATCGGGAATAAAAAGGCATTAGCTGATTTTTTTTATATAAATATATAAAAATAAATTATACATTATTTTAGAAATAATTTAAAAGAAATTATTTTTCATATTTAATTATTTTAAAAATAAATTTTAAAAAATTTAAAAATAAATATATTATTTTTATAATAATAAATACAAATAAAATGTAATAATAATGTATAATAATAATAATAATAATAATAATAATAATAATAAAACTGAACAGTAATATTCCATGTCTATGCTATTTGTAGGTTACTACCTTGAATACAATTTTCTCAATATACAAATATTCGTTTTATCGTTTCCTTCAACAACCCCATAGAACTGTAAACTTAATTTGTGGGGTACATCGTAATTCAATAGAAGAAAAAAAACTATTACGCAATATTTAAAAAAAAAACTGTCATTAAATTAAACACTATTCATATCATTCCCGCATGTCTCCAATAGTAGTAGCTCCAATTATTTTAAGTTTATATAAATTGATATCTTGTTACACTTGCAAATTGACTCTAAAACACATTTATTTAAAAAGACGCGAAAGAGATTGAAGTGATAGCTACATTTCAATAAAGATCTTTTCATCAGTCTGAAGACCTCACGTTGCAGCATCAGAAAACATCTGCTACAGAATCCTTCAAGAAAGAAAAAAGTAAGAGTAAGATCGTGGAAGTCTGAAAGTAAATCAGATTGTCTGCCTGCCTCTTTTAAAATCAAATGTGAACTTTCACTTCTTGAAATGTTATTTTGGAGATCTAAGAAAGACTGAGAAAATTTGATTTGGATGACAGCAAACGAATATATTAGCTTACTCTAAACAAACGACACTTATTCCTTTTATCGGTTGACTTATATATACTGATTGAAAAGAAAATAAATTTAGAACCTTTTTCCCGAATGTTAACGAATTGAACGCCTATTCATCCAAGTGGGAAAGGGATTTAGTTTAGATTCACAGCGTTTTGTCAGAGTTGAGATATTATCATAAGTTGAAACAGGAAAATACTGGAAATATATTTTCGTTAATAAAAATATTAGAGAATATATGTAAGCTTTCTATTTTTCGTAATCGGCATATGCAATATGCAACTGATAAAGTATAAAACTCTTGCAGGATGAAAAAAAAAATTAAAGAGCAACACATGTCTAAAATAAAATCAACACAAATCATAATACTAACTAACACTCGTCGGATTTAGTGTCAGTCTCCCTAACTTGCAAATTATCCTGTAAAAAAAAAGTGACTAATTATGAATATTTCCGATTTTTTTATAGTAATCTTACATCGAGAGATTACTAAATCAGCAGCATGTAACGCTCTAAGGAAATGTTAAGAAAAAAAATGATCTTATTAATGAAACTACTGAAATAAGAGAGCCCAAAGGCTTCACTTCGGCGATGCAGAATTATTCAAATTAAGTGGATATTGAATCCAACATTATTTCAAAGCCGAATAGAGAAACTACATGAGTTTTCTGCCGAATATAGAAACTATATAAAAGTTTCGGCGGATCCAAGCGTAAGCAAACCTGTCATGACAGGGGCAACTTGTAGTAAAGGTGGAGTAAGTTCCGATCACTATCCTTAGTATTTCCCATAATGTAAATCATAAATCAGCAGCATGTAACGCTCTAAGGGAAATGTTAAGAGAAAAAAAATGAACTTATTAATGAAACTACTGAAATAACAGAGCTTCACTTCGGCGATGCACAATTATTCAAATTAAGTTCAAATTATTCAGATTTCAACCTTTGTTGAGGTCTCGTCAGTGGGAGCCAGACCCAGATGTAAATACTCAAGTTGTAGTGATGCAGTGTGAAGAAAGCGTTTTCATTTTCTCGGGGTTTGTCTTCTATTCTTCTAAGCTAGTGAATAAATAAATAAATCGATTTCTTCCTGTAAATGAACCCTCAAACTTGAGATCTGATCTGGATGATCTGTGTTTCTAAGAAAGGATGTTTATTGTGTGTATATATATACGCACATGCTGATTTCATGCTCATGAATACGTCTTTATTGTCCACAATTAAATGACTTTATATCTTATCACTTTTAGAGGTGTGGGTGGTAGGAGCGGATTCGAGCCCACAGCCTGCTGATGTTTGTAAATGTATTTCGGTGTTAGATGAATATCATCGTTCTGTGCGAAACTATGTTGTTGCCTATTGGAGTCTGAACTGACTTAAAAATTTTTCCTTGAGAAAGCATGTACAAGCTTAAGCTGATTCATATAGAAGCTTCAGAAATTTCTCCCGTTAAAACAAATTCTCACTTCGCACAAAATAAAACTCACTCAAAGAATGCGTTGGATCGACAGACATAGCTGGTTGCCTTTTAATAAGCAAGAATGATCAATAAAATTAGCCATTTTAAACTTGTGCTAACACAAGACGCTCTAAACAGTTTAAAATATAGTTAATTAAAATAGATGTTCATTTGGAGATAGGGATACAGTATTCCTGGGGGCATTCGTTTAATTTTGTACTTTAGGCATTTGTTTTTGCTTTCTTTTTGAAGATAGTTTAAATATGTATTTCTACATCGTAAAGATATACAGGGTGTTCGGGATAAATTTGACAGTTTCGTAAGGAAAAAGAAAATCTTCTTTGTATCTATTAAATTTAATGAATTGACAAAAAACATTACAGGCAGAGTTAATTACAATACTATCAACAAGATTTACTCAAAATAACCACCATTAGCATCGATCACAGCTTCAATTCTGCTTCGGAACCTCAAACAAGCTGATGCTACAGTCTCCCTGGGAAGGGCCGCAAAAACTGTTTTAATTTTATCCATTAACTGGGCTTTTGTATTACTGGAAGTGCGATTGGTGTCTTTTTCAACTGCGCCCCATACAAAATAATCCATGGGGTTAAGGTCTGGGGAGTTTGGAGGCCAAACATTTGGACTGGTGAAGTCGTAGAAATTTTCAGACAACCATTTTTGACTTTTCCCAGAGGTGTGGCAAGGGGCCGAATCCTGCTGCCATACATACGGCCTACCATTGGCTACCCTTGTTATCCAGGGCTTGACTACAGTTAGCAACTCCACGAACAAAGCCCGAATTCCAATGCCAGGGTTCTTCAACACCTGTTCCTGCAGATTTGCGAGGAATTCTGCTGTACATGTAACTTACGGAAAAATATAATTAATTATAAATATGTCAAATTTATCCCGAACACCCTGTAAATAGCTTTGTTTCTTTTGGAACTTCATGTAAGGAACATTTTCTCCATTTCTGTTCTCTATGATAATATAATATCATTTATTGCGTGATCCTCTTGTAATAAATATAAATAAACAACGAAATACAGTGCAAGACTGTCTGCGTATATTTTTAGCAGAATAATCAAGAATATTTATTTCGGACAATTGGTAACTCTTTTCTTTAGAACTAAAATTACTAAAACATCTAAAGTGCGATATTGATTAATTGTTTGTAAAAGATTTCGCATCATGGTACTAAGAAATCATCTGACAAGTGAACCTTTTGTTTGCTTTTCCTTTGTTTTGAAAAAATAATAATAATAATGCTCTTTCATCCAATTTTTTATTCAGAATTTATAAAACAATCAGGAAAAAAAATATCATCATCAAATTCCTGCCATGTACCCTCAAGAAGTGTACAGGATATGATAGTACTACATGAAATAGTACTACGTCAAATCAGCCTGTTACTTGTCAAGACTCCAACATTATCAGATCTTATATTTCTATCGTCTAAAGCACTTTGTACCTTATCAATCCACCTATATCTTGGTCTTCCTCTGGGTCGTTTTCCTGCCAACCTGGCAGAGAACACTTGTTTTGGTAATCTTTCTTCGCTCATTCTGTTTAAGTGACCATACCACCTGAGATTAGCTCTGCTAACACATTCCTGGATGTTGACAATGTCAAGTTCTTTCCTAATATCCTCGTTTTTAATATGATATTGCCATTGATGCCACCTGTTGAAGCCTATAATCTTTCTCAGTACTCTCATATCTGCGGTCTCTAGTCTTTGGTCAAGTGTTTTACTTCTGACTCAGCTCTCAGATCCATAAGTTAACACTGGTTTGAACACTGTCTGTATACAGCTAATTTAGTGTTCCGACTAATTTCTCTCTTATTCCATATGAATTTATTCAATTGACTTCCTACCATACCAGCTTTGCTGATTCTGTTGTCTCTTTCTATATTTAATTTACCATCTTCAGTAAACATCGTGCCTAAGTAGCTGAAATATTTCACTTGTTCCACAGGTTCTCCATTCACAACACAGTTGACATTTTCAATGATTCTGCCTATTTTCATTATCTTTGTCTTTTTATTGCTGACCTTCATACCTTATCTATTACAACAGCTATTCAATTTAGTCAGAGAATCTTGCAGACTCGTAGCGGATTTATTTAGAAGTATAACATCATCTGCATAAAGCAAAGAGCTGACATTAACATCTCCAATTTTGATATCATGTTTAATACCACTTTCCTTCATAATGTGATCCATATAGATAATGAATAACAGAGGGGATAATGTACATCCTTCTCTCACACCAGATTTAACATTAAACCATCTTCCTGTACTTCATTCAATTCTAACTGCTGACTTACAACTCAAATAAAGACTAAGTATTGCTTGATATAATGCCCCATTGACACCATATAACTGCAGCGTATTGAATAGCTTCTCTCTTGGCACCTTGTCATATGCCTTTTTCAAATCGACAAAACTTAAATACAGATCTTTGTTATATTCCCATGCTTTCTAGACTATTTTTCGTAAAGTGAAGATCTGAACCTGACAGCCTCTATCTGACCTGAATCCAGCTTGTTCTTCACCAAGCTTTTCTTCCACAATTCTTCTCAACCGTTTTTCAAGTATACTTGCATAGATCTTGCCAGGAACACTCAGTAGGGAAATACCTCTGTAATTCTCACATTCAGTTTTATTTACCTTTTTATATATGGGTACTATGAGAGCTCTACTCCAATCATCGTGAATTCGTCCCTCTGTCCAGGCTTTCTGAACTATGCAGTGCAGCCACTGTAAGACTCTTATACCACCATACTTCAGCATTTCTGGTCGAATATCATCTACCCCTGCTTCCTTGCCACATTTCAAGCCTTTGATGGCTTTTTCTACTTCAGGCATGGATATGTATTCCTGACTGCATACCTGGTCAGTGTTTTTTACCACTGTGCTGTCATCACTGCTTGTTTCATTTAGCAGTTTTTCAAAATAATTACTCCATACTTCAAGGATATCTTTTTCTCCCGTTTTCATGTCACCTTTATCATCTCTAACTCCTTTTACAGCACTCTTTCCTCCATTCCTGAGCTTCTTCAACAACCTCCAGAATATTTTGCCACTTCTTGATATTTATTTTCTATATTCCTGCCAAAATCCTCCCATGACTTTTGTTTAGCTAGTTTTACACACTGTTTAGCTTTCTTACATTTGTCTCTGTATTCTCTAAGAGCACAAGCTGACTTATTTGCCAGGAACTTTTGATATGCTTTCTTCTTTTCCTTCACTGCCTCTTTAACTTCCTGTGTCCACCAGGGAGTTCTGATTTTTTTAACCTTGCAGACAACCTCACCACATGCCTCTCTAGCAGAATCAATCAATGTTTTCTTCAGAGTTTGCCACTGAATCTCCACGGTTTGATTCGTGTTCTTAAACTCTTTCAATTTTTCTTCAATAATCTTTGTGTATTTTAGTCTACAGTTCACATCTGAGAGCTGCTCAACTTTTGTTCGCTTTAAAACTTTCTTAAATGTTATTCTTTTCAATATGAAATTCAATTTTATCCTGCACAAGACTAAATAGTGATCACTTACAATTTCAAATCTTCTGTACACTCTGGTGTCCTGCACCAGGGAGAAAACATCACTGTCAACAATAACATAGTCAATGAGACTTTTCTTATTCCTTGCCTCCTCTCTCCATGTGAATTTGTGCACATTTTTATGTTGGAACATGGTGTTAGTAATAACCAGTCCATGTCCTGAGCAGAAATCCAACAGATATTTGCCATTATTATTAGCTTTGCTCTTTTCTCCAAATTTTCCCAAAATATTTTTGTATGTCTCAAAATCATTTCCTGTGCTATTTAGATCCCCAACAAGGACCAACTTTTCCTTTTTCATTGTGTCAGTTGCTTTTTCTAAAGCCTCAAAAAATTCCTCCACTTCACCTTAGTAGAACCTTCTGTGGGACCATAGGCACAAATAAGTCTCATTGTCCAGTTCCCCATTCTCATATTTGCCCACATTACTCTACTTTAGATTGACTGCCATTCAAGAAGATTAGCTTCGTATTTTGTGTTGATTACTATGGCTACTCCTTCTTTTCCTTGATTGTCATTGCCTGAATATAAAATTTTGTATTTATTGCTCAGAAAGATCTCACTAGTTTTTGTCTTTTTTGTTTCAGTCACCCCTATTATGTCGATCTGGTACTTATCTAATTCCTCACCTAGCTCCATTTCTTTGCCATTCAGGCTTCTTATGTTGATAGTACCGATCTTTAACTCTGGTGATGTTGAGTTGGGGTGTGTTTTCAGATTTGTTCCGGTAGCTGACTTTTCGCTGTTCGCCCTGGTTCCCTGCCGAAAACAACGGGGGCCTTGTTTAACCGGGCGACGCTCCAGCCGGCATGAAATTTTGTCATGTTGTACCATCATTTTTTTATTTTAGTTTAACCAATAAGAATACAATTTGGTCGGCTAAATCCCAAATTGCCAGCCAATCCTCGTTCGTTCAGTATCCAAGTAGATACCCAACAGGGTGCATCACGAGAAGGTGAGGATTGGACATTAGGTCAGAAGCCCTGGTCTGTTCTCCGCATTCCTTTAAAGGCTATGTGGAGGTCTCCTCTCAGTTATACAGCTTTGACCCTTAAGCGCCCCCCCCCCCAAAAAAAAATATATATATATATTGAATTAACTTGCGATAACAGGGTTTCAATTGCACAAGGTATCATATTGCTTGAACATGATACTAATTATACCTGTATTCCCTTGATGAAAGGTAAACAATACCGATTAATAAAGAAAAGAATAAAGTAAATCCTCTAATTTCAAAGTAAGGATACACGAATTCGCTGAAGAGTAAACAATATGCTTATGGTCAAGAAACAAGATATGTTTAAGATACAGTCGCAAATTTATTTTTCTCCTGCTGGCCATTTAAGTTCAAAAAAAAAAAAAAAAAAATGCAACGCCATCACGAAGCATCGAGAAAGAGAAATATTTGAAGCTATTAAATGCAGTGTAAGTTTATTTAGCAAAATGCAAATTATCCTAAATTTTTTTTTTTATATTAAGACTCTTTCCGGTTAGGGAAATTAGGAAAACAAAACTTACAAAAAAAGGGTTAGTGAAATTATTTTTATTTGCAGTATATAGAGCGTATGTATTTATCTTGATGTTATCGGTATTTCACTTATGATAAATTCGTAATTTCATACTTTCTTTGTTCAGTGATTTTAGATCACCGGTATCCGGTTCTTTATCTAAAATTATTTGGGTGAACCAATATACGAAAACTAGAAAATAAACGTACTATAGTTTCCTTTTTAAAAAAATTGTTATTCATTATTAAGTTCTCCCTTTAAGTACTTTTGTTAACTATTTTCTGATACTTTATTTATCGCGATTTCTATTAAATAATGTATATCCTGGAGGGCAGGCCACACGAAGTAATGCTTCATAAATAATAATAAACTGGTGACTTGTAAAGAACAATATCGAAGTGTAGGCCATGTATTAACCGACCGTCTTTACAGTTCTGTTCCAAATCACTAAGGAGAAGATTATTAGATTCTTTCAAACATAATTAGATACGCGTCTTAATTTTTTACTGTTTTCACTCAATCATTCATCGCTTTTGTTGGGAGCTCCCGTAGTGGGTGATTATGACATGCTTTTCATCTTACTTAGTGTCAATTTAAGTGATAATTTTATTAATTTATACGTCTATTTTGGAACTAGGAGGAGACTTTTTTGTTTCTTAAGTGAATTTGCCAGAAATAACCCCTATTAGCTTTATGCTTTCATCTCAGCAGTGCAGTTTGGCGAGATTTTTAATTTTCTATCTAGCTTTATGCAGTCAATTAGGTCATTGCACTGATAGGAAAAAATGTTCATATGAAAGTAGAACCATGTAATAAGAAATGTGTTTCAGTAGATTCAGCACATTTTCATGCTGTGCCATAATTATAAGACAGGTCACAGTAGCGAATCTTAATCTCATAAAGTCACTGATTATTCTTATTTAAAAAAATCGTCAGGACAGATATTAAAACATCAGTATTTCCCATTTAATTAAGTTTGAATATATTGACCTACTTGTTTTATTCGGCTAAGTGATTTTAACAAGACTGCTTACAAAATCTGAAACAGAAAAAAAGAAAAAAAACAGTGAAACTGTCCTTCTCCGACTTCTGTATAGCTATTGTGATTTAAATAAGTTCAACAAAAAATTTAATATCTTAAATTTTACTAGTTATCTGAAATTTCAGCATCCTTCAGGTTTAAACAGTGGGGGGGGGGGGGTATGGAATAAATTTCGGCTGCAGACATCTCCTATAACTTGTTACGTTCAATTCAACGGATTTAGATTATTTATTCGGTGACTGGTTAATTATTTCCTTTAAAGATCTTCCTTTGATAAGTAGGGAAGATATTTAAAAGATATCTCGTGTTAACTCTTTCACCAATTGGTAAAAAGAGTGAGTCAAATTTCAAGAAATTATGAGACTGACAGCAATTTTATCATTGACATTATTATTGTAATTGTTCATAACATAAATGTACCTTTCAAATTATAATTATACTTAATAACATAACATCATTAATTTAGCAGAAGAAACGTCCAGTCACTTTCATCTAAGTTAATATAATGTTTTCTTGCAAGTTTTAATCCCCAAGTATTTCGAGAATTTTATTTTAAGCAAACTAAAATGGAGAATAGATTATTCTGCAGCATATACTAGGGATTGCATTTCGTAATCGATAGACTAATTTTCCTACTTCTGAAAAGTGATATCTCTTAAATATCATCATGCTAAAAGAACTGATTAATTAGTTGTCTTAGCTGCAGTTTAGAATTCTTCGTTCTTTGTATTGTTAAGAATTTATCTCTAATTCTCTAAGTTGACCTACGCTATGAGTAGCAGTTGCAAATTTGCAAGAAAAAAAATAGTCAGCTAGTCAATTAGCAACTTCTAAAATACGTTCAATAACTGGTTCATTTTCACATACAAAATATTCAGAAAGTAGAGCTTTACGGTAAATGGAATTATTTTTAACTGCTGTTATCAGTAGACAGAATAAAATCCTCTATAATGCATTACTTAAACTTAACTGATGGCTTTTATTTAATTTTTTTTTTCTTTAACTTAGTCTCGAATTGCCTAAAATTAGTGTAGTGATTGAAGCATTAATCTGGAAAATCGTGCTTTATTTTAATGAATGTTCACTTTATTTATTTATTTAACTTAACGAACGATCTGAACTATATAATGTATACTTCGAGTGTAGTCTCATACCTTTAACAAGAGAATGTCCAATGAAGTCTCAATTATTACAATACATCATCACTAAAGCTTTCCATAAGGGACTGTCTAGAAAGTTAAATTTTAAGTAACAACAGAATGGCTGCTTGGGTATACTATCAGTTAGTATACCCAAGAGCGATTTTGTACTCTTAGAAGAAAGTACGCAACCTGTGGTATCCCAGAATAAAAAAATCGCAAAACGAGAAGGGGGTGATGGGAAAATGAAACGAAAGAAAATTAAGCATTATGTAAGAAAATGTCTGATATTTAGTATTAGAAATGCAGTAGCATTAATAGGTTTGGAATATTTATTGGATATTCAGCAAATTTTCCAGCAGACAGCTTTTCTTTCAAAACACTGAAAATATAGTGTTGTGTCTGTGTATTAAAGTTAAATATAGACTTAATTCTTTTTCTAAGGCAAAAACGTCCTTCCAAAGCTTTTATGTTTAACATCATAGCAGATATTCAAACTGATATCGATTTAATGTGTTAGATCGGTTTAGTTGTAATATACGTCCAGACATGGAGTGGTATTAGACATATGAGTTAAAGCTGCATTAGGGTTCTCTGATGTTAATTATGAGTTTCGGAGTTTGCTATATTTCCAAGTAGAGACAGATATTCGAAGTTTTAGTTCTAAAATAGCCCCTTTTGCCAAAATACAATAAAAGAAATAGACTTAGAAATCTAGTTCCGTTTATTTTACTCTATAAAACGTTGTCTGTTCTTCAGTACTAAACATACATAAAAACAAACTCTAGAAGAAAAGGCAGACAGCGACAATCTACTACTTCAAATGTTGTTCTCATCATCTGAAGAGTTCTTACCAGATTTTTTTTTCTTATAGGCAGAATGACAAATGGAATTCGAACAATTCTTAAGATTCCTTTGATATCACTACCACACTCTCTTCGGGCATTGGGTTGTCTGAAAAGCATTGCGAGAAATAAATTTACGGACAGTCTTATCTGTCCTCGCTCTTCTTGCCAGTACTTTGTCAGGAGAGTCTCTAAGGGGCCATTACATGGCGATTCCTCTCCATAAATGTCGGGCCTCCGCTATCGCTGTGCTTGCTCTTTTTTTTATTTCCATTTATTTGTAGACCATTTCAAGATCATTTATGGTGTCTTTCCCTTTTGTATATTTTATAGTGTATATATTGGCCAAAATGTCGTCCGTGTTGGTTCATTAAATGTGCAGTTCTTGACAATCTGATTCAAATTTATATCGCTCGTCGCTAAACTCATTGAGAAAATGGGAAAAAAGCCCAGATTTTTTTCTGCACGTTTGATGAAAGACATACATTTCTTATCCAGCACACCATGCTTTTGCTTTCGCCTTTCCTGTTCAGTTTTAATCCTGTTTACTACATATATTCATGATAGCCTAGAAGCGATTTATTTCCTGTTCTGAGATTTGTCACGCTATTGCTATCGTTGTACATGGCATGATGTTTTTTTTTCTGTGTGTGTGTGTGTGTGTGTGTGTGTGTGTTCTCATTCACGAAAGGATATTAGTAGACCTATAGTACATTATGTATCTTGGGTGGGCTAAGAATTTTTTTTCAATTTTATATATTTTTGTAATTTTTATTTACTTTTACATAGTCTGGAAACCCTGCTCTAGAGACAAACATTTAACTTTTTTCAAGTCTCTTGAGGCTTCCAATAAGCTGGCGGTGGTCTGACTCCGGGAAATGAAATTCATCTCCCATCTAAAGACAATCGCAAACATCCATGCCCACAGCGGAATTCGAAATCCCTGACCTGTTGGTTGGAGAGAAGATACGCTAACTACTTGGCCAACCAGGCCAAGATATATTGTGTATATTATTCAAACAAGGCTGTGTATAAGTTCACTTTATACGTTTATTTTATAAACATATTTATTAAGATTAGGCAGCAGATGTACAAAGATTTTCCTATAGAGAGGTTTTGGCTAAATGGGTTGAAAAAATGACAGGAATTCTGTTGCTACTGAGCGCGTAGGAATAGATTACCTATGAAAAACCTTATTACCTATTCATATTGGATTTTTAATATTCTCTTATACTACAGACATAAGACTAGTGTCAAATAAATTCTGATTTCTAGATTGGTTATGTAAACTTATATACATCTCATGCAATGTCGATGTAGGTTGCCTACGAGAAGGCTGATCGATCCATTTCTCCTCAGTTAGGCATTAATTTAAAAGTGCTCAGTGAATAATACCAATTAATCCCAAATGGCTGTCCTCAATAAAGCAGATGTACTCTAATTATCATTAATTATGGGATCAGTAACTTGTTCTAAAAAGTTATCACATGGTCCAAATAAAACGGAGCAGTCAGAAAGGCAGTTGGATAAATGCGCTTTCTTAGTTGAACAATTAGGTCGAATCCATACTGAAGAAGAACATTAATTATAAGCGTCATATAATATTTATAATAAAGATTTCAATTTAAATGAGTTGATGTACGTATCTCATACGGAGTTTGTCAGACATTCATTTCCAAAAATTAACTTTTGAGATAAATAGTTTCCGGAATTGTCTGAGAAACTTTATAGAATTAAACAAATCGCATAGTTCGGATGGCCTTAGTTTCCTGTTCCTTAATTCCAAGAAGAACGATGCAATAAAATAAACATGTCAGCCATCCAATCTCATTTGCTAATTAATGGTAGAGCACTTTATATTAAATGATCAACATTTAATTAAATAAAGGATTCGCTTCTGATCAAATGTAGAACGAACTTATGGGAAGCAAATCTGATCAAAATCAAACTCGCATCTAACTAACGAAAACTTTTTGTGGAATGGCTATAGTTTTTATTTTCACCGGTTTCGAAAGCATATTTGTCGATTTGAAGGAAAGTCTTATAATAAAAAGTATAAAAAAATTAGCTCATTATAATAACTAATGGAATATTTGCTGGAGTAGATCGAATAATGAAGCATGCCCTAGAATCCAGTTTACGATGTTTATTATTAAACTGTTTATCCCTCTATCAGACACACAATTATTTGCCATTCGGAATACACAAGTAATCAGTCGATGACTTGCAGTCATTTATTGCTATACATTCATTTATTCTTATGGCTAAAGGAATATAAACCATCTACAGATCAATGTCCAATCTGGAAATCCAATCCAGGGCCTCATCAGTCACTTTGTGGATATCCTGAACTAATAGCCTCCCTTTATGTAGTAGGTAGCCACATCTGCCCTGGTTAGTTCTGATCCTGTTGATAGATGACCAAACCTTCCTAGGAAGAGTAAACCCAGGCTGAGGAACACAGGGATCTTCTGCCAGGAAGCCGTTTGTTGGATGATTGTTAGACCAGTATTCTCTCCACATGTCAGGTGTTAATAGTAGGGCAGCTTAACAGAGTTCGTCCATGGACCAGAAAAGCTTTCTAGATTTTAGGCGAAGACTAGGTGGATTTATGAGAGTCTGGTGCAGGGGCAGGAGTGGGTTGCTCATCACTTTATTAAATTCTTTAATCGGCGCTTGTCTTCTCCGTATGTGGAGCAATGTTAGATAGGATAGGCAGCCAGGAGAGAGAGAGAGAGAGAGAGAGAGAGAGGGGGGTACTTCTCATTGTCACACTAATTGTGCGCTTGGTAGAATTTAGCTGGGTCTCTATAATGTTAGTGTGTGCACTTCTTTCCCAGACAGGGGCAAAGTATTCTGCTACAGAGAATGCGAGGGCTAGTGCAGATGACCTTAAGACTTCTGCACCACAACCCCAGGTTGTTCAAGCAAGCCCGGAAATGATATTGTTTTTCGTTTTAATTTTGTTGGACAGGTTGGTGATGTGCCTTTTATAGGATAGGCTTCTGTCCAGGCTCCCGCCAAGATATTTCGGGTGGGGCTCGTGTTCTATCATTTATCCACAGAAAGAAAGGTTGAGGTGTCGATTTCCCTCTGCATTGTTCAGGTGAAATACTGTGGACACAGTTTTTGTTAGATTTGGCTTCAAGTACCACTGCTTGAAGTACTCTTGCAGAATGTTCAAGGTTGATTCCAGGTTGGCAAAGAAGGTAGATTGATGTAAGATTGCTAGGTCATCGGCGTATATATACTTTCTTGAGCTGGTATGTGGTAGGTCTTACACGTAGATGTTAAAGAGTAAAGGGGATAACAAAGAGCCCTGTGGGAGACCGTTATGAGGGATTCTGGGCCTACTCTTTTTTCCACCAATATGGACCCTGATCTTTCTGTTGGAGAGAATGGATTCAAAAAGCTTGAAAGTTTTTTGCACTTTATAATATTTCCTAACTTTCTATTATATTGCTATATATATATATATATATATATATATATATATATATATATATTTCAAAAAATAGATTTAATGACTCCAAGACCGAGATAACATATAAAGATTTTAATGATAAATACTACTAGTTTCGGCATATAGCAGCCTTCTTCAGGTATTTATAAAGGAAAGGAATACTAATAAACATTGAATTATTTAAACAAACTGGAAATTACAGGTACAAATTGCTTCACATAATCGATACATAAAAACGTTGTATTTTTCAAGTTGTTCCAACTGGCGTGCCATTGTTTGTTGCAATTGTGCGTGTAAGTTCACGTGAACGCCAATATTGAATAACTGCAGCATGGCTATCTGGGATGTTATAACTTAAATTATTATTTAAGTGGACCGGGTTCAGTAGGATTTCCCTTGATTCTACGATTTTTCTTTCAAACTCATCTTCACAGCGAAAAATATTTTCTGATCTATTCCAGCATACAGACTTTTCCAGTTTGTTTAAATAATTCAATGTTTATTAGTATTCCTTTCCTTTATAAATACCTGAAGAAGGCTGCTATATGCCGAAACTAGTAGTATTTATCATTAAAATCTTTATATGTTATCTCGGTCTTGGAGTCATTAAATCTATTTTTTGAAATGTATAACAACCGAGTAAAAACTAATCGCCACATATATATATATATATATAGCAATATAATAGAAAGTTAGGAAATATTATAATATTAGATAGATAGATAGATATAGATATATATTAATAGACAATTGAATCGAAATAATAATAAACCTGTGGGTTTATCTAAAGACAAGTAGGGCAGATTCACTTCGAATTAAAAGGAATTTTTTAACTTTCTTCTTCAGTTATTTTTTACTTCTCCAAACACAACTAGGTACAACAAACATTACAATGACTTTTCTGAAAAGTGGTGCCACCATGATTTCAAGTAAGGAGACAGGTAGTCGGCAGACCAATAAATATATCCTTGTGGACATGGGATTTTAATCTCTTAGTATAAAGTTGAAACTACGTTAATATTTATACAGTTTTTTTAGCTAGTTGATCTTCCTGTGGGAATGAAGCATGCAACCCATAAGCTTAGTTTCATTTCGTTTTTAATCTATTAGAAATACCCTTATGAATATGGAATGAACAATTTTTACATATTTATCACATGGTCCAAATCAAACGGAGCAGTCAGAAAGGCAGTTGGATACATGCGCTTTCTTAACTGAATAACTAGGTCGAAGCCATGGGAAAGAACGTTAATTATAAGTGTCATACAATATTTATAATAAATATTTCAATTTAAATGAGTTGATGTACCTCATACGGAGTTTGTCAGCCATTCATTTCTAAAAATTAGTTTTTGAGAAAAACTGTTTATGAAATTGTCTGGGAAACGTTATATAATTAAACAAATCGTATAGATCAGATAGCCTTGGTTTCGTGTTCCTTAATTGCAAGAAAATTATAGCAATAAAATAAATATGTCAGGTGTCCAAACTCATTAATTAATTAATTGCAGAGCATTTTATATTAAATGATCAACATTTAATTAAATGAAGGATTCGCTTCTAATCAAATGTAGAACGAACTGATCGAAAACAAATCTGATCAAAATCAAACCCCACAGCTAACTAACGAAACTTATGCTCGAATGGCTATAGTTTTTATTTTCACCTGGTTTCGAACATGTCATGTCAATAAACATGTCAGCCATCCAAACTCATTCATTAATTAATGCCAGTTATCTAGAATTATATGTCTTTTTTTTTCTATTTCTTGCTAAAATAGCTTAACAGGATCGCTATTTGGGTAATTTGTAGCATAAACAAATTATGGATTTCGAAATTTCAATGTATCTGTCTTTCTTTTTATTATTAAATATGCAACTGAAGCGTGCCTTATTTTCTTTTCTGTAGGATTCTACCCCTCCCCCCACGATATGTCCAAATTTATTTAGTTTCTTCTACAGAAAGTATCCATTATATTTCGTTCAACACTAGCACTTGAATAATTTAACCACAGATGTTTGCTTTCCTGAAATTTTCAATGAATATATTCTCGTTCGGCAGCAATGTACATTGAAAATTAGCCTTCATTACGTCATGTGCAAAGTATTTTTTAGTTTTAATTCCGTAGTGCTACTGAGAGAACTTCTGTAGCTTATTAGTTTTCGATTATATCCTTTGGATATATATATATATACAGGGTATTCGGGATAAATTTGACATATTTATAATTAATTATATTTTTCCGTAAGTTACATGTATTAACACACACTTCTCTTCATTTAAAAGTTTGGACCCTTCTTCATTCATATACAAGATGTCAGAAAGGATGGATAGCTGGAACCCACCTGAATCATGGAAGAGAATAACTTGTATCATGATGATTCGTGCCCGCCATCAAAATAAGGATATTACGACTGCTGCCCAATGCTCCCTGAATACAGTAAAAACAATCAGGCATGAACTAGAGACTTGCAATGGTGACTACGAGGATGTAGCAAGAAGAAAGATCCCTAGCAGACGATCTGATTGCGTTCGTACAGCAGAATTCCTCGCAAATCTGCAGGAACAGGTGTTGAAGAACCCTGGCATTGGAATTCGGGCTTTGTTCGTGGAGTTGCTAACTGTAGTCAAGCCCTGGATAACAAGGGTAGCCAATGGTAGGCCGTATGTATGGCAGCAGGATTCGGCCCCTTGCCACACCTCTGGGAAAAGTCAAAAATGGTTGTCTGAAAATTTCTACGACTTCACCAGTCCAAATGTTTGGCCTCCAAACTCCCCAGACCTTAACCCCATGGATTATTTTGTATGGGGCGCAGTTGAAAAAGACACCAATCGCACTTCCAGTAATACAAAAGCCCAGTTAATGGATAAAATTAAAACAGTTTTTGCGGCCCTTCCCAGGGAGACTGTAGCATCAGCTTGTTCGAGGTTCCGAAGCAGAATTGAAGCTGTGATCGATGCTAATGGTGGTTATTTTGAGTAAATCTTGTTGATAGTATTGTAATTAACTCTGCCTGTAATGTTTTTTTGTCAATTCATTAAATTTAATAGATACAAAGAAGATTTTCTTTTTCCTTACGAAACTGTCAAATTTATCCCGAACACCCTGTATATATATATATATATATCGATTATATCCTTTAGATATATATATATATATATACATATATCATCATTATCCTCATGCATATCAAGGATTTAGGCCTAGAGTGACCTGTTATATATCATCATCATCATGCATATCAAGGATTGAGTCCTGGAGTGGCTTGTTCTGGCCTTAGAAGTCATCGCTGAATCTTTTAAGAGGACATCCTGGTTTTCTTTTTCTTAATGGCTTGTATTTTACGGCTTGTTTTGGTAATCTTTTTATTTTCATTCTTTGAACGTGTTCCATCCATTTATGTTTATATTTTTTAATTTTTTTCTATTACTGATTCTTGGTTTTATTCTTTCATAATTTCTTCGTATCTTTTGTGATCAAATAGAGTATACTTTGCAGTTTTTCTCATAAACTTTATTTCTGCTCTTATTAATCTTTGTTTGTCTTTTTGTTTTATTGTCCAGATTTCGATTCCATACATTAAGACTGGTAGGGCTAATGTATTGTATACTTTTAGTCTGGTTTGTTTTTGAACTAGGTTTGGTTTAAATATAGAGTTAATTACACCTGTTATTTTTAAATATTTTGCAATTTTTACGTTTATATCTTTTTCATTTTCATATGTGATCATACATCCTAGGTAGTTAAATGAAATCCCCAGTTCTAAGATCTTGTTATCTATTACTATCTTAGTTCTTGCTGGACCTTGTCCTTTAAAGGCCATAGTTTTTAATTTTTCAGTTGATATTATCATACCATAATCTTTGGCTATCTCATTTAGATCTAAAATAGCTTTCTGTAAGTTATCTTCAGAATTTGTAATTATTTGGTCGTCAGAAAAAAGGAGAGTGTTTAAGTTCACAATAGGAGAAAGTTTAATACCTTGGTGGAAATATATATATTAATTATTATAATATTAATATATATATATATTAATATACTTGAAGGTATCAGTAGTTCAGTGTAATTACAGATCATTGAAACAGTGTTTTCCAACAACATATTCCTGAAAGATACGAACGCCTTTAGAATTATGCGGATGATATCTCCACACGCATTGAACTATATTGTCTGTACTACAGAGACGGTTTTCTCAGAAGCCGTCTCTATAGTACAGACAATACACACTTGGCTTAACTTAACATTAAGCATTAATGCTCTCTCTCTCTCTCTCTCTCTCTCTCTCTCTCTCTCTCTCTCTCTCTCTTGTCTCTCTGATAACATTAATGCTATCAGAGAGACAAGATGCAATTTTCAATCCTCAGGCACTCAGAGATGAAATTTCGTCAAGTATATTATCTCAACCTTTTTGGAAGTTCTCGATGCCTTGATAAATGTGCACATATCCAGAAATTATTCACTCTCAGATTTACATGATGTATGCGCATATTTAACAGATCAGGACCCATCAGACTTTAGTTCGATGTGCTAGCATTGGACCAGTTTTGTGAACTAGTAAAATAAACACGTTTCACACTTAATTTTGCAGGTTTATACAACATTCAGATAAATTGCAGCACGCAATCTGCAGCAAAAATATCTAGAATTTGGAATATAAAAATTATACTTTTTAAATAAATAATCAAATATAATTAAATTAAATAATTTAAATTTTAAATAACTAAGATCCTCTTACGTAAATAAAATTATTACGTAATAGTATCTTGATGCATGTAGCTTTAAAAAATAATTTAAGGCAGTTTTGTCGTATTGAAAGAACTTAATTTATCTTGACATAAAATTGAAATAAAAGTTAATAAAATAAAATTAATTTTAAAATTTAAATATGTACATAATGAACAGTAACTAACATGCTCACCCTTAAGAGCAGAATTTTCGAATTAAGTAAAAATATATAAAATAAAATCTTTGGTACATCCATCGGTACCATTGTTGTATAGGTTTTCAGTCTTTCTGGTTGGGCGGAGTCACATACAAACGGGGGGTGGGGGATAAATAGCTTGATTGAAAACCGACTTTGTTATCCCACGTGAATAATACAAACTTTAGCGAAATTTTTAATCATTACGTTTCAATACTGATATTGCAGTAGTTATGTTTTTTTTTTCAATCGATTTAGTTTATTATGATTCATATTATTTAATCTACAATGTGTTCATTTATAAAGGAAAGACATAGACTTCGCTTAAATATCTGTAATTCCTTCTTTAATTAAGAATAATATCTAATATGAATCAAAAGTATTTACATAATTTGATGTCAAACTTAATATTCATTGCTTTGTTTGTTAAATTAATCTCACATCCTTTACTGCCACGCTCTTTTATTAATATAATTGCTGCAATCAATTTCCTTTGTTTCCTATACAAGTTAATCATCATACATTGTGTTCGCCAGATTATACTTATTTCATAAGTATGATTATTCTTTCATATGGTTATTTGCTAATAGAGATTTTGTATAATTGCTTAATTAATATAATGGCTTTTATCTCATTTACTTTAAGAGTACATTTACTGCTTTCTTGATTACATCCATTTATGTAATCATTTGATATCACCTATTAATTTGAATAATAGGTGATATCAAACCTATTGAAAATGGCAGTGTGCTTTCTTCCGTCAGTAACTATGAATGTGTTACGAGACATTTTACAAACGCTATGTGGTAGACACAACAGCGCATGGAGAGAAGTATGCTAAAAATAACATTAAGAAATAGGAAGACAAACACCTGGATAAGATCTCAAACAGATGTCATGGATATTGTAAAATACACTAAACATGCTAAGTGGAGATGGGCTGGCCATATTGCCAGATGCAGTGACGGGAGATGGGCTAGGAAAACGACAGAGTGGAGACCAATGGATGGAGCAAGACAAAGAGGAAGACCGAGAAGAAGGCGGAAGGATGAATTGGAACAAATTGCAAGAGTGAGATGGATGGGAGAGGCAGAAAACCGAGTGGTCTGGAAAATCATGGGGGAGACCTTCGTCCAGCAGTGGACAGAACCAAAAGGTCGAAGAAGAAGAAGAAGAGAAGATGTGGTAGACATTATAATACTTTGAAAAAGCGATTTAACAGATTAAAAAAAAACAAAAAACTCCTATATATTTTGCTCAATGCAACATGACCATCATTAACGAGAGAGCTGATGACTGGTAAAATCTTTTCGAAACTATATTAGCAGGTACTCTTTGGCTAAACGAAATTAGGAAATTTGGTCCGTTTGTTTTAGGGTATCCCATCTATATAAATCTATAAACCAATAAATGATTCGCATTTTTCCAATCCACTTCAGGCCTTCAGAAAACAGAGGAAAAATGGTCTCTTACCAGGTTTGAAAAATCATCCATCGCCTAAAAATACTTATAAATATCCATATCTCTATGATATTTGAATACACAACCTTTATTTGAGAGTAAGATAAACTTAGATTCCTTTTAAAATGCAAATAATCATTTCGATTTTGGTTTCAACATAACCACCTGCAGATTAAAAATAGGCTGAAACCAAAACCTTATATCTAAAGGTATGACTTCTAGGTTTGTTTTAATAATACACCATTTGGTAAAAATAATATTTTATCTCGTTGAATACAGAAATTCTTTCGTAAAATATGATTGTTGTATTATTTGTTATGCATGAGGACCAGTAATGTTAGCAGTTTGTCTTTGATGTTCTGAAATCCACAGAATCTAAAATCTAGAAAGTGGATATAATTCTACAGAACAGAATCATATTTTTATAGACAAAACCTATTTTATCGCTACTGATATTGTGCAGTTCTCTAAGGGAAGCTTTTCGAATAGCAACTTCCGCACTGTAAACTCTCTCTCTTCGATAAATTATTCTTCAACAAATACTGAGAAGATCACACAAGTCTGGTGACCTGCATGTAATTTGTTTAGGAAATACCAATTTGGGAAAGTGCAAAGTTACAATTGGCGATGATGCTGTGTTGAGAATGAGTTTAGAAAGGGCACTTTCATTTAGGTTCCAAAGGTTGTATATTTCTTCGACATTGGAAGAACTGCATTCTTGGAGAGAAGATTTCTGTGAATGCATTATACTCATTTTAATTATTCGTCTGAGTGCATATTCATGAATGATATTTAAGTCTGGGTTAGTATTTAGAAAGGAATTCTATTCTTGGTTATATAATGAGAGTGTGGTTAACAAACAAGAATTAATTTTAATGCCGCAATTGAATGTATTGCTGAATCTAAAATTCATGCACGTTGACAATATTCTAATAAATGTAATTTTGAAGAAAATTTGTGGTATTCTTTAAAGACAAGTTGTTTTCCGTTGGATGATATTGAATGTGTTCATTTCAGTCATCTTGAGGATTTATTTTCGGGTGATTTTATTTAGAACTCGAGATCCTATGTTCATGTACAAAAAATTAGATATTCGTTCTAAATAGCGAAATTCATGGACTTGCAAATATAACAATTTGAAACTTTGGCAAGAATTTTATTCCAAACTACAAACCTTTTTTTTTTCTTAATGTAAACTCATATGTCATAACGTAGACAACAACAAAATCTGTGGATGTAATGGAAACATAGACGGTTAACCTCATATTAATCGGATAAACAAACGAAAATTATAATTTTGTTATATTGAATGATTTATTAATTCCAAGATTAGTTTGCAAGTTTGCATATTTGCAGGATTAGAATGACGTTGATGCGTTTGTGAGGTATTCAGATATTGAGGGAAAAATCCGATATGTAGGACAAGAAGAATAATAGCTTCTCTCTATGAGGTAATTGTAGAGCAAGGTGATGATAGCCACGAAATAGAGGTTCCATCATACCAAAAAGAGGATCATCTGAATTCTACTTAATTTTATTGGTACATGCAGTTTCGACGAAGGCTCATCGTGCATAACATATTAGTCTACTTTGCGAAAGACTTAAGAGAGAAAACAAATGAATTTATGAAGCAGCTGAAACAACCCACGAAAAGTGATCCGATAAAACAGAAAATCAAATTAGACTAAAGAAACTTAGAAAATTCGAAAAGACATGAGAGTTTTCTTCCTTTAATAAGACTGGGCGGCCGTAAATTACTTTCCAATTGAGCCTTCAAGAAGTTGTTTGGTGTCAGAGCTAGTACTAGCCTGTCTTTCGTAATTTAAAAGCATTAGCATGGAAGAAAAAGATCTTAGTTTGGCTGTTTTTTACTATTCTGAATTTTTAATTAGATAATATTGGCGAGAAAGCGTAGAGAATGTTTGATAAAACAAGATCACTAATTTAGTCTGTAAATTTGTAAGCTACTCAGAAGATGTTTTTGAGAAGTTCTGTTGGATTCATAATTAATTTTAGAAGTGCAGAAATATTTAGCATCCCCAAAGGAGCTTTTATCAGTGGATTAATTATTTTCTATATTATTCATTCTACTATTTATTTTTTGTGCATTTTATATAAAAAAGTGATTTCAAAATCAATAGAGTATTTGCATAAAATTGAATTAGTATTACTTTAGACGTGAAGGGAAAAATTCTGTTTTTATTATGAATTAATAATCGATTATAAACTCTTTCTTTTTGAGTCTAAAAATACGTTAAATTAACCGGTTTATAAAAGAGTGCGCTCAAAGTATAAAACGACTTTCACACCAAAAATAATATTGCAAGCAAACTTTACCGAACTCTATATTACTTTTTTTTTTACATTGTTGTATTAGTATCCATCAACTCCAGTACTTCCGTGAAATCTGTGAAAGCATTAATATGAGATCGTAATTCCATTATGTACAAAAAACAATGAATTCATCTTCGCTGTAATTGCTTTAATAGATGATGTCACACTTTCTTTTCAATTCCATTAAGAGAGATTGCAAGTTTTTCTGTTGGTTTTAAACTAATTTAAATCGATTTTTCACTTTCAATGAACTGCTTTTCATAATTTACCAAAAATAATCATTTTCGGAGGTTCACAATGTACCCTTTTAATACTGAGCCTGGTTTACGAACTAGCATCGAAAGCAACTGTTGCTATTTAATAAAACTTAGCAGAACTTCGGGTAATATGCTCTATTTATCCAACATGGACTAGCTATAGGATTTAATGAATCTCATTATAAATTATTTTATCTTGAAAACAGAATATTGTCTACCACTGTGAAAAAATAATCAATTGTATTCATTCAACAGTAAATAATAATCCCTGAAATCTGAACATGTTTCTTCTTTTTGCTTTTCTTTCGAAAATTCTAATGTGATAATTATCAACATGTTTGTACATACGCTGAAAAATAAGGTGATCTCTATTATAAGAGAAGATGGAACATTAAAAGAAGAATTACTTTCTATTCTTCAATTATTGATCCGTAATGGATATCCTAAAAAATAGCAAAAAATAATATTACTCTCTCTATAATCCCTCTCTACAACAATCCATGACATTCATTACAGAAATTCAATTTCCATCAATCTTGTTGGTGATCTTTCGCAAAAAAATTGCTCATCGCATGAAATCTTATGAAATCAAAGTAGTCTTCAACTCAATTATGACAGTACGAAATCTGTTACGCTCACCCAAGGACCACATCTCTTTCAACAAACATTTATCCTGGAGTTTACAACATCCCATATTCTTGTGGCCTTATTTACATGGGACAAACTTCGAGAAGTTTAGAAATAAGATAAAAGGAATATACTGTAAACATCAACAGCAACAGAGAGGACAGTTCAGGGTTGGCATTCCATTTCTCCAACACTCACCACAACATTGAATGGGATAAGAGCTCCATGCCATACATAGAAGAAGACTACAACATAAAATAGGCTATAGTGGTAATCCACTCACAAGGTACTCGGGACAAAAATCAAGGGATGATTCTGTGTGACATTTGGAAGTCACTCATCAGATCTCTAAACACATCAGAATTTAATTTCTCTACTAACTATCGAACGCACCTGCTAAACAATAACTGACCATGTGCCAACATCCACGTGTTTCTATTGTACTTGTGTAACGGTTCTTACGCGTTTGATATTTTTTAGTAATATACTGATTCATAATCCAAGTTTGTTGTTTATTTATATTTGTATGTTCTTTCAAATCCAGATGATGCCATTAATTTACTAGGCGAAACTAGTAGTATCAAATCTTTACGACCAATAAACCAAGTGTTAGTTATTTTTATTTTTATTATCTCAAAATGTTTGGTTATTTTAGTTTTTAGTGGGGAAGCAACCTCCTAATTGCTACAATCTTCGAGCACCAGCTATACAAAGGAAAAAGAAATGTTCGTTCCATATAGCGTCACTTGTGTGTTACAGCAGGTAGAACATAAAAATAATTGCTTTTTCTTTCTTTTTGAGTTTTTAAATTAACGGAAAATTTCTGATTTCACAAGAGGCATTTAAGCATTGGCTTCAATAACAAGTATTTTCTTTGTAATAGAATGATATTTGAGATTCATTATAGCATAATCTAAGTTGCTAGAAATTTTTCGGCGCTAGTACTTAAAATCTTTGATTACATCCCGCATTAAAATACTTTCCAATAATTGTCCTTTACTAGTTGTTAAAGTCAGTTGGTGGATCAATCAATGACTCACTACTTCTCGAAGATTCTAGAAGTTTCTCTTTTCTCCTTACATGTTCTGGAGGTTTATTTAAATCTTACATCGATGTTTGTGTGCTAAGTTTGCATCTCGTAACCCAATTCAAACAACCCTATTTCTCTCATACAATCAAATTTTAAAATTTTAAGCATGATTCTGAATAATATGTTCTGGCAGTCCCATTTATATGCATACATGGCGATGTAAACATTCAAGAATCTAAACAATTTCTATATACTATAGTTAAGTGCTTAATGTAACGAGCGTACATCCAGGTGTCCACTTAGGCCTAACAAATACAAAAATATAGCCAGTGAATATCTCAACTGTCTAATCACCACTGGCTTATCTCCACATTGACCTGAACATTAGTGATAGTAGCAGTGTTTACTAGACTCATTTGTCATTAAGATAAATTTAGTAAACGTAGTTAGGATTATAAGTCTTCATTTTAATGCAACCGATTTGGATGACTATCAAACCACACAGCACATTTTAATTTCAATAATCTGTACATACTCGTGTTGATCCATTGCTGCCATCTTTAATATCGGCGGAGGAAAATATCTAAATAACCTTGCGATGATGATAATGCTAGTACAAACGACATTTATCTAATAGTTTGTTATAGTCAATTTCAATGTTGTGTTTTCTATAGTGAGAATTTCTAAGTAGGAGCATTAAAATGATATAAAATGACAACAGTCGTTATAGATCAGTTAAATCGTTAATGAACGAAATTATAATTAAAATATTGAACGAAATTATAATTAAAATATTGAACGAATATTATAAAATGAATATGATATGCTAAGAAATTTTTAAATATTAATTAAAATTGGCAAAAAGAGGATTTTCAAAATTTGTAGAGTTTGAGATCAGTCCTTTTTATTTAACATATCCCATCCATTTTTTTATTTGTTTGCACTTTTCGCTGGTGTAACCATGACATGCTCTTCTAAGTTTCGAGTATTTCCTTCCTTCCCAAACATCTTAAGAGAAGACGTTGCCCAATAACAATATAATCAGAGAGAACTAAGATATTTCCTTACCTGATTTCAGACACAATGAACACAGCAGCTAGAAAGACACGTTTAGATTTATTTATCCATATACGTATCATGCCACTGATATCGCGTTTAATATGCAGTATTATTCTTCTACAAAACTGGGTTTACATTCTGGTTCTTCCTTATTAAAACAACTTTTGGGCTTGTGACAAAACAGAGATAATCAAAAGAAAATTAGATATTCCCACTATCAATTAAAATAAGCATCCAGAAATACATCTGCATATTCCATTATATATAAAATGCGACTGTATTATAAAGTAAATGAAATGTACTCTCATTGGTGAACCTTCATTAGTTCAGGTGGGAGGGACAATAACCACCTATGACGTGAAGAACATTTTCAAGTTTTTTCCCTACCTACAAGAGATAATACAGTCATAAGACTACAACATAATAACGCACTATATTGCAAAGGATTTTACGAACATGATAATGGCTTTGCCTTAATGGATTAACCTACTCTGTCACCAATGTCTTGTACATTGATTATTTCAATGATGTGCTTATGACTACTATAACAGGCCAAAAGGCTATTTTACCGGCGATATAAGTTAAGTTTAAGGGAGATGGTAAATCCCGTATTATTCTACAGTATTATTCGGATTTCGATCCCAGTTTCGTACCCGGCTGTAGAATAATACGAGATTTACCATCTCCCTTAAACTTGATGTGCTTATGAGTTACGTCAAAATTATCTTATTAGTGTTACAAAAGTCTTCTTTAAAGAGTTCTTATCTATTTTATAGTGTGGCAGAACGGAAATTAACTAGATAAATATCAAACTCCATTATAATTCACTACCATAATAATTTTATGTTAGCTAGGATGATCACCGGCTTTACTTTGTTGTATGTACCAAATTAATGATTAAATGAAGCCAGTACAAAACAACTGGCACAGTTTAAAAAATGAACAAAGACTTAACAGTGAATAAAACAGCCAGAGGATTCGATTTTTGTAAAGCCTCGTTCTTTAATTGCAATTAGGAGATTTTTGAAAATGAACGTGACTTAACAAAAAATTATGAACTTGCGGAATGTATAGTTAACTTATGGGTTAAATAGTTAAACATATGGATTAATTAATATTGCACAATTCACTAAATAATAATTAAAGAAATAATGAATTAGATAAATTAATCGCCTACTGCATTAATTACGCCAAATTCATTAGTTAACACAGACTATTTCCCAAGTTCATGTATTATCCTCTTATAAGTAAACCAATAATTAAGATTGGTTAGAAATACAGCATCTAAAGACACGAAATTGATATATTTTATTACTTACTTGATTTTTATCAGCCAGTCTGGTCGTCCTGTGACGATAAAAACCAAGTTTCGGAAATGTCTTATCACATAAGTCATTTCGAATAGGTCTTATCACACTTTCAATTGTGCTACGGAGGCAATGATTCATTTTTGAATGGCTGTATTTCAATACTTCACCTTATTTTTTTTTAAATATATTATTGGACATTTTTGACGTAGTGTAGCTATTGTGTGTTTACTAAACGTAGTGAATGAACCAATTTAGTGACGAATCTGATTTTTAATTTGCCGTCAATGTAGTTTTCATTTTTGGTTATGAAATTTCTCTTTATTTTTCTAATTTTTAATCTAAAATTACCAGTAAGCTGATGTGACGTGTTCAACAAGTTTGTTGTGACGTATTCTTTCTTTGTTATTCATTTTTCTCATAATTTACTTAGGAAAAAAACAGTTTTGGATGACTGCTTATAGTGACAAATTGCATGCTTCGTCTGAACAAAGCGCGGTTATATTCTGCAGGTAGCAGTGGCTCGCTTATTTATTCTACAAAACCCTCAAATCCCGGAAGTACTCGGCTCGAGGCAAAATGCCTTGTGAGTTCAAAGTTGAATGGTGCTCTGTTTCAGCTGTAGCGTGGATCTTATTTCATCAAGGATTCTTCACGTTTAGCGATCACTGTTCAATTCTCTAGGGTATTGACTGTACGTAATCTTTTAAATGATAAAAGATATGCCCCACGCGAGTATTCCTGATATTTTAGTAGTAATAGAATTGCTACGCACTTTACCAATTAGAATAAATTGTGTGCTCGCTTTTAATCTAATATGCTTAAGGCACCATAAGGATAGTAGAAATTGTAGTTCATGTGGATGTTGTGGTAGGATTGAAACACGATACCAATAGAAATATAGCATCTCATCTACAACGCGATATTTTCCCTTTGGTGGAAGGTTCTAAGTTTGAATAATGTCCATGATCCATGGAACATTCTATATTTTCTTTCAAATGAAAGGAAATTAGGCAGACTCATATGGAGGGACAGCTTTCTTTCTTTCCGGAAATTGAAATTTTTTTCATTCTGGCAAACAGGTCCATCGGCCGAAATCCAATTAAGTCATAAACTGGTCTCGTACCTTTAACGTCTTCGTAATTAAAATCAGCCATATTCTTATTCGAATCGAGTTCAATGATTGCATAATTAGTCAGCTTGCATTTTCGCTGCTCGACTGATGAAAATCAATCGAGCAAGAATGCATCATTCCCTTCTGAAAATAACTAATATGGGATGGCAAGATTGAGATGTAATTTGCTTTCGTTTGTTGATTGTAAAAATTTGGTTACCTTTATTGGTCTTAAACTAACTTACATTCAAAAAAAATAATAACATTTTTTTTTCTGTATACCATGTCATTTGAGTACACTGATGTCCAGGAATCCAATGAGACTTCATGGAAACTCTAGGTGACAATAACAGTAATTTAATTTTTTTTCTTAAAAATGCATTGTTTTGTTTTTTCATATTTGAAAATACTATATATAAAAATTATCTAAACGCTTTTCAAATTTGAAAATATATTGCTGTGAGAGCCTTCACCTATATAAAATAATAAGGAATTTCAAGACCCCCAACAGCAGGTCAGTTATTTTGCATACACTCTTAGAACAATCCGCCAATCTTCATTTCTTTTATTAGTAATTATTTTTATAAACAGTTTATTTCATAATCTTTTAGATAGTAACATTATTGTAAAATAAATAATTCTTTAATAAGGGAAAGAATTTCTGTCAAAAAAAGCAAATAAAGTTGAAAATTCGAAGGATATATTCTCTTTATAATTATTTGTTTGAATGATTGGTGTTTCCCAAAAAAAAAAAAAAAAAAAAAAAAAAAAAAAAAACGAGATTTCAATTTGCTTTTAATTATCGTTTTGTATGTGCATCAAATTTAAACACATCATTATGGGTGCCTGTGAATACAATTTGACTTACGTGTATGCGTTAAAAAATCTTGTTGTTGTTGCTCTGGGCAAATCAAGAATTCATTTTACATCGAAAAGCTAAGGTACTGTTAGATGTTTAACTTTTAAATGCATTTACAAGTAATCTATGCACTATTTCTTTTGGTTTCGTAGAACTTCATGGTAAATTAATTTCTTCTTGTATTAATTGTTCGACGAATGGACATAAATTGCAGTTGTTGCCAAACATTTTTCTGTTGTCTGCAGTAAAAAAAAAAAAAAAAAAAAAAAAAATTACTCATTCTTTTCTGCCTAACATTCTCCTTTACTCCTTAATTTTAAATACCCGTGATATTTAAAATGGTCGTGTGGGGTAATTCGATATGTGTGGCATTTAAAAATTATATTTTAAAAACAATTTATATTTCATTTGTATGTGGTACTGAAACTATAGAGACTTCCTTGATGGATTTAGAATTAACGCTTACGTTTGCCACAGGTATGCTATTGTAGTAGTTGAAATACAATTAGTTGTGGCAACAGGATTTTATAAAGTGTAGTAAAGTGGTAGAGAAAAAAAATATATGTTATTTTTGAAAAGTTTTCCAGTTTATCTAACCCTTTACTCATAGAAAGCATTGATTTTTATGTAACTCCCACAAAGATTGTAGACATATAGTATTCTACTACTGTTAGAGACAGTACGGATTTTCTTTTTTTAATATAATTTGGACTCGCTCCTCCAGAAACCAACACTGAATCTTTTCAAGTCAGGTCTGCAATAAACGCGACGATGTTCTCACACCGGGAAATGAAGATCATCTCCCATCTAAAGTCAGAAACACTTATGTCCACAGCGGTATTCGAACCCGCAGCATGGTGATAGAGACTATTTAAACCCAGTCAACCAGCCAGGTTGATCGAGTGATTAGAGAAGAATAGTGGATAATTTCGTATTTTCTAAATAATAGATTTTTTATTGTGAAATTCTCAAACGTTAGTTTCCTTGCTTTGTTTTCATATCCAAGTTAAATGACATGTTCAGAACGTTTCCAAATGGGCAGTTACATGTTCGAAATATTAATTTTTCATTTTTGGTTGTAATAAGCATATTGATTTTTTTAGGCTATGTGTATACTAATTTGCTCCACGGTCTTTGAAACTTTGCCAATAGATCTTGATAGTGTATTCCCTGCTAGTAGCGTGCGACGGGGGCTGCATAAATTCATATTTAAATATCTAACACAAATTCCATACTTTTCTTACTAATTTTCTGGAAAAGAATTTTCTGAATAGTGACGAAAAAAACAAGATGGATGACTTCATAGCCCTCGGAACGTCTTTGTAATATGCATAGTAAAAATGTATGGCTGCAACTAGTAATCCAGGTATTCGAACTCTAAGACTTATTAGAGGTTCAGCTTCGATTTATGAGAATGAGAACTGTAAGTTCTGTCTGATCACATGAACACATTTTCATAATGTGATCTAAACATTGATATACTTGTTTGTTTTTTTCTATAAAACGCACTAAGTTCCCCGTGTCCTCAATCTCTCCTTCACTATTACTCAAATTTGTAAATAGAATATTTGTTTCCTTGAAAGAAGTACCTTTAAATTCTGTTCTCACCAATCTCTTACGATTTCATTACATTTTTCTCTTACATAATATTTTATTTTATTCATTTTCTAAAAATATTTCCATGAAACTGTTCTTAAAAATACACATTAACAATCTTTTTCCACTTTATCTATATATCACGGCATGGTCATATCGGAGTTCAGAGTAAAATAATTCTTTCTTCCTCTTCTTTCATATTCTTCTTGCTAGTTGTCACTCCTAAAAACGAATACTAAAATCCTTTCTGATATATTTGATAACTAGGTAATATTAGTCAGTAGAAGAATTACCTATTGCAGCTCTACTGTTCAGAAACAATAGTTTGTAATGGTATTCATATTGTGGCTGCTGAGCACGTGAAGAAAGCTGTAGCAGAAAATAGACAGCAGAATACGTTCTCCTGAAAAATCAATATTTGTCCTATCAAGAAACTTGAAAGCAGGAACAAACGACTCTACCTGGTTTGGTGAAATACAACCCAACATTTTAACATCACATACTTAGTTCGCGAACAAACCATTAAGATACACTTTATACCCACTTTATATGAAAAACACCATTATAGTTTTATACCTATTTAATTTTTTATTTAGCTCAATAAATTTCATCGGTTTTCGGGAAAAAAATGAGACTACTATAGCTTTTTTTTTTTCATGTATGTAGAAAGGTCAAAGCAGGCAAAATAAATATGGATGTCACCCATTTTTCAGTTTCTTATGTATCGTTAAGTGCATCTGTAAGAGGTATATGTAGTGAAGATGACATTAAGCATCATCTGACAATTACTTGATGTAATAAGAAAATCTTCGTCACTTAAGTAGTTTTCCCGAACTAAATTATCCATACATGTCTGCATAACATTATTTGTAGGAAAGGTTTGGGTGTGCGAATTTTTAGCAATTTCACATATGAATCGTTAAATGGGTTCACCGTATAAATCTATGTACAATATCCACAGGCGTTTGGGATCTGATAAAGTTAAGGAAAAATTTGAAACTTATTTAGCTTCGATATGAATTATGCAGTTTGACTCATAGACGTGAAAATGTGAATATAAACAGATTAAAAGTTTATTTCAGGCTTTTTGATTCAAACCGAAATTTGAAAATAAATGCCATATCTGTATTTTAAATTAGAAAAGGAGAAATGCTGAAACAAAACCATTGCATAGAATTTGACATTAACGATTGATTTAATTTTCCTTGGAAATTATAACTTTACTCCTAGAATGTAAAGCGTACATGTAGATACCTGAATCTGTTGGATTTCGTTAAGTGAAGCCATAGTAAGTAGATAATATTTGAATTACTACAAACGAATTCTTTTAAAAAATGTAGGGTGTAAAAATATAAAGAAAAACGTCAACAGACGATTGTGAATATGTGTAGACGATAGGTAAAAGAAAACAAACTGAAATATGAACTCGGCCATCTAGACACTGGCCGAGTGGTTAGCGCATCTTTTCTCTAGCCAAAAGGCTGCGGGTTCGAATCCCACTGTGAGCATCGATGTTTGTGATTGTCTTTGGGAAATTCTAGCGGTGGTGATCAGTGGTAGATGGCGTAGTTGCGGTCTGTTGGTGGATTGAGCTGCAGAGAAAGAGTTGTGGAGCAGGTGTCCTCTCTCGATGAGTCTTTGGACTTTCTGAAGGTGTCTAATAATAAAAATGGTTATTTATTAGTTCACAATTAGAAATTAATTTATTCTAATTTATTGCATCTGATGTAATTCAGAATGTTTATTATAATAATTAGCATATGGTTGGATTTTGGTTTATTGTTATGCTAAACCAATAGCCAATGATTAATAAGTAAATTAGTTCGGATATGCTGCCGCAGTTGTTATTACAAGCGGATAATATTATTACGTGTAGGTATGATTTCCGTGACTGTAAATAAAAGAAAAGCCGTTATAAATTGGTTTGTAATCACAGACTAGAAACAAAAAATAACTTAGAAGTGAGAAAAAAAAAAAAAAAAACGATAAATCCTAGAAGAGAAAACTGAAAAAACCCTATTTAATCTCCTTAGAAGTTTACAAATCGCAAGTAGGCGTAAAGGCCATTCTAAATGGCTTAGGATGGGTTCGTTTGTCGACTAATTTCTAAAAACAGTTGACTAGTTTAAGGGAACGTTAAAGAATTCTTTCATTTCTTTAGTTTGTTGGCTACTGTTATTTTTAATGAGTTGAATCTAGTGATAAATTAACAGTTAAAGTCATATAACTTGGATCGAGTATTTTTCAAGATTTAATAATATTGCAGGCAATTCATTACAGATTATTGAAGTTCACATTAATATAGTAATTAGGTTAGTAATTGAATGATTTACATCTAAATACCTATGTTAAACATTGATTTCTTTTGTATACATAAAATTATGATAATTTAATTAAAAATAAAAATGATGAGAGTATCAGAAAGAAAAAGAAGTTAGTGTCATTAATTTTTTTAGCCGACTGACGCCTCTTGTAGGAAGGATAAAATTATTATTATTAGAGACTCTCCAACGAACATGTAGACTATTATTATTGCTTCTGAAATGCTGAAATATGTAGAAAAAACAAGATGGCAAGCACTCTAGACGTAATAGCCGCGTTTAGCAAGTTAGCTATAACGGATTATTATGATACATTTCTTAAACTTAACAATTTAAGAAAATGTACACAAATGAATCTCCTATCATCATGTCATCGATAAATTATATTTAAGCATATCTGTTCTCTTAAACATCACTTGTGAATTACATAACGTTCTGCTTCAGAAACAAACATACTTAAAGTGTCAACAAGGTAAATCTGTGGCTTAATTTTAACATATTTAAATATGTTTGCTCATTAAATACCAAAGCTTCTCAACCTTTGATATAATGTAAATACGGCAAGGTTTATTAAAGTGTCGCCGTACATTACACTCTACAATCGCGATGGAAGAGGACATAATTTTTAAATTACATTCCTGAGGAGTTATTTTTCTTTCACGCTCTTAAATGGTAAAGCCTTGGAGAGTGCTTAATTATCTAGAATACGCTTAGGAAAAAGAAGAAGCCTTAGAGAAAATGTTATCTGAGAATAGTTGCTTTTTTGTGTAGTTCTTTTGTTTGTTAAGAACAATGGGAACAGTGATGTTTAAATGAATAAGATCTGAGTTTTTCTTCATTATTAATAAGAGTAAATGTTTATAAAAGGTCTTCAGAAGTAGCAAACATACCGACAAATAATTGGACTGTAAAGAGAATTTTTTCCAGCTTTTAAACAGAGAAAATTTGAAGATATTGCTTGTAATTTTCAAGCAACCTTCTCTGAAACATTTGCTTAAAATTGAAAGAATAGCCGAATAATTTAACCAAGGTCAATAAATTTCGGATATATATAAACGCATAAAAAGCTGAAATTTAATCGAATACACATTTTATATGTGAATATCATAGCTTTCTTTCTTCTATCCTCCCTCCCTTCCTTGTGTTACTCAAGTTTTTTTTTTTTTTTTTAATTTAATCAACCATCACCTGAGCTTTACTAGCCATGTTAACAATACGAGTCATGAACTTGAATTTTTAAGAATCTGCTAAACCAACTGAACATATACTACATCTCGCATGGGTAATATCGACACAAACCACAGTTTTTCAAACCTTTTATTTTCACAATGCGAAATCTGAACATTTAGTTCAGATTAGGGAGATGAATGAGGAGTGAGAATTTTATCGATTAGCTTATTTCAAAACTGATATTTTACATTGCTTGTAGGTAGAACGGTACGCTAGAATGGTAGAGTGGGTACGCTAAAAAAGCCGGCCTGATTGGCCGAGTGGTTAGCGTATCCGCTCTCAAATGAACAAGTCGAGGGTTCGAATCATGCCGTGGACATGGATGCTTGTGATTGTCTTTAGGTGGGAGGTGAACTTCAGCGCCCGGTGTGAAACCACTGTCCCGCTAATTGGAGGGCTTAAGTGAGTTGAAAAAAAGTTCCATGTTTGGCCTCTAGAGTAGATTTTCCGAACTATTTGAAAAATAAACAAAAAATATACAAAATTAAAAAAAAAAAAAAAAAAAAAAAAAATCCTTAGCTACCGATGGTGTGAATGCATTATAAGTTACAAATCATTCGTAGGTGGAAGCCACATAAAGAAAGAAACGGCATAAGGTAATATACTTTCCAATATAATATGAAATTAGAACAGAAGACTTCGATAATTTATTTACATATATAAATTTCATAATGCCAGAGATCAGCTGAATAAGATATGTTCAGGGACTACATTGCTGACACAAACAGCTTACATCTGTTTTATGTTTAACTAGAGGTTAAGAGATTTGAAATATTAAAAAACAACAACAACTGATATTTGTACTGAACATCAATCTCTTTGGAGGCATATACCTCGAAAGAGACTTTTGTTCTATACATGAAACCGTTGAGTAGGAGGGAATATAGTCAATGGCATTACGCTACGCTTTGTTGAGTGAAGAGTGGTCAGAGAGTGATCAGTCACTTGCACACACACTACCTGTCTGCTAAAAGGAATGGATCTTAAATTTTGGAGTGATGTAGACCGAAACATATGACTTGTAGAACTCTTGTCTCGCAAGTTATGAAGAGGCCATGAATAATGTTTCTAACATGCATTGTGCTATCTATAATGAATCGGCTTAGAAAGCCTTCTCAGGAGTTTACCAAAGGAAACATGCCCGTTCTCCTTATCCTTTAAAAGTAACCCACCCCTGTTGTAATGATTGTAATGATATCCTTATGAGGTCGTCTTCTAAATTTGACATAACTCTTAATAAGGGAATACCGTGAGTAGACATATAAATACAAAATTAATGACGGAAAATCTCACGGAAAAAAAAATATTTTTTTTTAATAGTATAATTTTCGCCTATGTGTCATAGGCATCTGAAGTACTTGATAAGCTGAAATTAAACAATAACTGACAATTCCAAAAAGTGCTCATAAAGAGGATAGACGTAAACCGTCAGATCTGCTTAAGTTAGGAGAGTGGAGTAAAGTGTCACATGTTTCATTATAAAGCCGTTCTATGAGGAACCAACTTTTGTGAAGGACTCTTGTCTTTTTCCAATGAACTCTATGTCTGGTTAAGATGTCATGTTCTGCAAGTCCAGACTGTTCAGGTTTAAGGTACTGAATATAAGACTGGTGTTCTTCTAGTCGAATAGAGACAGATCTTCTTGTTTGTCCGAAATAAGATATTCCACAAGAGCAAGGAATCTGGTAGACACCTGGATAATTAAGATGTGGAAGCTTGTCTTTAGGAGAAGTAAGAAAGGTGGAGATTTTTCTGACCAGTCGAAAGGCAACAAAAATATTCAGTGGTTTTAAAACTTTTGCTATACGTTCACTAATGTCGTGTACATAATGGATAGGAATGCGCATTATTTCTTCTGTATTTGAAGAGAAAGACATATTAAAACTACTCAAAGCCTTTTGATGAAGGAATTCTTGTGTCCATTAGATAGAAAGGAAGAAATAATATATTGCAGTTCTTTCTGTAAGAGATCGTCTGAACAACAAAAGGAATTGGCCCGATGAACCAGTGTTTTAATAGTTCCAGCCTTTTGACAGGGATGGTGATGAGATTCAGCATGGATATAATGGACAGTATGAGTCTTCTTTCTATAGACTGAGAAATGTAGGTTAGCATCTGGTTGGCGAATAATTAGAAAAAAATCAGAAAATCGGTCAGAAAAAAAATCTCCACCTTTCTCGCTTCTTCTAAGGACAAGCTTTCACATCTTAATTATCCAGGTGTCTACCAGATTCCTTGCTCTTGTGGATTATCTTAACAAGAAGTTAAGGTAATCCACACATAATTAATATGTTTTGTTCACAAAAGAGGGAATAACGTAGAGCTTAAGTATTTCACGGGTTTTTATTTATTTTTTATTTGTAGTTGATGAAGAAATAAGGTGCAATTCAGAGTATTTTTAAAAATCAGCCTATCATATTTACTCTTCATCACTTCAGCAATTTTCTTTCAGATATTAAGTATTCTTGGAATTCTTCCTTGAGTTTATATAATACCACACACACTACACTATTTGCAGCTCACAAATTCACATAAAAAAAGGAAAGAATGAAATAGCATTATATTCATTCTTCTGTTCAGATGCAGTCGATTTAAAAATACTCATTAGCATTCCTAATTCCAAAGTAATTTAGCTTTGGAATTAGGAAATAATTCCAAAGTTAAAGTCCGTTAATTAATATTCAGAATATTAATTAACGGACAGTCCGTTAGATAAATATTCAGAAAATTTCCCCAAATCTCATAGAAGGTGTTTGAAAATGAGATTTTCAGACACCTTCTATGACACTTGTATTTGTTATCTTATTAATCATCGTGTTAACACAATATGGTTTTCTAGTAACAATATTTTATTTAGAAATAGCAATACTGAGTTTCTTAAAATATGATATGTCTGAAATGTTAAAGTTCAACCAAAATAAAAACGCAAGGGTCTTCTTCGTTCAATTGCTTGAAATTGGATTTCTGATTTTTTTTCCTCTTTTCTCGTTTCAAATTATATCACTCAGTGGAATCAAATACGAGTAATTCACAAGTATTTGCATAATTTGCGTCTTGGCAGAGCTACGTACGTCTGAAATTCTTTAAGACATTCTACACTACAGTTACCATGAAAACTAAATTATATACTAACATCGAACCTTCCAGTAGGTCACTGTGAATAATTTAGAAGGAATCAGATTTAATTTAAATTTCTAATTTTCGCTTGCCAAGTTTGAGTATGATAACAGAATCTATAATTAAGTCATGGTGCGTGTTTCGTTTCCTTTTTTTTAAATATAACTTGGCTTCATTTTACATACCCTTTTGATTGTATATTATTAATCATTATTTACATGAAAGAAATTCGAAGGATTTTATGACAACTTTTTATTTATAAACATTAACATATATTAGAATCCGTTATTTTCTATTTTATTCAATTATCTTTAACTTTCTTACAGATTTGATTCTCGTAGATATCTGAAGCATACAGAAAATATCTGTTATCTAAGAGGGTCACATCTCACAGAAGGTTTCAGGAAATTTCCCGATGATTTGAATATTTCATAAGTTCGTTATAGTAGTAAAAATATCTTTTTAAGTTACTGTAGAATGTAGATAATATTTAATAGAATGAAGAATTACTCATAAGTTTCTCAGAAACCCGTGACGCAACTGGGGGGCTTGTTTCTGTTCATACAATAAGATGAGATGAAACCAAGATCCCCAAGTGTAAACTTTGCCCCACCTTCTATTAAATCAGCTATCAAGCAGTCCATCTGTGCACGAATAATGCTAGAAGATAATAGAAAAATATTTCAACCATTGGTAAAATATTCGATTCAGTAAACGGGACAAAAATCATTTTATAAAAGATGCATCAAGTTGAAACTAACTTTTTGCTGGCATGTTTTATTATTCATTCATGAATTTTTATGCCATTACTGATTATGCGAAATAACTATAAATTTGAGAAAGTTTGTCTTATTCTTTTTCTTTTGAATAAATCAAAATTATGAAATTGTGAGGTGTGATTGTTAATACAAAGTTCGAAACCTGACTGAGAATTTATATATGGAATGAATATGACTCACTCGAATGCAATCAGGAAAAGGGAGAATGACGGATACAAACCCGAACAATCTCAATAAAGCTCTGTAAAAAAGGCGTTAAAATATCGGTGCTATATGGTGAAGTTTGTTTAAAAAAGGTTGATTATTTGTTTCGATTTCTTTCTGTTTACTTCCGCATGAGGCCGGCTAACTCACCTTTGGCCGAAAGAGAACAGATAAAGGTTCCTCACGTCAAATGGGTCTTTCCGACCAAAGGGCTTAGTCTATACAGACTGAGCTACGGAGGCTCTTTTTATATTATAATAAATTATAAGATAATATATTATAATAAAGAATTTATTATATTATTACGAAGTAACAACTCACGATGAGAAAACTAGATCTTGATGGCAATATGGTATCCTTCGATTTTGGAACACTGAAAGTGAATTATAGTTCACTGCTCTATCCGCGTTATATCATTCCATAACAGCTGAAATGGTTTTAGATTAGAAACTGAACATGCTAATGAAGCAAGGAGAAGGTACGGTCCAGTAGTGGAACTGTTTTACACAATACCAGTCCTATTCTTGGCATTAGCAATATCGAAAGCCGTCACTGACGAGCCACAGTGGAAATTCAGTGAAGCACGCACAGCTAATAAATTAGTGGGAGAACTATAGTCGGGAGTTAGTTGAATAGAAAAAGATCAAATATTCTCAGGAAATATTGCTAAAAAATTTACACCCCAGATGAAATATAAAGCATTTCAGCCAAGCCGAGGGGGGGGGGGGGGTCATGGAATTATCACGGAGGTAACACGCGTCAACAGTTTGTGCTTATTAATTGTTTGGGTCTTCTGAAATTTTTGTGGTTTGTTAAAATTCTTAACGACTTCAATAACGCCACCTAACTAATTCTAACATATATAATCACAATTTAAGTATAGCAAAAATTTCCTCTTACGTAATTTTTGGAAATACAGGATTTATCTTCGAATATACATTTCTTGCTCTTTCGTTCGACATTACCAATCAGCATAATTTCTTAATATTTTTGCATGCATGTGTTTCTATGTTTTTGAAAATACTCAATAAACCCTTGATTCCTTTGTTCATGATTATTTCGTAGTCTTGCTGTTTTTCTAAAAGTGGAATTACTTTTATTTGAGTTCCAATTAGATACCGTTAAAAATCTCTAAGGTCCATATTTATATATTATGAATTTTTCATTCAAAATTCATCAATCGATTTTTCGATATTTGTGCTACAGTGCACCTTTTGCAATGTCCCATCATAGAAAAGCTAATAACATCCACTTTAAAGATGCACGTAAAATTCCGTTATTGATTACTGGAGCAACAATTTTTCTTGTAATTGCTTGGAAATGAAGTTCTTACACATAAAAGAAAGAAGAGCATCTTCATCTCAAATAATTGAAGTAAATATAGGAACAGAAGCTGCGTCTCACTTTTGTTAAGTATCAATTGAAAACACGAAGTAATCATTATATTATTGTTTACGCTGTACTTTATTCTCTTGTTAGTGTTCCTCAATTATGCAAGATGTGGACAGTGAATTAGAGGCGTGCACGGTACTCACGAAGAAGCAGTTACGATGCATGCATGCAAGTAAAAGGCGTTCGATAGAGGCTGATTACAAGGGGAATGTCGATAGCAGCTAATTTCAAGCTGAGTCAAAGGAGAGTGATATTTAGACATCTACTCTTTGACGTCGATAATTGCTGACCGTCCTGGCAATAAATGAGGTGGAAGTCTGGAGAAATGAACAATTCTCGTTCAAAGGTCACATACCGATTCCTAATTCAATGGTGAAACATGTTTATACAGAATATAGCATTATTTAACTGTTAAATTCACATTCCTAAACTAGATGAAGAACTTAAGGTGCTCTATAAATAATTTCATACGCTATAAATTACAACATTTAAAGAGGCTAAATATAATGTAGTTAAAATAACGTAAAATCATAAAATTTGTATTTTTGATATGGTTGTCACGAAACTCTAACGAACGTGACTCATGCTTTAATATTCTGCTTGTTAAACGATGCCACCCGAGATTAATCCGTATATTTTCTTTCAGGGAGAGGGAGTTCGCTGTACATCATCATCATCTCAAATTCGTTCGTTTCCTGAAGTATTGTAGAAACTTTATACTTCTCTGAATTAGAAGTATATTCTATTGATATAAACCATAGAAGTTATCGCTAAGCAAATCTTGGAAAACTTACTGAAGGAATAGTCGAATATACCAAATTGCATTTCATTTCCTATGGTCTTCTTTTAATATAGTCAGGTTTACTTAAAAACTTCAAAGTAAAAGAATAATTCTAAATTTTAAGTTAAATACATATGATCGGATTATTTACAAAACAAGGAAGATGACCCTCGAATACCGAAGAATCATATTTCATCGATAGCTTTTAAGAATTGCTTTTTTTCACTTCTTACTCAAAGTTTGGTCTGACACATGGCCAATCTCTTCTCATTTTCAAATTAGAGTCAGAAAAATTACTTATTAGTGGGTTTAACATTCCATATCCATAAACTAAGCATTCAACTAAAAGACCGTTACCTTCATGTGAGAAAATCTAGAAAAATAGAAAAATCAGGTTTTATTAATTTTTACTCTTTGTGGTGGTGCAATATATCTACTTCTCTTGATGAGATTGCTTTATGATTGCTCATTTGCCTAAAATCTTTGCCGTAAATCTCCATTATTTCAACCTAGTTATTATTTTTTCCTCGCTGTGTAATTTATTTTGACATAGCATTGAATTATAGTCACCTAACTAACATCGGGTTGCCTTCCGTACGGATAACAGCTTCATCTTCAGATAATTGATGACGCTCAGCTAAACGACGTAGGAGTAGGAGAGTTGTTTAATTGTTCTAATGAAATGTACAGAAATCTGTTCAAAGATAATTACAGTTTTTCACAGTATTTCATCATTCTGTTTCAAGAGAAATGCAGAATAATGTTAATGATAACTTTCATAAATTTTGATAAAAATAATTTTTGATGACATTTCATACAGTAAATATTCCTTGATTATGCTTTATGGAATCAGTAGGGGAAGGGGTAGATTTGTTGGTTTCTTAAAATGACGAGTTAATCAGCAACACGTTTCACTTTAAGATGTCATATTTTGAAAGGTTAAAATACCACTTATCTTTTCTCTAGGAAATCTTTTTTCTTCGTAATATTTATGGTGCTGAATACATTTTATAAATTGAGTGCTTTATCTCTTTTCGAGCACAGTGGTGGGATCCTTCGGAAGTACGCAAAAATAGACAGAAGTTATTAAAACAGAGGTCTGGAAAGAAACGTATTCCTTTTCAACAAAAATAAATGAATTATGATCACAGTTCCATACTTTGTTATATTTCGAAGCAGCTAAAGCTATCAGACCAGTATATTATCTTTTAATTACGTCTTCTGTATTCTTCTAGCCCAAAAGTCTGTTTCGAAAAATAAAAAAAAAGTTAACCTGCCAGCCTTCTTATGAGAACAGTGTCGTTAAATCCATCTTCGACTGATAAGCCCTTTTCAAGCTTCGCGTACTCCTAGACGAGATTCAGATTCATGCCATTTGCACCAAAGGTATCACTGATGCACACTGAAGTAAGGAGGCTAAAAATATTTTTTTAAAAAGAAACAATTTCGAGAGATGTTTTCAGTTTGTTCTCATTAGCATATAGTTTTATAGTTTTAACATTGCCTACGATAACTCTGAACTCGCATGTGAATTTCGACAGCGTAATTACTGATTTCAATCTGTTTATGTTCAGTAGACCAATGAAAAGCAATAGCTGTCAAGTTTCGTAGATTGCTAATTTATTCTTAACTTCTCCTGTAGGATTTAGAAATATTTCTTCTCTATATATCTACTTTAAATCTATGATAAAAGTTTGAGCGAGTTCGATTTGATTACAATGAAGACCACGGAAATTAACACCGGTGGGAAAATAATCATCCCAAAATCTGTGCACTTAGCTGATGCATCATCGTTAACATATGATTGTCATGTCTTTCATGCAGAAGTATCTGTCTCTTCCATGTACACCTCAGTCAATCTCAGCTCTCTGTTTGAAACTCGTTTTTCGACCGTTCTTCAAAACACACCGTCGCTCTTGGCAGTATAACTCGGCTTCTAATGAAACAAATGCCATAAACAGTCGATAAAACACTAATGAAGGTTGCCTTTTTCTACAACAAAAAGATACAACAGGTGGCCCCAATAATTTCTTCTATTTTCGAAAAGTTCGGTTTCGTTTTGGACAGAGGGTGTATACTGCGGTATTTAGAATTGTAATATGCTTTCCAGATTCACAACGAACGCTGTGCATTTGATACTTTACTTAAATTCCTATAAAAATAAACAAACTCAGCTTTAAGAGCGTAGGTAGGAGTCAGGTTCATGATAAGTAAATACAATCAATACTTGAAAAAAGATAATTTAATGAAGAAAACATTCATTTTTTACCATTTCAATGGGAAACTTGGCAATGCCTTTCCTTTACCAGCTTGTTGATGTTGGCATCAATATTGGAAGTCGCTATGCGCAGAGTATTCTCGAGATGTTGGTCCATAATCTGAGTTCTTGTCTTGGACTTCACATGCTTCATTCTAGAGAACTGCTTACATAAGTATGTGCTTCCTGACAAAGCGCACATCTTCAAAGCGTGACGGCGAAGATTAGGGAATGTGTCCTCAGAAATGTAGTCTTTGTAAAATGTAAGCAAGGGTATATTGAATAATTGTTCTCTCAAAAAAGAGTTGTTTTTGAGTTCAAGCAACTCCATTTGTACTGAACCTGGCATTTCGGCAGCATTGACATGGCATTGAAAATAAATCTAAAGAAGGCTGTTGGTTACGAAAATCGCTAAATCTCTCTTCAAACTCACTTCGCGACACGGCTAATTTTGTAGCGTATTCATTAAGAGACGAACAGTTGGACTCAGCGAGAAGCGGAAATGAGTTAATTCTGTTTTTGCGAGTTGTGCCTCCCAAAGTTTGAACTTGGCTACAAAAGCTTTGATGTGATCAAACAAAGTGTGCACCAGTTGATCTTTGGATTGTAGCCACGTATTTAGGTCATTCATATGCATCGAGATGTCGGTCATAAAGGCAAAGTCTGTCATCCACTTTGGATGGTTGAATTCCGCAATCGGCTTCCCATTGGTTTTAATGAACTGCTGTATTTCGTAACTGCTGTAGGGTCCTTAAATCAGACCCTTTTAAGAACGTTCCCTCTGCTCAACCAACGCACATCACTATAATAAACCACATCACCGTGATTCTCTTCGCACTCTTGGATCAAAATCTCTTGGAGTTGACGATGATTCAATCCTCTTGCCCCTAATAATGTTGACGACAGTCACAATAACTTTCATGACATACTCAAATCCAATAGTTTTTGCTTACAAATTCTCCTGGTGGATTAAACAGTGGTAATGGACGAAATCTTTTCCTTCTAGTTCCGGTTTTTTCTGTAGCAGCGCAACAAACCCTTCGTTCTTTCCCGCCATAGCAGGGGCACCATCAGTTACCACACTCTCGAGGTTGGTTAAGCTCAGGTCGAAATGTTGGAGTTCTTGGGGCTGCAAGAATATCAGTGCCTTAATTAAGTTAAGGGGATAATAAATCCCTCATTATTTTATAGCCAGATACGAAACTGAGATCGAAATCTATCGAAATCTAAGAGTTTCATGTCGAAGAACTATCGGTGAGTCAAAGCATAAGTCATCACTTGGGTAGTACAACACTATGGCAACTCGTGTCAAAGGTGGAGCAAGATCAGTCACTATCCTTAGTATTTTCTCGTAATGTAAAAAGCAGCTCCTAGGAGATGTATTACAGTTTTACATAATGAGGAGAGGTCACTCCCCAGACCGGTTTCCACCTTTATTGAGGTCTCATCAGTGAGTAAGAATGAGAGCTCATATGTTTCATCACCGGCCTATGGAATCTAAAAGTTGTGCTGAGGGTCAGCAGGTAGTGAGAGGGGAAGAGAAAAAAGGTAGAGTAGGATAGTAGTAGATAATAAAGAGGCCTCAGTCAAACTGTTTGGCTATATAACCTATTAAGAGGTTTGTGGCCAAACAGATCTGCCGACATCCTCTCCCTACATCTGTTCCTTCAGCTTCCGACTGTCAACCATCTTTTAAGATGTCTGACAGACGAAAAAAGGGAAAAACAAATAAAAGAGAGAACAAAATAAATTGAACTAAAAAACAAAAAAATCAATTCTGAAGTGGATCTGAGGGAAAAACTAGAATAACTTTGAATAGACACAAAAGGACAAGTGAATTGCGAATTTGGGACTGCAAATGAAAAAAAAAAAGAAATGAATTCTGAAGTAATTCTGATAAAGAGCTAGTACGGCTTTTAAGAGGAAAAACCAAGTGGATTGCAAATTTAGGGGAGAGCCCGGCCCGAGTGATGCAGCCCACAGGTGGCTGCCCCGCCTCGATGTAAGCCTTCGCAGCTCGGGTTCTCGAGTCTACCCCCCCCCCTCCCATGTGGATTAATCATAAACCTGTTGGGACAAATGAATTGTTTGACCCGGTAATTCTTTTGAAAAATCCCTCATGATCTTTTGGAAAATTCGCTCATGATCCATGGATATTTCTTTTCGATATCTGATCGTGTCAGCCCCTTCAACGTGTAGCAAAACTACCTTTTCTCTTCCTGGTTTAGGTCCAGATGACCGTTTAGTTGGAGAGGCGCGACATTGGTTATGTCTCTGATGCAGAGTTGTCCTCATTCAAATCTTGTGCTCCTTTCATAAAATAAGAAAGTCGGTTCCCCTTCTGTAGCCATTTTTCTGAATAGTTTTTCAGCAGTTGAGATGGGTCCTTTAAAAGTCTTTAAAAGTACGGAACCATTTTCTGTGCAACCGTCAAACCAGTCTGATATGGGATTTTCTCTTTCTTCTATAGGTTTTTTGTTATCTCTTTTTTCCTTGCTCACTTTCTTCTGATGGGGTTACTTCTTCAGTTTCTTCTTGGTTTTCTATTCTGATTTCCCTTTCTTCCTCTTCCTCAGAATCTGATGCTTCTGCTGGGCTTCTATTATCTGGTTTTGTTCTCTTTGTTTCTACTTCTTCTGGGATGATAGGTCTTTTTACTTTGTTATTACTGGCTTCCATTTCTTCTGCTTCTGTGCTTTCATTGGTCGTCTCTTTCGTCTCGATGTGAGTTTTCCTTGCGTTACGTTTCATTTTTTTCTTTATTTTCCATTCTGAGTTTTTCGTGGTGGTGGCTTGATTTCCTGTCACGATAGCCGGGGATTGAATAACTGGAGAGTCTTCTGGCTCAGTTGTTTTAGGCTCCTCTACTGTTTTGCCTATAGCTGAAATGTCTTCCTGTTTTGCGGATCCGGGTTTATTTACTGGAGTGGTTGCTGGGGTTGGCTATATAGCGCCTCCTATTCGTTCTGCCTGTGTCTGTCCTGTTGGGACAAACTTCTACCTTGTGGGTTGTATTTCCACACTTCAGGCAAGGTGCCTCACACTAAGCTAGGACATATCCTGCCACCAGGCAGTTCCGGCATTTGTTCTTGGGGCAGTCTGTGCCTAGGTGTTCGAGTGGTCCGCACCGAAAACATTGCTTTCTTACACCAGGGTAGTTGACTATTACCCTGGCAGAGCCTAGAAATACAAAGTTGGGGACCTCGGCCTTCATCTCCATAAGGAAAGTCACCTCGCCAGTCTTCCCAAGTGATGACTTACGCTTGGACTCGCCGATAGTTCTTCTGCATTAAACTCTTAGATTTCGATAGATTTCGATCTCCGAGTTTCGTATCCGGCTTTAAAATAATGAGGGATTTATTATCCCCTTAACTTAATTTACGTCGCCGGAAAAATAGCCTCTTGGCTCTTTATAGTAGAATATCAGTGCCTTTCGTCGTTCCTTTCAGAGGTACGAGCGCTAGCAGTTCTTCTGTCAGAGTGAATTGTTGATTAATGCCACGGACAAAGATAGCCAGTTGTGCTGTATTATTCACATGTGTGCTCTCATCTAAAGCAAGTGAATATGACGTAAATTCGGACGACCGTTTTTTTAAAGTTCCTTCAATGTCATTGGCAAGTTCTTCGACACGTCGTGCTAGAGTTACCCCAGACAAACTCGGTTTTTTAAACACTTCCTTATTATTTGGGCACAGAATATCCAAGGCAGCGATGAGACACTTTCACAAACTTGCCGTCCATGAAGGCTTTTGATTTTTAGCAATTTTTTCGGCTATTCGACGCACGCTTCGCTCTCTTCCCTCTGCCTTTTAAACGTAACCTGCTGGCATTTTAAATCAATTTGGAGACGGTTCACTTTGTCCAGACGAAGTCGCCCTTGAAGGTGATCGAAATTGGATGCATGCTTTGTCTCATAATGCCTTTATGAACCTTTCTCCCTTTCAAGATGAAATTCGAAAAAAAGGCCTTTTCATCCCAAAGGCGTTCCAGTCTATTTTCGGCATTTAATTCGAACTAAGCTGGGTTTTATTACATAAAAACGAAAGGATCTCGCATATAATACATAACTGACGTTTAGTGAGTTATGTATTAGCAATGTGGCTTTTATTATATCAAGGCTGATTTATTTATGAATTGCTCCTTGGAATCGGCCGCCTTTGGTTTGAATAGATTCGGATAGGTTTGGATAGATTGAACGGTCTCAATGCCTTAACTGAATCAGACCTCTGATTAATTTTCTTGCTCAATGTTTGTGAAAACTAACAATTCGTAAAAATGTCAGTTGCTATAAGGCCATGCGCAGAGTTTTCGGAGTAACACTTCGTAAAGGTGAAAATTGCTTAATGAAAGAAATTTCTGTTTAGCTAATATTGAGTGAATGTTGGTGTAGGGTCTTATATTACTCTTGAGTACCAGACCTGTTGAAAACTAACATAAAAAGATCGTAACACAGAACATGAACCTCTTATTACACACATTAGAAACAACGAAACAAAACAAAAGTACTTGGTTGACTCCAGACTCGAGCGTAATGAATTTAACAAGATAACCAACAGTTGCATCTGTGGGTACAAGTAATTGGCAGACGTAAGGCAGAAGTACGGAAAAACTAAGGAAATACAGAAGATACTGAGAAACTCTATCTTGACCTCGTGGAGTAGCGGAAGAAGACGACGCGAACGGCTTAAATAATAACTGGTTATGAAAATAATGAAACGACTGATGTTTCATCAGACCTATCAGATAAAGATGTTATCGATAGTTATAACACGGCCTATTCCATTAGATCAATCATACCAGTCTGGAAATTTGCATAATGAAATTAAAGTATAAAATAGTCAGTTCTGTGGGAGATCTTTCGATAATCCATAACATTTGTCGGCGCATTTTCCTGGGAAGTTTATTATTTTTAATATCTTAATAGATTGTAGTAATTTTTATTCATTATTTGGAAAATAAAATATTTGTAACATTACTCGGTAATATTAAACTTTCGGGCAATGTTTTATTTAATTTTTTTCATATTTGTCAATAAATAAGTTATGTCACTGGATGATACCAACAATCCATAAAGACATTTGTCCTTTCTGTATGAAAATTGAATAAATTTTAATTTATTTAATTCTACTTTGGAGTCACACTACTTACCAAGAATTAATATTTTTATGCTTGGAATTACGTTTCATTGATCGCTGATGAAAAACAGTTTCTCGAAAAAACCAAGACTGGTAACTTGTTTTTTTTTTTATCTGTAAAATCATTATAGCCAGTCCTCTGAATAATTAATTCTTGATCTTACTTGTGTAGTAGTTTTGCTAGCTGATTCTACACATGACTATATGAAAATGGCACAACCATCACCATAGGAATATTTTTATTCGTAGTTATAATTTCCTTAAAAGTAGAAGACAGCATATTGTTTGTATAACGCTTCTTATTTCAACCATATACAACATAGTCATTATTAACGAACCAAGAAAGAAAAAAACTTCCGTTTCTCTGGCGTTGGCTACGAAAATATATTATGCCCTTCATCTCTGAAGGATCATCCTTCATTATGGAACTCCCCCTTAAATTATTCATTCATGCTGGGACTTGACAGCGAACCTATGTTGAATCGAGACCTCCCTCTAGGAAGACAATTTATGAACCACTGGATGGAAAGAAGAGTCAAACATCATTATTTTATGATATGCCACAGTTCGTACTTGAAGGTACGAACGCAAAAAAGAACGCAAATCGAGGACTCTCTCTCCATCTCTCTCTGTATGTGTGTGTAGACCGTCTTAAGTCAGACTTTAGGTACAAAGTTCTTGGTACCATTAGAATTTGGTCTTGTCCATCTTTCACAGACATAGAAGCTTTAAGTAAGAAAATATACTTTATGTGCTAGTTCTACATAATGTTACGGTTTGTGTGTGTGTGTGTGTGCCGGCTGCTGCTGTTCAGTTGCATATCCACCATTATGCATTTTTTGTTACTTCCAGAAGTTTTATATAACTCAATGCCGTAATTCTTTGGACTCACTAGACACTGATCTATTCTTTCTAAACCTTAACTGCGTGATTCTTCTAAAGTGAAATTGTCAGAACTTCCTATATACATTTTATATATAATCGAATACACTTACGAAACTCTTTATAACATTAAATATGTGTTGTGGCTTTTATCCCAACGGGTATTGAGAGCAATATTACATGGGTTAGAGGCTATTCAGTAAACAATATTTCGGAACAGTACGTAAATGTATTGTTCAGTTCGGTCTACAGAAATACTCGTGAGTGATAATAATGGAATGTGTGCTTGTGTGGGTTTATTTTGAATGAAAGCATTAAAGATATGAGCACGGCAACCAGTGAGAACATTAAATTGCACTAATTGCGCGGCAGGCACTCATTTCGATGTAATTTATAGTAAGCGTATGAACTACTTGTTTCTAAATTAGTTGAAAAAGTAGTTTTGGCTTTGATCTGCTCTTGCAGTTTCCATTATTATCTACAAGACTGATTACCAGACACCATGAACATAATCGCATAACCAAGATTTCTTGTTTTTTTTTTTTAACCTATATGACTATATGAGAAATACAAGAAATCTCAGTGGGAGCGATACTCACTTAACTTGCTGAAGGAGATATTTCTCCCTCAATGAATTCAATGTAGAACCTAAATTATGCTGTGAATAAATTAGATTGAACATTAAAAATGGGGAAAATTGCTTTGTGGATGCTGGAGGATTAATTTTTTAGGAAAAGTATGCACAGGTTATTCAATAAAGAAAACAGACAGAAATAAACAAAGTTTCCACATCAATTTGCATTCTGAACGAAGAAATTATTTCGGTAGAAGCGAATGGCTTAAAAATAAATTTCTGCAGCTATAATTGCCGATCTGGGTTTTAAGAAAGTAGCGCATGCATCTGTTATATTAATTCGTGAAAAGCACAAGAAGTCTGTTAAATGAAAAAAACAAAATAATAATCAGACAGAAGCGCGAGGAACATATGATGTTACATGTACTTTTTGTTGGCTTAGGACAGACTCACGATAGCGAAGGGTAAATAAAGCTTTCAAAACAAACTAATACATTTGATCTATTTACCCACCCACTCATGAGTTATTGAGGCAGTTTACTATTAACTGCGTATCATCAAGCCAAAATTAAATTATTTTGATATAATTTCATTGATAATCCAATAACTTTACAGGCCACTTGAAAGAGTAAGTTAAGTTGCGTACTTATAGGTCAATTTTATTTTATTTTTTATATAATATAATGGCGATTATTTAAGCATTTTCCGTTGTTTTTGAATAAATCCCAATATATAATATATATATATATATATATATATATATATATATATTTTTTTTTTTTTTTTCATGGCACAAGTCAGTGTCAGAAGATCATATTCACAATTTTGGATTTTGCTTTAAAACAATTACTGACAAGTGTACTGTTTACGCTAGAGTGATATTGAAATCCTTATTTTTTGCTGTGTACTATTAGTAATGCACTATAAATGTATAAGCCAGGGAAACTCAAAAAATAGTAAAGAGAGAAAAAAATAATTGAACTTTTTTGTTTAGAATTTTGAAGATTTTAATTAAAGTGTATTGCTTTTAACAAGATAACAACTGGTTGGAAGTTTTTCCACTTCGTTATACTATAAATTAAAGATGCCAAGAAATGATATTCTTGGTTTAATTTTTTATACTAGTGTAAGCAGTGGCGGCCGGTGAAAATTTCAAGTGGGGGTGATGAATATACAAAATAAAAAAAAAATCTTTTTTTCCTAATCAGTAACCAATTTATTAAGAAATGAATTTATATATTAAAAAATTGTTTTAATAAAAATATTTCACCTTCACCACGAACAAACACCAATAATAAAAGTTTCATGTCTCACAGGGAAACTCAGTGAGATAAGAAATAACGCGCGCAAGCATACGATATACTGCCCAAACCGGCAGTGTCGGAGTCACTTGTAACGTGCAATGAAAAGCGCGAACGAATATCGGCGAGTCTAGTTGCAATTAGTCGAAAGTGATAATATCGACACTGCGTTAGAGCGCAGTGTATTTGTTTCGTAATCTAAAGCGCTAATCGAACAATTCCAATTATTAACTATTCAATCACTGTCGAAACATAAGCTGTAACCTTTAACAGGTTGTATTGCATTTATATAATGTTGTAAGCATTGTTATTATTTATAAACACAAACAAAATGTAACTTTTTCATTTTATCCATGTGGGTGCTATGTCTCAGTACGAGCCGCCACTGAGTGTAAGTAAACAAAGCTTTCACCTGAAGTATTTTCAGGACTGGGCAACTGGTACATAGAGGCTAATGATTTCACATCACTTGCCTTAGTATCCCATAATGCAAAGTATCCCACATTTCCTTACGGATACACACAGAAAAATTACTATATCTACATCCGGTACAACATAAAGCGTCCCCTAGTAGTATTCATGCAAAGTTTCGCGGCGTTTGGGGTCACTGGATGGCGCTCCACAAGCGTTAGTACCCCCCCCCCCCAAAAAAAAAAAAAGATGCGAGACCCTTCGACACTTCTGCGCATGTCGCGAAAAGGAGAATCCATTCCGATAATAGGATAATCAATCAGTCTTCTGGAATGAGTATGTTTATTATTACAGGTCGGAAAATTTAGCTTTTCTTTTACGAACATTGTAGTTTTTAAAGTGGTAACTATTTTGCTTATATAACATTGGAAAAAATGTACGTAGAGTATTAACAAAATTAAAAAAACGTATAACATAAAATAAAAATTTAACGAAATTTATTTTTAAAAAAACGTTTGTATAAAATAAAAATAATTATACAGAAAAACTGAAACTTTTTCAAATGAACTTAGATATTCTAAACTCGCAGTTGAGTGAACTGAGATACTTTAATGTCCTAAACCGATTAATTATTTATGACTTGTTGTGACCCTTTTAACAAATCCATGCAAAAAAATAGTTGTAAAAAATACCATTATCAAATCCTTTTAATCTTTATGGTCATCTGAATCGGTATCCGAATCGCCATCACTTTCACTTAAATTTATTCAAAGGTTCGCATGATTCTTCGATAATTCCGTCTCTGTCCCAATACATATTTTCCAATGAACAATAATAAATGACATGAGAACAATGTTTTATACCTAGTTTTGAACTGTAATACTTTCAATCGCCTGTTCTGAAAGCTTAAAAAGTTTCGACATATCACTATCCCCAGTTACGTTGCGATGACGAATGAATTTTTCACTTCTGTCCAAAGATACTCAATAGCATTAACATCACAATGATATGGTGCCTCAAAAGCTAGGAATCTACTCTTTAAGCATCGTGTCGAATTTAAATAGTTTAGTTGTGGGCGAGTTTCTTTTGATCAAGTTAAGTAAATTCAATTATTCGCATATCTGGGGAATGAGAAATGTTATTTGCAGAGAGCCAATCCATAAGAACTTTCTTCCTATTAGAACAATTTGGAACTTTGTTTAATTGAATGGAGTAATATGAAGTATATTATAACAACAGCATTTTTTGGAAGGTTTGGAATCAGTTTTTCTTCTGCCAACTTTTCGAAGGTCGTAGAATTCATTTTCCCATAGCAATCTTGAGTACTTGAATTGACTTTGTATAGTAAGTTTGAATTCGGTTAAAAAAAAAAAAAAAAAAATTTTCTCCACCCGCACACAAAATTATTATGCGCCGCGAGGCATTTCCGGTTTATAGCACTCCACATTCTTCTTTAGATTGCCAACATTTTCTAGAATTTAAATTACTGTTAATCCAAGTTTCATCTATATACGCAATCGGTCTTTTCTCCTCCCTGAAACGTCTTATTGCTCTCAAATATTGCGTTCTAGATAAAACAATGTCATTTCGCTCTGGGATAAGTACCCTTTTATTCTGGGACTTTATTAAACAAAATTCGATTTCATAAAGTATTTTCCTTAAATTTCTCTTTTCCAAGGAAAATTAATTTTCTCTTTCAGTACCGTAATCAATTTCGGAACAGTTGGCACTTTTTTCTCAACCACGTAATATTCGCGAATAGTTCTTCTTATAATGTCTACATCAAAATCATTGAAAGCTATTTTCGATGGTTTTCTTTCTCTGACGCTTTTTAGGAAATTTAAATTTTGGCTTACCTTTATCTTTTGATTCCCTACGAATTCTTTTAACAGTCGACTCCGATACGCCCGCAATTGCACTTGCACGTTTTATGACTTGAGAAAGAGAAACATTGTTCAAACCAGTTTTAACTTATGGATCTGAGAGCTGGGTCAGAAGGAAACACTTACCCAAAGACTAGAGACTGCAGATATGAGAGAGTTCTGAGAAAGATTAGGGGCACGAACAGATGGCATCAATGGCAATATCATATTAATTAAAAACGAGGATATTAGGAAAGAACTTGACATTATCAGCCTCCAAGAATGCGTTAGCAGAGCTAATCTCAGGTGGTATGGTCACTTAAACAGAATGGGAGAGGAAAGATTAGTAAAACAAGTGTTCTCTGCCAGGTTGGTAGGAAAACGACTCAGAGGACGACCAAGGTAAGTGCATTGATATGGTAAAAAGTGCGTTAGATGATAGAAATATAAGATCTGATAATATTGGAGTCTTGACAAGTAACAGACTGATTTGGAGGAAAATTGTAGATAGGAAGTAAGTATTGATGTAAATTTTTCATGTAATACTATCATATCCTGTACACCCCTCCCCTTGAGGGTACATGCCAGGAATTTGATGATGATGATGAAAGAGGAACAAGGAGATTGCCTTCTCACGATTCTTTTTCGCATAATGTCAGCACTTTATTCAATATTCTTTTGCAAGAGCTACTGAAAGGTTTAACACCAGAACTTGTTGACTGTAGTAGATCCATCATACAAATTAATAATAAAAAAATTAATGCAAAAAAGCTACAACAAAAATCAAGCTACTACTAACAGCTACAGACAAGAAAGCACGTGATTTCGCGTGTTGGCTACCAATTCGTACATCTATCATTTCTTTCTCCTCTTCAGCATGAATCGACTATTCTTGGCAAGTCGCCAAGCGAACTACTCGCAAGTGTGGGCGTACTGTACTTCGTTTTTATTCACTTCCATTATGCATTCACCGGCTGTACTGTTCAATGTGCTACTCTTCCGGGTATGCCAGAAAGTGCATCCTTTGCACAGTGGGTTCAAAGGCAAAACGTAGCTGGTCGGGATTGATGTTGTACACATACTGTTATTCTGTCTTTCAGCGCTGGCAAATGATCAGGATGATTCCAATAAACTTGTATTTGAGAAATCCCTAGGACCAGAAGTCACAGGGGTCAATTGTTTATATCATATAACTGTCGGTAGTAACTGAGCAGGCCAGAGAACTCGACTGCCAATGTCCCCCCCCCCCCAAAAAAAATAATAATAATGGTCCAATGATAAACGAAGCTGTAATCCAGACAGTAACTTTGGGTGAATGCAAAGGAAGTTGTTGGATTCAATGCGGGTTTTGGGTAGCCCATATACGTCAATTGTGGGCATTCACATCTCGCTCAGGTGAAAGTAAGCCTTATATCCTCACAAAATCATCCACGACTACCCATCGCCAACTCTACTTTAACAAGGAATGTTAAAGCGAACGAACTCCAGTCGACCTTCAAAGTCCTGCGTGCGCAACTTCTGTGTCAGTTATCTTGAATGGGTAGAAATGCAGAATCTTCCGTACAGTTTTTCCAAATAGTTATACAACTATTTGGAAAACAAATACTTGATACAACACGTGCAATGGAACCATTGCACGTGTTATTCATGACCTGCTTCACAACGGCAGTAGTAACTTCATTCACTTCTTGTGAACTGATTGGTTTGCGACCTCTGCCAGGTCTAACTCCCAACTATCCGTTCCTTCAAATCAACTAATCATTCGTCGCAGAGGACATGAGACATGAAGACCTCGTCGATATTTGTTCAGCCGACGCAGTTTGCGGAGTACAGCAACAGAAATGCAGTTGTTTAGGTAGTACAGTTTCACGAGCAAAGTATGTTGGGGCTAGGTTATTGCCAAAACTGGGCGGTATTAAGAACCAATATTAAAAAAAAAAATTAAAACAAAATCCCATTTCCATCTTTTTAAACCCTCCTGGCACCTGCCTAGATGCTTGATATGCAAATTCCATGCATATTGAATTTGCTTATAGTTGCCCCTGATGGTGAATTTGGAACTACTTTTTCCCCTCAGATATCGTTTCCGCATAACGCAAAATGTATTCCTGCACAGTTTCGCAGCATATATATCGGTGGACTGCGCTCCAGAAAGTTTTAAATAGGGGATACTTTAATTTTGATCATCCTGTGCATAGAAATCAAATTCCATTTATTTTCAAAGTGAATTACGAAATACATAATAATAATTTGAATCCTTTTGACCATTAAAATGTCCTGATTAAAATGTCTAATCCTATTAACCTCTTGCTGCTGATATCCTACGTCGAAATTTTTATATTAAAGCCCAATCTCTGAATGTGGAATTATGACGACATGTTTTTTCCCCCTTCGGTTCACTAGCAAATGGTCAGATTGACACAAAAATAAGAATCAAAACAAGCATTTGTAAAGATTCTAAAAATTGTATTCACTAAAACATGTCCAGAGAGAAAGAGAGAGAAGGCTTTATTTACATTTGCTACCACCCCTAAGTTGTAATTTTGAAGAGCTCCCTTCCTTCTACTTAGTAAATATTAGGTTTCACAGCTTTAATAATTTAATCATTTGCTTAATTGTTATCATTACACTTCGTGTTTGAAGTTGAATATTTTCATAGATTTTCTCAATCAGAAGTGTAATATTAATACGTTTTACTGAAGTGAGGAGTGCACGCAGTGTTCGAACAGGGTCCGAAAATTTAGCTGAAAACAGCGCCACAATAATAATTCCTTAATAATCTCAACTATTCGCGCGTTAAATTTATTAAGCTTCATTTTACTAAGAAAATTCTCTTTTGTAATTTGTCCCTAGATATTCGTCCTACCTTTAAATGCTATGATCTCTGACTAACAATGTATAGTTACTTATAAGAGCCTTTATTTCTGTCTTTTTTTTTTTTTCAATTCTAACTTCAGCATCCCACACTTCGTTATAAGCAATGTCAGATAACTGCTTGTTAGAGAGGATTTTGTTTGATCCAATCAATAAACAGTATTCAATTGCGATTTGATAAAAACAGGTTTTGCAGTCGAATGAAACACTATGAGGTCACACGAATGAAGGAAAGTTCCAGAGAATATCATTATTAAGCGTACAGAATTGAAGCGCATAAAAATGTGAATTAAATACAGTATTAAAGGCAATCATTAAATACATTTTGTAATCGGATCTCATTCATGTATAGTTACATAATTTGTATCAAGACTGCATCAGTTATTATCTTCAGCATATATGTAATGTAGAGAGCAATTTATTATTATTTTTTAATTCTTCAAAAATAATCGAAATGAAGAGTAGTTTGGGTATGTGCTCTCCAACAAACAGGCTGTGTGTTTGAATATATCCTTGGGTCTGGATGTTTGTGATTGTCACCGCCCAGTTGGAGACCACAGCCTTGCTTATTAGAGACATGAAACTGAGACTCTCGCCTTTTAGTACATTTATTAAATTAAAAAAAAAATTGGCCATCTGGCAAGGAAAAAAAATATATATATATAAATACAAGGGGGTTTTAAGAAATATCACAAAATTGATGCACTCATATTTTGACTTAGAAAGAAAGTGATTCTTTAACATATACGTTCGACTCCAAACAGCTTCTTAGGTCCAATAATATTTTCAAGTGAATGTTAATTAGTTGAATAAGATTTTAAATGAACATTTAAAATAAAACGATAGCGGTTTCCCGAACACTTTCTGTAACACGTCTCAGCTGATTGTAAACTTACGATATATAATGAGCACCAGTAATATTAAATCAGTGAAATATCTTGCACTTAAAAATTAACATAAACATCTCTTTATTAATTATAAGCTTCTTCCTAAACGTTGAATTTAAAACAGAAAGAGAGTTATACTTAATTCACGCATGCTAATCTCTAGGGAATAGCTGAACTAAACTGCTTAAATAGCGGCACAAATTTATGAGAGCACACTTGCAAAAATAGCAGCACAACTTCTAATGAGAGCAGCGAATGATTTATCAGTACTGATAATTTGATGACGCCAACTTGAGACCTGCTAATATAACTGAAATCTGAATTATATATTCCTGTTTTTTATTTTAATTATTTAAATCTGTAAGATGTCGGACATAGTTATATATATTTAATATATTTATATATATATTATTCGGTTTGAGCCAAGTTGTTTTATGACTACATTTTATCCCCCAATCTTTATATAACGAATATAACAGATATTACTGCTATCTTCATCATAAAGAATTATTCGTTATAAGTCCTGCTGGATTAACATGCTTAATATTTATATGTGATTTAAATTCTCCAATTCATTATAAATCCCAGAAGCTTTCTGGTCACAGATGAGCAGTATGTGCGCATAAATAGGAAAACACTATAGAGTGTAATTATTAATAATCTAATTATTCATTGAGCACTTCATTAAATGTAATGAGAGATCGAGTAGATATCAGGTTCTGTTAAGATAACTAACAAGCCATAACGTAGCAACAGGAACCGGATTTGAATAATATATTTCCTGGGCAAGGAACAGTCTCCTCAGTAAGCATCATTAACTGCATGTTTTAATTAAAACCACACTACAGCAGGAGGAAGGGACGTGCTTGTCGTATAAAAGACGCATTTAGGCGCCTTCCTCACTCATTTGTAGAAATTAATATGGGTTACTCCCAACACTGCAGTAACCATGCACCTTAGTGAAAGAATGAACTAACCACGATGTGCACCGGCACATAATCAGAAAACAAGGTTTACAACTCCATGTCTTTCAGACCGTATATACTTTTGACTGCGGAGAAGTCCGGAATCGCATGGTTTACATGAAAAGAGTAAGTATGACAACTTATGAAATGTGAATTTTTTTTATTATAATTAATATAGTTTAGTATTCAAATAATATTTTTCTGTTTAAGACCATTACCTTACCTGGAGACTGTTATTAGCAAAAATTGCTTTACAGCTGTCTGATATAGTTTTATAAAACGACTTCCCTATTTAATAAAACTGTCTGGTTTGCCTGTCGGTTTATTGCATAATTTCCTACACAACTAAAATCATCTACACTCATTATACCGCGTTTCACTCTTGACAGGACAAGATTTATTCTGACACACGCATGCATAAAAATGAGAACACACTGAAGACTTATTCTTGTTTGATCGTTGCAGACTTTGCTCTGAGTTTTGGCTCAAGAGTAACATTAGCGTATGTTGAGAGCGTTTTCCATCCAAGCACGAGAACCGAAGCCATTTGTAACATCGCTGACTCCTATGAAAATACCGTCTTTTTGACCCGGGGATATGTGTATATAAGAAGGATTTTCTTTATGAAAAATATATGTATAAAGTTGAAAAAAAGGTTTTATGGAAAGCTTTCATATATATTTATAACATGCATATGTCTATGAAAAATGTGGATTTATTTTTTGAAAATAGGCATAGCCGTAATAACTACTCAAAGAAAGTAAATGCATGTTAAGTGTCGTTTCCTCAGAACGTTACTGAAATCTGAGTTCGAATAGCACAAAAGTAACTGTAGTTTTTTCTCTCTCCATTTTTTTAGCCAGAACGCGTGTTATTAGTGATACGATCAAGATTTTTGGTGTGAGTATTTTTAGTCCAAATAAAGAGAAACTGACTCCAAAGGAAACATGCACTTGAAACATTGTAATTTATGATGCTTTTATTGATATTTTTGTTTTAACCGGCCACATGTAAAGTCTAGAAGAGGAAGACTTTCACACAATAACCCTTCAAAACTAGTTCATGTAATTTCTCACATAACCCCCTCCTCTCCCCGATCAGTTGCGTTCCGCTCTAAGCAATGTTGTATGGCAGTATCGGCTATTTGTCCTGTACAAAAGCCAACACATTGAACATCACCTCTATTGATCATCAAGATCTCTTTTACAGCTCCGAACAGCATGTCAGCTCTGTGTAATATGTTTCCTGTATCGCATGATGTTTATTTCTTTCATTTCAATGACCAATAAACTTTTTTGGTCATTGAAGAATCATTTCACAATCACATACCATCAGGTTCACATTAATTCTTCGGCTCATAGCGCCACAATTCCCCTATCAGTCATTGTGGAACTAATTTTTATTGCCCCAATTTGATGGTATACTTTAATTTGAAACACCTTGTACACGCAGTAAATCCTGGATTCATTAAAAATCATTATATGATGTGTAAAAAATAATTAATTATACTGTAAATTCCTAATACGGATTATTATAAAAATACATATCAATATGACGATGTTGTATATTTGCAACAGTTTTTACGATACGAATTTCCCCACGAAAGTTATAAATCTATCATACAACAATATGAATCCTATTCTAGAGGCCAAACATGAAACTTTTTGAAGCCATTTCTGGCTTGCAATATGGAGCATAGTGGTGGTCTCAAAATGGGAGCTTTTATTCATCTACCCCCAAACGACACTATTCGGAATAACACATCCTGCTGGTAAGAGAGTGAAGTGTTATCCACTGTGAAAAGTTCAAAAGATGTGCACTTCGCAGAGAATAGTGAAGATTATCTCATGATGCATACAGCCAATATATATGATGACGATGCTATATAATTTAGATCCAAAGCACAAGTAACAAGCAGGCTTGTATTCGCTTAAAAACAATTTAAGTAGTTATGGGCATTTTGAATGCGTGTCTGGCTATTTATGACTTTGAAGAGTGGGCGTTGTACAAACAAATATTTTGGGTTTTTTGTATATTATCAAAGAGCGATTACTTATATTTATGACATAACAGCATTTTATTCTGAATAACTCTAATTTATAAAAATATGAATAAGAAAAATAGAATATGAATGTTTTTAACATTAAAATCTTATTTCTAAGCTTGCTAACTAAGTGCAGTCAACCTATCGTGCATGATTTATTAATATAGGTGGACTAAAAGTTAGATAGTAAAACCTTTCTATTCCAACTAATTTGAGGCATCCGATAGGTAGAATGGTAATATCACTCCAGACAGGTGGAATCCATCTGCCATCTAAAAGCATTCACACGTCAATGTTCACGGTAGAATAGGCCACAGCTTGTTGTTTGAGGAGCGAAGATCTCATCTAATCGATCGATACTGGCAAAACTTTGCTTCAGAAATCGCTATATAAACAATTCTCTGTACTGTACGCTCACCCTTCAGAGAACTTTAGAGGGGGAGGATAAGGGGGATTAACAGTTTTAAAAAGATTAATCTCACAATTAAAGTTAAATCTTTGAATTAATTATAATTGTGAGATTAATGTTGTTAAAACTGCTAATAAAATGATAGGCTGTACTCAGTTATCAACTTGTGAGCGTGGTGCCCAGAGCAAAGTTTCGAGAATGTTGTAATATTTTACCTTCTTCGTTTGGAAAGACTTGAGTTTGAATCCTGTTCAGTACAAGGAACCATATAGACGTTTTAACGGAATGTGCATTAAGTTGATTTGGTCTATAGAAGTATTTTAATTTATATTGCCTGATGTATGCTTGAAGTATTTTAGGTAAAAATGCTAACAAAGATGACTTATGTTTATGCACATAGTAGAAAAAAATCTGTTTCAAAAAAGTTTACGTATATATATATATATATATATATATATATATATATACTTATTAACCTAATATAATCAACTTTATAGTTGTAGACTGATCGAGTTAAAACATCAAACCGTTCTTTGCAAATTACATCCCTACTTTTCATACTTAACGTGACTGGTATTTTGCTGATTAAAAACAAAACTGATATTACTTTTATCACAATTATTACTTTTTAATTGATATTCGTTATCCAAATAGTTATTCCACTAAATAATAACAAAGTGAATTAATTTAACTGTATTTTAATTTACCTGTAATTATTTACTTTCAATTAGTTTAAAATTAATTTATTATTCTGTCATATACGTCTGCCTAAATTTTATTTGTAATTGCAGTTTGCTCATTATATCTATTAAACTGTAAAACATGCGAAAACGTTTCCAAGATTAAGAATTTTAATTAAGATATTTTAATATAATTTCGTCAAACTCTATTCATACAAAGCATGTGTGAAACACAAAAAATTTCTAGGCAGTGGGTGATTCAGAAAATCCCAATAACAAAACATTCTAGATGCAGAGAGAAAGTCTGTTGTTTGCATTTCTATGTTTATAGGAGAAGAAAATCCATTTTAGGAATTTCGAGTTTTAATCCAGCCGTTCTCTTACCTTGCCTTGAGGCCTTCATACGAAATCGCTGAGCTTTATCCGAACGAATGCATCTTAAAAAAAAAAAAAAGAGAGAACAAAAGATGAGGATGGCATCTGTCTGTAAAAACTGAGACCAACTCAGTATGGCTTCCAATATTGCTGTTTACTAAAACGCTTCCCAAGAGGCTTCAAACTAATTACAGAATACAGCCTACTCTTACTGCTGTTGCATGTAGAATAAAGAATGATGCTCTCAGTAATTTATTTTCATAATCCATTTATCTATCTTTCTTTCGCCTATTTTTTTTTCTTTGTTTTCATCGAATATCGGAACATAATATAAATCGAAAAGCAATTAGACTCTCCTGTCTGGATGCAGTTCGAAAAAAAAAAACGACTGCTTTAACATAAACTGATCAATACTTTTAAATTTAAATTTTAAATACGAAGGACGGATGATTTAGCAAAAAATAAGTATTCCACGTACCGCTTTAAATGAATCAGACAGTTCAATAAATATACATCTGGAATAACTCTGGTTGTAAATAAACAAATCTGAGCACACTGTACCTAATCTGTTTGATATGCAATTCCTGTCGCGTGAGCTAAAACGTGAAATATTTCAAAAGCGTTATCTTTACTGACTTCTGACACGGAATTTTCATTACGGACAGCAGACACTTGAATAATCGATAACTATCGTGAGAAAGAAAAGTGACGTGTACGTATTTAATGCATGCAGGGCAATTAGCACAGATAAAAATCTGAGATAAAACAGGAAGCATCATTTATCAGATTTTGATTGAGTTTGGAACAGAGACTGTTTTTAATGAATCTTAAGTTTTTAAAATTTACTCTGCTCCAAACTTTAGCATAGTTAAAAACATGCAACCCGTATGTTCGAATAGCAAGTTATTCGTGAACTGGTTTATCTAATTAAAGAATGTGGCTGGCACATTGTTTAATTCAATGGTTGAGAAGGTAATACTCAACCTTTGAAATTCCTAAAAAGTTATTTTGGATTTGCAGCCAGCATTCTCATTTTGTTTTGGCTCACAATTTTACATTTGACATTTTCTTTTAATGATCTCTTCACTTGTTATTCTTGTCAAAGTTTCCACTTCCATCTTCTTGTTTCACTTCAAACTTATCTGGTTAATAAACAAATTACGTTCATAGTTGTCACCTACTATAGCTAAATTTCCTAATTATAATGTTATTATACCTGCTAAAAATGAATATTCCTTAATTACGCTTTCCAAATATCGTAACAATATCTTCGAGAGTTGTTTATTTATTTTTTAATTTAAAGGCTAAATTTGATAAATCTTTCGAAAATATCTACTCTTACAGGCAAGCGTAATGAAGAGAATACAAATGTATTTCATTTATATATTTTTATTAATATATAGCAAAAAGCACTGAAAATCTATATACGAGTATACAGCCTATACAAACTATATATATATATATATATACAGTATATATATATTTTTTTTTTAACTCGTCACAACAACGGTGTATGTTGACAGTTTCATCCCATAGTATCTGATGTGGAAAATATTCATCATTTGAGTTCGCTGAAAATAACACATGACTGGACAAGGCACTGATTCGAGTTCTGTTGTAGGTAATGTCTCTCTAGTGTTCCTTTCAACGGAGTTCCATAGATTTCTCCGTTTGCATCCGAAGTATAGCTTACCGCAAATGCAAAGAATCTTATAATCACCAGGATATTTAAGATTATTGTGTTTAGTTTTAGGACGACTTAAGATGGAACGAAGTTTAGGAAGGGTTGTGAAGAACGACTTGATATTATATTTCTTCGGAATTCTAGCCAATTTTGGAGATAAAGAACTGATATGATGCAACGAAATGCTTCTCTTAGAAGTAGTGGTGTCTGTATATCGTCATGGATGAGGATCTGAACAGTAATCTGTTCAGATGTATGAACAGTAATCTGTCTAGTTTTCTTAGAGTATCCATTAAGTTTAAATATAACTTGAAGATGTTTAAGTTCGTTATGAAGTTCCTCATCCAACAGAACGGACCGAGCTCGGTGACCTAGAGTGGAGATGATACCCAACTTCTGTGGAGAAAAATGGTATGAGTCAACATGAAGGTACCTGTCCGTATGTCTGGGTTTTACGGGAAAAAAAATTTGAGATGTTCTGCCATCCGGGTTCCTTTGATATCTAAGAATGCGATAGAGCTATCAACTTCCAATTCAGATGTGAACTTAATATTCGAGTGTACATCATTAAAATGTTCTTGAAAGAGTTTGAGGCTATCTAGACCATGTTCCCAGATAAGGAAAACATCATCGATGTAGCGAAGCCATATCTTTGGTTTTAAGGGAGAGGATGAAATTGCTTTTTCTTCAAAATTCTCTAGATAAATGTTTGCAAGAACAGGAAACAAAGGATTTCCAATCGCAAGTCCTGAATTCTGTTTATAAATGGAGTCTTCAAATTTAAAATAATCATAATTAACGCAGTGTGACAGTAATGCGAAGATCTTCTTTGAAACTTAGTTCTTTAAAAGAATAAGAACTTCTACACTGGGGATATTAGTGAATAAAGACACTACGTCAAAACTAGCCATAGTAGCCGAGTTAGTGACTGGAAAGTTTTTAAGTTTCGATATAAAGTCTGTTGTATTTTTAATAAACGAAGTAGATATTCCGGTAAAACATTTCAGAGAAGATGTAAGAAATTTTGACTGGTTGTAAGTCGGAGAGTTGATACCCTCTGATATAGGTCGAAAAGCAATATTCTCCTTATGAATTTTAGGAAGACCATACAATCGTGGGATTAGAGAATATAGTGATCGGAGAGAAAGATTTACATTTCTAGGTAATTCTGATGTCGAACTTAATAGATTATTGGTCCGGTTGTGGAGTTCTCTGGAGGGATCTCTGTCAAGAAGTAAATAGGAATCAGAACGTAATAATTCAAAGATCGTCTGGCGGTAATCCGTTTTGTTTAGGATTACTGTAGCATTACCTTTGTCTGCCGGAAGGATTATGATGTCTTTATTCTTTAATGTTTAAATGTTTGAGAGCCTGTCGTTCAGAAGGTAGAATGTTATCTAACGAAGGTCTAGCACTGTTATAGGCAAAAATAGACTCAATTCGGAGTAAATTTGCATCCCAAGCGAAAAGGAGAGTGCAGCCTTTTCAATCTTTGTGAGAAACAATTTCTTACGAATAGATTTCGGGGATACAACAAAATCAGCCCTCTTGAGAGAACATTTATTTCAGCGGGTCAGAAGATATGGGAATATTTATTTATAACTATTTTGTTTTGAATGAGGGATGGTTTGGTGAAAGAGGATTGTTCTTGTTTTCTTTATTTAGAAAATTAAATTTCCTGATTAGTTTTTGTTTGTTGTCGTTTTGGGAACTAGAGGCCAAAAGGTCAAGAGGGCTAAATTTTGTTATATCACCGAAATTTATTCCTAAGGAATTGTTTCTCACAAAGTTTGAAAAGGCTTCCTCTCTCCTTCCCGCCTTCTGTTTTCATAAAACCCATACATACGGACAGGTACCTTGATGTTGACTCATACTATTTTCCTCCACAGAAGTTGGGTATCATCTCCACTCTAGGTCACCGAGCTCGGTCCGTTCTGTTGGATGAGGAACTTCATAACGAACCTTAAACATCTTCAAGTTATATTTAAACTTAATGGATACTCTAAGAAAACTATAGACAGATTACTGTTCAACCCTCATCCACGACGATATGAAGACACCACTACTTCTAAGGGAAGCATTTCATTGCATCATATCAGTTCTTTATCTCCAAAATTGGCTAGAATTCCGAAGAAATATAATATCAAGTCGTTCTTCACAACCCTTCCTAAACTTCGTTCCATCTTAAGTCGTCCTAAAACTAAACACAATAATCTTAAATATCCTGGTGTTTATAAGATTCTTTGCATTTGCGGTAAGCTATACTTCGGATGCAAACGGAGAAATCTATGGAACTCCGTTGAAAGGAACACTAGAGAGACATTACCTACAACAGAACTCGAATCAGTGCCTTGTCCAGTCATGTGTTATTTTCAGCGAACTCAAATGATGAATATTTTCCACATCAGATACTATGGGATGAAACTGTCAACATACACCGTTGTTGTGACGAGTTAAAGAGACGAATATTAGAGTCTAAGGAGATAGTTATCAATCCCGTCTATATTAATATCAACCTAAGCTACAGCCTACCAGACTCTTACAGCTCCACCATTCAATATTGGCGCTCTCGAGACCTTATACGCGCGCATGTGCATAATAATGCAGTCAGAGTTCATTCTTCTATTTAAACTCTAGCCTTTATTCTTTTCAGTGTTGGATACGTTACTTTGTGTTTTAAAAAAACTCTAAGAAAACAATTCCTTTAGATTGGCTACCGGTATTTATATGTTTATCTCATAGCTGATGAAGTCTAGATTTAGACGAATCTAGTAGTGTATTTAAAGTTTTTTTATTTAAGCTCGGTTCAAGTCATTAATAATTTTTTAAAATATGTTATCGAACCGAGCAAATCTTCAATCACACACACACACACACACACACACACACACACACACACACACACACACACACACACACACACACACACACACACACACACACACACACACACACACACACACACACACACACACACACACACACACACACACACACACACACACATTAAATACATTTATATCCTCCTTTTCTAGTTGTTGACACAGTTTTCAAAAGTCATAGCCGTGATTCCCGAATCTGAAACGTTAGCTTAGTTTCGAATAATATTCTTCTCCTAAAGGAAACAATTATTTAATTTACATTTCAAAAGATTAAACAACATGATTGAACAGGTGAATAATAAACCGATTCAGTATTTCCTATACGATGTTGTCTATAAATTACTTTTTATAGCTTTTGTTATAAAACTATTGTTAGAATTATGATTATCCTTTCAGATAGCAAACCAATTAATTTACAAAATACACTCCAATGTAATTCCTATAGATGTTTCTGACAATATGCGCAAACGGAAACAGTTTTTAATATATACATGTGTACTTCTTTAGTCATTTATCGAAATAAACGTTACTAGTTCTTTTCCCAACAAACTTTATTGAATTAGTCAAACAATAAAATGGCTTATTTTATCTTTGGCGCAGAAATGATAACTTCTCTCCAGCCTGTTATTGTTCTCCTGTCGGATTATCTGGGTTATATTACTTTCATAAATAATGAGAAATCCACTTGCCGTAAGAAAACAATGCATATTTATTTGAAGATTGAGCTCTTTACAAATAGAGTATAGTGTTAAATAAATGAAACATTCTAAGAATCAATTCCCATTGTAAATGTGATTATTTGTAAGTAAATATTAAAATAAGGGCTTCTGGAAGGTGAAGGAATTGCTTTTAAAACAGACCAATTATCTTATTACCGTAAACCAGTAATCATTTATTCATTCATCAATACAATACTTTATTTTAAACAATAACTTTGAAGATTCTCACCAGAGTAAGCATATAATATTAAAGAACAATAATAAATATACTCTGTAGGTTAAGTAGTCTCTATTACCCATTACATAACCAAACAAATGGTAGGAAAAATTTCGCGTAAATCATTCAGAGTTTGGATGCTATTTTCGTCATATCAAAAATGTTCTTTATCCCCATTTATAGATTAGTTTCTTGAGAAAAGCCTCTTTAGACAAAGAAAAGTCATTTTATTCTGAAAGCAGCGTATCGATATTATCTAGATCCTGGAGGTAGTGTAAAATTTAGAACAATAAAATAATAAGTATTTCCGAAATAAAGTTTTATACATACTGAAACTGATATGATTCCAAAGAAACCATCCTGATAATGATATAGTACTTTTTCTTGTTCATGATAATATGCTGAACTAGAATTCAGAATACAGTATTTAAAAGTAGTGGTGTTCAGCAGGTTATCACTGAGCTACACATAGTAGCATGCTTCGTTCTTGGCAATGCGTCACGTTGTAGAAAGAAAGAAAGAAATACCTGTTCCCTAGGACACACAGACACATAACTTCAATATTCAGCTTAGAGAGTAAACATGAAATAATTTTATTATAGAGAGAGAGATTAGAGCCTATAGAGACTATAGAGCCTCTTGTTGCCTTTCGCTCGCTAATCCCAATATTTCAACGAATTTAGGAAGTATTCTCTCTCTCTCTCTCTCTCTCTCACTCACTCACTCACTCACTCACTCACTCACTCACTCACACACAGACACACACATGCGAATCTTAATAATGGTTAAGCGAGAAAGAGAGAGAGAGAGAGATTTTCTGTTCAATTCTTTTTTAAGAAAAGATGTGATAACCAGTGGGGGAAAAAAGAAATGCAATTAAATTTTGTGTTGGATGATAAATTGATTAATTAAGATTGATTTTATTTTATCGATTTTATATATATATATATATATATATATATATATATATATATATATATTGGCTCTTTAATAATAAACGTTTTGTAAGAAATGTTTCTTACTTCGTAAGGAGTTTTTAATGGTGGTTTTTCAAAACGTTTGGAACAACAGCTTTCGGAATATTTACAGTTATTATTTACTTGCTCCTAAAGTCCAAACAAGCGTTTGCGCAAGTAACTGTAAATATTCCGAAAGCTGTTGTTCCAAAAGTTTTGAAAAAGCACCATTAAAAACTCCTTACGAAAGTGAGAAACATTTCTTACAAAACTTTTTTTATTAAAGAGCCAAAAAGATTTACCATTTTTTAGAAGGAAAACATCTTGAATGAATTGTGTATTTTTATGAAGAGTTTGTCTCTGTTGTTAATGGACAAAAACTTGACTTCAGCCAATAAAAAACATAAAACCCTGCAACCTTGCTTATGAGAGACGACAAGATCTTCAGTTGAAAAACACTTGAAAATGATGAGAGGTTGAAAGAAAATACAATTAAACCATACATAAGTTACTTATGAAATAACAAATCCCATTTTAAGTAAATGGTCAGAATTTAGAATTTGGAATTTAACATTTAGAAAAGAGAATGAATATGAAAGAAATTAAACTTTACTTCTCGGATATGCTAAAACTCAAGTAATTATTTTGCCCCCGCAGATCTTCAGAAAAAGACGCCAACAGAATACATAAGGCATTATATGCCTCCTTGAAGATAGATTTAATGCTTAAATAATGATTTAATGTCAGATTCTTCAGTCGAAGCAAACGAGTTTTGAGTTTTTGAATACGACAAGTTAAAGTGTGAATCTGACATTTCCCCTATACTCACTTGGTTTAATTTATTGACGATTTATTGATTTCTGATGGTTAGTCTGGAACTTCTGGTAGAAGCTATACATCACTGCACCAAACCAACAATTGTGACAAGGTTATTTATTTAAATGCATTAACTCTAAAGTACATTTCAAAGTTTTAATAAAAATATACATACAACAATGTAATAGTTTCGTATTTATCAATTGAACAAACAAAAGTAACAAATATCGTTGGGACAAATGGACCCATGGAAATCATAATATAAAAAGGTCTGCATGTTTAAATCTTAGAAGTAGAATGCATTAACTAGTAGTTGGAAACATTCCGTCACCGTCGTGATATAGAAAACTTCGATCTAACTATGGGATGAAAAGGGAAAGAAATTAAATTAAATGGAATAATACATTCTTCACAGGTTACAAGTCGATGAAAACTGCATTTCAGCTGGGTGAATTATGATAAACATTAAAATAATACTTAAAAACTATTGGTTAAGAACTTCGACAAACATGTGTTTGTAAATACCTAGCGACGTCATACCTTTGATTACGCAGTTATCTATTGGCATTTAGTTTACAGAGAATCATATATTCCATGGCAGGGATTGTTTCGTAATTGGTTTGAATAAAATGAACGATATAGAACTAAAATATAAACTTCTGTGTTAATCTGGTAATAATTGCAGTTTTAAATATTTGAAGAATGCCTTAACACATTAGCGCATGCTCAATGATAATATACGTTAACCTATTATTGCTGGGCGAATGTATTTGGGTATAGAATGTAATTACTTTTTTTTTTTTTCAAATCTTCAAAGTTTGCCGAAAAGTATCATACATACTTTTCGGCATGGTTGCCCTACTTCGTTTGACAACCAAACCAAATTTTTAAATAAATTCGTCTTGCAAATTAAATTGTGATAAATAAAACAAAAATGTCATGCCACAAATGAGCTTTGAGTTGTTGTATCATGGAACTCAAACATATCAGTGCAGCTGTTTGAAAGATTGCGCTGTTAATAACTCCGCTTTCTGCGACATCAGTATCAGTTTAAAGTATTAATTTTGGAAAACCTATGAGCAGTCAGACATGATAATTTATTTAATAGACTTTCATCGAATGTATGATGCTCATTATTTTCTTTAAGCGAGCATCAATATACACAGAATCCACAATAAAAGTTAATCAAAGTCCACGATACTCGCATAATTATAATATTGGGATAATTAAATTCTGGTGACAATTTTATCTTCATGAAAGTTCAAATTTCTGGATGTTATCTCTGGACATGCTGAAATGTTAGCTAGATAAGCCCAGAATTTTTAATAATGTTACAATGATGTTAACACAACTGTGATGAATGAAGCCAAGAGAGGTATGAAAATGAATCCCTCTACACAAAGGGAATTAATATTTTCAAAAAGTCTCCGAAGGGCCTTAATTGAGACCTTTGTGAAATTTTATCTTTTGTAGAAATTCTTTTGTTCGAATCCCATCTACGTTGCGAACAAACGTTAAAAACTTTATTCACATCGCGAAAGTAAAAATAAAATAAAATAAAAGCAAAAAATATTATTTTCATCCAGTATTTCTCTTTACATTAGCTGAAGAATTTGCCCAAAGATTTCAAATATTTAAATCTCTGGGCAATATTCAACCGTAGATGTTTTTATTTATGGTATTTTAAAAATGTATTTCATAATAATAAAAAAATAGGAGGCAAACTAATTACATAATAAAAAGCTATTAGATCACGTCAAGACAAAAGTAGATCTAAAAAAAAAAACGGAATTCTGTCAATATGCTCAGAATAATCAAAAAAAGGTGAATTCTAGCTGCCTGATATTGAATGTTCTAAGAGAAATATTACATAAAAATATTCCAAGTATTTTACTTCAGTGTTGTTAATCTACTGTTAGAGTTCATTATTAACAATAACGAAGTAGTTAGTAGTCACGTTTCTTCTAGTAGTCACGTTTTTCTTCTCACAAGACAGACAAACGAACCAGAGAATACACTCATTCCGGATGGAGGATGCCTTTCATCGCCGTGTTGAACATGTTGCTTATTAGAGAATTGAACAAGTTACTATATGTTTGGTCTCCGACGCAAGGGTTCCAGATCTACTCTACCTTCTACTAGCATGTAGTGCGGGTATAATCCTTTCATGATATACGAAATATGCTGTGGGAACCAGACCCTTACCTATTCAAAGTTATAGTAGTAGGCGGTCTATTGAATAATATACAGGAACATACCTGAAAAGCCACTTGATCGGGTACTAACTAGATAGTAAAAATTCTTGCTGTCAATAAAATCCATCTTTGTGAATGTTTGCGAATCTCTTACCTCTTATTTTAGCGATCTACATGCGACATTGATATTTTATAAATTTCGTGACCTTTCGAATAGGGATAAATTAATTTTTTTTTTCAAACAAACTTTTTTTTTGTATTCAGAAATAGGGATTTTTGAATTAGTAACCATTGGAAACTTTTTTATTGAAATTCCTTATCTTAAAAAGACTTAAATAAATGTATAAGAGTGAAACGAAAAAATATATGAAAATGTTCAAACTTTAAGGTTTTATCCCATCAAAAGTGAAACCCATCATTCCCAAAAAGGATTTAAATCGATGAGCAGTTCCTTACACCACTTGTTTCTTGTACGACCCACAGGCTGCATCACATGACCATTATTTTTGAATCACTGTCTTAGTCTTAATGCTTTCCTAATAAACATGCAACAGAGGTTATAAATATGCATGCGTGATCCGAATTTCATCATGGTAGGGATATAGCAATACCATTACAGATTCATCATTGACTGATAGAAATGTACGGAGTACACAGGTTTTTATTCTTCAGCACACCATGCTTTTCAGAGTAACAATGTGCTGGTGTAACGCCTTTGCTAACGACAGAACAGATAGAAGACGAGTAACAGTCTGCAGCACTACACAAACTGTAGCGTGAATTCTAATCTTCTCACAACACAATTCTGATTCGTGATTTGACGGAGATCTAAATCACAGCGGTTCAACGATCACCTACCTAGCAAACAATTTACACTCGACTGCATGTTATTGTCTGTCATTTCATGGTTTCTACGCCGGGATTTCTTCTACATGAAAAAGCGGTATATATTAAAGCCAACTTATATGTTATACATACATCTAAGAGAGAGCTTCACGTAATGGTGCTTGTTACATTATGTTATGAAACACTCATAATACTCCTGAATCTCGATTGTAGAGATTTCATGAAAAAATGCACAGAATTAAGAGTCACTGTGTCTCATATTAGTCATAATGGTTAAATTTGTAAAGGTAATTGGGTATATGTTTGTCCTAGTTGTTGAATACGTACATAACACCTTCGTTTGGGCTGCCAACAGTCTATTTGAATTCTACTGTGACATGGATATTTGTGAAAGTCTAAAGATATTCGGTGATTTTTATGGCAGGTGTTATAATAACAGTGGCACTTGCTTATCAAAGGCTTTCACTGACAGAATAAATGAAATCCTGCTCTCAATTCTTCAGAGATCTACAAGTATTTGATAAGTCAAATTTACCATTCTATAAACCTGAGACTATTTGCAAATCCCATGGCATAGTAAGTGTAACTGGGAATATAATTCGATCTTAAACCTAACGATATCGGGCAAGAACGCTGGAGCCATCCATTTAAATGTATGAGAGTCCATACTTTATAACCATACTATAGGCAATCCTCCCTGATAATACATTTCTGTAATGTTTTCACATAAATTAGTTAAGTTGCATTAATCAATATTACTGTTTTTTTACAAGTTCAATCGAATTTTAACGATGTTCTTATATTATATATCATTATCGAAATTTAAAAAAATAATAATAATAAAATACAGCTTGCTCATTACTATTATCAATTACTATGCCAGTTGTTATTAGCTTTTTAAGTTCCTTAACCTTGGACTAAACATTTTTGTCATATATTTTAATTCAAAAAGATCAAAAATAGACAATTTCTTTAAAGGGAACTCAAGTCCTAACAGAAAAAATAAGAAACACGAAACAGGGTGCATATGGTGTAAAGAAACAGAATATGCAGAACTCACTTTATGTTAAAACAATAAGAAGAAAGACAAGAAAAGATATAAGATATTTTAGCATAAAAATAATAAGAACGGCAATAGAAAATAATATTAAGGAAAAAAAACCTTGATAATGCAAGAATCGCTATATGACAGGTGTATAAGTTAAATTTAATACTGATTACAAACCTGTTGATTATAGTTACATTTTATCAAGAATTATATGCATATAAAGAGAAAATAATAGAAAACAACAATGTAGAAGATGATATCAAAAACTATGAATCAAAGACAATTACAAAAAAAAAAAAAAATTAAAAAAAAAAAAAAAATATATATATATATAGTTTTATGAAGAATTAAATGACTAGAACCGAGATTTAAGTAAAAAGGTTTTAATATAAACACACTACTAGTTTCGGTCTGTAACAGCCTTCTTCAGGTGACATTATAAAAGAAAAAACACTAAACATTAAGGGTTAAAAGACTATGAACAATACAGACAGTCTTTATACATAATTAGCATGAAAACGTTGTAGTTGTATTTGAAGCTGTTCTTTCGTTTGTTGCATTGTTGGGAGAGTGCGTGTTTGCTGCATCACGTGAACGCCAGTACATGATTACAGCTGAATGACTATCTGGGAGGTTGTAGCTTAAGTTGTTATTTAGATGAACAGGATTGAAGATGATTTCTCTCGATTCCACAATTTTTCTCTCTATTTCGTCACTGCAACGGAAGATGTTTGTAGATTTTTCCCAGCAGGCTTTGTGACTTTTGTTATCATCATTAGGATTAGCCGAGAAAAGGATATGACTTGATAATGCACTCTCTCGCTGTCTCTTGTAAGTAATGTCTCTCATGTGTTCTTCCATATGCATTTCGACAGATTTGTCTGTCTGCCCGAAATAAGGAATATCGCAGTGACGAAATAGAGAGAAAAATTGTAGAATCTAGAGAAATCATCTTCAATCCTGTTCATCTAAATAACAACTTAAGCTACAACCTCCCAGATAGTCATTCAGCTGTAATCATGTACTGGCGTTCACGTGATGCAGCAAGCACGCACTCTCCCAACAACTACAACGTTTTCATGCTAAGTATGTATAAAGTATGTCTGTGTTGTTCATAGTCTTTTAACCCTCAATGTTTAGTGTTTTTTCTTTTATAATGTCACTTGAAGAAGGCTGTTACAGACCGAAACTAGTAGTGTGTTTATATTAAAACCTTTTTGCTTAAATCTCGGTTCTAGTCATTTAATTCTTCATAAAACTATGTATGTTAACCGAATCAATGATCATTCTGTCATATATATATATATATATATATATATATATATGACAGAATATATATATATACACACACACACACACACACACACACATGCATACATATATATATTTAGGTGAGTTTCATCACCTAAAGCACAGGAAGGTTTCAGAACTTCCTTCTCAGCTTTAAATCATTTACAAAATAATCAAGTAATGGGAAAAAAATAATATAATATACCAATTTCTTCAGCTTTCAAAGATTATGAATAAAACATTTGATTATATCGCCCTACGTAAATTGTGCTTGAAGCTTTAAAATATATAGGAGTAGACGATATTTATATTAACGTATTAAGTCATATATATGAGAAAGGATCAAGGGAAATAACTTTAAATGGAAAAGAAAAAGAAAGAAAAATAAAAAGAATAGTCAAGCAGGATGACTCTATCTCCCAGAAATTATTCGGTACAGCCATTAAATATACCATTAAAAAACTGAACTGAAAGAAATGATTGTATATTGATTTAGAGAACTTAAATAATCTCGATATTCGTTGATGACATCATGCTAATAGCAGACATCACCAACAAAAAGTAGAACACATGGTTATTGAATTAAATGAAGTAAGCTTGTAGGCCTACAAATAAAACTGTATGGTGAAAATACTCTGGAACGAAAACAAATCGAAATAAATCGACATAGATTGAAATAGTAAGTTTTCTTAGATATTTTTATAAACAACCATAAACTTGATAATGCAATTTCAGATAAAATAACAACATTAAAGCAACTCAGGAAGTGTATTTAAATGCTTCAAAATAAAAAGATCTACAACCAGTATGCATTCCCAGGAATGACCAATAGTAGTGAGACCTGCAAGCAATTGAAAACAACACAACGAAACATTGAAAGAGTCATTTTGAGAATAACGCGGTAATAAAAGCCTATAAATGGCGTTATGTAGGGTATGTGATGCGAATGTCTGAAGTGAAGCAGTTCTCTACTTAAGTGAGCCTTTTTTTTTCGGTATACGTAGAAACATAGGAAAAGGAGAAAATCATGTGCTTCTATTCAATATACATCGATAATTCGGATGTTTTAAATTAAAACGGATGTTACGAATCTTTAAGGTATAACAGGGAAAAAAAAAAAACAGAAAATTTCTCACTTACACTTCAGCTTTCCTTAAGAAATAATTAGATGAAAGGTTGCAAATTTTACAACAAAAGAAACAATTAATCCTCTAAGAAACTGCTTTTAGAAAGTATTAAGCGATTTTATTTTACATGATCATAACTGTGATTCTTTTATATTTGGTGACCGGAGCTTTTTTGAAATATTGATATTTTTATTGATATTGATATGTTTTTTGTTTTTTTTTTAGTTATCAAACACTGTTTTTTAACTAGACAATTTATAAATACCACTTCTGCTTCTCGAAATTTCACATTGTAAATATTAATAAATTAAATGCAATTTATATATATATATATAAATATATATATATATATATATATATATATATATATATATATATATATATATATATATATATATATATATATATATATATGAAACACTCGTTTTGCAACCATAATACAGATCCCTCGAAGCCATAGTAACTTTGTCCTCAATTCCGAGTAACTTGTTTCTGTAGACTGTCGGCGCTCTCTCTCTCTCTCTCTCTCTCTGGTCTGTTTGACAGTTTTGCAGACGGCAGAAAAAACAAGTCTCTGGAAAAATGACAAAAAGCACTTTCTCCTGTATGGGAGTCCAGCTAATATCTTCAACTAAAAATGTTTTTCAACATTGCTCGTACTATAGTCCGAATTCAAACTAAAGTCATTCCGACAAAGTGCTGTCGCTAGAAATTGTGATGAGATGGCGTTGGTACAAATTATTCATGAGCAAAAATCAAACTAGTTGATATCAAAAGTTGCTAACCAATTTTAAAAGTCTTTCTAATTAGAAAACTTGTACCGTCCTAAGGAATTTTGTAACACTTACAAAAATAGAATACAATAGTAGATGAATATTTTAAAATCAGCACAGAGGAATCAAAGTCTAAAACTAGAACATTTTGTCTTTTAACAACATATTCGAATGCCAGGTGTATTGCTTTGAGAAAAGAACGTTCTTCTATTTATTTCTGCTTTCAACTAAATCCAGATAAACAAAACAGCTTTAGCTAAAACAATTATGAGGTGTTTCATTGAGTCCCGAATGGGATTAGAAATAAAGTTTTTTGCAACCGAAGGACACTCGGATTCACTTATAACATGTGCATATATGACCTTCCTGCACTACAAAAACATTTATAATATGTACATTATTATATGTGCCATAACATATATAAAAAGTGGATAAAATGAAATAATATCCATTTATTAATTGATTTATTTAATATTAATTAATTAATCATCAATTAATTAATCATTAATTAATTAATTATTAATTAATTAGTGATTACTTAATTAATTAATTAATTAATTAATTAATTAATTAATTAATATCCATTTATTGTTTACAGTCACATTATATAACTGAACAGTTTTTCAAAAAGCCTGTTCTCTTCATTTATTCAATTAGCAGAGGAGCATGGATTTCATGCTAAATGAGACTGCTCCTCTATTAAATGATGCTTGACTGGGAATTCCAACATCAGTTTCCATAGAGAAGCTTCAAGTTAAGAAATGCTTTCAGAGTTTCGTATTACACAATTTATGGAATCAAATTCTTAATTGAACAATAATTTGAATGCCAGAATGAGTGCTTCTTATGTATAAGCCTCTCAAGAATTGTATAAACTATTTATAACAATTTCTTTTCAATTTGCCAAGTATGTGGGCACTGTTATGTAAAACTGTCTGTTGGATGACTAGAAATACTCTCTGAATGTTTTAAACAAATACCACGGTATCTTAGTGAAAAGAAGCCCTGTGTCCAAGCAACAATCGTTGGCTTCCAATAAACTACATGTTTCTAATATTTCATGGTAAGATTTGTATAAAATAAAATGTCGGTTGTATCGCAACCGAGTACAGTACTTCAAAAATAAAAATAAAAAATCAAGAAAGAAAGAAATGAAGAGAAAAGAAAAGATTAGCTGCATTCTATTAAAATAAGTTTGAAGTCTTTCATAAAAGCATAATGAAACACACAAAAAATTCAGAAGCCCTTATCGATATTCGTTAGCACATACTTATTATGGAACAAAAAAATCATTACTCAGGTCTCAACCAATACCTATGTCTCGATTATGTATAGAAAAGAAAATGAGCAATGTCCTTTAAAAAAATTATTAGCTCATGAGTTAAAATGAAATATTTGTGATACCAATTTTATCAGATTAATAAAAGCCATCTGTAATTTCGAAGCTTAATTAATTTTAGCTTTTTTTTGTCTAAATCATTTTAAAGTGGATAAACTTTTCTCTTGTGCAGTACAACTAAGAACGATTGCAACGAATCGGTAAGAAATTATTGCAAAGTTTTTGTTTTTTTAATTTTAGGAAATATTTAATCAATCTCTACACATGTACACTTTTCAAAGAAGCCAGAACACAGCTGGTGAACCGTCTTTTTTTTTTCAGTTCTTATTTTTTATCAAGCGACTTTTTGCTTGTTATTAAAACATGCTTTTTTAAAGGCATTGAAGAATATTTATAGTTTTTTTTTGTAATGAAATGTAATGCCGAATATATTTTATCTATTATCGTAGAAGAACAGTTAAGTAGTTTTTTATGTTCTATCAAATTATTTTAATTTTTTTTTTTTTTTAAATCTTTCTTTTCTAAATTTTTTGTATTTCTCTTCTAAATCTTTCGTATTTATTCAAAGTAATTATGAGACTATTTTTCTTTGTGAGAGTATTATGTCTAATCAGTTTATGAAAAAACCGATTTCGAATTATCTATCACAGTTATGCCTTTCTTATACGTTAGCTATTTGGTATGAATTAATAGACTTTTGTATAAGTTAATCCTATTTACTAATTTAATCTTCTTAAATGAAGAAAATTTTCTCAGAGTGAGTAGGTAATCGTCCTATAAATAATCAAAGCGAAAACATAAGATGCAATATGTTAGAAACAGTGTACGACTTCTCATGGTACTTAAAAATGCTATTCCGTTGATTACCGCTTTGACTCCTAGTAAATTAATAAAGAACTTTTCTATTTCCTCCTGCTGGATTTACATGCAAATAACTCACTATTTCAATGCAGACATTAAAACAATGACCATAATTATGCCTTAAACAGAAATGACTGAATGATTTCACTCATCGTTTATTAAAAGAATCCTTCGCGGAAAAAAAAAATCTCCTTTCCAAGATAGATTAGTTGCATTTTTGATTCATTATGGATTCTCCCGCTGGATAGGTAAACTTTTCATTCAAAAGTTAATTCCTTAGACATTTTTCATTACTTAGCTTGCCAAGCATTTCATGAAATTCTTGTTTTTTGTAATCCGCTCCAATGAAACTTATTATGGAATCAACTTTCAAATTTAGAAAAAATATAAAATGAGACTGCGATGTGAAGTTTCTTATAATTTTTCGTATTTAATTCATTTTTATCTGGTCTAGGAAACCCTGCTCTAGAGATTAATCATGGCAGCATTCAAACCAGAAGCCTCTTGGTTACCGAATGGATCCACTAATAATTCAGCCAAACAGGCCGGAAATTAATAACAATTCTCATCATCTGCGCACTCTTTGCCTTCCCCCTACTAACTAACTTTTCCAAGAACCTCGTTCGAATAAACGAATAAACAAAAATAATTCTAACTGGAACGTATCCCGCTCAAAATTTCAAACTAGTATCCAAAGTCTCTGTTCTCCAACAAGTAAGAAGGCATTCCAAAGTGAATGTGTCATACTACATTTGACTAGACATCAAAACTCCAGCTTCACACAGCCTACACCTCAACCTGGAACAGCTGAAAAAATCCGATTATGAAAAGACCAAATGCAAAAACTTTCTTGCTCATCAAATGGTAGTCGATCACCCATAGGACTCGCGTCAGGATCACTGAGTGCATTTTCCTTTCACGTGCCTACCTATCTTCATCCTGATTTTGTGGGATCCTAATACCACCCATACAGCTGACCACCTGGCAAGATGCTTTTCCAGCTATCGCATAGATGACAACAATTAATCCTACAATAAAGGACAGATCACTTCATTCCACCCTCCCAGTGCTTCACCAGAAAGAAATTAGAAGAACCTTGAGCAGCTAGCATGGACAGTAATACGTGATTTTTTTCTGATAATAAATTCCTATTGAGTTCTAGGATTATAAGTTTGTGTTTCGTTATAAATTTGTGTTCCAGAATTAACACGTCTTCTATACTACTCTTTTCTCTACTGGACTGATATCTGCAGTGCAGTATAGCAAGAAACCTAGAAAGCTTGTTTCGATTCTCAATACAAGTTTCAGGGGAAAAAGTGATAAAATCAGCCAAATGCTATAATCGACTTGCCCTTACTTCAGTTTCCTCAAAAATCATGGAGATTAACAGCTAACTTCTTCAGCGCCTGAAGTTCCATCATCCATTATGTAACCAGCAAATTAGATTACGAAACTCTCTCTCTCTCTCTCTCTCTCTCTCTCTCTCCACAGCGGATCTCCTAGCTGACTCCAGTAACCTACGGACACAAACTATGGAGAGGTTACCAAAACGAAATATATTCAACAAACAACTATATTGTAAAATTATATTATGTGTGTTTACTGCAAATCATCGCATGGCTAGTTCATGTAAACACAATTACATGAAAGTAACTGTGTTTACATTCATTTATTATTCATTACATTATTCACAACATTAAATTCATTCATGTAAACACAGTTACATGAATGTAACTGTGTTACATTCATTTATTATTCATAACATTACATTGATTTATATAAACGCAGTTACATGAACGTAACTGTGTTACATTCATTTATTATTCATTACATTAATCACAACAACATCACATTCATTCATGTAAACACAGTTACATGAATACACGTAACTGTTTAAGTGAGAGATGAATTTCGTCGTCTAATGTGAGACCCGAGCTCGCTTATTGGACACCTGAAGTGGCTTGAAAATCTTCTGTTTGGTCTCTAGAGCAGGGTTTTCGGATCAGGCAAAAATGAATGAAAAATACGAAAAAATATAAAAATTAAATTAAAAAAGAGCACAAAAAACCTTGCCCACCCGAGGTACTTTGTACTATAGATTTATAATTTTCTTTGCATGAGAATAAAATAAACTAAAAAAAATAATAATAATTTACAGGTTTCTTGGTATTGTAAAAGGGAACATAATTCAATAGTATTTGTTTGGTACTCGCAGAAAAATAAAAGCAAGTTTTGCTACTTTTTTGGTAAAGTAACATTAAATATTTTTGATATCTAAGTTGTATATGTATGATACTTTCCATATTATTTCCTGACCCTCCAAGGAGTCCAAGGACTCCTTGAAGGTGTCATGCAATAATAACAATAATAGCAACTGATTAAAGGAAAACTAGTGAAAACTCACTCCCTTTATTAATATTGATCCAAAAGTACAGAATATCTTATTCGCAAACAGTGGCGAATAAGTTTATTTAGGTGAATTAATTTATTTACAAGGTAGTAAAAAGTAGTTTAAAATGCATAGAGTAATAAGGATTGTTTAAAGAATTCTACAACCAAGACCATTCATTGAAATAACTCGTTTGCTATATCAAGAATGCTCTTAGAGTTTAGCTATTGATTGCTGCAACTGATTCGTGAGTAGTGTGTCATTTCGACTTTCAATGATGCTCTCAGTATTCTCTTGAGGAAAATAAGGAAAAGACATTACGTGCATCTCTTCGACTTTTTATCGCATTCGTCCTGACTTATGAAGAGAATCAATGATTTTATTCTTTCATCGATCTCGCTGCTTTTTCTCAAACTTCTTGAACCAAAACACGATCATACAACTGTTTTCTGCTTCTCCTTCGAGGTGCAGCCCAAAGATTTCTCTAACATTTGCCCTTTAGGAAACAACGATACGTATCAAATGTGTTCGTTTGACACTCAGATCTAATCTTTGAATGACATATTCGGAGAGTAAAAAGGTGTACTTTCTTTCTCTACAAGTTCTCGTTTGTGCTCCAAACACCAAATCTAACTTGGTGCAGAATTTTCCTGTCCTTTCAGTACGTATATTACGAGTCGGGTGACATCTTCTCGGTTTCTGCAAAGAAATTGAAAGAGGCCGCTGGGTGAAATATAAATGCTTTAAATTGCCTTTATTTCCACTTACGTTATTATCGATTCCCTGTAGAACTCTGAAATCTCGTACATTTATAGGAATGCAAAAGTTAGGAGAATCTTCTAAAGTTTTATCTAGGTTAGCACAATAATTCAGCAGCAGATGAAATTTATTAAATAACTTTTAACGATTGGTATCTGTTGCTTAAAACATCTTTCCATATAACGAATAATTAGACGCGAATTATATGCGTAAATAAGCAGAATTAAATAATTTCGTTTTTTCAAAGCAGAAATCCTTGAGCTAATTTTTGGAAATCGGTAGGTACTTCTCTCGTCGTAAAACTTAATTATTATGCATGATTTGTAGGCTTACCTGTGACAAGAGTGCAGAAGAAAACTATCTCAAGCTCGTGTAAGCTTAAGTGGTGTCATTAGAGTGAATTCTGTGTACCATGTTTTCCAAGTTGAAGAGATATAACAATGAATGCGTCATTGTTATATCCCTTCATCAAAGAGCTATAAATTACGGAAATGGTTAAAAAAATCGATTCCAAAGTGAACCGGAATATTTTCCTGTTCTACTGAATATATAAATTTCATAATAAAATGGTATGGAATCTTTATTGGAAAAGGTTTTGCTGAGTATTACAAAGGCTTCATCCTACATGAAAGGGATTAACGAAAAGTACAATACCATTATTTTGTCTTCTTAAATTTGAGTCGTACTTCATTTATTAATTCAAATTCGGAATGTAAATATAAGCAGTATGAGCCTCCATAGCTCAGTCGTTATAGACGAAGCCCTTTGGTTGGAAAGATCTGGGTTCGATTCCCGTGAGGAACCTTTATCTGATCTCGTTCGGCGAAAAGCGAGTTAGCCGGTCTCATACTGAGGTAGGGAGTTTTTCTCACCGGAAAAGTCGGGTTATTTGTCCCCCAGAACAGGAAAACCGGCCCCGTGAACACACTCATCTACAGACATAGGACACATCGGAGGCATAAGGCCAACACCTTATCCTCAAGACTGTTGGAGTTTGCAAGAATAAGAAAACCTCGACAACGTAAACAGGTAAAAGAGGAGAATTAAGAAAGAAAGAAAGAAAATATATATAACTGCTATGTAAAGAGTACAATTGTTGTTACAGGTGTATGTTTTATCTGTTTTGTGAAGGGTAATAATCCGGAATTTTCCTTTTATCGTTTTATCTTAGATTAAATATCTTAGATTATTCAATATAATAAAATTCATTTCTTAACATTTGACTAACCTTATACTACTTCTGAAGAAGTTATAAGCACATTCTTTAATATTTACTAAAATACATGTAGATGAAAAAAAGCATTAGATGTAGCCAAAAGTTCTAATAAAGTTTTTATTATTATTATTTTATTATTTTACGTGAATATATCTTAAAGAAGTATTCATTATAGACAGACATAAACTTTAGTACACTCGAGAATGACTAATTCTGAACTGCAGCAAGATTCGGAAACTTAACATTTCCACTAACATTTCAGGCTCAATGACGTCTCATGGCCTAGTAATTGGCTTTATGTAAAGCTAATTAATGCTCTGACAGAGCGGTTAATTCTGTGTGCATAATTTGCTATCTCTATCAACTGAGTGTATTCTCGTGTCAGTTTCCTGTTGGGCGAAAAGCACGTTTCCTGGAAGAAAAGCTTTGTCAGTTTCGTAGGTGATCAGTCAAGTCAACTATACCTTCTTCTTCTTTGAGTGCCATCTCCTATCGGAGGTCAGCGACCACCTTGGAAAATTTTGAGCGATTCTCAGCTACTCTGAGCAGTCTCTCAGAGTTCATACCAGTCCACTGTCTGATGTCTGCCAGCCAAGATTTTCTTCGTCTTCCTTGTCCTCTTCTTCCATTTATCTTTCCTTTTATAATCAGTTGAAGTATCTTATATTTTTCATTACGAAGTAGGTGACCAAGATATGCAGTTTTCCTTCTCTTTATGGTATCTAAAAGTTCATGTGATTTCCCCATTTGTTCCAGTACTTCCTGATTGGACGTTTTTGCTGTCCATGGCATTTTTAACATTCGTCTGTATAACCACAACTCAAAGGCTTCAAGTCTTTTTATTGATGTTGTTTTTAAGGTCCAAGTACAGCAGTACAGACCATACATAGCATTTAACCATGCGTACTCTAAGCTCTAAGTTTAAACTGCGGTTATATAGAAATTTCATCAAGATAAAAATTTTTCTTGATGAAATTTCAATTCTAACTTTTATTTCCATTTCTGGATTGCAATCTTCATTTAACCAGCATCCGAGATATTTAAACTTGGCCACTCTTTCTATTTGTTTCCTATTTAAAGAAAGTGCTAAATTAAGAATTGGTTTCTTACTTATCACTATGAATTTAGTTTTGGTGATATTTATTTTTAATCCCATTTTTTCACTCTCTTCATTTATTAGTTCCAAAAGATTTTGAAGATCCTGAATATTGTAAGCCAGAAGAGCTGTATCATCAGCATATCAGATGTTACTGATGATTTCACCATTTACACTAATCCCTTCCTTTCTTTCTTCCAAGACTTTTTGAAATATGGCTTCTGAGTATATGTTAAAAAGAAGAGGTGACAGCACACATCCTTGCCTTACTTCTCTTTTGATGTTAATGGAGTCTGTAATAATGTCATCAACTTGAACAGATGCCTTTTGGTTCCAATATAAGTTTTCAATGATACTGATGTCTTTACCATCTAATCCAATTCTTTTTAATAGTACAATCATTTTAGCATGTTGGACTTTGTCAAATGCTTTCTCGAAGTCGATGAAGCAAATGAATACTTCCTTGTTTTGGTCAATACATTTTTGAAATAAGATCTGAGAACATAAAAGGGCCTCTCTTGTTCCCAAGCCGTTTTTAAAGCCGAATTGGGTATCACTGATGGTATCTTCACATTTTCTGTATATTATTTTTTGAATTATTTTCAGAAACATTTTGAGAACGTGACTCATTAGGCTGATCATTCTATAACCATTACAAGTTTTCGCATTTACTTTTTTAGGTAGCATGATGAAGATAGACTGTAACCAGTCTTGAGGGATTATGCCTGTATCGTAGATCTTATTAAATAGCTTTACTAATATGTTAATGTTGTCACCTTCTAATAACTTTACTATTTCTTCTTGTATTCTATCTGGTCCTAGGGCTTTACCATGTTAGATGAGTTATAATCAGTTGAAGTATCTTATTCACCTCTACCTTCTACCTATGATCTTAGAATCTTCTACCTCTGATCTTAGAATCTTAGAAGATCTTAGATCTTAGAAGGCATGGGCCTTCCATATGTTCATAAGTATATTCTGGGTTCGGTCTGTTATCAGTAAAGAGTTCTTCTATATATTTCACCCATTCTTGTATTTTGTCATTCTTTTTGGATATAATTTCTCCCTTTTTGTTTCGAAGGATACAGAATTGTTTTTTCTTACATATACCTGAGGTCTCTTTCATCTTTTTGTGTAGATTAAAATGGTCATGCTTTTCCTGTAGAATTTCTATTTCTTTACAGTTTTCATTCATCCAGATTTCTTTCGCTTCTTTGATCTTGTGTTTAATAATTTTCTGAACCTCTGTATATTTTGTTGGATTATGATTTTTATATGATCTGCGTTGATCCATGAGAGAAAGAATTTCATCAGTCATCCAATCTTTCTTTTTTACTGCTCTATTAGGACATAAGGTATTGGTACATTTCTCTATGAAGACAGATTTCAATTTGTCCCACGATTCATCAACCCTCATGATGTCATCATTCTTGATAAGTGCTAGCTCTTGATTCAGATCTTGACTCAATTTGCTTCTTATCTCTGTGTTTTTTAATTTTCCCAAATCAAACCTTTTTTGTTGATGTTTCTTAAGTATAGCTTTCAGCCTAAGTTGTAACTCTGCCATCAGTAGGTTATGATCAGAAGCAATATCTGCACTAGGATAGGTTTTTGTACTCTTTATGGAACTTTGAAATCGTTGATTAATTAGCAAGTAATCAATTTGGTTTCAGACTATATTCCCATTATTATCCTGCGGTGATCGCCAAGTATACAATCTTCGAGGCGGTAGCTTAAAACATGTGTTTGTAATTATTAGCTCCTCTTCCTGGCAGAATTGAAAAAGGCGGTCACTCTCTCATTTCTTGTGCCCAGTCCATGTTTGCCAACTACATCTCCACTTCTACATTTCCCAACTTTAGCATTGAAACTACACCTTAAAATACCTTTCAAATTTCTTCTCGTCCTGTAAGTGATTCAATCCGGATTTTTACAACTAAGTTTAAAATTATATCACTGCGAACAGAATTAATACATAATTAGTTCGTGACCTTGATATTTCAGTTTATGACCAGAGGATGATAATCTGAAAGGATACTTGCACTTTCAACAACTATAAGCTGTATGTCAGCAAGCATTTTATTTTCGCTTCTTTCATGCTCTGAAATAATGTAGTTAAATTTATTGTATATTATGATTTTCACCGCTTTTAAACTTTTACTTAAACATACTAATACGTATAACGGTATGTTTGAACGCCACTGGATATACTTCAATCTAATAAAGCAGTTTCATCTTGTTAGTGATTAAAACGAATGTGATAACACTATATAGAAAGAAGTCAACGGTCGACATAGTTTGAGGAACAAATAGCCAAGGCTTCCACCTTAATAAGATGTCGGACCTCCTTTCGCTGCAATCGCTGCAGCAATCCTACGGCACATACTTTCCACAAACGTACAATATCGATAATTGGGAATTTTGGCCCATCCTTTCTGTAGACATTCATGCACTGTTGTGGGGTGGACGACCCTCGACCTCATCTGACATCATCACAATCCGTACATGTTCAATGGAGTTGAGATCAGGGCACTGTGGTGGCCAGTCAAATGTATTGATGTTCATAACAACAAACCACACAGTTATAGCAACAGCCTTATGGCACGGTGCATATTCTCTGGCTGAGAGAGACAATGGTCAGTTCCGTAGAAACATCACAAAGTAAGATGCACTCATTGTACAGAATTTTCAGATTCCACTCGAAGTTTAATGTTCGTGGCACCACAAACAGAAGTCCGAGGCCAATCCAAAAAACACGGGACCATACCATGGCATTGCCACCTCCGAATTTTATAGTTTGGCTTACGCACTCTGCCAAGAGACGTTCACAGGGCATTCTTCACACCCACACCCAGTCATCTGCTTGGTATAGGGTGTAGCGTGATTCGTCGCTCCATTACACAGCATTCCAAGCTTACACGACTATTGTACATTGTACACGCTCTTTGCACCATTGAAGACGACGCTGCATGTTGATTTGGGTAATGTGGGCTTGCATATTTCGATTCTACCATGGAAACTCATGTTGTGAGCATTGGTTCTGAATTTTCCTGTGCAGAATCATCTTCCACTCGAAGCCCTAAACTCCGCATTCAACAGGTCAGCTGACGAATGGTGGTTTTTACCTTCTTCTTTATAGCATCCTATGGTGACGTTTGGTGAGTGTCGTAGGTCGTGCATTGCGAGTAGCACTTGCAGGTGACTTACTACGCTTCCATCTCAGTATGGAAGCGTAGTAACAATCAGTGATAGTTGACCTAGCATGGCCCAATGTTTGAACAATTTGTCGATCAGATACACCTGCAACATGACATCCTATCACAACGCCTCTTTCAAACTCCGTCAGATCCCTTCTCGCAGCCATTTTACACGATCACAATTGCACGAACTTGGTAGCATCATATTCCTCTAATTTACATCGGCGACAAACACATGACTTGAAAAGCCAAATGGCTATATTTTCTGGCGAAGTTAGTTAAATTAAGGGGATTAAAATCCCTTATTATTTTACAGCCAGTATGCGAAAAACTCTAAGATCGAAAACTATGATCTACGAGTTTCATGCCGAAGAACTATCGGCGAATCCAAGCATAAGTGACCACTTGGTAGTACAACACCAAGGCAACTCGAAGCAAAGGTGGAGCAAGCTCCCTCACTATCCTTGATATTTTCTCATAATGTGAAAACACAGCTCCTAGGAATGTAATACTGCTTTACGTTATGAGGAGAGGTCACTACCCAGACAGGTTTCAACCTTATGAATAAGAAAAGCCGTCTCTAAAAAAATTCGGACGATCCCTAGGCCACTCAATAGAGAGCCAAAGACCGTCCATCTCAGCTTTGGCTCCACTCAGTGATGGCCTTCCACCTACCACCGAGCAGAACCGCTCATATTCCGGAGAAAAGCATTCACCGATAAAGCCCCTCACCGGGCCGTACCGGAAAACACTTTCCCCGGAGACTCAAATTGCTCCCTTAAGGCAAAACCTTAAGAGAGCGAACTCATATTAGCGATAGCCGAGTCTCAGTTAAACTTCATTGGCTACAGCATTGCTAGACCGGTTTCTCATAATGTAAAACGCAGCTCCTAGAAGATGCATTGCTGTTTCACATTATGAGAGAAGGTCACCACCCAGACCGGTTTCATCCTTTTTTTAGGTCTCATCAGTGAGTAGCTAGACGTTGATGATATCCTCAAAGTTGAAGTGAAAAGAACTTACATACCTTCACTATACGAATGCCAGAGTGGTGTGCCCATATATATTATATATTAAATTATAATTAAGATCAAAAGCCAAACGGCTATATTTTCTGGCGAAGTTAGTTAAATTAAGGGGATAAAAATCCCTTATTATTTTATAGCCAGTATGCGAAACTCTAAGATCGAAAACTACGATCTAAGTTTCATGCCGAAGAACTATCGGCGAATAAAAGCGTAAGTGACCACTTGGTAGTACAACATCAAGGCAACTCGAAGCAAAGGTGGAGCAAGATCCCTCACTATCCTTGATATTTTCTCATAATGTAAAAACACAGCTCCTATGAGATGTAATACTGCTTTACATTATGAGGAGAGGTCAATACCCAGACCAGTTTCAACCTTTTTTGAGGTCTCATCAGTGAGTAGGTAGACCTTGATGATATCAAAGTTTAATATCATCAATAATATCTATCTAATTTTGTGGTCACCTGACACTTGAGTCAAACCGCATCGTATGTACAGGAGTCTTTCCATACGAAGCGATGTTTGCGTTCCGACAGAACTAATTGTTCCGTTTTGTTGTTTATTCAAACATTACTGTTTTGTTTGTTATCTCATCTTTATGAAACTCCTCTTCGAAACTTCAAGCACTATTTACAGAGCTTCGGTCTTCTCCGTTTGAACGAAAATAAATTTCAAAAAAAAAATTTCAAAAATGCTTAGTACTGTTGTTGATCCTGAGAACAATGAATCAACCTCACTGTTGCGTAACCCAGTTACACCATGACATTGTGTCACTTCAAATAACGCTGCTGGATTTCGATCAGACGGATTTTTAAAGAAAAAAAAATTCACTTTTTTTGTGCATTTTGTTAGGAGGTAACCTTAAATTCACGAGATGTTGGTAGTATAAAACTCAGAATAAAACACAGTAGTAATAAAATGGACTCTAGCATTCAGGAAATGATATTATTAAGGACTGCTGGTAAACAATCTACTGAGGTAAGAGATCCTAATGATTTTAAATCAAAACAGTCCTACTTTTTTTCACTGAAGATGCTGCATCTGCCTACTCACAGGTTTCCTTTTTTTTGTTAAGTAGTATAAAAATTTAATATCGATATTAAATTTTGATATTGGGTGCATGTTATGCCTCTATAATCTGTTATAGAGTCATAACATGCACCCAAATATAAACATATGAAGGATGTTTGGAAATACTTCAGTGAACCCTTTTATAAGCTTTCCAGTCCTTGAGAAAACATGTCTGTTTCCACGCTTGTAAAGCCCCAAACATTTTTAATAAACTCTGATTATATTGTGACATAATTCAAAAATGTACAAATAAACAGACACAAAATAAGCTATACAAAACTTCTGATTGATAAATATATTAGCCCCTAAACAACGAAATCATATCCACTTTTGAAATGCAAAATTCTCTTTTTTGGCTCGATATTTTTTCCAGCAAGGACATACACAGTCTTCTACTGCGGTATGTGCAGCTATTAATTTATTTTGGAATGGGAATAGCTCATTGACAGAGGCAGGTTGCCACATTAAAGCGCAGATATTGCGAGGTTCGTTTCTCCATAATGTCCTGCCTATGAGGAATATCGCGTGGTTTATTGTAACAAAGTTTCTGATAGACATTTTCGCCTAGTAGGCTGTCACTATGTTGTTGTTGTTTTTTTTTTTCTATAGCAGCACGAATACAAAATGGAAACTTTGTTTGTCATTGGCAAACCCGAGAGCTAGTCATTTAGTATTAATGCTAGAGCCGAAGTCAAAAATATCACAAAAGCGATTTCTTCAGTCCTATTCAGGTTAGATGGTTAATAATTTAACACGTGTCCTAGTCTTGGCAATAATTTCGTTTTCACTTTTATCCATTAAATGAGAAATTGAATAGAAAGCACTCTAGATGCTAAATAGACGTTTAAACCAATGACTTCATTGTACTGTACTACTTTTGGTAGCTTTCATCATATTATTTAACTGCATTCCATATTTCACTAATATAGAATATAGTGATTAACGAATTTAACCAAGGATACTGTTTTATTCCTAAAAGCTTTTACACAGATAATCAGATTGTCCATAACTTTGTTGCTGAGCAACTATGGTGCGTGAATATGAAAATGTTAAGCTTAATATTGTTGTTTATCAAAGGTAAGTTTAATGTAAATTGTCAACTCTGTTCTGTTTACGAGATTGTGAAACTAATTCTAATTGTAGGCCTAAAAGTGTTTGGTTGTTGGGCAGGAATTTTATTATTATAGAAGATCAAGAATGCCTTGTGCAAGAGATACGTTAAGAACTTTCTGTGTAGAGTAATAGCGAAGAGAAGAGAAGAAGATTGTTATTGTGCTACACTGCATGCAGATTACTGGTTTGCACCATGCATAACGTTTTATTATGTACAGCATATTCAATCCAATACTGATTTAGTAATTGCACTTAGAATGCGGCAAGGTTTCCCATTTGTTAGAGAATGGTAAGAGCATTATTTGTGAATATTATAGTTTGTGTTAAAAAAAGTAAAGCTAGTTAATTCTTGAATACAGAAAGCACAGACTTGTAGAACATCAATCTAAAAGAGGAAAATCGCAAATTACCCTCTCTCCATTCATGCATGGAATCAATATACAAGAAAAGACAAAAATGCATACATCTATATCACAACGACATTAGAGGTCAAAGATGAGGTATGTAAGTCTGTAATATGAACTGTCACGCATGTGACAAGAGCCTCGACGAACGTAGATTTGCAACTTTCCTTATAATAGCTTCCCATTCACTGTATCAGGTTGGTAGATGGTCAGACAGGTGGCGCGCATTTGGATAATTTAAGTTTATCCAAATTTAAAATCAGAGACGGAGTTTTTTGCTTCGTAGAACAAATGTCATTTCACACAGTCTGAGACCAGAAATATCTTTATTTGAAAATTCATTGAAATATTTACTGAAGTCCCTGATAGGGTTCGAAATAGATCTTTCGCAGTTTGTCTAATAACTCCATACTGAATCAATTAAAAATTTACTTGCATCTATGTGAACTAATGCGTTATACATATGCTAAATGAGAGGAAGTTTATCAGCGTCCGATTGTAATTGTCAGAAATTGTCGAAAAAAAAAAGTCAGACTATTTTATTTCTTCATTAGTTTAATAATGTCGTCAGTTACACATGTATTTGGGCATCACCAAAATTGATATAGATTTCTGTCTTTAAGAAACGTGTCCAACTGAGTAGCATTTTAAGAAACTGCTACTCAATTGGACACGTTTAACTATATGGTATGCGTGTCTGATGGCAAGCAAACAACAGACAGTACTCTTACTAAGAAAGCAGATATATATTTGATATAATTTGTGGTAAATGTTTTACATACTAAGATATCGGAAAGGAGAAAGTGCATGCGAAACTTATTCAGTCCGCATGATAATTAGCAATAGGTCAATTCTTCAGCGCATTAGGGAGAACGAAAATTCATTCTGTTAATTATTAGTAGAGTTTCTCATCAAATCATTTGCATGTTGTAAATACGTAAAATCACTGAATCTGATTATTATTGTGAAAACAAAAACTCATTGTTTAGTTTCCCTAAAACTGGAACTTTTCTAGATTTAGAAAATTCGAAGATTCACATAAAGAAAATAATCATGATTCAAAAGTATGAAATTATGGAAGGCAGCAGCAGGGGTTTGGTCCGATGTATACAGGTGACAACGTACGAGCAATTCCCTTAAAACGAATCGACAAAAATGACAATTTGAAGAACCAAAAATGGGAAGTTCTGCATTTCGACTGGGAGATGAACAGAGACACAATTATTGGTAGGCTTTTTCCTCGGCAAATAGAATACCTAAAACAAGTTTAGCTTCTTTCCACTCTTTTGTCATTTATTATATTTTATTATTTCAATCCATTTCATTATCTAATTATTCCATTCAGTTTGCATTTACCTCCAAAATGATTGAGTCCATTTAATCCCTACTCTGTCTCTGCTTTCGAAATATACAGGTAATGAACAAAGAAATGGAAACACTGAGTTATCGATTCGCGAAATCGGTAGCTGCAAAGCTGCTGCCGTTTACGGAAAGTGTGAATGGAGTCCTGTTGCATATGTTAGTCGAGGAACAGGCTCTAAGGTTGTGCCAGCATGGCAGCCGACAGGACAAACATCATCAGCGAAATGCAGTAGTGCGCACAAGCGCTTACTGGAAGAGAGGAACGTTCGAGCATCAGTGCGCTGTACCACGAAAAATAGATGGGCTTCTGTTGAGCAATTGTGCGACAAATTCAACACTGGTCGTGAGAAACCCATTTCAATGAAAACTCTGCGCCGGGAACTACAGAGTTGGATATCACGGTTGGGTTGCCTTTAATCATTACTTTCAACATAGGGCTTCGTCTCCTGTTGATGAGATTTTTTGCACTATTTGCACCAATAGTGCAAAAAGTGCAAGATCACAAGCGGCGAACTACACAACAGTGGAGGGATTTGATATGGTCCGATGAATCCACATTCACACTTTTTGCTGCAAACGGACGAATACTTGTGTTCACCAAAAGGAAGCTTACCAGCCAGCGTGCTCGTTTCCAACATTGAAACGTTTTGGTGGTTCTATAATGATCTGGTAACTGGGGGTTACTAGTTACCAGATCATTATAGATCTGGTAACTGGTAACTCGTTACCAGACCTACCTTGACATTCTTTGGGCCCACTTGTTGCATTGGAATGTAAAGTAGATGCCGCCATTACTACTACAATCATATATTTACTCATATCAACCTCTCGCTTTTTCTTTTTATTTTGATTATCAAATAAATAAACAAATATAAACAGGTGAACATTCGATCAATAATTTTCCGCTTAGCATCTCTTTAATCTCAAAGCAGTTGATGTGAAGTAAAAGAGAAAAATATTCAGAGGATTATTTATGATCATTGATTAGAATATTGTTGCATTTTGGGTAGCTAGTGTGTACTTAGGAATTAAAAATTAAGGACTAATTAATTTCATTTTAGTATCACAGTTAAGTAACAAACTGCAAACATGATACAAGTGTCTTGCAAAGAACAAATCCGATTATGCAGATGAATGCACTAATTATAGGAAAGTAAACTTTTTTTCAAGAAAATAAGGATTAATTAATGACAGAAAAATTATCCTATAACTTGCCATTCCATTAGGAGAATTCGTTGTAAATATTTACAGATTAATCGGGCGTACGTACATATAATATTAAAACTAAATTTCAACAAAATCATGAATTCCGCAGCTCACTAGAAAATAAAAGAATCAACTGCAAGAGAGTAAATGAACACGTAAGAATAGCTTACTCTGTATATTCCCATCTCCATCCTTAATAGAGCAAAAAAATGATGTTTTCCTCTTCTAAATATGTCTTGGTAATAAGACAAGTACTTTCTTGGGTAGTTTGTTGATGCCATCAGAGAACTCCTTGATAATCACTTCATGAGAATAGAGCAAATGCTACAAGGTTAGTTTTCCTTTACTTGTAGTTAAAGAGACAGAGCGATACACTTTATTAAACCCTGATGTTTGCATTATACAACGAAGTCGTTAGAGTAATAGCATCTGTTCTACCCAGTTCAATAAGTAGAGTCATTTGGGAAAAGATCCTTCAGGTGTTTCTGCCAGTGTAATAGCTAGAAGAAAGTAACTAGTTAATTCCTGGAGAACTGCATGTGAGCTAGTTTTAATTGTGCAGATGTTACCATAGCACTCAAAATCTCTTATTCGTGTTCTTTTCAACTCAGTAAAATAATTTCTAAACCGATGCTTTTCAGATTTATTCCCACGCACTTAGGAAACTTGGATATTTGACTAAAAAACCGACCACAGAACATTCAGAAAACTCATTAATGAGTAACGTACTACTCCACAAGATGCCTGAATGTGGGACAGAATTTTAAGAGCTGCTGAATGGGTTGGCGATTTAGTTCTAGGTGATGTTTAGCTAAAGGTGCATCCGCGTTTGGAGTCGAGAAAATATCGGCAGCTCGATCGGAGCCAAATTTCAGGAAGCGAATTTAGAAACTATGAAGTGTCAGATCCTTGAACGAGAAAGTGCTTGGCAAACGAACCTGGAAAAAGAAGCTTATCTTATGAATCGATTTAAGAGGAGTAACTTCTGCACCCCCTTCCTCCCTGTATAGCATGCAACCAAGGTTCTACTATTAGAACTACTGGCTCTTCTCAGTAGTAGGAAGTGACCTGTGATCTAATATTAAGGGAATACAACAGAGTAAGAAATTGTTATTAATTGCAAAATGCATAACATTCATATTAGATAAAAACAGCATGTTAGAAGAAAGGGTAGTATAATACATTTCAGATTTCAAGTTCTTTACTCATAATTAGCTGTTACTTTATATGAACAGTAAATTTAGCTTTGAAAACAGAGATCGAAAACGTTCAGCTCCAGTATTATTTTTCTTTGTTTTGGGTTTAAAGTTTTATGTCCGTGGAAAATGTTTACATTTCAATTATTTTTCATGTGAATCCCAACCTCGAAATGTAAACATCATCACCATCATGTTAGTAATATGCCTAGAGGCCTGTTGTGGTGTCAAGTCCTATCTTGGCCAGTCTCCTTCCTCTAGGGATGTATTGATTTTATTTAAATGGTGTATCCATTTTTGTCTGTTTAGTTGGATATACTGTATCATATACATTATCTACTAATAATTGTTCAGGCAATTTACATTTGATACAAGCAGGCGAATCTGAATATCGAGTATGTGCACCTTTGGCTTTGATCACTTCCTGCACCCTTTGAGGGAAGCTTTCCAGCAATGTGAGGCAGACACGAGGTGGAATTTGTCTCCATCAAAGCCGAACTGAATTCAGCCATAGATCGAAGACGTGCTGCACTGAACCTCAATTGCCATTCCAATTCGTCCCACAGGTTCTCGATGGGATTGAGGTCAGGACTCTGCACAGGTCAAGGCAATAACACCCATATCTTCATACCATTCCATAACAGCTGTAGCTTTATGGCAGGGGGGTATTGTCGTCTGGATAGTAACAGGGGTCTGTTTGATAAAAACTCCACAGAGTAGGCGGTACCTGATTATTCAGAATATCAAAGTACTGAGCTGCCTTCAGAGAACCACAGACAACGACCAGTGGTCTCACTCCGAACCAGCCGAATGTACCCCACAACTTTACTTCTCCACCACCAAACTTTACTGTGGGTACAACACACTGTGATAATAAGCATTCACTAGTCTGCCTCCATACCCACAACCCGCCATCAGACTGGAAACAGGTGAACTTGATTCATCAGAGTATCGTTTTCCACTAGTAAATTGTCCAGTTCACACGTTCTTTGCACCAAGCAAGACGAGTTGCCTTGTTCCATGTTGTGATGTTAGGCTTGTGTGTCACTGCGTTTCCGTGGAAACCCAGTAAATAGAGTTCTTTTCGTATAGTGCCACAATGGTGTTACTGGCGTTCTCGAACTCATCGCGTATGGTCTGTGCCGCATATAGCCGGTTGTGTGTACCACCCGATTTAACACCCTCCTGTCCCTGTCAGTCACTTTTGGAGGCTGCCCTAAGTGATTTCCTACACTAGTGATGCTAGAACGTCTCCACTTGCTGACCACATCGCCAACCGTTGATGTTGGATGTTCCAGCTGAGCTGCAATGGCACGTATGGACATGCCACGAATTTGACAGCCCAAGATGACACCCTTCTCGAAATCACTGCGTTCGCATAGTGTTGCCATAATTCAACTGCTACGATGAAATACTGCTTTCTACTATCTGTATACACCTTTTGTATTTTATTACCAAACTGGGAATATTCCATAACTTCAAATAACAGATGTATCTGGACAATTATTGGTAGATAAATGAACATCTTTAGTTTATTCATTATACCTTTGTTTTTCATTCGGTCCAGTGGTGTAAATCCTGTAGTTTTAATAAATTTAATTTCAACTGGTATAATCTTATCCATTTGTTTTCTGATGGTCCATACTTCACTCTTATAGGTGACTATTTGTCTTGTTAATGGAATAATTTTGATATGATTACGTTTTTGGATTATAACTTTTATTAAATAGTCGAAGTGTTCTGCTATACCTTTTTCATACTTTTTGGTATGCTTTTGCTTCTTTGTAAGTCAGTCCATAAGTAAGATCGTGTAAGCACTTTACTTTCTCAATACTTGAAATTTAAACAAATTTTTATTTCGAAAGTCTCCGTAGCTCAGTGAGTATAGACGAACTCGGAAAGACCGGGTTCGATTGACGTAAAGAACCTTTATCTGCTCTCATGCGGGGGTAGTGGGTCTTTTAACCCAGAAATTCGAGTTTTTCGTCTCCCAGATCAGGCAAACCGGCCTGTCCTATGTCGGTAGATGCGTGAACACACGCATCTACAGACATAGGAAACATCGGACGGAAGGGACAACCACCATATCCTCGATACGGTAGGGGGTAAGTGAATAGAAAATCCTTGATACCGCAAGAGGAGAGAAGGAATAAGAAGAAGGTTTTACTTCGATTTCTTCCTTTCTTTGGCAAGCTATAATTCTCATTTTGTAGTTCATATTTCTATATTAAATTTTTCAACAGTATGATTTTAAGGGTGCACAGATTATCCATCTTTGTTATTGGACAGGAGTACCTGATAATTTGCATATAACATTGTGTGTCATAATGACACTATCACTTCGTAATAGGATACTTCCATGAAGGGGTTACTCTCCGACGATTGATAATGGCGTTTGATATAAAATATTCTTTCTGGGAAAATTCCCATGTTACTCCTCTAAAAATAAACTATTACTTTATTGGCTAATATAGCCTACTTTCGTTAAGGGGTGGCACTTTTTATACAATGTCATTGGCTCTTTACTGAAATCTTAACGCATTACTGATATGTTATAAAAGTAATATATGAAAAAGAATAATATAGAAAGAAATTCGGACATATCTGTTTTGGATATTGTTTGCCTTCTTCTTATCCTGGCGAAATGCATTTATCTGCAGTTAAAGGAAGAGGATTTTGGGAAAGTGGGGTTAAAAGTAATGAGAGAGAATTATTTGAAAAAAACTTCCCCCACGAGTTCCGAAGACGACCCACTGTCGAAACGGCTCACACCCCGTTACTCCCACCCCTGCCTTTTTCTCATCAATCCCTCCTTTTCCCCAAAAAAAATTTCTGTCTTCAGATTCTTCTCTCACCACAACTCCCAAACGCTCTCTAACCTTAATAATATTATTATACATATAAAAAATGGGTTTTTTAAATAATTCCCCCACATTACTTTACCCCCTTTCCAAAAACCTCATTCGTTTAACAGCAGATGATGCATAATCGCCGGAATAAGGAGACAACATCCAAAATAGGTATGTCCAAAACAGGTATATATATAATGACTAAAAAACCGAGAATTAATTAAAGCTTTAATGATAAAAAACACAACTTTTTTACAGATAACTTTTTTACAACTTTTTTACAGAAGGTATCTTTTTACTTCCTAAAAGGATACCTGATGAAGGTATCTTTTTAGGAAGAGGAAACAATAATAAAAACTTAAGATACTAAGAAACTGAGAAGCGCATAAATTGCAGTACATAATTAAAATAAAGCACGTTGTATTAACATTCAAGTTGTTCTATTTTACGTGCCATTTTTTGTTGTATGCGTGGTAGCAAACTCTCGAGAACGCCAGTACTGAATAACAGTAGTATGGCTATCAGGGATGTTATAGCTTAAATGGTTGTTTAAATGTCCAGGATTAAAGATGATCTCCCTGGATTCCACTATCTTTCTTTCAAATTCATTATGACAACGGAAAATGTTTTCAAATCGCTCCGAGGAAATTGAGTGACCTTGAAAATCATCATGAGAATTGTTAGTGAAAAGAATATGACTGGATAAGGCACTGGAATGTGATCTTTTATAGGAGATGTCTCTTTTATGTTCTTTCATTAGAAGTTCAATAGACATTAGTCTGACCGTAATAAGGAACATTACAGTCACACCATAGTTTATATACGCCAGGATACTTCAGATTGTGATGCTTAGGCTAAGGCTTACAAGAGATCTGATTTTTGGAAGTGTAGTGAATAACGTCCTGATGTTGTACTTCTTAAGGACTTTAGACAATTTTTGGGAGACCGAAATGACGTATGGGATCGAGATGCTACCTTTAAAATTGGTAGTTTCTGTATTGCGGTGCCTAGGAGGATCTATTAAGAAATTTCTTAATGTTTTTTTTTATAATATCTTTTGTTCAAAGATATGTGAGAGGTGATTAATTTATTTTTGAAGTTCATCTGGATCGTTTAAAATAGAGCGTGCTCTGTGTCCCAAGGTGGAAATAGTTCCCAGTTTTTATGGTAGAAAATGATGAGAAAGATTGTGAAGATATCTATTAGTATGCGATGGTTTTCTGTACATAGAGATTCTAAATTTTCCAGAGCAGCGTGAGAGTTTTATATCCAGGAATGGTAGGAAGTTTTTATGTTATACTTCGGCTGTGAATTTTATATTTCGATGTCGGTTATTGAGATAATATATATATATATATATATATATATGGCCTCCTATATATGGTAAATGGCCTCCACGGCTTTGCTGGCACATACGCACACTTTTGTCGGCATTTTCCATGACCGTTTTGCATAAATGTGGCTGAATTTTGATGATACAGCGCTCAATTTCCTCCTTCAAGGCGTGGGTGGTCGTGGGCTTGTTGATATAAACCTTAGACTTCAAAAAATCCCAAAGAAAAAGTCCAACGGAGTTAAATCACATGATCTAGGCGGCCAATTCTGATCTCCAAAACGGGAAATTACACGCCCAGGAAATGACTCATGCTGCAATTGAATTGTTTCTCCGGCTGTATGGCATGTGGCATCGTCTTGTTGAAACTACATGTCGTCCACATCCATATCTTGCAATTTAGGTACGAAAAACTGGATTATCATGTCGCGATAGTGAGCACCATTAACTGTTATTGCCTTACCAGCCGCATTTTCGAAGAAGAATGGACCGATGATGCCTCCAGCCCAAAATCCGCACCAAACAGTGACATGATGTGGATGCATTTGTTTCTCAACAATCATTTGTGGATTTTCTGAATCCTAATGCGATAATTTTGTCGATTATCGAAGCCATCAAGATGAAAATGAGCCTCATCGCTGAAGATGATTTTGTTCGAAAAATAAGAAGGCTTCAGGTCTTGAGTCAATTGAACTTTGTAAGCATAAAGATGCAAATCTTTCGTGAGAATACGCTGTAGAGAGCTTCTCGAAATGCCCAATTCAAGACCACAGTGCCGAATTGATGTTCCTGGACTCTCAGCAACACTCTCACGAACTGCTTCGATGTTTTCTGTTGAACGACTTGTTGAAGGACGGCCAGAGTGTATAAGATCACTAATTGATCCAGTTTCCTTGAATTTTTTAATTAATCTTTTCACAGTTGATGAAGTTAAATCACTATTCCGACCATATTCTGTACGAAAATTGCGAACTGTAGCTTCCAAACCTTTATTATTTTTAAAATATTGCTCAACGATGAAAATGCGTTGTTCTTTCGTGTAGCGCTCCATTTTTAATAACCCTGAACTGTCAACTGTCACGCTGTCTTTTTTTTCTTGGCAACGCTTTACCGCACAAAATTTAAATTTAAATCTTGCGTGAATTTTGGGACACCCTGTGTATATATATATATATATATATATATATATATATATATATATATATTCCATATCCTGTATCGAATATATATATATTCGTTTATATATATATTCCTCTATCAGACTCGTAAGCATTCCTAAAGTCTATCAAAGTTACATACGTTGAATTCTTTGGCGTAGTATCTGTTCTAAGGTTAGTAAGGTGCAATAGGAAAAATGTCATTAAAAAATAAAATAATGAAAATATACACAAGGTACAAAAGTTTTCTACAACGTAGGTACATAAGAACCTTTTTCGCAATATTAAACTATGTTATTTAATTGATATCATTCATAAAATAGAGGGCAGTAAGGTCGGTGCGAGTATGGTCATTAGGAATAAATAAATACTGAAGAATCGATTGAAATCGCCGTTTCTCTAAAATAACGGTATGGAGTGAGTTATAATATATTAAAGTGTATGGTTGTGTTTTGTAACGTGGTTCGATTTTAATAACTTACACTTGCAACAGTTTATTTTTCCTCGAAGTGTTTATTAAGTTTATTTATATCCCTACTGGAGTTGTGTACAGTTAGACATGACGAAGCTAATAGATGGTGTTCGCTTGAGGCAGAGCCCAAAACAGTAAACATTAATTTAAATTAAATGCTAGTTACGTTTGCTAACTATTCGTCCTATTTATTTATCTTTGATACCTCGTCCATTGAAATTGGCGCAGCACTCTCACCCACAAAGAGATCTAAACATTCCATATGGGCTGTTTTGTATATAAAATAAGACGTAGTAGATTTGAAGGCTATAAAGTCAATCCATGGTCTAAAAATATAAACATTCACCTGTTAGTCCTTCAATCATTCAGGTACTGAATATCAGATATTATCAGGGAATGCATGAAACTATTAAACTTGAAATTCAGTAAATCGACACAACTAGCGAGCTGAACCGAAATTGCTAAAAGTAACCATACCATTCATTTATTATACACGTTATTTTTAAACTCGCTTTCTGTAGCGTAACATGACATAAGTACAAGTACTTCTTTACAACAACAACAACTCAACTGTTAGAATCCATAAAAGCACCATAAATTATGCATTATTTTTCCTAACGCCATTTTCTATTTTGAAATTCTTTCTCTTACAATGCGTTTACCAGAATATCGACATTTGGGATTGAATAAAAGCAGAAGTTTTCTCGCTAGCTACTTGCATCATTGAGATGGTAAAATAAAAAATAAAGAAATTTAGCGATTTGTAGATGAAAAGACAGGATCATGAAATATTGATGCATACAGAAACGCACCTGCTAACTAAATTTCATATGACTTCCTACAGCATAGATTAGAATAGTAGCTTTTCCTGTAAGGGAGAAAATGGCAATTGCTATAGAAACTAATCAATTAAAAAAAAAAACAGAAATCATTCGATGTTATTATAATTAGCGTATTTATCAGTAAACCAAACATACGCAAATCGAGCCTACCGATTAATAAGATCCAGCTGGAAAATATTGCGGCTAGACGATCAGTAAAGTTCTTTTTGAAGTATATTTATGATGTGCATGGATTTAAGCAACATAAGATGGCAGACAACTACCGCCATCTTGTGTTCCTAATCGTAGCTGATATTACCGTTTGTATATTGAGTGTATTTTATGGCCAAGTTTCATGAGACTCAGAAAAAGAAAAAAATGTTTATTCTGTTGATAATGACTAGAATCCAACTTTCTAAAAGTATTCGCTGTCCATCTAGCGTAATGAATATTATCACGAGGTATGAGAGCGAACATTCTGCTTCCAAGTAAAAACGCCCTTCACCTCACCTCATCGAACTTAATTAGCAGTGATAATTACTGGTGAAATGTCAAGACGCCTTTCATTAAGAGCTGAAAAAAAAAAAACTTTTTGTAAAAAGCAGTTTAGTAGCTTTCCCATTTTTGAGGCATAAACTTTAATTTAACAATATTAAAAAATCATTGTACTCTCATGCAAGTATGTTTATCTATATGTTACACATTTTACAGCTTGGAACAACAAGCCACATATGCCTTAATTACTATTTTTTACAGGGTCTATGAGTCCATGTCAGTTTTGCTTAGATAAGGCCAGTTAAAATTACTAAACAAATCTTAGTAACATAGTAAACAAGGTATTTAATTTCAGGTTGAGGCGTATATCGTCTTTCTTTAAATTAATAAGAGCTTGTAATCTGTTCCTCATAAAATATGTAAGATTTTATAAAGAAAAGTGTACTGCTCTGCTTATTGTTGTAAGTTAAATTAGTAGAGGAGCGAGTATGTCATTAAAGTCTTCAAGTAAGTTATTTAGAGAAAAAAAAATTCTGGAGATCAGAGGATTCAGAAAACTACTAATATATGGAGGGGGGGGAACAGAAAGTATAAGTCTTAAAATCGTTTCTTTTCTTTTTTTTTTAATCTAAGACCTTTCTTGTATGCAGATAATTATTGCCGAAACATCAAAAAGTAATTCAGAAACTGGATATAGAATTTTTAGTCAGTGGAACAGCTGAACTAGCAATTTGCTCTCTTCAGTACGTCTATTGATTATCCCAACAAAGTTTCTGCTAATAATTATCATAATTCAATGTCATTTAATAGCTTTCTCCAGAAAAGAGATTTTTTTCTCCAGAAAAAAATCAAAGTTTTTTTTTTCTTTACATAGAAGATAAAAAACAAGGAAACCATCAGGCTCCGTTTGTTGGAGGATGAAGATCATTCTCACGCAATAATTTTTCAGGAGAGGAAAATGGATTCTGTGCGCTATTCAGAGAACAGCAGTTAGGTTAATCAATGACCTCTCTCATTGATTGTTTCCATTAAACCAGCCCAGAAAAGTTCCATTTTCGTGTGTGTTGCTTTCACAGCTATTTCAAATTGGCACTGTTCTAAGGAGATTGGACATTATTCATCAGAAATGTATCCAGTAATTCGACCACTTTCACTAAATCTGCTAGAAGACATTATAGAATCCAGAAATAATATTTTTATCATTTCAACTACAATTCACGTAACTGAATTTTTTTGCTCTTTATTTTCCCATTATATTAGTAAGAGTGTATTCTCTTTGCATTGAAATATATGTTTTCATTTCGGAGTTCAACGATCTAAATTGCTTTTTCTAAGTAAAGAATATTGAAATGCTAAATGAAATTCATGATTTAAATTTCATAATTAAATATTAATATTTTATTTCCGAATCAATTACTTCTTTTTATAAACACACCGTAAGTGTTGAAATACATCGCTTATGAACAATATGTAGGAGAGTGAAGAAAAATGCACTAATTTTACGTTTCATCAGATTACATAAAATAATTTTATTATAAAACTTGACGATAATAACTGTTTTTGTCTTAATTTATATATTTTAATAATGTATTTCAATATTGTTGATAAGATGCGGCTTTTGTGGCCTCCTCAGAGATTAGTTAATCGTTTATATAATGCAAAGATAATTGCGAGAAAACTAACACAAAAGAAAAAACGCTACAAAACTGAGGGAAATGTGGAATGAATGCGTAGCATGTGTATTGTAAAACATAATGCATCGTATCGTTTGCCATTAACTCTCATATAATACATAAACGGCATTTATTACCGCCTCTTTTTACATTAAATAAAATTCGTAGCAGATATTGGTTGTATATGTGTCAATGCTGTACAGCACAAATTTTGCAAAAGGTAGGATGTCTATATAGAAATGAAGTGCATATATACTACAGACATTTGTTGCTATTTCGCATATTTAATGACAGATATTTAGAAGTTTAAACTTATCAATTTTTTATCAAGTACATTAACTGAAACACGTGTGTTCAATGACGTAAATGAAAAAAAAAAGCTCGTAGATAACAGTTTTATACAATTTTCTTAAAACATTTTACTTTGTACAAACTTTTCCATGGCACTGGAGTATTAGAATCTATACTATCTTCTTCTTTGAGTGCCATCTCCTATCGGAGGTCGGCGACCACCTTGGCAAATTTTGAGCGATCCTCAGCCACTCCGAACAGTCCCTCAGAACTCATGCTAGTCCACTGTCTGATGTCTGCCAGCCAAGATTTTCTTCGTCTTCCTTGTCCTCTTCTTCCATTTATCTTCCCTTTATAAGCAATTGAAGTATTTTATATTTTCATTACGACGTAGGAGACCAAGATATGCAGTTTTCCTTCTTTTTATGATATCTAAAAGTTCACCTGATTTCCCCATTTGTTCCAGTACTTCCTGACTGGACGTTTTTGCTGTCCATGGGATTTTTAACATTCGTCTGTATAACCACATCTCAAAGGCTTCAAGTCTTTTTATTGATGTTGTCTTCAAGGTCCACGTTTCTGCACCGTACAGCAATATAGACCATACATAGCATTTAACCATGCGTACTCTAAGCTCTAAATTTAAGTTGCGGTTACACAGTATTGATTTCATCAGGAGAAAATTTTTTCTTGATGAAATTGCAATTCTAACTTTTATTTCCATTTCTGGATTGCAATCTTCATTTAACCAGCATCCGAAATATTTAAACTTTGCCACTCTTTTTATTTGTTTCCTATTTAAAGAAAGTGCTAAATTAAGAATTGGTTTCTTACTCATGAATTTAGTTTTGGTGGTATTTATTTTTAATCCCATTTTTTCACTCTCTTCATTCACTAGTTCCAGAAAATTTTGAAGATCCTGAATATTGTCAGCCAGGAGAGCTGTGTCATCAGCATATCGGATGCTACTGATGATTTCACCATTTACATTAATCCCTTCCTCTCTTCCTTTTAAGATGTTTTGAAATATGGCTTCTGAGTATATGTTAAAAAGAAGAGGTGACAGCACACATCCTTGCCTTACTCCTCTTTTGATGTTAATGGGGTCTGTAATAATGCCATCAACTTGAACAGATGCCGTTTGGTTCCAATATAAGGTTTGAATGATCCTAATGTCTTTACCATCTAATCCAATTCTATTTAATAGTACAATCATTTTAGTATATTGGACTTTATCAAATGCTTTCTCAAAGTCAATGAAGCAAATGAATACTTCCTTATTTTGATCAATTCATTTTTGGAATAAGATTTTAGAGCAGAAAAGAGCCTCTCTTGTTCCCAAACCGTTTCTAAAGCCGAACTGGGTATCACTGATGGTGTCTTCACATTGTCTGTATATTTTTTGTTGAATTATTTTCAGGAACATTTTGAGAACATGACTCATTAGGCTGATCATTCTATAGTCATTACAAATTTTCGCATTTGCTTTTTTAGGTAGCATGATGAAGGTCGACTGTAACCAGTCTTGTGGGAATATGCCTGTATCGTAGACCTTATTAAGTAGCTTTACTAATATAGCAATTTTGTCACCTTCTAATAACTTGACTATTTCTGCTGGTCAGGGCCTAAGGCTTTACCATTTTTAGCTGAGTTCAGCGCACATTCTATCTCTGATCTTAGAATGCATGGACCGTCCATCTGTTCATAAGTATTTTCTGGGTTCTGTCTGTTATCAGAAAAGAGTTCTACATATTTCACCCATTCTTGTATTTTGTCATCTTTTTCTGATATTATTTCTACCTTTTTGTTTCGAAGGACACATAGTTGTTTTTTCTTAAATATACCTGAGATCTCTTTCAGCTTTTTGTGTAGATTAAAACTGTCATGCTTTTCTTGTAAAATTTCGATTTCTCTACATTTTTCTTTTTTTTTTTCATTACTGTACTATAGGTTCATTTATTAGATAGGAAACTTTAAGACAGAATAAAAGGTTAAATTAATGGATCTTTCCCTTGATTTTCCACACGTTCGCTGCCACGCTACTTCGGCATAGGCTGTTCCAGTACGCCGAGCAATTTCACTTCTTCAAGGTCAGTACGGTAATCTCGTTGCCGGCGGTAAGCGTCATATGTATACTCGTAGCTGACTTGTGTAGCTGGTTTACCAACTACGAGTATACTCGTAGTTGGCAGCGAACGTGTTAACAACAAATAATAGTTAATAACATTAATTAATAATGCCTTATTAATAATTTCATTAATAAGGAGTAATAAAAAAATATTTGATTTAAATTTTCCCTTATAAACTGTTCACTTGAATATTGCCAAATTGTTTCTCATTTAAGTAAATACTTCTACTCTTTTATTCAGATATTATAAACAGAAATCGCGAAGTACAGCAAAAGTTAGACATGTCAATGTTTACTCAAATACCATGATTTTTCAGGGCTGAAAAAATAACGACGTAGGATAAGGCGATATGATGAATTGAGCTTGGATATTTCGTGGTTTCCATGCATCCGCATACTGTTTTTTTTCTTTTTCTTTTCGTTATAAAATTTCACTCAAATTTTTTCTTCTATTGGACAGCGAAGTGTGTTTTTATTATTTTTTTTTCTTTCAAAGATGCGGCATCCTAATCTCTTAATCCATCACACCGTGGTGTGAATAAAGCTCGCGCGGTAACTGCAATGGGTAGCGCTGTCTGTAGAGACGAGATAATTCTTAAGCTCAGTGGAATATTGCCGTTAATGGAAGGGTGGTTTTTTCTGTTCCATAACGTTCAGTTTTGTGAATAATTGTCGTTGGATATTCTATTTATAAGAGTAATATGACTTTTGCATTCTCATTTCGGTTAAATTAATTCTTAATGAAATTCCACGTGCTGTATCAGGAACGGTTTTATTATCCTTCCCTGTCTACCCCCTACCAAAAGGAATCAGTGATTTTCCTGCTAATTTCCGTCTTTATTATTCCATTAAGGATTAATTTTTATAGCTAACTTCTCTTTGCATTCCGACTAGTTTCTACATATTACTGCATCCTTTGATGTCTAGTAATTGAATTTCACTTAATTGCGGGATTTGTATCCATTGGAAATTCATTATAGTGATATTAAACTGGCTGTAAAGGACTTAAAAGATATAAAGACTTAAAGACTCATTCCGAATAATAAAACTTAAAACGTGTTCGTGTTCGTAAAGAAACTAGTCTAAGTGCCTTGCAGCCATTGCACAATAAACTTGGGGTTTAGTAAGAGCATACGTTATTTATTTCCTCCTCACTCCTTATTATACTTGGAATATTAATATAATTTAATTTTCTTATGCAAAACCTTCAACGCACCGAAACGAAATTAGCCACGTTATCACATGGTTTCATGCATGCTTTAAAGTAGTCTGTAAAGAATTCTCGATCAGGAAGAAATATTGTAAATTAAACTGGATTTCAATTATCTTTGAAGTTAACATAACCTAAGGGATATTTGAAAGAAAAGTGCGACCGTCATATATTGTAATAGAACTGTGGGTGGCAGCGCTTAACAAATGATCCATCACTTGTTCCGCTGTAAACAAGATTCAAAGCAATCATTAGTTTCAAAATGTTCAAGAAATCATTGAAATGATCAGTCTATTCTACATAAAATTATCATTCATATTTTGAATGAAAATGTGAGCAAACACGGTAGGACAGCTAGTGGGAAAAAGAGTTCGCTTAGTTCGAAACTTTTAATTTCGAATCCGTTTCAAGTATATTTTGAAATATTTTCTAGGATTCTCCACTCGAATCTAAAATATTCTGTCTCCTATATGGAAGTTGATTTTTTTTTTTTTTTTTTTTTTTTTTCATTCAGAAATATTTATTTCGATTTAATAGCCTGCTTCAATGCCTTGGCGACGAATGCAACCATTAGCAGAGCTTTATAACTGAAGCTGGTTTAGTCAGAAATACAGTGTTGTGCATGATTTTTTGGGTTCGAAACATCGGAATTTTAATGATATGTTGACGTTTATCTACTAACGTAAGGAAGGGAGTGAAATTAGTTCCGAAATAAAAAGGAGTTATAATATATCTCCATAGTGGATTTATATGAATCATTTTGGGTTCATTTACATTTATAATAATGACCAGGAGTTGTTCTATTGGAAATATATTACATTTTATATTTTTCAACAGATATTATGTATTTTATTTTCATCTGGTTCTTGCACTCACTTCCGATGACATAATTCTGGTTAAGTTAGGTTATATCCTTTTTTCATCCATAATTTTATTTAAAAGCCTGTTCATCTTGTTGTAAATTAAAAGAATGTTCATATTGTTGACTATTTTCAATCGATTCACGAAAGAAAGACACTGACAAGGATTGAATAACTGCAGAGGCATGATTGTGTCTGGGTGAACATCGGAACAAATATGGCGTCTACATGGTATAGACAAAGATGAAAATAATATTTCTGTATATATGTACAGCTTCCCACAGTCATATTCGAGTAATTTTTATGGTCCTTGCCTGTTCAATATTTTAATATACCATCATATAACACGTCACATTAGGAATGTAAAATCATAGGTTAAGAATATGATTACCGGATATTAATTCGATAGCACTTTCATGTCATTACTGAATAATGGCAATGAATAAAATCAAAAACAAATGTGTTGTAATTTAAAGTGATTGGTGAGATTTACTATTACCTTAACAACCTTGGTAGTCTTAACAACCAATCCTTGTTACTATTCGCAATAACTCATTTCACCAAACTGAATTAGTCAATACCCTAACTGCTCGTCATAATAGAGCAAGCTGTAAATATCTTCATTATCATATTGGCGTTCATACAAAACCCCAATAAACGCAGTTTTCTCATTTCACTGGATTTTTGCCTATACTTCTGATTTATTGAACAATTTGTTTTTTGAATGAAATTTGAAATTGAAATTTGTTTTGATGAGAAAATATGTTGAATTTCATTTCTGAATGTATAGAATTCGCTTAGCCAGACGAGCGTACTTAAGTTTATATAAAATTCAGAGTTTTAATTATTAGAAGGGAGAAGCTCTAACAATATCTTTATCAGTTTTTACTCTAAACAAGAGAGGTATAAATTTAACAAACATGAAATTCACATAAATGAACTGAATGTCTTATCAAAAACTCCAGAGTTTCGCTTTAATCCCTTGACTGATATCGTCCTAGAAATTACGGTAGGCGTGAGAGAATTTCATTGGAATCAAATGAAGATTCTTCACTCAAATCTATTTAAATTTGATTGTGTATTACGCGAATCTTCTGAGACTCTACATCGTCTGAATTTCATCCATTCTGATTGCATATATAACCCAAATATTTTAAGACAAAATCACGAATAACTGCTCACTTTATTATTTTTTTCTCTAGTAAAATTAGTAACCATTATATTCTTAAACTCTAATGAAGTGCACTCTTGTTTTTAACACAGATATGAGCCAGACACAAGTAAGTACACACACGTTATGTGACTCAAGTCGGTTGAAATATTTTCAATCGATATTATCTTCATTACGATGGAAGGAAATAGTAGATTGAAATTAATAAATTCAATACTTTGTGCATGCGCTAACAGTTATTTCATTAATAATAATGTCTATTAATTGAAAAAATATATTTAAAAAAAATTATTTACTGAGCGCCACATGACCTTTTTAATAGACGACTCATTCAAGACAACCATCATTTTCTACAGTCTGAAGAGTTAAAGGTCATTAACAATAACTATTATGACTGAAGGAACTCTTCCGTTAACTACTGATAGCGAGATGTCTGGTCTTCGTTCAGGTTAGTGGCCTCTTAGGAATGCTTTTGGCTTGTAATTTATCGATATGGAGACACAAAAGATGTGTAAGCAGATAAAACACTCTATTAGAGAAAGTGTTAATGGTGGCGGAGAAGTAGAATCAGACAACGCAGAGAAGACTTGAAAGAAAATAGAAAGAGAGGCGGAAACTTACTCGTAAGGCAGACGAATCTATCATAATTAGGTCTTTCCCTTGGGAGTGAAACTGACAGAACGGTAATGTATAATTTTCCATCAGTTTTAACTTTCTCTTCTGATGATAATACTGACAATTTTGTGACTACTAAAAGATACTCAAAAAAGATAATTAATCGACATAATAGTTTAATATGGTCCGAAGAATCCCCCCCCCCCCAAGAATACTTTCTCTATTTAAACCACATATTTACTTATGGGATCGAAGCTGTCTATGTAGTTTCAACTTCACCTTAATTTTAATATTTATTTCATTAACCCCAACGAATTTGTTTACATGATAACGGAAGAATTCTTTTGACAAACAGTGCAGCTTTTAGTGAACTGTGTTGTTCTTCTATTAGCATTTATTACATAGCCATGATCTTTTTTTTCTTTGAGGTACGTTGCCAATTTTAAATTTTTCACCATTTTCGTTTGGATTCATTGATTTATTCCTCTGATATTTTTATTCTTTTGATTTAGGATATTTCTCATGCTTTGCTGAATTTGTAATCTTTTTAAATTGAAAGTTAAAAATAACACTCCTGATCCTTAAATCTGTAAACCTTGCACCGAATACCCTAATTATTATTATTAATTTTTTGAAATAAATATTTCATTTCAAGGTTATTCGAAAATCATATTGTACCCGATATTATCGTGAAATGTTTACATGCAAGATTATTCGGATTAACTCAGCGTTAGATTTGTTTAGTAGGAATAACTCTAATAATTTCGACTCTTGGTGGAGATTAATCAAGTCAGAGTAGTCTTTCTTACTTACAATTCGATTCTTGGTAGGAATGCATCCGTTCAACGGTTTCGTCCATTGTAGAGTAACTGCAAAAAATTAAGATTTGGCTTTCATTGTAGAAACCTGAGAACAAAATACTCTGTTGCATTGCACGCTTGCATAAAAATACGGGAAGTTAATCCTGAAGGTAGGGATATCCATTCAAGTAATATTTTTTTGTTCTCTCAAGGTCACAGCCGGCATTCGTGGTGTGTAATGATATTGATAGCATATAGGATTTAGGCCTAATGGAATGCTGATTGATCTGTTGTTGAAGCTCTAGCGTTGATTTGGAGGGTAGTGTTTTAAGGTAGTTTTGGAGGGTAGTTGGAGAGTAATTATTTAAAGTTCTGATCCAGGAGAGCAAACTTTGCTCTATTAAGGAATTGTTTGATTATTTGCTATACTGTATTTGAGTAGGCGTTGTCTCATTAACGAGTTTTCGGTGGAGTCACTACAACTGGCATTTCGTTGACCTGGTAAAAGCCTAGCTTCCTGGAACAAGAAAATTCTTGCAGATATTATATGTTCTAGTCTGCAGAAAAATTGTGAGAATAAAAATAAGAGAAAATTGGAAAAATCATCATATGTTGTCGAATATAACTTAGAGGTTTTATTTATTGGTTAAAAATAAACATGTTTAGACTTAAAATGTGTATAGGTGTTATTAGGTTACAGAACATCCCAGACTAGAGATATTTCCGGTTTTAAAAATTAGATTATATTGTTCGATAAACCATCGAAATATCCTAGAAATTCTAGTTGAATTTCAACTAATTCATTGGATGAATAAGTATATGAAAACGTAATTTAAAAAAATGTGTTCTGGAGTATTAAAGACTATATCTAATCTATTCCTTTTATTAGTTTTTATTATTTTATTTTTTATTAAAATAATTAAAAGAAAAACACACTAATCTCCACATTACCTGTATACAAAACATGCCAGAGACACAAGTCAATCTTAATAATAATGATAATATCACTAAAAGTCAACTCGGTGTCCCAATAAATGTGCCAGTAAATAATAAAGTAACTTTATACGCCAGTAAAAAACAAAACAAAACCATGTGTTTTTATATATTTTTTTAATGGCGTATAAAAATTCATATAAAATAATACCTTAAAGGCTGGTTTGTATGCATATTATGGAATAATCTCTCTCTCTCTCTCTCTCTCTCTCTCTCACACACACACACACACACATACACACCATCTAACCAATGAACAATGACAACTAGCATCAGATAGGTGTTGTTATTGTATAATCCGAACTGGGTTTTTGATATTTAGTGTAATCATACAACCTGTGTATATCTTTTACTGAATTACAAAATCACAATTGGAAAGAAATTTCTAATTTTAAACTCTAAATGTATTCATTAATTTTTGAAACCTGCTACATTTAATTTCAAATTAGCTATTAATAACTCTATCACTTAAGAAAGAAAGAAAGAAAGAAAGGTTTTGCCATCTATCCTACTATCTAACTTATTTTTCTTGAAAAGAATAGGGCAATTATTCAGGAACGCGTTCACTTACATTAAAACTTTATAGGAGAAAGAATTCTCGTCTCCCCACTTTTTTACACTACAATAAAAGAAAAATAAAGCGCCTAGAATTTATTTAATAAAACTCCAGTTACCTTGTGCTCGATTTTTGCATTCACTTTTAAAATATACCCATAAAGTAATAACATTACAATTTTCTTAAAGCCAAAAAAGAAATAGGAACCAAGAAATTAAAACGTCACATATTTTCATAATTAATGACTTTTCTGTTGATATTTTATTATGTATTGCAAGATTTTTCTTTTGTATTTTTATCGTTTCATCTTGTGGGATACCTTATGCGTAAAGAAACAAAATTTCTAAAGCTAGCCAAATTGTCTGCAAACATAATTATTGACGTAGAAAACGGGATCTTAAAATCCATTCAAACTTCGGAGACGATGTTCACTAATGACAAATTTTCTCTAGACCTGAGCTTTACTTTTTTTTTTCACTATACTGCTGGTGAATTTCCTGACTACAGATTCTTTCACAAGCAGCTCCATCCGACCGCAATTGTGACTGCCTATCCAAATCTAATCCCTGTTTTCCAACCAATGCACATTTTGTTACTTTTATACGAGAACGGTTTGAAAAAGTCATCACTTTGCTTCTTTATAACAGCGTGTTGACTTATGCTGGAAAGCAGTAAATCATCACTCTCCAGTACCAGCACAGCAATAAGCAGTGAGGATAGATGTATCATTCTTCACCCTCGTTCCTAGTAACTTTACTTGAATGCTTCTTGCTCCGCTGCTACACTTTACGATACAAGCAAATTGCTAAGAATTCTTTTGAATCCTCTTGTTGCTATAAAATTTTCTGTTGACGTTGAATTTATGGATGTCACTCAACGTCTGAAAAAACTTTACTAAAACTTTTTGCACTTTACCTAAAAGGAACAGTGAGTAGTTGTGGAATGCGTTGGTTACTAAAAAGAAAAGAAATAAAAGGTGATATATTTTAAACAAAAGTTATATTTTTCCATTATTTCAGTTCTTACTTCGGAATTAAGAATTATGAAATCGCAAATGTCACTTCGTTTCTGTAAACTTTTACGTATCGTAAACAGGCACTACGCAGATCTTAAATTGAAATGTAAAGAAAAATTTAGACTTTGACTTAGCTAACCATTTCAGTCGTGTCCTATCTAATAGTTTTGATGATAAGAGGGAAGCAAAAAATGTCTGAGAAAAGCCTTCCAGCAATTGGAGGCGGAAGTTAAAGATATTAATAAACCCCCTTCAGATCGTGATGTCTCTAATTTTGTTTGTGTTGTTTTCTTCGTTCTTGAGTGCTGTTTTATTTTTTTCTTTCTGCAAGGAAATCTTTTAGATAGGGACACTATCTAAACGTTTTCCTTACAATAGGTTCCTCCCTTTGGAATTTTCCCCCTTTCCTTTAAATAAGAAAGCATTTGGAAACCCTTAATAAAACTGATATTTATTTTATGGAATGTATTTAAATCAAGATTCATAAAGTGCTGTTAAAAGCTACCACTAAAAACTTTTAGCATCAGAAATGAAATTTCATTTACCTTAGAAATTTTCTAAAGTGTATGACCTAGTTATTTTCGAAGCTTTTTACTCGGCTCTGATGATTAGATAATTTCCTTTATCCTTCAAAAATATTCAGTACTTACAGAGGCATTCATATCGCTAAAGTAAAAGTCCATTATTTCCTTGGTAACAATAGCCTCTTTAGAAATATTCTTTCCTTAAGTATCTCTTAACTCTGTTTTATTCTATATGAGAAGAAATTCTCCTATATTGTAAGATTATAGAGCATACAAAAAGATTACTTAACTGATTTACTCTGTCATGACGGCAGTTTTAAATGACTTGATAGATCTATCAGATTGAGCAAACTGATAAAGCAATGCCTGAAGCATCTGATATCTCTGCAGTTCCCTTTGTGAAGAGTTAGCAGATTATCTAGACACACAGAGCTAATTTAAAGTATGATATTCAGTAAGGAGGAAACATTAGCCCTTGCTCATGATGGAAAGGTAGTTGAGATAAAAACTTTTCACCTTAGGAACCCTTACACAAGCAAGTAAAGATTTACATAATGTTGCTAACGTTTTATATGTCATTTCTGATATTAATAAGAGAGAATTATTACATGAAAATAATAAATTAATAAAGAGCTGAATATAACCTATCCGTATCTTATACAAAAAAGAAAATGAGAAGTACAAAAATTAAAGATTCCGATACTGAAAATATAAACAAGAAACCACTTAAAAAATATCGTATACGAAACTTTTAGTTCTGTTGTTCTGTATGTTCTGTTGGTACTGAACAGGTCCCCTGATATTTCTGGAAGGTCGGGTGTTCTCCATGGAATATCAGAGCATTGTTGCCGATCAATTTGACTTTTTATTAACATTTTATTAATTTTTTGTTAAGTGCAAGTTGACATTTTATCCAGTAGGTGACAATTGCTTCATGGATGACAATGCTACTGTCCATGGCAAATGAATGAATTGTTCAGCAGTAGTCAGCGAACATAATAGCGAATTCCTGGCCACTGCAAAATTTTGAACCCATTTAGAATTTATGGAATAAGTTAGAAAAACAGATCCTGGATCTACAAGATACCAGGCATTTAATGTCTGGTGAATTCCTGGTATGTTGTAGAAGAGATGCAATCCAATACCTTGCGGTATCTATGATTAACCGCATATTTGCTGTAATTCGGGCTAAAGGAGGTCCAACGCGGTAGTATTAAATTTTTTTAAAAAATCTAATCAGTGGCCGATATTGTGTAGAATATTTCATCTCGGTGGAGAGGATCACACATAGTTAACATCTATTGAAAAGGAATTACAAATGAAGTAATAGAATGTAAATCAATACCGCTTTGGAAATATGAAAGGAAGCCGTAACCAAAACATACAAACCATTCAAATTCATGCCCGAGACTAAGTCCACTGCAAAACAGAAAAATAAAAATTCTGTGAATTATTGTTATTATTATTATTATTATTATTATTACGTGACACCTCCAGGGAGTTCAAAAACTCATCGAGGGAGGGCACCTATTTTACAACTCTCTGTCTCCACTACCAGCTCTGTCACAATCCACCAAGTACAAGGAACCGTAACTATATTACAAGAAGAAATAAATGAATAAAAAGATGTTACACTTATATTGGCAAATATTAATGTCGAATCAGTACACATACAGAAAATTGAAATGAAAGGGTAAGATAAAATCAGTATATATAACAACACATTTTACCATAGAACCCAGCACAAATATCGATGGACCTAATATCGCTAAAAAATTGTATAGATTATATCTTAATCCCATATAGACGGAAAAATAGCTTTTTCCGTCTCTGTGGGATCGTAACTAATTTTGCGAGAGATCAGCAGAACTACGCTTCGAACAAGAATTATTACTAGGAAACTTTCACATACATTTATATTGAATAAAGCATTTGGACACCTTACGTGGCATGCAAATTTCGGATCCTGCCACATGCAAATATTCAGGGAGTGTCTGCTTAAGTTAGGTAATAAAAGGTGGGATGTGCTGCATGTTTTTATCACCGTACTCGATGTCAAAATACTGCATTCAGCTAAACTAAAAGACACAGAGTTCCATCCTGCGATGGTAGTTGGGTGTCACATCATTGGTCTTTCTGTCCTTGAAATTACTGCCGTCTCAGTAATCCCAAATCACTGTAGCTTATGCCATTTTCGTAGTTGGACCGTTCATGGTACTACCACAGTAGAAAAAACGCCCAGGAATGTCATCGACACTCGCTGTCTAAGATTGACAGTGAGTGTCGATGCTCAAAGGAGATTATCGGGGAAAAAAATAATTAGAAAAAAAATTGATAGAACCATACAAAAGTTTTAAAATTACATCGTTCAATTCAAAATCACTTCAGCTAGTGAACTAGATTCTTATAGGATTGCCGATGCATTTTTCGCTGATATGTAGAAAACTGCATTGCAATCCCGCATAGCAGCTCTAGAAATCAAATGTCAATAGCAGAGGTGAATAAATTGTTGTTATTAGACTATGAAAGTTAACACTGTTGCCAACATGTATTTGCTGTCTTGTAGTTTAAAACCCTAACCATTGTTACGGAGAATGAAAGCAAAAGATGAATTCTGGGTAGTTTTTTCTTTATTTGACCAATTAGATGAAGACTCTGCAGAGCCGGATACAGTATTCTAAGCCCATTATTTCTTTTGTCTATGTCTACGCTAGCTGAACAAAGAAGTGGTGGAAGGGACGAGTTTTGTGGTCCCCGAATGCCGCATCGCTTCACATTAACTCAGAAATTTATTATTCTTTTCTGTCTGGAAACAAGCATAAACATTTAAGCGTCCTGCTGCTTAGTCAGTTTGCGTGGCAAGACTCTCCTTCATAAATATGTCGCACAGAATTCCATGGATTATCCTTCTAATTATTAGCACGCTTAATAAAAACAAATTATTTGAGACAGTCTGCTAATTTAGTAATAATACACAATGAGAAGTTCTGATATATTCAAAAATAGCATTAATGGGAAAATGAATTGTTTCCGAACAGAGAGCTTTTTTTCATCTAAAGCGTATACTTAGTATACTGATAGCTGTTTTTTATTATATTAAATAAAATGAAAGTTAAAGTTGTGCTCTAATCATTGTCGGTTTTATCTACTTGAAATTTCAACAAAAATACATACAACTACAATTACGCTTCAACTTTTCTTATTGGACGTCTGAATTAGCTCATGCATGCTCGATTGCCAGAGCAGTGATTCTGGATTCCTTTTCTTCTTATCCTCTTCTCTTTTTTTATTCTATTTATTAGGAAACAGCATTTTGCGTCTTTTTTGGTAAAGTGGGTAGCGTATCAGCTTTCCAACCAACAGGCTGCGGATTCGAAACTCCAGGTGGATATGGATTTTATATAAGAATCGATAACTATTTATTGGGGGCTTAATGTGGTTGAACAATTTCGATTTTTAGTTAATATAACTCCATCACCTTTCATTCAATATATTTTGGTATGATCCTAATAAAAATGACAAAAGGAAATATTTCTTACAATAATTCTTGCAACACAAAACGAAAGTTGATGCCACTTTGACCTTGGGAGAAAATACTAGCTAAGAGGAAAACAAAGACTAAATTCACTTTGTGTTGGAACACTGTTACGTAATTTTCATTGTGACCCACTTCCTTTCCCTGCGTACTCACTGCAACCTTCCCATATCCAATTCTTTACTAAGAAACAAACGAAACAACTGCTAGTCTAATATATCCGAAAACTAAGACAATTTTGAAATCTCCCATTCCATGTTTAAAATGTAAGTACGACCCCCTGCAGCAGAGAGAGAGAGAGAGAGAGAGAGAGAGAGAGCAAAGAAAAATGCAGATAATCAAAGCTTCACTTTTATTGTTTATTTTTTTTTCAGTCTCATCTCCTTTTTCGGAAATCTGACGGAGTAATGTCTATCGAAAGTGGAGTTGGCGGAAAAGAGAACTTCAACTGTCACGAAGTTTCCGAAATTGGTATGACTGACATCAATGCGGTCGGTGAAAAGCTTCTTTCAAAGATAGTAAAACGAAGAGTTTAGGAAGAGAACGCTACGTTTTGGCAGCAGTAAAAGCGTGCCATTACATTGAATGGCAGCACTTTGCCTGTGGATCTCTTATTACATTTTTTTTCCTTCAGGGACTTGCCGTAAAGAGCAATGAAGAAACTAGTACTATATCTTAAATTTTAACTTGAAATTCTATTGGGTTCTCATTGTTTAATAGGACGGCACGAATTCTATACTACAAATTGGAAAAAGCAAGAAAGAGTAGAGTTTTCGTGTTTCTGATTATAATTTATAACCATATGTATAAGATTTATTCTCCAATTAATTTATGTTCCTGAACATTTATGCTCTACTAAAGATGTCTCCTGTTTCTGAAACATGAAAAACAGAAAAAGAATTGCAGAAAAATTATACTCTTCCTTAAATTCGTAATCAGATGATGTCCAGAAGGACAGTATTTTGTTTCACTCTTTCACCAAACTTGATACCAATATTGTTTCTAATTTTAAAAAAGAAATTATGTAGACCCACCTTGATATGAATATGTTCTGAAACGGGGGAGAATTGTTGTTCTTCACAGCCTATGCAACGTTGAATCCTCTCTTAATATTCGCTGTTCACGCGTTTCATGAGACTTCTAAAAGGAATTATATAAATTTAAACGTGCTGTTCAGCAGACATTGAAAATTGGTTGCATGTGTAATATCATATCGTATTCGAAAGTTGCTTAGATCATGAAAAAATTCTAGAGAGTTGTGAGGTAGGATTACAAGGATTAATAGTCTAATCCAGTTAACATTCGAGACCTCCGCTCAATTGAGAATATAGTATTAATCTGTAAACTATGCCCTGATTTAAGTAGAAACATGTTCAGTCTTCAATCTTGTTTCAGGCATAGGAAAAACAGAATGGATATTACAGTATCGCAGCGGCAATGAAAATGGGCTGATAACTAAAGACATTATTCATATTTCAGTTTTAGATTGATTACTGGAAGTTAAGGGTGACAAAGCATAACTTTATCCACTTCACCACCAAAATAGTAAATGTCCGTTATTAAATATCGAAATCTGCAATCTGATTTAAATGCAAATGTTGTTGATCCTAACTGGTATATTTGCATGAAGTAGTTTTCGACGCTTGATTTTCCTGAAGTGAATTTCTTTGCGCATGGAAGAAGAAGTAGAAGAAAAAAAAACTACTTTTTAGTACGCTGGATTGAATATGCAGGACGCCTGAAAAGGCCTAGAAAAAAAAGTTCCTCTTGCCGATAATGTAAGTCGAAGCTGTAAGGTTGTAAGGTTGTATTTAAAAATCATCGGTCGGCTAGGAGCAATGGAAATTGCTCCTAGCCGACCGATGATTTTTTCTAAACTAAAATATATTGAAAATATTTTATATAGGAAAATCCAGTGCTCAACGATTATTTTAGTCTGTTATAATTAATGTTCTTGGTTATCCCTCTCATCGACCCATAATGAATTGTTTCCTATTATGTTACTTAATTCGATTTTACAGCATCCCAAATGTTTACACAAATAGTGACGTTGATTACCAGTAATAATTTTCAAGGCATTTAAATGAACTAAAACATTATGGAATGCTGCATTAAATCATTTGCTAGCAGTTTCTCTCATGCTGTATCCTAAAAATTTTAAATGTATAACTCATAACGGCTTTTGGAAGATGGGGTATTTTTGCCTCTCCAAGAATCTGTTTTATCATATTTATTTCTATTTCAAATCCTTTGTTCAATGAAACATGTAGAATAAAAAAACAATTTGCGAAGTTATGTAACTTAAGGAATCTGTAGCTTACTACATGACCGAAACTGTCACTGTCCCATTGATGACAATCAGTTAGATTCCTACTTGAAGTGATTCTAACCTTTAAAGAACTCCAAGATTGAGTGATAGTTGACATCAATGTGCAAAGTAAAATTAAAATATTTAAACATTATTGAATAATGTAAATTGAAATTTAATTATTGCATGACGGCTATGTAATCATGAAGTAGTTAAACTTTACTTTATATTATTTTCCGTATAATATTATTCATAATTGTGCTTTAAAGGAATTCACAGTTTCTATTACGTTTACATATTCTTTAAATAGTAAAACAAACCAGCAAACATAAACACAGATCAAGTTTCTAAATGGCCATGTATGCATAACCTAATACAAATTTCCTAATTCGTATGGTGAGAGAGATTGAGTAATATATTAGTTTAAAACCAACAAGAATGAAATGTGCATTTCGAAGAAACTGAACTTTTCTAAATAACATATGAAGTCGTTTTAATATCATATTACTTTTAATGAAAAGAAGTGACCATTTATTACCTTTCAACCGACAGCTCATGCTCTTGTTAATGGCAAAACTATTACTGACTTTCATATCTACCGAAACGAAAATCGATGTTACTTAAAAGGAAAACAGTACGTGCATCTATTGAAGAATTCCTCTACTCACTCTGATTCTAGTTAAACACACATGCACCAATACCTGCAAATGGAATGGTTTCATTAATGGAAGATCAAACAAGAATCTGATATAGTCCTCCTTGTATTCCTTTGATGAAACTAGAATAAGGATGGAATTGCAACTTGGGTACATTAGTTATTCCCCATAGATATGTAACTCAGTCCCTGAGAATTCATACAAGTGTATTTTGGTTGAAGGGGTTAACAGAAGTTCACGTGCTGCACAATCATTGTCATTTCTTATTGCACACTATGATTACGATTTAATCGTAATGTTAGTGAGAATGATTAAGATTTTTCAATATTTATTTATTTCCTGATATAAAAAGATACCTTATATATTCGCACACATACGTGATGACTCCGTTAAAACTAATAAAAATTTTAGTGATTAATTTAATAAAATATGTATGGTGATCAATGATGATATTTTAAGAAGAAATAACAACTCTTTAATTATTGTCATTATCGTTAATGTCAATAAACCATAGGAAAGCAGAGAAAATCCCTATTATATGTTGTAACCTTGTAAATGAAAGGATAATGGAAATAAATGATAATAGGTTTCCTATTAGTGGCTATATGAATTAACGAAAATCAAAGAAATTAAAAAAAAAGTATATAAACTTTCAGGGTTCCTTTAATTTTGTTAAGTATGCCTTGCTTATTTTGAAAAATCATCTTCAAAGTACATATGAAGACACCGAACAATAGATAATCAATGAACCATCACAGAGTGAAATCGTTTCTGTAGTTTTTCTGCAGGTCTGCTATTTACTCTCGTCTACTGGTCCAGTTTCGAATCTGATACATATAATGTAACATATATATATATATATATATATATATATATATATATATATATATATATATATATATATACACACAGAGCCGGCGCTAGGGTCTTTGCCGCCCGCATGCAATTTCTATCTAAGCGCCCCTAAAACGATCCAGGAGTGTGTGGTTCTTTTTACGATAATAAAAATTTAAATTATTGTTTGAAATTTCTTAAATAAATTTTGACAGAACAGTCACACGTTGGTTCGCTAAATGTAACGAACCGGGAGTGTTGACTAGGCAGGATAATCGTTAAAAACCCGTATATTCAAAAAATTCTCAAAAGGTAAAGCAAATTTTGATAAAGCCACTTCACTTTAATCGTTGAATATAATGAAACAGGGATTAGAGCCTTCTCACCGAACTAACAAAATTAAAATGAATTTTAATTAAAGTTAAAATTTATTTGAACTAAAGTTTAAAAAATTCTTGCATTTTACAAGTTACTAAATTCTTAGGAACTTGTAAAAATAATTTAATAATTTTTATAAGTGGAACTATCTTTTAGGAAAATAAAAAAAACACTCATGATAGATGAGAAAATAAGAAAAGAATTCAGAAATAATTAGAACATTTAATATAAGTATTCAAAAAATAATATCTGTACAGAATAACAGAAAACAAATTAAATTACATAAATATACTTGAAATTTTTTTTTAAATTTTAAGGTTTTTGATTTCATATTCACAAAATTAGAAATAATGGTCTTAACGTCTAATTCCGAACATATATCATTTTCAATAGCTATTAACGCCAAACTAACAAACCTTTTTTGTGACATACTTGTTCTTAAGTAGGTTTTAATCAATTTCAACTTGGAAAAGGAAAGTTACCGCTCGCTACACTAACAGTTAAGGTTAATAGTATTCTTAAAGCAATTGAAAAGTTAGGGAAAGATAAATTATTGGACACAATAAAATTAAAAATATCGAAAGGGCTTTTGAATATATAAATTATCCTTCCGAAAAATATCCCGGAAAGCACATAACTCGTCATATAGTTCTATTGCATTTACGTCTTTATTGTCGCCGTCCTTCAAGAGAATCTCTAAATCGTCACAATTTTTTCATAAATCTTCGTTATTAATTTGTAGTAATCTATACAATAAATTGAAATTATCATAATATGTGTTTAGTTGTTCAAAACGTTCTATTAACGAACACATTGCAACGTCTAGAAGTGTATAAAACACATTCACTCTAATATCTTCTGCCGATTGTGGCGTTTCGTCATGATGCTCGTAGTCAAATTGTCGTGTCTTCTTTCGTCGTCGAACTTCCGTACCAGTTTTAAATCCTGGTTCTCCATCCCCCTCTTCACTTAGTTATTTTGCCGTTTTTAGAACTTCTTTAAAATTTGTATCTGATCGATACTCTTGTAAGAATATTTTTAAGTTTTCGATAGATTCTAAAGCAAGTGTAATGTTCATATTTTTGTCTTGAAGAATTTTACTTACAGGGTTTATTCTGTTAAGTAAATCATGCCAAGTTATAAGAGAGCAAATAAATTTGTAGTCCTTTATTTTAGCGCATAATGTTTGTGCTTCATGATGAGTTTCTTTATTAAAATTTTCATTATTTAAAATTTCAAAAAGTGCATCATAAATTTCTCCTGACTGATATCATAGAGGGCGACTGCATTAATTTTACTTTCCCATCACGTTTCTGAGTTGTTTCAATGTTAATTTTTTACGAACTTTAAAAGGATTGCCCAACGTTTGTAAGAGAATGAAAAGAAATTTTATATTTCTTGAATAATTGCAAAGAAACTAATTGTATCTGAATTCACGTTGGCTGCATGCATCGTTAATGATTAAATTTAGACTAAGAGCAGCACATGGCACGTAAAAAGCTCGAGGATTTTTGTTCAAATGCAAATTTTGGAGCCCATATTTTTTCCCTTTCATATTTGCCCCATTGTCATACCCTTGACCTCGCATGTTTTCAATGGGAATGTTCCATTTGTCCAGTTGTTCCATTATTGTTGCACATAAACCACGTCCTGTGGAATCTGATATAGCAACAAAGCCTAAAAGGTTTTCCCTGATCTTGACAATTCTATTGTCACAGGAAACAAAGCGAATAATAATGGTCATTTGTTCTGTTTTACTTGCATCAGGTGTGCAGTCCAAAATTATGGAATAATATTTAGATTTTCGAATTTATAATAAAATTGTATCCCTGGTTGCATTACTTAAAGTTTCCAATATTTCGTTTTGACTGTCTTTACTCAAATGGTTTACTCTATTGTTTTGTTGTAGCTCCCTTTCAACATGATTTTCCATAACGGGATAAAACATAGCAAACAGTTCGACTAATTTTAAAAATTTGCCGTTATTCCTGTCATATAATTTATCAGATTATCCGCGAAAAGCTAAATTTCGGCTAACAAGGAATTTTATAATTTCAATCAAGCGTTTTAAAACACTCGTCCAATGTTTCTTTTCCATTTCATACATGCTTTGAGTCTGGAAATCAATAGTGGTTTTGTTTTTTAAAATTTTTATCAAGTTCCTTCCATTTTAAGAAATTTTTCATGTGATTTAAACTGGTCTCATTTCTATGTAAAGTTGTACTTACATTTCTCCAATCGTTATAACCTTCTACAAGACTCAGAAGGTGATTCAGTAGGTGCGACAAGTTTGCAACAAAAGCAAAAAATAGAATTTAAAGTTTCGAAATAAATGAGCCATATTCTTAGCACGAGCTCCCGTTTTCCATTTTTCTATTATAATAATTGTCATCAAATTTACGACCATATGTATCTCTGAGATATATTATATTTTTCTTTTGAACAGGCCCTATTTCAATTAAAACAACTCGTAATTTTTCATCAATATTTTCCCATTCACCTGGGGAGAATTGGATCTTCTAAATTAACAGAGACCAACAATGTGTTAGTTTCGTTGTCAACTACAACTAAATCTTGTTGTAGTTGACTAAATCCTAACTATTTTTCACTTAAATCATGTTCAATTATCTTGTTCAATAGTACTTTCATGCAAACTGGATGATGTGCACGGTTCTTCAACTCTGATTTCTGATGTATCGAGTTGGTTACAATCTGCATCACAATATTTTAATATTTTAACAAATTTATTAAGAACCCCAGTTTGTTTTTTAATATCTGCTTCTTTCGCAGCATGATGCTTACGATTTTGTGCACCTGATAACTTTTTTTTTTAATTTTTGATTCCATTTCTCTTTTATACCCACAAGAAATTATTACACAACACGACACAGAGACGAAATAATAGTCGGCACTGCGCTACTTTCAATAGCCTGCTGAGATGCGTACCACATGACTGGTTAACTAGCAACAAATGTTTTGTACGAAAATTCGTTTCTGCGCATAAAAACCGTTCACCGTTTCACTTTAGATAGCCTGCAGTAGACACAACATTCTGCAGGCAAGCATTTAGCCTGCTCTCGCTGCGAAATTGTAAACAGCCGGCTGATCAAAGAGGCGGCAATATACATTTTTTTAAAATATTTATTCGGTGTATCCGGCCTTATTTATTTTAATATTGATCATTCTAAGAATTTTTTGTTTTTATGATAAAAATTGTGTTCCTTAAAAATTAAGTTATGAACCGTTCCCTGGCGACGACACCCCCATCGTAGCGACTCCCGCATGCACCGCATGCTCTGCATACCCGCTTCCGCCGGCACTGTATATATAGATTTAGGTTATTTTAAGATTAGATTAAAAGTACGTTAAGTATGGATTCTTCGCAAGAGAGAGATGTCTTGCATCCAGTCATATTAGTTATACAGAAACTGACTTCCTTCTTTGAGTAAACAAAGCGCTTTCAGCAAAATTAGAAAGTCGAGGAAAAACCCCATTATAATAGCAGAAAATTCAGAAATAAACAAGAGCCACACAAAGAGTGGCGGCTAATGGCTTGAAATCGTGGAGGTGCTGCAACTTGCGAAATATACATACACACTGTAAGTACAGTGTATACGTGTTTGGATAAAATATCAAAATTATAGTAAAAATTAAAAAAAAAATTAAACATGAAAAAATATTGTTTATTCTCGATAAAATTATAAAGTTTGGTATAATTCAAAATTACTTAAAAATTACTATAACAAACGTTATGTCTTTAAATGTAATGTCCAAATATTTAAGGAGACGGAGTAAACACGATAAGCACTACGAACACTACTACTACTACTGGCGCAAACTACACATAAACAACAGTGGAACTGCGCGAAGGACAGTGCCGCATTACTCTTATAGCTCGCATCTCACTATGACATGCATATGCTTGCGCGCGTAGCAATATGACTGTGGAAAACATAGTGCCGCTAGCGTTCTTCCCCCTCCTAAGTGCTACAAGATGGATTTTTATTATATATATATTTTTTTTTTTTGCAAAATAAGAGAATTGTATTGGATTGTTGATGATAAAATTAAATATTACAATTTAATAAACATATCCGGAAAAATTGGGGGTGCTGCAGTTCCACAGTGCTTATGCACAAGCCGCCCCTACACACTAATAAACAAAAGCCACATCGGCAGCTCTGATCTACATAAATGTTCTCTCTCGTAAACAGAGACTAGTACCGAAGGATATTCTTTCATATTAGTCATTTTCTTCAAGAGTTTATGAATATTCATTGAAGAATACTACAGAAACCTTTCGTAGGTCTTCTAGTGTGAAATTAAATATTAACTTCATACATCAATGTGATCCACTCAGATTTAGGAACCGATTGAAAATGACAGATATACTCATTTTATAGCTAACATAAAAATTCAGAAAATTGCTGGGTCAGTGCTGATCCACTAACAACTCAATGTTATTTCTATTAATAGCTGATTGTGGTTTTCATTATTCATCAGATTGCGATTATAATGAGAAACAAAATTTCGATCATGCTTGATCTAAAACTTGTATAACAAGGGAAATTATTACAGTGAAACCTATTGAATTATCATTGCGATTTATTTTCTCAATAAATATGAAATCGAAAGTGTCGAAAAATGCTCATCGATTATAGTTCACACACACCAGTTTAACAAAAGAAGTGATTGCACTGAATCATATCCACCAGACATGACAGATTTCTTATAGCAAGTTCTCAGTTTGATTTCCACTTGTCAATATTTCTTTCGTATTCGCAAAAAATTATTATTGATGTCTGTGACAGGGTTACGTGACTCAAAGAATTCTTACAAATAGTGTACTTCTGTTGAATACCGATGTGTGTGACCACAGTTTATGACTTAAATAAACAAACATTAAATAAACAAGGATAAAAGAAATTAATTTGGTTGGTTCTGTGTTATGTACGTAATTGTATTTATTATATTTTTTTTCACTATAAATGGACTAATTAAAACTAGATGTTCAATATCACGGTTTAATACATAACCTATCTTAAAAATATCATTAAAATCTGTTCAACCTGTGTATTATTAACATCGGGTCGAATCGTTCTGCCAAATTTTATCAATAACATTGCGTTTGAAAAAAAACATTATATCACATGCATCTGATATATTCTGTGGATGTAATATGTACAGACTTCTAATCTCATCTTTTGTTAAATTGCCTCCAATCAGAGACAAGTTATTACATTATGCATAAAACTTCGGCATCTTTATGCCCCAGAAAATGATGCAAAAATTAATTACGCAACAGATTTCTTAAGATTTCCATATACTAATTTTATGGAGATTCCGTTAACATTAAGTTAAGTAAAAACATTAAGTCCCATGTGAATATTGTAAAAAAATAAACTTTGTTTGTCTCGGTATAGTTTGTATTAGATGTTTTTGGAAATAACTCTTTTAAGGCTAACTGTATATACTGCTTTAATAAGAATATGTTAGAGTGTTAAAAACAAAGGCAATGTTTTTGTCGCCGAAGCTGTACATGGCGGCATTAGAAAAATTGTTATTGAAACTTGTATGTATGAGAAAGCCTTGCAGGCTCTAAGTGTAAACATCTCCGAAGTCATAAGAAAGAGTTCAAACAACTTTCCGATGGCCGGCAATTTACTATCAAAAGAAAGCGGAGAAGAACAAAAGGCGTATTGAACTTGAAACTTAAGATGAAAGACTCATACCGATTCTTTGGAGGTTGTGCCAAACTTCATGCGAGGTCTCAGAGGAGGCCTAATAAAAAGGGAATGAATCAAACAGAAGGGTCCCGGTCCCAGAATTGCTGTCAAAGAGGAGGCTGCCCGGTTCAGAGTCGCCCTCAGAGAGGCTGTCCAGATCCACGTTGCTTGAGAGAGGAGTTTCCCGCTTACATAAAGGAGTTTCTCGGTTCGAGACGTCGCTAGAGAGAGAGACTACTTCTTGGCCCCAGACAAGGTTTCAAATTTCCGAAAGGAAGAGTTCCAATTGCAGGAGAAAAGTTTCCAGGCCAGGATAATGCCAGACATTCACCAGTGTGTTGCGTTTTCATTACAATTTGATGAATCAAACGACTTCACTGATATTGCTCAGTTAATGGTATTTATTCGCATGGTAGTTCAAGATTATTCAAGTAAAGAAGAACTGTGGAAAATTATACCATTATTGGAAAGGACTAGGGGAGAAGACATTTTTTCGGCATTTGATGAATTGGGAAACAACACGAACTTCTGCTTTTTAAACTTGTGTCTATTTCTACTGAACGTGCTCCTGCAATGATAGGTAATAAATCAGGCTTCATTTCATTATGTAAAAACGATGATACATATCCAGATTTTTTAACGTAGCACTGTATTATTCACCAACAAGTACTGTGTAGTAAAAGATTAAGCACAAAAGATGTTTTGGATATTGCATTTAAAATCGTAAATTCTGTTCAAGGAAAAGCTCTGCAACGGCGGTTATTTAAATTACAGGCAGATGATGATAGGGAACTTCTGTTGTACAATCATGTTCACTGGCTCAGCAAAAGTCAATTTTTAGAAATATTTCTTGCATTGGTTGACGATATTAAAAAGTTTCATGATGAAAAAGGAGATATTCATCCACAATTGAGTGATAAAAGATGATTGTTACACTTATCATTTTCAGTAGATTTCTGTACGAAATTGAGCAATTTAAATTTAGAGTTAGAAGGTAGAGATAAAAATTTAATTAACATGTTAAGTTCAATAAAGTTTCCAACAATACTTACTTTTATTAAAGAAAAATATAAATGACCGCGAATTTAGACATCTTCCATATTTATTAAATTTTTTTGAACAAAATCAAGTAATGCTTCGCTATGATTTAAAAGAATTTATTCGTGAAATAGAATTAGTTGAGGAAGAAATAAATTCAAGATTTAAAGATTTTAATAAAACTAAAATGATTGTATCTTTTATCAATAATCCATTTCAAGAAAACTTGAACATCACAGAAATTTCAAATAAAATTAGTGGGCTGTTTGATATAAACCAAGCTGAAGTAGAACTTGAGATAATAAATATTCGGAATATTTCTTCTTTTTTTTTTTTTAATCAACCAGCATTTCCTGTATCTTGTGAGCTTGTAATCAATCTGTTGTTTTTTCTAACTTTGATTTTCCAAAATGGAGAAATAAATATTTTATTCCAATATATTTTTTTTGTTGTATTAAAATATTTGTTGTATTAAAATAATTAAAAGTGATAAATAAATTTTTAAATACACAAATAGCGTTTTTAGTTGTGTATTTTTTTTAGTTGTTTATTTCTGCGTAATCAGATATCAGGTTGGGGGGAATGTGATCTATATAAGAGAGTAGATCGCCGAATAACTTTTTATAGAAAAGTAGCTGACGTAGTAAAAAAGGTTGAACCTCACTGGTTTATATGATAATGTAGGAAGGAAAACGAGTCTATAGGGTTTGTTTTTACATTATCTCGCTCATGATTTTAAAATATGATACTCCAAATATTTCTGTAACCACTGATATTTAAGTTTCATAAACGTGGAAGAAAGTTATTGAAATTGTTTTCAATTACTCCAGAAATCATGAGTTTGTTTCGGTATTGAGATAAACTTTTATAAGATAATAGCAGACATGATCCTAGTCGGTGCATAAATTAGGATTTTTTTTTCGTTATGGCATGATTTTATAAATTAATTATCGGTTGTAACTATTTTGTTATTAAGACTCCGATTGAAAGGGAAATCAAAATTATAACAAACTTTACAGTTCATCAGAAATATCAAACTGTCTTAAATTCCATCAGATCGGAGCGGAGTAATTTCAAACGCAATATATAGTTTAGATTCCTTTTTCCTCTTTGTGTCTCTACAAGATTTTTACTAAAACAAAAATCTGTATCTGGCAAAAAGTGCATAAGTACAAATATTGATCACTTAGAAATATTTCTAACATAGATCAATGAATAAATTAATGAAAAAGGCAACTACTGAAATAAATATCTTTCTTAAAATAACTATAATGTACATATACACGTTTTTAAGCTTTTTTAATTAAAAAATCTAATTTAAGTAATTTACAGACCGATCTTAAGACTATGTCTACTTCTTTCTACTACCTGTGTGTTCTTAGAGAAAAATGTTGGAAGTTTTTTTTCACTTGGTTATACTATAATAAATTTAGTTTAATCCTTTATCCAAGTGCAAGCAAACAAAGTTTGCGCCTGAAGTATCTTCAGGACTGAGGCACAGTAGTGATGAGAGCTTGGTCCACCTTTACCACGAGTTGCCTCAGTCCTAAAGATACTTCAGGTGCAAACTTTGTTTGCTTACATTTGGATAAAGGATTAAACTAAATTTATTATACCTGAGCGTTCGATATACCATTTATAATTTCCTAAATTTAAAAAAATTAATTATTTTGGGGTATCTAATTATTTTCTAAATTAACGATGGTAATCCAATTTAGAAAATGTATTTCTGAAGAGGAACAGAGTGATTTATTTTTACTATAGGTACCAATTTTTATTTTTATTTTTATTTTAAAGTTTATTTTTTATTGATCCTATACGCGACAATTCAAAAAATCTATAAGCATATCAATATTGAAGTGTTGAAGGTTGTAGTTATTTTTGATGATAAGGAAAGCTATTCCATAGATTTGTGGAATAAAAGAGGAAGAGAAGAAACAGGATTGGTATGTTTGTAGTTGCACCGAAAAGGGATGGTCGAACATCTGCTGCTCTTGTTTTAACAGGTCCAGAAGAAAATAGAGGAATGATGGATATCAGTTCATTGTACACGTACTATACAACTTTGAAGTACCTGTAGAACATTGTAATAAAACATAGCGACCGTGAGTTGGAGGTTGATGTGTGTCTGTAAGAGAGAGAGAGAAATCATCTCTGAGTCTAATTGCTCTCCTCTGGACAGTAACGATAATTTTAGAGAGATTTTAGATGAAGCGCTCTCATTGTTTTGCGCACGATTGAACAGTTTCTTTAAGAATTGTGAAAATAATTACAATTTTAGTCACTTTTTACGAAGTGAAATATCTTAGCCAATTAATATATCGCTTTCGTCATACATGATCGATAAAAAGTCATTATACGGTACAGTTGAGCTAATAGTTTTTTTTCTTTTTTTTATACAGTTAGCCATTTAAAAAAAATCCTCCTCAACAACATAATGATAGTTTTGAAAACTTTTTTTCTACAATTAGGTTTACTTTAATATATAGTAGGAATTGAAGTAATTGAAAATGAAGGATACGTAAAAAAAAAAAAAGACAGCAATTATAATACATCTTGCCAGACGTACATTAAAACTACAAATGGCCTTTGCATTTCAATTTATATTATGCAAAGAAGCCTTGTACACGACGTCGGTATGAAAGAAAATAATACCCATAGGAAATATTAAAATATTCGCTGAATATTTACTCCGTTTCGTGAAAAGTAGCAAACTTGGTTTAGCAAAAGCATTCGCTTTCCCGAAAACTTCATCTTTAATAAGCTAAATGTCTGCTGCACTAAACGTTTACTCATTTAGCTGCAAAGCGTTTATTTATTTTACGTCTAAATTAAAAAATGCGCTGTTAAACTTTCAGTTTTCAAGAATAAACTACTGAAGTAGAAGGCAAAGTATGGCTCATTTTGCAAAGTCTAATAGCTTCACACGACGAAAAAAACAATGTAGTTTAATGGATCAATAGCTAGAATGCCAAAAATTGTAATTAGTAATTACGCTGTGTTAATTAGCTTGTTAGAAATTAGGTGAATTAATTGTGCCTTCAAGTCTATTTTTTTTAAGTGGAGGCGATTATGTTAGTAATTAATTATAAATAGTCCGAGACGGACTGTTCTTTATATATATTAGCTGAAGTTATCTTCAATTCCATTTTAAATGACGCAATTCTGTTTATCGGAAATAAAATGCTGCGCGGTTCCACGTATTATAGAATGGATTTTTACGAATGCCACTTTTGGAAGTAGAGGATTTTATTGCCCTGTACGACTCCAATCCCATTTTCCTTTACACAGTTACTATAACAATCAACAATTGATGCTAGAAATAATTCATTCACGTGGAATGAAAAAACTGTGTATTTATGCTCCAAGCTAATTGTCACAAATAATCCTCTGCGCTTCCACGATTTTAATTTCTTTTATAATCATTTTGGTTGTTCCTCTAGTTGACTGTACTTTGAATATTAAAGACTATTCAAATATTCTAAGTGGTGGGAATGGAGAAGTTTATTTCTGTCGAAATGAAACGTTTAAACACGTTCATAGCAATTTTATTACAAATTACAAATTATTTTAGATAATTATTTCCAAAACTTTCTTTCTTGCATGGCAGATACTGAATCAGAATACGATGCCATTGGTTAGCATATTTGTTTTTCGGAGTTCATTCTGTATGCTTAATTTGCAGACTTGTAAACTTTGTTGGTTAATGAAGACCTTACTCAAGTCTGAACCAACAGTATACGGTATAAGACAGCTGTCTTCTTAGGTTTATCATAGTTGTATTGGTGGGTTAATTAAATTCGGATAAACTTTATTACTAAGATAAGTGAAATTTTATAAACTATTATTTACCTCACGCACCATTTCCAAATGACCTATCAAAGAATTTGATTGTTAAAACTCAGAAAGTTTTTCTAACAGGGAACGTTTTCAAGCCACTTCAGAATTCAACTAAGGAGAACGAGAGTATATCACACAGAACAATGGAAATCATTGGTCATCTAAAGTCATTCATAAACATTCAATTTAAAGTTGGATTCGCACCTGCAACCTGTTATTTGAAGAGAGGAGACGTTATCCACTCGGCAAATCAACCATTAGTCTTACGAAAACTGCATTGGTCTGTATTTTACAAGTACTGGTTTTCAAAGGTTCTCCCTTTATACCCTCCACATGATACCTGCTAAATTATTTTCAGTAGGAAAACTCTTTACTTTTTGCATCCTAATAATTTAAATCCAGTCTTTCCAACCAAAGAGTATCGCCAATACAGACTGAGCCACGGAGGCTCCCCTTCTAAAAGGCGACACGATATTTTAAATTATGATAAAAGGCGGCTAGAAACTTCAAAATCCAGAAAGAGGGGTAATCACATCAGGTTTGGCTCCTGAAATATAATCTACATTATTAACTTACATAAACTGTGATCAAAATATTTCTGGATTAATCCACGTAGCCAGTTGAAAGCAACGCTGATGAATAGCTAGAATAGGCTGCTGTATCAGAAACTCTATAGCGCATTTTTTTCTGTATTGAAAAATACAGAATGTGTATAGTAGCGTGTGCAGAAGGTGCATAGTATTAGGATACTGATTAGCAACATATGAAAAGTAGTGCATACCGGGAAAATTATTAACAGAAGTAGATGAATTACGCTTCAGATAAGTTAATCAGAATTTGTTCCATATTTCATCCCTTCCAAGAACTGGTATAAAAAGCTTATTTCCTTTTTCAAACAAAATATAAGTTACAACCGTTAGGTAAAACGTTTACGGGATCAAAGCACGCAAATTCCGACAACTGCGTGTCCTGAGAGCCTTTTATGTCGTAAACTACTTCATTATTGTAGAAAGAAATAGCTGGAAGATTATGTATTAAATATTTCTAGTTTAGGACTTTTGCGATGTCAATGATAGACAGAATTGCCTAACTGATATTCCATTCCTTATTCCTTAAATTTTATTGCTTACTCCTTAATCTTTGTTTCTCTCAATAAAGGACCTCCGCTATTCTCCACATCCGTTCAGTTTCCATTAAAATGAATAGTCTCATTCAAAGTCAGCATACAAATTGCATACATAAACTGTCACCTTTATTATATTCTCCTGCCATTTTGAATTATCTGTGGAAACTACTTATTTCTTAATTGTTTTGCAATCCATTTTTATTTTATATGGAGAATTTTATTGCTATGATTCGCTTTCTTTCTTTTTGCATCGCTTTATGATATTATCTTTGGTTTTCACTGTTTAAACGTTTTCAATAAAATAAAATGTCTATTTTATTTTTACTGTTATCATCACGAGTGTGCTGACCTGATAAGTGTCATTTGCAAGTTTTAAATATTTTATCTCATGCTGAGATAATGTAATAACGTCAGCAGATAAAACGAAAAGAGAAATTCTTCCATCAATTTTTATTAAAGTGCTGCTTCTAGCATTTTATCTGATTACGCCTAGAACACCGAATTGTTTTTTTTTTTTTCGCCCTAAGTGACAGATGGACTTCGCGAAGGAAAGAGCCAATTAACGCTGTAACTTCTGAACAACGTGACATGTAAAGACAGCCTTATGAGACAAGTCAACCTTTCTAAAAGCGTCACTTAGTCTTCAGAGGTGCGTCTTATCTTGTCAGTCTTTAAGTGTGCTTAGTTCTAAGTTGGGAAAACGAAACGGGTGAAATCCTAATGGGAATATTTTCCTTCCTAAGTGCTAACGTATATGCATTCAATTTTCTGTTTAATACTTCGGAATTATTAATTTGCTTGTTATAAAATATAACTCTAGCTCCCAATAGGCATTCTTATACCAAGTTCATGAAAATTAATCGCATAAGGAATTAACCAAAAAAATATCTTTCTTACAAAAAATAGCAGTGTAATAACACGGAAGCTCCATGATGGCGCATCATAAAAAAATGTAGTGATGATATATCATTTCCAAAGTACACGTTTGGAGTACAACAGGAGGAATATCATTAAGACCACGACCTTGGAATGGGACCAGAGGTCACAGTTGCAATTTATATAGGAGGTGAGTTTTCTATATTTGGCCCTTATAGAAAGAGATTTTTAATTTTCTGTAAATTTTACCTTGGTGAGCTTCAGTATAGGCTTAACATAAGTTGTAGTTTTTGTCTCGTGCCAATTGTGATATTTCGGATTTGACTGGCGCGTGTATTGGAAAACTAATGTTATAAATAGTGGATGAGACTTTTAATGGGGTGGATTGAGATTTGAATGAGGTTCTGGTGTTAGCTCTATATTGAAAGAGTTCTACACGAGTTATTTCGATAACTCGATCATGGAAGCAGATATTTGAGCTAAAGAATGGAATTATTGGTCTGATAGTGAAAAAGAAGAGTGGAAGATCTGGGGTAATCACGATTTGTACAATTCGAGTGCAAAAGATGGACGAGGCAGACCAGAGAGAGAGAGAGAGAGAGAGAGAGAGAGAGAGAGAGAGAGAGAGAGAGATGGGCATTGTGTATGAGAGAAAATTTGAATGAGATTATGATTAAAATATCTGGCGAGTAACGAGTACTGTACACTCTTCACACACAATACATTCTTGTTTCTTTCGTAATTTCTTCCACTACAAGAAACACTTGTAGTGGAAGGGATAACGAAGGATGTAGTTTGGGTGAAGATGGCAGTGGTTGAGGTAAGTACGAACTGATTTTCAGTGTAGCACAGGATTTTGTATATTGATAGTCGTAAGTAGTAGTGTATGCATTTTATATGCTCTTGACTGGGCTAATTATGCGAGTGAAGCAAGCGAAATTTCTGAGAGTTTTATTCAAACACCGAGCAGTATAAACTGAATAGCAGGATTATACAAACAGTTGTGCACTGAGCTACATTCGAATACACACATTCTGCTATAATCAATTAGTGACATTTATGAACTGCGATACGAAGGCAGTTAAAGTTTGATACTATAATTTTGTTGTTTATTTTTTATTTTGGTTATTTATATTCAGCACCCATTACATCATTGCGATAATTTTTTGAACTTTTCTTATTGTACTGAAGTAGAGAATAAGCGTTTTAGTGAAATATTTTTGTTGAGGAGTATTTCTTTTACAATTATGATGTTTCGGTTGAGCACATTGCATATAGGTTTGTGTAAATTGTCTATTGGTTTTTAGTGAGTATACTTTATGAAACTGTAGTGGTAGAGAATGTGCGAGCAACTAAGCCTAATTTGAGTAGAAGCTTATTATAGTACTTTGTTCTATGCAACTGCTTAAGAATTTCTGTCGCTAGTACTATGCTGCTGAATTTAGTTAAGGAATTCTAATATTAGGACTATTACCACCCCTCCTTTAAAAACCCTATTGGTTACGAAACAAGCACCACAGAAGCCTCGGAATTCGGACGCCTTTGAGACTATGATTATTAATCGTTTTGGGATCTGGAATATATGTAGTTTGGTGAAAGAAGGAGCTCTTTTTAATGTGACGAATGTCTTACGACAGTATAAAATTGGACTTTGGGCTGTACAAAAAGCGCGTTGGCGGAGACAAGGCTCGACCCGCAATCAGGGGTACACGCTATACTATAGTGGTGACAACAGAGGACGAAGAGTCCTCGGAACTGCGTTTTTAGTTAGTGATAACTTTTGTGTAATATTTTAAACTTTAAACCTGTGAACAATCGGCTGTGTACTATTAGAGTTAAGGGACGTTTTCAAAACGTGTCTATTGTGAACTGTTATTATGCGCCTACTGAAGAGAGATCGGAGGGAGCTAAAGCTTGTTTCTACGAAGTGCTTGAGCGTACTTGTAATAATCTACCGTCCTATGACGTCAAGCTGGTGGTGGGAAATTTCAACGCGAAGATGGGGAGAGAGCGTGTGTGGCGCCCTTTCGTGGATAGTGAGAGCCTACATGAGGAGTGCAATGATAACGGGATCCGACTTGCGAGTTTTGCCGCCGCTACGGGATGCTTTGTAAAGAGCACTATGTTGCGCATAAAGACGTCCACAAAGAGACCTGGAGATCGCCGGACGGTAGAACAGCTAACCAAATAGACCATGTTCTAGTGTATCGACGTCACCACAGCTCCATCTCGGATGTGAGAAGTTTCAGAGGAGCAGATGGAGATAGCGACCACTATCTGGTAGCCTACGATTTCAGGCATGGAATTGCAGTTCAGAAGCCCGCGTGTCCTACCATACGATCGGCATGGGACCTGGACAAGTTGAAAACAGCGGGAGGCAAGCGGGCTTTCCAGTTAGAGTTACAGAATCGTTTTGGGGAGTTACAGGAGAAAGAGGATGATCCGGATGGGATGTGGGACACCATCAAAAATACGGTCGCGGTAGCTGCCTCGAGAACTGTGGGAAAGAGAAAGAGGAGAAGAAAAGCATGGTTTAATAGACAGTGTGAAGAAACTGTAGCGAAACGAAGGGAAGCACTATTGAACTAGCTAGCGAATAGCAGGAAGAAAGCTGCATATGAGAGGGTGAGAAGAGTGGTGAATACATGTCTACGCAGGGAAAGCGGAAGTATCTTAATGAGAAAGTGGCTAGTATAGAGAGCAATAGGGTGACGAATAATGGAGACAGAAGATGTACCGGAAGATTAAAGCCATGCGAGGTGCCCAGACACAAGCGGCAACCATATGAGAGTGGGAATCTATTAACAAACTCAAAAGATGCTCTAGCTCGGTGGCTAGATATTTTGCGAACTTGCTGAATGTCATTGCTGGAACGTCAATATCGGAGGATTATACTCCTTATCAAACTGCTGAACCATTTATTGAAGATCCGACATTTAGTGAGATTACTCGTGTTATCCGCATGCTGAAAAATAATACGAGTGGACTGCATACCGGCGGAGCTCCTGAAGAATGGTCGAGACGTCCTGCTGGAGCAGCTGCACCATCTCATCTTGATGATATGGGGAGAAGAACGGCTACCGGACGAGTGGAAGGAGTAGCTAATCACCCCAGTATATAAGAAAGGAGATAAGGCTCAATGCTCAACTATAGGGGCATCTCACTGCTGCTACAAGATGCTGTCTAACATCATACTAATGCGCCTCACACCATATGCAGAAGAGTGCCTTGGTGACTACCAGACGTGCTTCAGGAGGAACCGTTTTACAATAGACCAACTCTTCACGCTGCGCCAAGTTTTTGGAAAGTGCTGGGAATATAACCGGGAAGTTCATAATATTTTCATAGACTTTTCTAAAGCCTATGACTCAATGATACACCCAAAAATATGGCAGGTGTTAGAAGAGCTGGAAATTCCTCGAAAACTCCGAAAAATGGCGCAGGTGTGCGTAGCTGGTTCGAGAGAGAGTGAAAGCAGAAGGTAACCTTTCGGACCCGTTTCAAGTACAGACCGGTGTGAAGCAGGGTGATGGGCTTCCTCCGATTCTCTTCAATCTAGTGTTGGAAAAAGTAATTAGAAACACACAGCAAGTGGCAGGTGGAGTCGACATGGGGGGGTGCAAGTTAGGATTCTTGGCTACGCTGACGACCTGAACGTTATGGCGCATCAACGGGACGACGCGGTGGCATTGGTTACTGTTATTGAAGAAGCTGCAGAAGAAGTTGGCCTGAAAATAAATGCCGAGAAGACAAAATACCTTTTTATGAGTCGCCATGCTGCTCAAGATCCAGAGGGAGCTGCACAGTTTGAGAAAGTGAAGGTATTTAAGTACTTGGGTTCTTTCGTGACTGAAGACAACAAAGTTGAGGCTGATGTCCAGAGTCGGGTAAATGCTCAGAATGTGGCCTATTATCAGGTGCGTCCCCTTTTCTCCTTGAGCTTGCTATCTTGGACTACAAAGGTGGGACTATACAAGCCTTTGATTAGGCCTGTTCTCCTCTACGATGCTGAAGCGTGGACTCTCAAGGCGAGACAAGCCGATTACCTGAGAGTATTCGAGAACAAGATGCTACGACGTGTCTATGGAGGGGTCATAGCAGACGGAGTCTGGAGGAGGCGGTCCAATGCGGCAATACACGCTTTATACAACTCGGCAGACGTCTTGATGGAGCTGCGAACCCGGCGTCTTCAGTGGTTGGGGCACCTGTACCGTATGTGCCCCGAAGGTCTGTGAGACAAGCGTGGGAGGCCCGACCCCGATCAGGGAGGTCGCCAGGGAGACCGAGAAAGAGATGGGCGGATCAGGAGAAGGAAGACCTGCAGGATGGCGGGCTGAAGACCAGAACGTGGCGGACAGGTCCCAGAGGACCGTTCCCAGTGGCGACATGTGGTGCTTGAGGCCAAAAGTACCCCGGGCTGATAGCGCCTGGCTAATGTAATGTATGTATGTAATGTAGAGAAGAAAAATAAGGACACACAGAGTTAGCATACTGTGCTATATGATGACCAAACATTCAGTCTCTTGACCACGCAGGTCAGACCGTATTTCCAACATATGTTTGCAATTACTAATCTTTTGGCACGGTACTGAAGGATAGGGTATAGGCATGTTTTGCTACATTTGTTGGAATTCTTTGTGATGCGTAACATCATGTTCCTAGCAGGATATTATCTATGCTGGTGAAAGGAATTATTTTATGGATGCACTGAAGCATTGAAAACGTCCTGAATCACAAATGAATGCATCACTGAATGTTGTATATTGATAGTCGTAAGTGGTAGTGTATGCATTTTATATGCTCTTGACTGGTAATCGCCTGTAGGGAGAGAAGCAGGTAATAAGTGCCCTGCCCACACATCTCGACAGGGTACAGTCACTTCAGGCTCATATAAAATGAGGGTGTCACTTGATGCAAAACCCCAGATGATGGAAGTCTTACGACTTACGAAACTTGTCGGGTTTTATCTGCTTATTTTTATTAAACTCTTTATTTATATCATTATGGGGTCTCAATACCGAAAACCTCGCACAAAAATTTCACTTATCCTAGAATTGCAGGTCATCTGTCACCTCCAGCTGTCACTCACTGGAATATGTTAGGAAAGAAATGCGTTTAAAGCGGTAATTGTCCTCCCCACCCCACCCTCCCGTTTGTAGAAACAAATTACATAAAACGGAATACTTTCCTCATGGAGCTGCGAAATCTGGTGAGAAGGACAACTTTCTCTAGTTGTCCTTCTCACCAGTTAAATCTGTTTTAAGTTATATCGTATCTTTACTTTTGATTTGTTCTGTACGATTGCGTTATGCCTCTTCCTTATAAACACGTTCCTCTTCCTTCAGGGAAATCTTGCTAACAGGTGTAATGGATGCTAATAACATCTAGCAGAATCATTAAGGATATAACACGAATCAAAATTCGTCAAGGATAAATATATTTTCACTACTTTTTCAGTAGTTAGAAGCATAGATATATCCACGGTTTATGGAAATAAATTGTATTTTACGATATTTAAAAAATATAAATTTCTGTGTTCAGAACAGAGATAATATCATCATCGCCATTCAAAACAATGTGCAAATCTTTCCATGCATAATATTTTCAACTTTTTATTGCATTACACGCCTAATGTGATTTCATGGAAAGTCTTCAACTTGTTGCTATAAAAAAGGAAACTGAGTGTGCGTGTGTATTTCAAACTCACATTGGTAATCGTATCTTTCATTACTTTCAGTTCTCTGTTTTCAAACCTTTCTGACAGGATTTCAAACATCTCTTCTTGCCAAATAATTTGAATTCCCTTTGCGCCATAGTAGTCACCAAGGACTTGGACTTTTTTCAGTCGAAAAATATAAGAGAAATATAAGCAAAGCGAGCGGCAAAATATTTCTTTATTATTGCTGTCTAAGCACTTCCTCCTTTCATGCTTAGTATCTGTTGCAACTAAGGAAATTTCATTTGCTTTTTCTCTGTGCGTGTTTTTCCCAAACATTTCCTAACCATTCTGTTCTCCTTTATTGGATAAATAAACTTGAGGAGACGACAACAATGTTACTTTGGAGCATAGTAAAATTTTTAATATCTCTGAAATATTTTCAGGCTTCTCTTCTGACACAGAATAGGTTGAGTGTTTGCAATTTTCACATACAGCATCACGATACTTAGAATCACGTGATTCGCAAAGCCAATTCGTAAGTCTAACAATTCAGTACGTGCTGTATTATATTCTCATCTCATTTTCTTTATGCCCTCTTTTACCTTGTGGTGTCGAGGGTTTATTAATCATCGAGCCTCAAGCCGTTCACAGGATAAGGTTGTCAACCCCACGCCCCGGTGTATCTTATTTCATGTAGAGTTGAGTTCTCAAGGGATGAAAAACTCCAGGATAACTGGGGGAAAAAACCTTACTGTCCACGCCCAAGACTGGATAACTTGGCCATGGCTGAGAAGGATCCTTAAGCTCCTCACATCTCCGACGGGAATCGAACCTAGGACACTCTTTCCCTGGTCATATGGTTGCGAAGCGCACAGCCACTAGGCTACCCACGCGGACCTTTAACCAAGTGGGCATTATAATACATTATAATAATACCTGTATTATATTACAGTATCAAAATTCCATCGTGGAGAACCGCAGGCACTAAATAGTACAACGCTCATAATTAATGCCCTATCAACTAAAAAAATCCAATTTATAATATCTAAAGATAAAACCGTTTGTTTCCATTATGCATGAATGTTTTAAAATATCCATTGCACAACTATTAGTTAATATTCTGAACTGTCTATATAGTCATAAATAGCAGCTGCAATGTCATAAACTAATACCATTTGATCCGACAAATCGAGCAATCTTATTACATATTCTGGCAGATGTCGATTGCGATCGCTGTTCTTCCAGAAAAACCATTTCAGTTCCTTCCTTTGATAGACAGTTTGAATAATGCATTTGTGGTTATAAATGCAACATTTCTGAATGTTGGTTAGGAAAATTCCCTTCAGACTCCACAGAAATAGTTCATACGTTATAAAGGAAAATCAGATGCCATTTTGCGAAAAATCCCACTTCTGTTTATACTCAGATGTCGACTATATAACCTAATGTGAATGCCACAAGGGATAAGGAATGAATATATGCCGTGCCTAAGGCAGCATTTTATAAGTCAGCCTGTTTTCCAAATCACTTTTTGCCCTTTTTATTTGTTTCAGCGCGATAAAAGTCCTCGTCATGTGACTTTTAAGCACATATATATATATATATCATTTATTTATTTATTTTATTATTTTTATCTATTTTTGCATCACCTACCTCTGTTGAATTTGTAATAGACTTCAATGAAAACAGTTGATAACAAAATCCAAAAAAAAGATAATTAAAAGAAAGAATTATTTGTAGATGCCATGTATGGCTTTAAGGTTCAAAGAAATAATAATAATTTTGATAATGGTAATAAAATACAAAATATTAGGCTCTCCCAGAAAATGAAATTAACTTTCAAGTATAATTTCATTCTAAAAAAATCTGGAATCAACACACACACACACACACACACACACACACACACACACACACACACACACACACACACACACAGAACCAGATGTCAACTTCAAAACCAGATGTTACAGATATATTGCGTGATATCTGTCACTAACGATGTCTTTTTAATTTTTACCTGACAGTTTATTCTATAATATTAATTGTAGAAAATTCGAATTAATTATGGTATGTTTTCCTTATTTATTCAAATATATATATATATATATATATATATATATATATTCAAAAAAATTTCCTTATAGGATAAGCTAGAACAATTCGCAATTCATTAAGATATTGACAGGGCCTTATTGTAACAATAATAAATAAAGGAATAAAAACTTGTCACTGTGCTTACCAACGACAGAAATGATGTTTTTATGGGGGCTTAATTTTATGAGGAAGGGGAGCATTCAGCATCTCTGTCAGCAGTACAATAATGATCCTATTTTATTTCCATTCAAATAACAAGTGATGCTGACAAATTACTGCGTAGAAAATCCATTGTGTGCGAGAGTGGTGGGGGGAATTCTTTTCTTCTACAGTATCTTGTAGACATATAGATTCAAAGTAGATTATGATAAACACATCTGGTATTTCTTAAAAGGCTGTTAGTATTGGAAGTGTCACGGAATTTGTTTTTCACGCAATTGTTTTGTGAATTTTCTATACGGATTGTACACATTTAGGATTGATAGGAATATCTGTTGAAACATTTCAAAATGTCCTAAATCCCAAATTCCTAGTTATTTAAACGTCTTCAATTCTCAAATGCATCAAACCTAAAGTACCATATTTCAAAGAACACTTTATAATCAACTTAATTGTTCAAACCATAATAATACCACGTTTTATTATCTTGTGTTAGGTAACTTTTAAACGCAAATTCGTTTCCAATAATTTGTAAATTACTGATTAACAAATGTTAAAACAATGGCAGTGTTAACACTAACTTGTATACATAAAATATTCTGTCAAGTATTTGGTTAGAATTACATTCAGAGATAGGAAACTACTTTTGTTAATATAATTCCGAAGAACGGATAAAACCGTTCTTCGGAATTATATTTATTGCGTTTTTCTAAATTCAGTTGCTTTATATTTTGGGAAACCTCCATGGCACCCTAACTATGATACGTTGAATAGTTGTAGCAAATAAGTACTCGATTGATTGATATTTATACATTGCGAATCCTGTTCTAGAGATCAAGAGTGAAGCTATTTCACATAGGGAAAATCTAATAATATATATGCTAATTTATATATGCATAAGTAATTACATACACTCAAGATGTAGGCTAATACAATTTTGTATTTAAAAAAAAATCAAGAATGATTTTACGAAAACAGCCCAATGTACGTTCTTGCTTAAAAATATAAAAGAAAATGACTTAGAGACTTAGTTAATAAAGATGTCACTTTAAAAATGCTGTGACATTCATATTATAAGCATGTGACATATATATGCTTATAATTTTTGCATCTAAAAACTTTTCATAGTTTTCAAATTGATACCAGCTAGTTTCTGATGAAAATTTCATTCGGAAATCATCAGAACCGTATAACTCATTAATTAACTAAAATCATCGTGCAGAAAAAAAGTACAATGTCCGGCGAATATCCTGTTTTGAAATAAAAAGCTTGTCAACAATCTACAAAATTCAGTCATTATTTCCTCATTAATTTCTCATTAATGATACAAACAATATATTATCATCAACCAACTCAGCTGTAAAAGGGGTATTCAACTGCTATGTCAATCGCACCTTGTTTGTTCTTTACAGAGCGCTTGCGAGCACGCATGCACACACGCACACACACACACACACGCCCACGCGCACGCACACACACACACAGAGAGGGAGAGAGAGAGAGAGAGAGGAAATGTTCAGTTGTACATCGGAACAATTATTACAATAGCTGGTTCCATTAGCTTATAATGAACATACTACATGCAGTATCAAATTCTAACCGACACTACTCCGTGTAACTCGACACCGCAGTATATGTGCGGTCTATCAGGTAAGTTTCTTCTCACGGATACCACCACGCTAGATTCTAATCGAGCTATCGTCCTAATTAAAATGAATGATTCTTCATATTCTCTTTCTTTATGAAATTTCAATCGCAGCGAATGATTTACAAAACCCTATATTATACACAGTGATTTGATTTTCATAATCGAGAAATGCATCACTTATTATTAGCACAGAATCACATGCAAGAAAATGCAATTGTATTATTGCAAGTTCCCTTTAATCATTTAACTTTCTTAAAATGCACACCTTTATGAGTATATTCTTTATGCTTTGTCTTATCGATGCAAAAATATTTGCATGAATTGACTATCAAAAATGAAATAATATCTAAGGAATAACAGTTTTCGTTGCATAATACGTATTATACAATGTAATTAGAGCCATTACTGAATGACTGGAAAAATATTTTCGGTAGTATTAATTGAGTATTCCTCATAATTTTATTCGTTTTCCCCAGAATACGCTATATTAATTATACTCAGCAAGAAAATCTATTAAATTTGACACTATATTGCACGTTCTGATATTCTAAATATGTTGTTCGGAAAGTTATCATAAAGTTCAGCTTACCTGTTAGTTTTTAATTCCTTGAAGGTTTGGAATATTAATTGATCGATAATCCAGGTAAGATAAACAAAACAATTTGTTTATCTTAAAGAAAACAAATTGTTTTCTTTAAGATAAACTTAACAAATGAAATCTGTAATTCTTTAAAAATGCTGCATTATCTTTGCCAAATATAATAAAATCTATTATATATGATCGGGATAGCTGAAAATAGTAGACTCGGAAACAGGAAACATATTATTTTCTCCTGATAAACCTTTGAAATGATTTAAAATTCTATGAATATCTGAATGCTAAGGTTTTCGTAGGCCTGTATGTTTGGGCAGATACAGTTTTCGTTAGATTACATCTGTAACAGAGCTTCAGAAGTATATTCTTTCTCTATAAAACCAACGTCTGTTTTAACTTATTATTAAGCCAAATAAAACGCTAATATAGATTTCTGCGTTTATTAATAATAACAATATTTTATATTGTTATTATTAATAAAGTGCTATATTTCTTTTATGTTAACGTAGCTTATCGTGATTAAAAAGAATTACTCCTATACATATAAAATTTTTCGAAATAAATTTCTGATAAGTTGACATCAAATGATAAGTTACAGGTGTTTTATCTTGTGAGGTATGTTATCCAAAGTGTTATATTTGTATTACCTAGTGTACATCTGAAAGGTAGATTATTATCACGAGAAACTTTCTCTCCTATTACTATAATTATTATTATTATTATTTTCTGAGACCTCCAGAGAGTCAAGAACTCATCGAGGGAGGCTATAAATCACCCAACCCAGTTATCATACCTTCCCTTAAATTCATTTACACTAGATGCACTCACTACCCCCTAAGGGAAAATTATTCCACTCACTCACTCACTGCTCTCTGAGAGAAAAACCTAGCTCTTACCCCTTTCTTGACTGAGAACAACCTTAACTTCCATGGATGCCCCCGTTCTCTCTCTCTCTCTCTCTCTCTCTGCCTTCCATATAACGAAAACTTTCATCATTTGAAATGCTATAACACCCATTCAAAAGTTTATAGGCCTCTCACATCGTCCTTCTTTCTCCTGTTAACCAGAATCTGCAATACACATACTCGCAATCTGTCCTCATAATCAAAATCCCATAATACGGATGTAATCTTTGTAACTCTTCTTTGCACCCTTTCCACAGCTTCTTTATCCCCTTGAAATCCGGGAGACAAATCTGCGCACAGTAATCCAAGTGTGGTGTTATCAAAGTTTATAAAGAGGCAAAATTATTTCTTTATCCTTACATGTCAAGGTTCGCTTCAGCATAGAATTTATCCTCTGAGTTGTATTTGCAACTTTTGCTATGTGACCTGTCAACTTTAAATTCTTACCAACCAACACACCAAGATCCCTTGCCTCTTCAGTTTCTTGTAGCATAACCCCGCTAATATAATATGCCGATGGATCTCTAATCATGCCAAAGTGCATAATTTTACACTTACTAACATTAAACTGACAGCCATATACTTTTGCCCAGATTTCCAGTCTATTCAAATCATTTTGTAATTGTTGAGTATCAGTAGCATCCCTGATTGCCCTGCCTATCTTCGCATCATTAGCAAATAATTGCAAATATTATGATAGACTCTGCTTGAAGTCATTAATGTATAGAATGAACAATAATGGCCCAAGGACTTAAATCTTAGGTACACCACTGGTTACCTTAAATCTGTCAGATTCACACCCACTGTATACCACTTTTTGATATCTGTCTGTTAACCATCCCCTGATCCAAGTCAATACATTATGTTCCAATCTCATATTCTCCAGTTTACGTAACAGCCTATCGTGTGGTATCCTATCAAATGCCTTAGAAAAATCCAACATTATCATAGTGTATCTATTTCCTTTATCCAACTCGGCCGTAACATTGTTATAAAATATGAGCAAATTGCTAAAACATGACCTTTCTTTAGTAAATCCATGCTGTTCCCTGCAGAGTATAGAATGGTTGTCTACCCATTTCTGTATGAGAGTTCTTACTAACTTCTCTAAAATTTTCACTACCACACTAGAAATACTAATAGGTCAGTAGTTAGACACATCAGGTTTTGCACCACTCTTGTGCAATGGAACTATATTACATTCCTTCCATTCCTTTGGTATCATTCCTGAGCTGAGACTCAAGTTAAACAAATATATGAAAGGCTTAGCCAATTCAGCTGAACATTCCTTTACCAAACGGGCAGATATTCCATCTGTTCCTATTCAAAAATTCTTATCCACGTTATGCAAAAGCTCTTCAACCTCATTTCCTCTAACTCTTCATCCAACGCAGCAGTAGCACTGTGCACCATACCACCATACTACGTACACCTGGTTGATATATCTTAGCAAAGTGAGCACTCATTAACTGAACAATCTCCTTAGCTTCCGACACTCGTGTGCCATCTGCATTCAATAAAGTTATTCTTCCACATTCATTCTTTCTTTTTCTTGCGGCATAACGATAAAATTTTTTTGGATTGCCTTTAGCCTGCATGGCCAATTTCTTTTCATACTCCGTTTTAGCTTTCCTCACAATACTCGTTACTTTTCTGGCCTGAGTTTTATATATTTCATAACTTCTCTCACTCTTATGCTCACGATACTCTTTCCACATCATCATCTTCTTCTTGTGGATTTCTTGCTTAATAACGCTGCACATCTATTTCACATCCAACCTATTTACTCTTCGAACACTAAGGATACATTCAGATACCGCCTTATTCAAGCACTTTTTCAAAGATTCTCATGCATTGCTGATATTTTTTCCATTCAGTAACTGATACCATGGGACCAAAGATAATATTCTTCTAAGTTGATCATAATTTCCAGCTTTGTAATTCAGCATATAGCCTGATTTAATCGGAGTTTCAATACAAGTAGATACATCCCAAGAAAGACCAGCATGATCACTGTCACCAGTTGGTGGTAACATAGCTATATTCTTAACAGAGATCCCTTCTGATGCTATGAGCAAATCCAACACTCTTTGACCTCGAGTTCCTTCTTTCACATGCTGCTTGAGAATGTTATCCCGCAACAATTCAATAAATTCCTGTTCTTTCTGATCATGAGATTTCTCTTCTACCCAATCAATGTTTGGAAAATTAAAGTCACCCATAATGGTCATTCTGTTACTTTGTACTTATGAGGTTAAATTGGCAATGCATTTCTTTGTCCCCTACAACTGAGCTGCCAGGTCTGTAGCAACATCCCACCATATATTTCATTCTGTTAGAATTTTCTCTTTTCCCTCCCCAGACATACTTAAAAGGTCTGAACCCAAAGCATATTTTTCCACTCCTACGCCACATACATAACCATGTTGAAAGGCATTTATATCTTTATCACGTTTGTATACCATAGCTGAACTTTCACACACATTTTTCCCATTCTTCCCTTGATGTTCTAGTTTACCTGACTCTCTGCATTAAGTCTCATACCAAGAAGTAATTTTTCCAGGCTTCTGATGCCAAATGAATTCAAGTGCAGACCATCATTCTTATACAAATCGTTTCTGCCATCAAACACACCCCACACGTCTAAAAACTCACATCCCATATCTTCTACATAGGCTGCACGTGAAATCATTTGCTATCTTCGCCCTCCTTCTTAACTCTGTACTATCATATCTAGGTAGTAATCCTACAATTTTTACTCTCTCACATTTCTTTCTCGCTTCTTCCAACAGTCCTTTCATATCTTCTTTCATACTATGTTTGTCACCACCTAAATTATTAGTACCTACCAGCACTGCCATTTCTTTTACATTTCCTTTTTGGTTTTCAATTACGTTTGTCATATTTTTAATTTTCGCTCCCGGGAAACTAGAAGTGGTGACTCCCTCGGCAAGCGCAAATTTTAAAATTGAGTCACTATACCATATTACCCCTTTTTTCTTAGATATTAACTGACTTACCTTGTTGTTATTAATATTTTGATTACCAAGTTCAGTATATTCCTTCCTTCCTCTTCTTGTTCTCATCATTTTTCGTATCCTGTCGAAGTTTAAACAAACGTTATTCCACGTTTTCCAATTCCATGGTGAATTCCCTAATAATTTCTTTTCACCGAGCTATTTCTAATGTCAGTGTATCCTCAGATAAAGTATTATCATCACTGCAGCAATGCGTTTGTTCAGGACAAACGCTCTCCTCAGTAGCAACTTTAGCTTTAGTCACTGCCTTGTTACGACGAGTTTTTGGCGCCATTTTAAGAGTAGTAAAAACTAATAACTTTCCGAAATTATGTTATAAAACACTTTAGTACAATAACTACACTAACAAGAATACAATAATATACTAAATTACACAATTAAATATAAGAAAACACTTAATAAATCAACAAAAATCACAAATCTTTCAGGAACTCTCTGACAGTACGTCTTTTCACCTGCTAGCCTCGACACCAATAATATCATTATACTATAGTTTATGTTATCTTATATTATATTATCCCATTATATTATAATTCTGGTTTACTTCCCTTTTTATGTGTTAATATAAAACTGAATGTCTTACAGAATCTAATGCGCGCGTTTGCATAATCAGATATACCGAAACAAACTGTCGTCTTAGCAACATTTTGTCTTATAACAATTGAGTAAAACCATTGATAAAGGATGGAAATACCCTTACTGCCACTGTATAGTGTCAAGAAAATACTGTTAGAGGTTTTTTCAAAGATTTAAAAGTTCTCCCAAGTGTATAAGTACATAAAAAAATAGATATGCGAAGCTTCCAATACAATAAACTATTTTGATATGCAAATATATATGTGTCTTTTAGTTCTCTCCAGTCAGTTATGACATAAAATAAATAATCTACTAAATGGAACAACTATTTATCCTATGGGAAATATGAAGTAGTAGTAGTCCATACCTTTCTGGAGTTTGCTATCAATTTAAAATTATTCACTTAATATTAGGAGTTTTCGTATGGGCTTCATGTCTTTTAGAATTTATAGCAGCACCTATCAGTGCGTGGATAGGGGCTAAGAAAAAAGTAGTCTAGGTATTTAGGGTTTTTTCCTCTAAAGAATTGGGTCAAATGGAATGAAAGAGAGTGGAATAAACGTATCCGATGGTAGCAGCTGAAATGTTGCTGCTAGTGTTATCGTACAAGGAAAGTAGATGAATTTTGGATGCTGATTCACTGGCAAAGCCTCCATGGAAGGGTATGTGGAAAGGTCCAAATGGAAACAAACATCCTATGAGACAGTAGCTGAAGTAAGTTTCTGAGAGAGAGAGAGAGAGAGAGAGAGAGAGAGATCATTGATTTGCGAAAACTGTCTAGATTTAGACAACTGTCCAGATTAAGAAGACGTAGGGAGAATTTGAATACCATCTCAAATGATAAGAGCAGTATTCAGGATTTATACAGAATTATGAGCTTTACAGATGCAAAGTAACATGTCGAATAGGAAACATAGTAAGTATTTGGGAGAATATGAATATGACGATTTGTGCTACGAAAACCTAAAAGTAAGTGATTTGCAAATATCACAAATGTTTTCTTTTATGATGAATTGGCATTAACAATGTGTTAAGAGAGGTAAAACTGAGTTCTGTTTTGAGAGAGAGAGAGAGAGAGAGAGAGAGAGAGAGAGAGAGAGAGAGAAAGAGAAAGCATTGAGAGAACTACGTTTCTGTCATGCCTTGTCAATATGTTGGATTGAAGGGATTAAACTGTCGCCACTTCATTGAAGAATGGTACCGGCATCACTGTTAAAAGGGAACTGCTGCTGGCTGTGGAAGAACTTGAAACTTGATAAATTAGAAAGGGTGGTCAAATGATGGTTTGTAGAGAGAGATCCTTCATTTAATGTCAATGTTAAGCTAGGAGTTTCTGATAGGCGTCCCAAAAATTCAAAAATATTTGCATCTCAATTGCACTAAAAAAAATGAAACATTATGTTTGATTGCTATTCGTGCTGGTGATAATTAAATATGAATATCGTTACTTGTTATGCAAACAAAAGTGCTAATATTGTATACATATTTTAGAATAAATTACATATTATGATAAAACTGCCAACGTACCCTCACAAGGAAACGCTGCAGCAAAACAAATTTTCATACACATGTTACCAAAGCAACGTGCATTATTTATACGGATCTTATCAGGTGCCCTTTGTACAGCAGTTCTTTTCATTTTCTCAAGGAATTGCATTCTCACTTTAGGCTATGCGTGAGGAGTCACCACAGCCACACGCACGCACACACGCAACAAATAAAAATAAAAAAATACCCGAAATACCAAGCCTTTCAACTATAAGTTGAAAGATCTAATATTTGCAATATATTCATGTTTCCAACTTCTAGTTGAAAACATGAATATATATCAAGTTGCTGTGAAATATAAAAAATATCCGAAAAATTCTAGTTTTTGTGAACGTGGAATAAATATGTATGTTAGTATCTATTAGCATTTGATGTATATCTTTTGACATTGGCATGCGCTAGTCATAGTAAGGAGAAAGGGAGAGAGAGAGAGAGAGTTGAAAATATTTTGAACAGCTTTTAGTATTTCCTTCTGAAGCACTGTAACGAAATAGAGTAAATCGGAAATTGGAGGATGTCAGCCGTAGGTCAAACATGAAACCAGTTGCAGATCAGTGCCCATTTCTACGTTATTATTATTATTATTATTATTATTATTATTAGACACCAGAGACATTCTATAAGCATAGTTTATTTTTTACTTCCTGAATTCACAGTGAAAGGATCACTTTTCATTAACAAATAAGGATGGTTGTTTGAGATTATTAAACGTAAAGATTGTGGATATATTTTTTAATTGGATTAAATTGAATTAACGTTATGCTCATTGCAATAAACAGATCTCTGCTAAATTCCAAATAAATAAATTCCAATCCCGAAAAACTTTTAGATATGGCAGCGAGGCAAATGGGTTCTTTGCTAAATAAAAAGAAAAAAAAATTCCTAAATTAAAGTAAAAGAATATTCTCACTTTAGCAGTAGATGTAAGTCAGATATCGGTGAATATATCCAGAATATGAAAATAAGTGTGATCGAATTCCCTTTGGAAGTAAGACACTTAAGAAGTAGGCGATAAAAATGAATCGTGAACGTTGTGAAACATTAAGGAAATATGTGGATATCTTAGAAGACTAGACAGTTTACTCTAAACGTTTAAAGCGAGAACTATACGAATTTTGTTTTTCACCTCGACATTTAATTGGAATTCTTAAGATTTATGTTCACAACAATTATAAAGAAGCAGTATCAATGTGAAATTATAGATTTGTTAAGAAAATGTGTGTCTGCAGAATTTTTCTAAACTTATCCTTATCAAAAGGTAAGAACTAAAATTACAGTTCACATAATTCTTGGCTATAATTTTAGATCCATCCTAAAGGCTATTTTAATTCTAACTTAGTGAATTCATGTCAGAAATTATACAATGTTTAATCAATGACGACATTCCATTAGTTTATGTAAATTTAAATTTATTTTAATTACTTTTACTGGAAAACCACTCCTTTGTACTTTTGGGCACACAGGATTTTTTATTTTTACCAGCCTGGGATGCTAATAATAAATATATATTCATTAAGAGGAATGGTTACTAATTTATCATTTGGCATAAATTTTGTGTCGATGCTGTTATGCAGCATGTTTTTAAGCTCTCTCAGAACATTTCATATTGTTTGATGCAATAAGTGCAGTTTATGGCACTTATTTCAGCGTTGACTTTAGCACAATGCAAAAAAATGTCCTAAGAACATCGTATCCTCTTTCTGCATTATTATTCAACACCATTTTGAATGCTTTTATAGATTCTTCCGATGTTTTGAAATTGTTCCAGCTACTCTCGGTTTGAAATGAATTCACACATGCAGATGAATGCCAAAAGATACTACAATGGTGAGAAATAAAATTCTCAGTCACTGAGGATTCAAAACACATACACATTTGTTCGAAACACATACAAACACAAAAAAATGCAAATAAAAAAACAATAAAGAATAAATTCATAGAAGTAAACTTGTGTGCTAAACTCTTTCGAAGTTAAAATGTTCTCTATACTTCATGTCTTTTTTCAATAAATTTTTGAATGAATATTGGAAACCACTTAGAACTTTTTTTTTTCTTACTTTGTGTACACGTGTATTCATGTGCACACACGCACATATCTCACAATCCCATACACACAAAAATTCAAGTAAACTTTATCACATTTTATAAAGTACTGCCGAACAAGTTCATGTAGGTAATTTTCCCTTATTGTCTCTTACTGAAGATATTCTTTCCAGTTTTCTTACTTGAATATCTAAAGAAGAATATCTAAACGCTTAATACCCACAGATATTAAACGTTTTTGATGAAATATGATTTAATTCGTAGTAAATGATGACAACCCTCATACTTTATTAAAATATTAAAATATTCAGTAATAAAACATTTTATTATTGAAATTCAAACAAAACAGAAATTTATGTCATATTCTATGGCCAGTAACTTTGAGCTTTCATGTTGTTAAGCTAACGTCTCTTTCATCAATGCCCAAAGAAAGATAACCCATTCTAGAACTCTCTGCAGTAAAATTATCAGGCAAATCTGAAATCGCCTGAATAAAATATTATGCTCCTTTGAATTTATTCTTGGTTCTTCCATTCCGATTGTGTTTTATTTATCCAATACTGTACCTTGTATATCAATAAAAATTGAATTCAATATTTCACTTATTATTATTATACATTTCTGTTCCTAGAATCATCAGAAATAATACAGATAACGAAATTTCAATTTCCCCACAAAATTCTAACTTCTTACTAAACAAGCAAAGCTCGTCGTAAACTCTCTCACTGCAGACTCATGAATAATCATCTTGCTTATCATTCTCACTTCTGAATGAAATCCATAAAATATTTTGAAGTCATTGATGTATCCGTTTGCTAGTAGAGTAGATAAAATGCCATAGAAGATAGGACGAAAACTGTTATATATCTCGCCTCACTTTCTCTGTCTTCACTTTATCTCCAAACTTCTTTATCAAGTACTAGAATATTGCTGACTCTTTTACTTACTATATATTAATGATCTGTCACATTCATGGGAATGTAATATATTTGTTTATGATGAGAGTGTGCTACATCGATTTCCTATCACTTAAATGTGTATTGCACAAATATGCAACCCTCCATGACCAACTTTTACTGACTTCTTGTTTTCTCAGGCAAATTAGCAAACCATGGTATTCTTAATTCTATCTTATAATGAAGAATTACTTTCGCCTATGTTGTTTTTGCTGATCCATCTATCTCTTAACGAAAGATATATGGATTAAGAGACATTTAGTATAAGATATAAGTGGTTTTATTTATATTGCAACAACAATAGCTCGAAGGTCAGAAATAAATGTATCAAAGCATGGCAGCCGAAACGACGGCATGGAATGGCTAATTAACGAACATCCTTTTTTGGCATGGTTTTGGTGTTACACAAGTTAACCTATGGATTTATAGATTTTCAATTGTTTATGTATGGTGCAAATAGCTGCAGAGTTATGCTTGCATGGTTATGTTTTCGCTACAGTAAGAAGATGGTTTACAATTAAAGAACCTATGAATTGCGTTATTCCACAATACTCATCCACAGTGGAATTTTTGCTCTGGAAATTTTCCGGAAGTGCGAGCGCTGACAGCACCTTGACCTGACAATGGTTGAGAAATGGAGCACTAAAGAAAGATACAGAATCGGTACTTTTTGCAGCACAAGAACAGGCCATTAAAACCAACGTCATGAAGGCGAAAATACAAAAAAAGTCAAGAAGATGGTAAATGTAGATTGTGCAAATAAAAGGAAGAAACGGTAGACCACATTATAAGTGGATGCAGCAAAATCGCATAAATTGAATACCGTAAAAGGCATGATAACGTAGCTAAGATAATCCACTGGCATTTATGTAAAAATAATCGTTTTAAAGTATTCTAAAGACTATTCACCAGAACGTGGTTGAGAATGAAAAAGCTAAACTACTCTGGGATTTCAAAATCCAGAATGACAAAAGCTTAGAATGTAATACACCCGATATCACATTTGTTGAAAAACGTGAAAACAAGGGTGTTCAGGTTATCGAAATAACAGTACCAGGAGATAGTCGGATTGACGACAAAGTTAATGAAACAATTACAAAGTATCGCGATTTGCAAATCGAAGATGAATGAATCTGGCAAAAGAAAACGAAAGTTGTTCCCATAATAATAGGTGCTTTGGGCGCCATCCCTAAAACATTGAAAGGACATCTAGAACCACTCGAAGTAGATGGATTAAAAATTGGGTAGCTGAAAAACGCCGCTTTGTTCGGCATAGCATTCATTTTCAGAAAATATTTATATTTATTTTTTATATTTATATTTTTATATTTATAAATATTTATTTTATATTATATATATATATATATATATATATATATATATAAAAGTAAATAAAAGACCGTAAAACATTTCACCATTACAACAACAGAGCATTAAAAAACTGTAGTTATGTTTGGAGTCCGAGCTACAGTTCTAGTGTTATGCACATGCGAGCGTATGACTTCTCGAGCTCGCCAATACCGAATAGCAGAGTTATGTGAGTCTGGCAAACTGTAACAGAGATTGCTTCATGTGGGAAGAGTCGAGGTTTATTTCTTTTGATTCAAGGATGCGACGTTCTAGTTCATCGTAACATTTACGTGTGTTGGATTTCAAATTCGAGTCTATTTGATGTTGGCGGCCTTCATCATTGGAGTTAACTGAGAACAAGATGTGGTTGGAGAGGGTTCTGTTATACGAGATGTCTCTCTGGTGTTCTTCGAGACGTAGAAAGATATACTTTTTAGTTTGGCCGTGATATGGCTTCCCACAATCGCATATAATTCTGTAGATACCCGTAAAGTGAAGATGATGATGATGTTCTTTGTGGTGGCTTAGGATTTGTCGGAGTTTGTAAGGTGGAGAAACACGTTTTGATATTGAACCTTTTCAAAAGTCTTGCCAGTTTAGGCGGAGAGGGAACTGATGTATGGTAAGGAGATGTAACTCTATGGTCAGTAGAAACCTCATTAGTATTTTGATGACGGAGGTATAGTAGTTTGTTAACACTTTTCAAAGTGTAACTGTTATTTATGAAGGTCCTTTTAAGATGTTTCAGTTTCATTTTTGAGCTCCTCTTCGTCTAATAATACGGAGCTGGTACGATGAGTGGATAGATGCATAATTTGTGTGGTGGATAGTGGTGAGTGGACGCATGCAGGTATCTATCTGTATATGTTGGTTTTGTGAAGATTGATATTCTTAAAGTATCAGATATCCTGGTACGGTTGATGTCTAGAAAGGCCAGAGAACCATTTACTTCAAATTCGGCGGTAAACTTCATTTCGGAATGAAAGTTGTTTAAATGATTTAGAAAAACTTTTAAGGTTGTCTGTGCTCCCAAATCAGCAAAATATTGTGTATACTGGAGCCAAATTTTAGATTTCAGCGTAGCAGAAGAAATGGCTTTTTCTTAGAAATATTCGAGAAAAATGTTAGCTAGTACCCGAGACAGTGGATTACCCATGGCAATCCGCTATTTTATTTGTAAATCTTCTCTTAAAACCTAAATTAGCCTCAATTAATACAATGTGAAAATAAAGCGAACATCTGTTTTTGAAATATTGTTTCTAAGAAGAGAAAGAACATCTTGGATGGGTACATTAGTAAAGAGCAATACAACGTCGAAGATTGCCATGATATCTGAATTGTTGAGTTTCAGGTTTTTTTTATCTTGGTAACAAAGTCAGCTGAATTTTTGAATGAAGAAGATTTCCCTGCGTGGCCTTTCAAAGAGGCAGCGAGATATGTTGACAAGTTATATGTGGGGGGAGTCGATATTTTCAACCATGGGCCTTAAAGGGATGTTTTTTATGTATCTTTGGAAGGCCATACAATCGGGGAATGAGCGGATGAAGAGATCGTAAAGACAGTCGGATATTTCTTGGTAGTTCCGTAGTCGTTTTAAGAAGATTGTTGGTCGCTTATGTATCTCTCTTGTGGGTTCTCTCTCAAGTTGAGAGTAAATATCTGTTAGCTTCCATAAGATGGTTTCAATGCGAAGTAACTTCGCGACTACGGTTGGCAGTAGAGAAGCAGCTTTTTCTATTTTAGTGAGAAAAAATTCTCTAGGAATTGATTTGGAGAGAGGACGAAATTGAGGCCTTTTTAAAGGATATTTTCTTCTGCAGTAGTGAGGATATGGGAAGATTTATTGACAACTACTTTTTGAGCACGTGAGAATTATTAGTAGAGAGGATCGCTCTGTGCAAGTTTGAGAGAATTTAATTTATTAATAAGTTTAGATTTGTTGATATTTTTGTTCTCGAAGCACAACGTATACTTATTTCTTTAATGTTGTTCCATTACGCATTGTCTAAGGATACCTCTAAACGACTATCTAAATTGGATTTCTTGTAAAAAGAGAAGTAAACTGTGTTTCGTATAAACAATTATTTCTGATAAGTCTAGTTTTGCTTCTGAATTGAAGGAAATTGAGAATAATGGAAGAGAATTTACATCGGTTTGAGAAAATCAGCCTGTTGATGAAAAGTCCCATATTCTTGAGAGCCACAAGGAATATGGTTATTAACAAGCAGATTGGCTCGGTTTCTAGACGTGAACTATTGACTAGACTCTGAGATTATAAGGACACAAGTAAATTTAATATACCCATACAACTAGTTTCGTCAGGATGCCGACTTCGTCAGGTGTGATAACATAAGAGTAAATAAAAGACCGTAAAAACATTGCACTACTACAACAACAGAGCATTAAAAAACTGTAGATGTGCTTGGAGTCCGAGCTACAGTTCTAGTGTTATGCACATGCGAGCGTATGACTTCTCGAGCTCGCCAATACCGAATAGCAGAGCTATGCGAGTCTGGCAAACTGTAACTGAGATTGCTGTTCATATGGGAAGAGTCGAGTATTATTTCTTTTGATTCAAGGACACGACGTTCTAGTTCATCCTAACATTTATGTATATTGGATGTAAGATCCAGTCTATTTGATGTTGACGGCCTAAATCATTTTATGTTATAACACCGAACGAAGTCGGCATCCCGACGAAACTAGTTGTGCGGATATATTATTAAATTTACTTGTTTCCTTATAATATCGGAGTTCAGTCGTTAGATAATAGTTAACATGTCTAGAAACCGAGTCAGTCTGCTTGCTAATAATATATATATATATATATATATATATATATATATATATTTTGGCTGGGCAAAAAATTTTAATTCAAAATTTTACTGATAGAGGTCGACCGCAGTGATGACAGTCAGAATTTCGTAGCGTTGAACAGTCACTACAGTAATTCTTCAACGCGTCCGCTGGCAAAAGCAATTACATTCTGCAAGCAGGTGAGAACGCCATTTCAGAAGATTGGAGCATATCCGGATGGATGCAATCATCTCCACGGCGATTGGCATCTTTTAAGTCCACTAAGGAAGACGGACTGCTCAAGTACACTCGGGACTTTAAATAGCCCCACAACCAAAAATCTACTGGTGTCAAGTCCGGGGACCGAGGGGCTATGCGGAGTTGCAGTTACGGCTGATGAGTCGTTCTTGACCAAATGTGTTGATGAGTTACTGCTTCATGGGAGATGCAATATGAGGTAGTGATCCTACCTTCATGAACACGACTGTGTGAAGAACCGCAAGTTTTCCCGCAAGTATGGTTCCACATTTTCGTGTAGCAGTTGCAAGTAGTGCTGTGTGTTTACTGAGCACGTCTTCCAACCCCTTGTGGCACATGCCTCTTCAAAGAAAAAGGGACCCACATGATGGATGCAGTGACACCGCACCAAACAGTGAGTCGCGATAAATGCAACTGCTCCTCTGTGTAAGCGTGTGGATTGTCCTGTACCCAAATTCGACAGTTATGCGTATTAACTGTGCTATGCAATGAAAAATGCGCTTCGTCTATCCAAAAGATGTTGCCCAGCTATTGTAAATTTTCTGCGACTTTTGTCAAAGCCAATATTGTCAATTTCTCCAGCTTAGTAGTATCCACTTGATTACAGCTGGTGAAGAGATTGCAGCTTGTATAGATATATGTTTAACAAACCACGAAGAATGCGGAATAAGGACGTTTTCGCTATGTCCATGATTCTTGCAGCTTCAATGTACTGCTTACTCCGCTCATTCTAGCGCTAGGACATTCTGCGATACCACAGCGCTGGTATGGGCTTTGGATAACATTGGTCTGCAGGTGCGACGCTGATTAGAGAAATTTCCAGTTTTCTTGCAATGTCGTATCAGAGATTATTCCAGCAGGAGTGATAAGACCTTGACATTTCTTCATTCTTTTCTGTGTTCGAAATAACTTTCGTACAGCTTCCGCTGACGATTCCCCTCTTACGTAAAACAGCTTCACTAGCAATGTGCCATCCCCAGTTTGTTGCATCACAGCAAGAAACCTTTCTTTTCACAAAAACATTTCTGTTCGCACCAATGACTTAGAATTCTCAGGACTCCATTACAAGCTGCCAGAGGTACACCCGTTTTTTAGGATTTTCATTTGCATTTATCTCACTAAAGAAGCATGTGGTACAGGACCCTCTGTTGTTAAAAATTTGAACTAAATTTTTCTCCTAAAAAAAAAAAAAAAAACATTCCTTTCGATTCACTTTCGTGCAAACCGCACTCAAATATTTCAATTTTTCTGATTTTTATGAATGATTGAAATATTTACAAATGTATGCAATGTATATGTTTTTACTTGCTCGCCTGGATGACCGGGAGTATAGTTTGCTAGCTGTATTTTCGAATCCATCGCAGCATGTGAGGTTAAGGGAGTCCGAATGAGGTAGCCGATTTTCAGTGTCCGGTGAGGACAGAGACCATTGCAATGCTAATTCGTGGCCTGAAGTAGTTTGAGCAATCAACATATGTTGATCTCATATAACCAACAGTAATCAAAAGAACGCTGTTGGCAATTATACACACCAAACAAGCAGGCTGATTATCGCTTAAGCGTTTTCTGCTGAAATGAGTTGGCTAGCTGGAATATATTTTCATCTATAAATAGAGTAGTTTTGATTGAAAATACACGCAACTACATACAAAGCATATATGCTGTTCGTGTCTCATATTTCGTCGCTCTAACGAAACTCTAATCAATACAAACTGCACAATTTATGCAACAATACTTTAACAACAATAATTATTCAAATCTCGTATTAAATTCACGATATTGCATATCTTACTCCACTTTTGTCTGTCTGTTTATGAATAATACTATAATTGGTACTTCTGTAACTTATCGGAAATGCAATCATCTCGAATTAAAATCACATGACACCGCTTCGCTTTGTATCTTATTTCCTACTCACGTTAAAGTTTCAGTGTGTTCATTTTTGAATATCGCTGGATATTAATCATGGTTAATTGGAGGCAGTCTCTTATGATCTGTTCTTTGGAGCTAGTAATTTTATTGTCAAAGGAATAATGATTGAAATATGTATCGATGATTAATCATTAACTAATAGGAAAGAAACTTTCAAAGCAAACAATTGAACAAAACTGTTGTTTTGAAATTAATCTCCCCGAAATAAATCGTATAAACTCCTAATTTTGTCATAGCGAAATGCAAAGAAATCATTCGAAAGAATACTGGATTCAGAATAAGCCTTTAACTAAATATAATTGCCTCTAAAAGTCCAAATTTAATATATAACGATAATATCTAACCTGTGAATACTTCTTTGTCATTCATAAGACCAAAAAAGAAGAAACAACTTTGATTTCGCAGATGTTTGATTCTTTTATTTTTGATTTCATTGTCCAGCTTCATTTTCAATTGCTCTGTAATAGTTTTTATTAAGAATATCTAGTCCAGGCAGACATATATTTATCTAAACCATTTATCCACATATCTTATTTCCTGCATTATGGAGCTAATCCAACATGATGGAGCTAATTTCCGGCTTTCGTTTCAGTAGTATACCATCTTTTCCACTACATACTGTGAATATAGCAGGTGATAAACCAACAGCACGAGAACTTCGAGCTACAAAACAGATCGTGCACGCGATAAGTTCACAAGCTAAACATAAATATTGGAAGTTACTAATCTGGAAGCAACTGGAGCTGAGAGATTGGCTGAGTAATCTTCGTACGAATGTTCGAATGCAAACATCCCTTGGATAGAGAAACGTGGGTTCGAATGTTGGCAATCCCTCAAAGAAGACTTGGGCAGAAGCTTTTTCATTCCTTAGATACAATAAATAAGACTCAAAGTTTAATGTACTGTAAGGATTTTGGAGCTTACAACAAAAAATTATCGGTCAAATATTTGGACAGGTCGTTCGAGAATACTTCGCTGATGTTACTAAATTTTATTGAAATAAAAAAATAAACAAAACAATCATTCGTATGTTGCATGCGCATATATATCGAAATAAATAAAAACATCTAACTAAATTTCATTTTAATATTTTTTTAAAAAAATATTCAAGTGGTGTTCCTGTTAATAGAATGCTGTCTCTGCTGCCCGTCTCTAATTATCAGATGAAGTTTGACACATATTTTCATCTGTTCATCGCTGTTGTTGATGCTTTACATCAACTTTACATAAAGTCTTTCTGATCCTTTCATTTATTAGTATTAGTATGCATGATTTATCATTCAGCAAAAGGCTCAATCAAGAATGAAAACACATATCTTATGATTACACTTCGCAAACACAAATTACAAGAGGTTTTATTGTAATAGATATCTCCACCATGTCGCGCAAAATGAAATGATCATGAATCACAATAAATAATAATTTGCTAAGAAAACGGATCAAAATAGATCAAAATAATCTTTTCTTTCATACCAGTTCCGAAGGTGAAATATGCGGCAACGAAAAGTTGTACCAGCAGATGACAACGAAGATCAATATTTCACTTATTCTAATGGCTAATATAACTTGTGATATATTTCGAGTCTAGAAAATTAAATATATTTATACAGCATAGACAATGTTTTGTTTATAGAAAGTTATCTGTATATCCTTAAATAAATTGGTCAAATAGTTTATTTTTAAGAAACTATCACTTGAAAGGTTTAAAAATAATTAATAAAATGATATTCACGGAGACATGTTTATTTGTGTGTGTGTGTGTGTGTGTGTGTGTGTGTGTGTGTGTGTGTGTGTGTGTGTGTGTGTGTGTGTGTGTGTGTGTGTGTGTGTATATATATATATATATATATATATATAGTTTTCTACCTTGGGTATAATATACCTTAAAGATACCAAGCTATTTTGGATTGAAACCAGGTTTACATTTAAAATAGCTCGTATCTTTAACGTATATTATACTCAAGCTAAAAAATTTTCTACATCTATCTCTCATCCTGAGAATTTTATTTAATAAGGTCAAAGCACCGTATGGTATCTTGTTTTGGTAAAATACTTTTAAGCTCTGTATTACTTAAATCTTAGTATTTCTAAGCCTGGCTCCCACTGACGAGACCTCAATAAAGGTCGAAACCGGTCTGGGTAGTGGCCCCTTTAATACATAGCATCTTACATCTCCTCCAGGAGATGTGCTTTGCATTAAGGGTAAATACCAAGAATAGTGATCAGAGCTTATTCCACCTTTACCACAAGTTGCCTAGACTTGCACTGCTTGCAGGCACAAACTTGACTTACTTGCCTGTTTGCTTACTTGGAAAAATGGATTAAAACAAGGTTTATATTTAAAATAGCTTTAAAAAAAAATTAAAAAAAAAATAATAAAATAAAAAAATAAAAAAAAATATATATATATATATATATATATATATTGTTGAAATTAGGATTTACTCGGGATGTATACATTTATAAAAATAAATTTAACTGACTAGAACCCGAGAAAGTATAACAAAAACCTTTAATACATCACAACTAGTTTCATCGGTGATCCGACTTCTTCAGGTGAGAAATAAAAACATAAGACATAAAATAACACGGTAAAAAATGAACTTTACAGCTTAATAAAAAGCAGAATAATAACAGTCATATTTGAATAGGTGACCGCGTGCTACCGTTGGCATGAGTAGAATGTGTGCGACAGCTAATTTTTGAGCGCCAGTACTGGATTACTGCGCTATGGGAATCGGGTAAATTGTAGCTAAGATTATTGTTTAAATGTGAAGGGTCCAGAACTATTTCTTTTGATTCGATGATTCTTCTTTCGAATTCATCCTTGCAAATATATAAATTAGTAGTGCGTTCCCAATCAACTTGATGTGGCTGTTCTTCAAGGTTAGAGTTTGCCGAGAAAAGGACATGACTGGAAAGGGCGCTCGCTCGTGCTCTACTGTAGGAGATGTCACGTCTATGTTCCTCAAGACGAAGTGAAACAGATTTGTCTGTCTGCCCAAAATAAGGTCGACCACAGTTGCACAAAACTTTATAAACACCAGGAAAATGCAGATGGTTGTGTTTTGGTTTTGGTCGACTCAGAAAAGAACGAAGTTTTGGCAGCGTAGTATAGTCGGTCTTTATGTTGAATTTTTTCAGAATCTTAGCTAGTTTTGGGGTAAGAGTGCTGATAAAAGGCAACTGTATATGAGTGATTGGGTTGGAGTCATCTTCTTGTCGAGGATGTTGGCGTGGTCTCAAGCGTTTAGTGATGTTACGAGACGAATATCCATTATTTAAGAAGGTGTTTTTCAGGAAGTTAAGCTCTGTTTGAAGGTCTTCTTCTGTGGAAATGAGACATCTTGCTCGATGGGCGAGGGTGGAGATGATGCCCAGTTTCTGAGGTGGGAAGTGATGAGAAGAACCATGTAAATATCTATCAGTGTGGGTGGTTTTTCGAAAAATTGAAAATTTAAGACAGTCAGGAAATCTACTGATCTTTAGATCCAAGAAGGGGAGAACGCCGTTAACCTCTAGTTCAGATGTGAATTTAATGTTTTGATGTTGGTTATTTAAATGGTTTAGGAAGTTTTGCAGTTCCTCTAAACTATGTCCCCAAATAAGGAAGACGTCATCGATGTAACGTAACCACAGTTTAGGTTTCAAAGTAGCTGAGGAAATAGCTTTCTCTTCAAAATCTTCTAGAAAAAAATTAGCTAAGACTGGAGATAGAGGGCTGCCCATAGCTAAACCGCTAGTTTGTTTGTATATTTTCTCTTCGTAGCAGAAATAGCCGGAATTGATGCAGTGAGTTAGAAGAGCGAACACTTTTTTAGAAACCTTGTCCTTAAGAAGACTCAGAACTTCATCTGTAGGAACATTCGTAAACAAAGATACGATGTCAAAACTCACCATTCTGTCCGAGTCTAAAAGATTCAAATTTTTTATTTTTGAGATGAAATCTTCAGAGTTTTTGATGAAGGAAGAAGAATTGCCAACTAAATGTTTTAAAGAAGCTGCAAGATATTTAGACAGATTGTATGTAGGTGAGTCAATCCCTTCCACAATAGGTCTTAAAGGGGTGTCAACCTTATGGATCTTAGGCAAGCCGTACAACCGAGGAATGAGGGGATGGAGAGAGCGGAGAGATAGTCTTGTATGTCTAGGAAGTTCAGAAGTTGATTTCAGAAGATTGTTTGTACGGTTTTGAAGTTCTCTTGTGGGATCACTTTCTAGCATAGAATACGTATTAGAACTTAACAAGTTGTTCATCTTACAACGGTAGTCAGCTTTGTCTAAGATTACAGTTGCATTCCCTTTATCAGCAGGTAGGATAATAATGTCATTGTTGTTACGAAGTTGGTGTATTGCTTTCCTTTCTGTCGGCGATAGATTATCTGTAGGACGACGACTGTTGTTAATGGTAAAGATGGCTTCGATCCTAAGTAGATTCGCAGTTTGTTTTGGTAATTGTCCAGCTGCCTTCTCAACTTTCGTAAGAAAGAGTTCTTTAGGAATGAAGGTCGGAGAAGGAACGAAGTTAAGGCCCTTTGAGAGCACACTAAGTTCTGCAGGAGAAAGTGTGTGAGAGGATTTGTTAATCACAACATTTTTTAAATTTTGTGAGTTGATATTGGATTGGCGAGTTTGTTCCTGTTTGAGTTGGTTGAATTTTCTGATAAGAATTAATTTGTTGGAGAGTTGCGATCTAGAAGCACGGAGAGAGCTCGTGTTTTTAATATCAATCCAGAACCTGTTGTCTAAAGATGAGTTTAAGTTATTTTCTAAAGAATCTCTTTTGCGGAACAAAGAAGCTAATGTGGACTTGGTATCTGCGATTCTTTCATATAATAAATCAAGTTTAGCCTTGTGATAGATATTATGAGCACGTTTAGTGCGAATCAATTCTTTGAAATCTAAAAACTTTGGGATGACAGAGTGAAATTTGCATCTTTTCAGAAAAACTAACCTATTAATAAAAAGTCCAATTTTTACCAGAGTTTTTTCATAATCCTTGATAAGATGTACATTAACCTCGTCAGAAGGTAGATAAATATTGTTGAAATTAGGATTTACTCGGGATGTATACATTTATAAAAATAAATTTAACTGACTAGAACCCGAGAAAGTATAACAAAAACCTTTAATACATCACAACTAGTTTCATCGGTGATCCGACTTCTTCAGGTGAGAAATAAAAACATAAGACATAAAATAACACGGTAAAAAATGAACTTTACAGCTTAATAAAAAGCAGAATAATAACAGTCATATTTGAATAGGTGACCGCGTGCTACCGTTGGCATGAGTAGAATGTGTGCGACAGCTAATTTTTGAGCGCCAGTACTGGATTACTGCGCTATGGGAATCGGGTAAATTGTAGCTAAGATTATTGTTTAAATGTGAAGGGTCCAGAACTATTTCTTTTGATTCGATGATTCTTCTTTCGAATTCATCCTTGCAAATATATAAATTAGTAGTGCGTTCCCAATATCAAGTTGATTGGGAACGCACTACTAATTTATATATTTGCAAGGATGAATTCGAAAGAAGAATCATCGAATCAAAAGAAATAGTTCTGGACCCTTCACATTTAAACAATAATCTTAGCTGCAATTTACCCGATTCCCATAGCGCAGTAATCCAGTACTGGCGCTCAAAAATTAGCTGTCGCACACATTCTACTCATGCCAACGGTAGCACGCGGTCACCTATTCAAATATGACTGTTATTATTCTGCTTTTTATTAAGCTGTAAAGTTCATTTTTTACCGTGTTATTTTATGTCTTATGTTTTTATTTCTCACCTGAAGAAGTCGGATCACCGATGAAACTAGTTGTGATGTATTAAAGGTTTTTGTTATACTTTCTCGGGTTCTAGTCAGTTAAATTTATTTTTATAAATATATATATATATATATATATATATATATATATATATATATATATATATATATATACTAGGGGGAGCTCTGCCCCCTTGGCGCCTACGCGCCCAACCCCACCTGAGTTGGCTGGTAGGCCGGTTCTTTATGAACCTCATTTTAATTATTCAAAATCACGAAATGAAAATAAAATATTTACTATATAATCAGTCATGACATGCGCGTTATGCTAATTTAAGTAATGAATACTAATACGTACTGTTCTAATCGTCGACAATGAGTTTGACTGTTATAATCCTGAAATGATAAAATTGTTGTCTCATGAAAACAAACACATTGTTGTACGTTTCAAAATAAAGACGTGATATAAAAACGTGACAAATTTTGTTTCAAATTACGGCTTAACAAATTGTTGTCTTATGAATGCAACCACATTGTTGGACGTTTCGAAACATGAGATAAAAACGTTTCAGATTTCGGCTTATATATATATATATATATATATATATATATATATATATATATATATATATATATATATATATATATATATATATATATATATATATATATATATATATATATATGTCATCCTCAGATAAGCTTACATATGAGCTTCGAGGATGAAAGCAGAGAAATTAGTTCTCATCCAAGATGTATCATATGTAACCAAATGCATGTAATGTACGTATCACATGTAAACCAATGTATGTAATGGATCTATTATATGTAAACAAATGTAAGTAATGGATCTATTATATGTAAACAAATGTAAGTAATGTATCATATGTAATAACTGTAACAAAAGTATGCAATATAGAGTGATTATATCCATTGATATTGTATATATAGAGTGCAAAATTGCAAAGAAACATCTGTAATAATCATCATTATGAATATTATAATAACATACGTTGTAAACAGTTATTGTTATTATTATTATTTTTAAAAAAAACTTAAAAAATGTACGAGAAAGTATTTGTTATGCATAATTGTGTTCATATAATGCATGTAATGTATCTAAGAATTAATAGAATGTACAAAAAATATTATTATTATTATTATTATTATTATTATTATTATTATTATTATTAAGAAAGACCTTTAATACTCTGTTTCAAATTAAACTTGAAGTCATGCACCTCTATGCTATTTTGCGGAATTGTAATGAAATTTATTATTTTCTGAACTATCATATATATTGCAGTTACGTACAAAATTATTGGACATTGTGGAACACGTATCAAATTTTAACTTAAAAAAAAAAAAAAGAAAAACACTGACAGTGATTAAAACCTTTGTTTGTTTGTTTTTTACAATGAATAAATATTTATTTGCAAACGTCGATTTTTTTATAAGTTAAAATAAAAATATTTATTTTATAATTTTCTAGAGATTAGAAAGCATAATAATATCAAGATTCACCAACAAACGCGATCGTCATGAAATCTCTTTGAAGTGAATAAAATTGATTGTATTTTTCGATGTGTTTTTGTTTTGCACTGAAAATAAAGAAAACATGTTCTGGAGTTTTGATAGTTATTTATTCACATCTAACGTCATTTTGCCGCCGTATGGTCCTTTCCATACCTAACTGGGTTTTGAGTTGACGCCTTTTGCTATAAGACGTGGTAGTGTCGCAGGTGCCGTTTCTACAAACAGTTAGCAGAACAACCAGAAAACCACAAAGTTCGGAAAACTGCCGTGCCCTTGGTGGGATTTGAACTCTCCGTCTCTTAGCTCGGGAGCAAATACGCTAACCACTTGGCCAACGAGGCCAGCTTATCTTTGTGGATAACAAATATAGTAAATCTTCCGTATAGTGTAATATGATGTACTGTATAGTGAAATATGTGGTGTTTAAGTATCTTATTACGGATATCATCCTCTTCTTTCTAAAAATCGAAGTAGAGAATTCCCAGAAATGCATACATTTGCTTATTCTGTTGTGAGTCTTCGCACAAACAAATTTCTTGGAAAAATAAATAAGAAGTAGATATACAATCCACTAAACAAATCTCAAAGAAATGGGAAGAAGGAGCTGTTTTTTTTTTATCCAGATCAATTTGAAAGTGACAGGAAATGGATCACATACCGATACATACAGACATCATTACAAAACATCATACGAAAAAGGCAATTTTCTACACTACGTAATAATAATATATTTATGTTTTAAACGACACTGGATACTCCAGAAGAAACTAATTCAAATACAGAGAAAGTGAAGAGGGCGCCTAGAATGAGTAGAGAAAGTATTTTTACCATATCAACAAAGAAAGGCGTAGTTGGCATGGATTATTTACACTGTGGCTGTCAAAAAGATCTCTGCTCTAATCCAGGATGTCATGATGTACTGAAATGTTTATCCGTTGTACACACACACACACACACACACACACACACACACACACACACACACACACACACACACACACACACACACACACACACACACACATACACACACATCAACATACACATACACAAATAAGTATTGCTACACTATCCTAGTTTAAAAGAAACAGAATCATGTGTATCCTTGTCATCTTTTTAATTTATTATAATAAACAATAATAGAACAACTGAATCCTATAGAAAATGTTTCTTATCAGGAATTCTAGAAGCACGGTCAGATCACAATGTGGTCAAATAGACAGAAATATCTCAGAGTGACTCAAGCGATTTGATGAGTCTCTTTTGAATAAAACTATAGAAGAATGCTTCATTTAATTTCAGTTTTATAATATTACAAAAGATTTATAAGTTTGATTGGAAATTAAAAGAGGTAGGGAGAATACGTGTAAAATGTTATATCGTGATCATTACTAAAACGTGTACATGAAAGTATTATTTAATATGTGTGATATATCACAGGTTTAAACGTGGGGGATTTTTAAATTAAATTACTTTCTCTTCCCCTTACCAGCCCGCTTTCAACGAAGCACAATCTTCAATATAAGTGGTGCTTTCTAATATTTTATTATGCCGAAACGTTTAAAAAGAAAGTCTTAATATTTGTAATTAATTTACAAGGGGATTTTAGCAAGAAAGAAATGGGCAAACTAAAAGTTATTTCCTTTTAGTAAATATCAGTATTTTGAGTGGTTTAATGATAATGACGAAAGGCAGCGTATAATAAACATTAAGTTAAAGACAGTTCGGAAAACAGTCGTATTTCTTTCGTTTCTTTATTTGTTGTAACTAGGAAAGCATAACTAACATAACGTGATATCTCTAAGTAGAATCTACAATACGCAATGATCATAAATATTAAATATTAATAATTTTACTGCTAATATTAATGGTCACTGAGATCAATCTAACAACAGATACATTTTATTAAATAAGCTTAAATCTTTCCTAAAGAAAACGAAATTAGCGGAAGTATAAAAACGGTTGATTAATCAAAATATATCAAATTTATTTCTCTTGTTAGATCGGAGTTTACAGTTTGGGACGTAGAGGATCAGCTTTTCTTACGTACGTAGAAGTGCATTATGGCATACCAGCTCTTGTACGGATGTGGCAAAGGTTGTTCGCTATTCTTAATCTGCATTTATTCATCAATTGAAGGAGACAGTTGGTCGTTAATGACGAAGTAATTACTGTATATAATATAATTGCTTTGTGGCATTTGATGTATTCAAGGTTAAGAGAAATATCTCGTAGGTTAGCACACAACGAGGGGAGCCTCGAATAGAAAAGCAACTGCTAATCAATTTTTAGCTCCGTTAGTGTATCTCCATATTAATAATGTCACGCCGATTGTAACCAGTCTGATAAAACTAGTAAATTAAGGTCATTTCATTATACAATATTCTATGACGAAGTGAATGGTTCTATGTACGGGATGCACACCTGTTTGTTCAACCTGAGTTTAGATTCAATAATACTTTAGAAAAGTTCCCATAGATCATAACTGAATTGTGTTTCTAAAGTTTAAATAAACATAAGTGTTTTGTTTTATATTTATTATCATATGGATGATAATAATAAAAAAAAAAAACACTCATGTTTATTAAACTTTAATTTCTCACTATTAGTTATCACTACGTGATAAACATAATTGGATGGAACACGATCAAAGAATGAAAACAGAAAGATTACCAAAACAAGCCTTAAAGTACAAGCCATTAGGAGAAAGAAAACCAGGACGTCTTCTTAAACAATTCACCGATAACTTCTAAGGCCGGAACAGGCCAGACAAGGCGTAAATCCTTGATGATGATGATGATGATGATCATATGGATGATAATAAAACTTTTCAAATGAGAGGTGCTAATACTATTCCGCTTCATTAGAAAAGCCAAAATAACTTCATCTTAGAATTATAACTCAAGTCCCTGAATTAATATCTATACGTTTACTCATCCATTCAAGGTACAAGAATTTAAAAATCGTGAGAACACGTTAGAACAAACTTTTATTTACTTTAAAATATGCGTGTAAGCTTAATATTGATATAATAATGTTGCAACGTGTTACAGAAGGATCGTTTTGATAAGCATAGATCAAAAGGTTACTGTTACTGTGGAGAACTATTCATAAAAATAACTTGTTGTTTACTATTACACGTTGAAAAATTAACTTTTATTTTATGAACAGCAGTTTTTAAAGTGGTAACTATTTGGCTTGTATAACAGTTGGAAAAGTTTACGTTTAAAGCACGTGATTTTGTGTGTTGTGACCAGTTCGTACATCAGCTTATTTCTTTTTTCCCTTCAACATAAATTGACTCTTCTTGTCAAGTTGCCAGACTAGGCTCTGGGATCTGTGGTCGGACAGTATGTAGGCAGGCTGCGACAATACACTAATAATGCACCATAAGGTGAGACACGTTGTTTATTCTTTCAATTTTTGTAATTATATATATATATATATAATTATAATAATTCTTCATAATTATATATATATATATATATAACAAATGTACTATTATTAACTAATAATTAAATAATAGTATTTAAACGTCTGTAGCAGAGGGAAACATCTCGTTTCTCTCTGCTACAGTTTGCAGTTCTGAGCACATTTAAGTACCTGAAGCGATGCGCTTCAGGAAATCCTGCTTAATCCTGGAGCTTTTAATTAGCGCCATGATCACGGTGATTGTTTATAGGATTACGCCTAGTGGTTTTCTGCTTGTCTGGTAAGTATTTGCTATAGTTTTATTTATCTGGACGCCGAACAGAGTAACGCAGTTCTAATTACAGTTCGCAGAGGTTCGTGAAACTAAACAAGAACATTATTTCATTTATTCTAAACAGCTTACAAAATTGCCTTTGCTTCATTATGAAAGCATTTATTATGAAGCGATTTAATTTAATCATGAATTGAAAGAGGCAAAAGAGCTGTGGTAATCGCTATCGTAGACTGTAATGACTTCCTCTTGAAGAAATATGCAAATGAGGATTGAAATCTTAGGTCATAGTTTTGTTTTAAGAACGCGTGCATCATTAAGTATTCCGTTTCATAAATTGCAGAAAAGTCATTAGATCTCGTATTTTAATAGCTGTATTATGACAAACCATTTTGAAAAAGCAGTTAGGTTTTGAAGATTATCGTTTACAGAATCTTTCAGCGGAAGTGCAATCACAAAAATGAAAGAACACTAGAAGGAAATACTTTTGTTTTAATTTCCTCGATTTGTTTATTTTAGAAGTACTTAATTACGAAAAACGATGTTTATTTTCCTATTTCCTAAACAAGGAACTATTGCAAAAAAGAAAAAAGAAAAAAGCACGCAACCAGTCTAAAAAAAGACTATCTGAACTGACTTCAATTTTCCTACCCCATTTCTTCCTTATAACTCCGAGTCCTTGTGTCAGATGAAAAAGGATGATTTTTACTTCATTCGAGATAGTATTTCATCCGTCCATCTAATTCTAGCAACCGGCTTACCACATCTCTGCTGCATTAAGGGCTAGCATTTTATTTGTAGATATGTTAATGAGGCCAGTTTACCTGTTTAGATGGAGTTAAAAATCGAAGATTTTGGGAGGGGGGAAACTCCCTACTTCATAATGAGACAATCTAACTCACTTTTAATTTAAACCCTGTTAAAGATTATTATCTTCATAGAAGGGTTTCGAACTCGGGTCTCTCCGACCAAAGAGATCCGTCGAAATCATCTAAAACTCTCAGACAGCATTAAACATTCTCGTTATGGCTCATTTCATATTTTATCCCTAAAAGGTACGCTTAGGATTTTATTTTATGTTTTGAATATCTCGGAGAATACGATGCATACAATCCCACGAAGTTGTAATTTCTGAGAATAAGTGACTACAATAAGTTTTCGATGTATTTTTCAAACACGGTCCTTCCGTAACAACTTCCTGACTCTAAATAAGTATTAAAGGGAGACGAGGCCTTTCAAAATTTGTAGACGTTTGACGTGTTCCCGTGATTCTTAAATTCTGGTACAGTGAATGGTCACGAGCATACAGATATTCATTTATAGGCATGAGGTATCATTCCAAGATGAAAATATTTTACATTCACAGTTGAGGAAGCATCTTTCTTATTTCCAAGGTAGAATTCGCTAAGACTTTCATTCTAAAATGTGAAATGAAAGTTAAATCCTGTTTCATTTCTATGATGTAGAAGTGTGAATACAATTAGCTATACAACGCCTAGATTCTTGTCAATTCTAGAACCAGTATAGTGTTCCATTTTTTTTTAATTTAGAAAAATCGCACAATCATGAAAGAAAGTTTAAAGTTATTGATGAATTAAAAATTCCAGTATTAAAAACGGATGATCTTCATATCTTGGTTAGTCTAGTTGGTTCGTTTTCTCTCTCTCTCTCTCTCTCTCTCTCTCTCTGTCACTCACTCACAACCTGTTCATCAAGGTCACACCGAAAGAATAGTGCCTTCCATTCCCAATCAAAAGACAGCGAGTTTGAATCACTGCGATATGGATGTTTAGAAATGCTTGCAGTATACGTTTGCATCATACTGTATTTTTATTGTGATTATTGGAAAACTGGAATGGCTTGAAAAAATATCATCTTTTATATCTGATTTCTTCTTTCGACAGGTTCAATATTAATGGTTTTGTACAGTGTTCATAAACTTATTAGCTTCATAAAACTGAGCGGCACACTTTATTCTAAAAAAAAAAAAAAAAACACTATTTATTAATGTCATGTCGCTAAAAAAATATGAATAAAGTACTGTGGATTTTCCTTACCGTCTGTAGGTTATGTATAATTCCTGCTAACATGGCTTTAATAAGTGCTGCTTTCTTCAGAATAAAAATAAAATAAACGTGTTTGCTTGTTGAAGCAATTCCCCAAGTCTGTGCTGGAAAGAATAAATGCAGAAGCAACTTTATATATATATATATATAGACTTAGTTGTTATTACGCCTATCCTTCCTTAGACTTTGTAGATTAAAAGTAAATTCAGCTGCGCTTTTACAGGCGAAGTGTAACGCATAATCGGATTAGCTTTGCGATCTCTCTCTCTCTCTCTCTTTCTCTTTCTCTGTGTAAGAATATATCTAAGGGTTTTAGAACCCTCCTTGCAAACCTTGTAATCTCCTTGTATTTTTTTAGCTTGAAAACGTTTTCAAGAATCAGGTTACCTTACAACAAAGTGACGCAATTCTCGATTAGAGTGTAACAGTGTTCTTTGAGAGCATTTTATAATTTGGTATTCAAAACTGGGTTGTTTTATGGGATGTAAATACCTAGTTCAAAGACTTGAGAATACCATCACCTTCTGTTTGTTTGTTTTTTCTAGACATGGAAGATATTTTAGATTTGTAATAAAACCGAAGTGTATTTACAGAGAAAGTATATCTCTGTAAATACACTCTCCTTTTGTCAGAAAATCAAATGTAATATTCGGTGAAATCCTCGCTTAAATATTAATATATATTATGATAAAATATATTAATATGTTATTTTATTAATACATAATTTTACACCTAAGTAGAACGGAAGACAATTTTCCATGGAGAGCGCTCCCTCCTTGAACGATGCTATACAAATTAATTGTAAAAATATAAATTACAAATTAACTGTAAAAATACAAATTACAAATGTGTAATATCGAAACATACAAGGCTACGACCGATACTTAACAAACAAGACTAAATATGTTAAACCGGATATGAAATTTCTCAATATTAAACAAGTAAGGCTATCATTAATCTAGGAGTATATATATATATGTCACAGGCGTTTCGCAAGGTTTCGAAATATACTATAAAAGCAAATGAATTCCACATTAACTTCATTATTTTTAAGCATAAATATTTGTCTATATATATATATATATATAATTACAAAATAAAGTATCACTTAAATAAAGAGCCAATAGGCTTCACTTCGGCGATGTAACATTATTTAAATTAAGAGGATATTAAATCCCGCATTGTTTCAAAACCGAATAAGAAACTCAAAGATCGGAATCAAAGAGTTTCACATCCCCTTAATTTAAATAATGCTACATCGCCGAAGTGAAGCCTATCAGCTCTTTATTTAAGTAATTTAATGGGTGCACCTTTCTGACAACTCGTATAGCAAAGTATAAGTTCTTTTCGCTATACCTTCAGCATTACCTTTTTGGTTTACCTACTCACTAATCAGACCTCAATAAAGGTTGAAACCTGTCTGGGTAGTGACCTTCCACCATAATGTGTAACATCATCATCTCCCTGCAAGGAGATGTGTTTTGCATTATGGGAAATACTAAGAATAGTGATCAGAACTTTACCCGCCTTTGTAAAATGTGGGCAAAGCACGTAATACAAACCCTAGTTTGTACTACGTGCTTTGGCTTACGCTATTATCTGCCGATACTTTTATAGTCTACTATATTCGGTATGAAACTCTTTGATTCCGATTTTTGAGTTTCTTATTCGGTTTTGAAACAATGTGGGATTTAATATCCCCTTAATTTAAATAATAGAGTATCATATCTCTTTCATTTTTTTCATAGCTACTTTCAGCACAATTATCAGATTAAGCAAACTCGCATCATATCTTAATCCCAGCCCAAACAATCTTTCTTTCTATCTTTCCTCATACACTCCAAAACATTCTGACATGCTTCCTATATAACGCTTCGTCGTTAGTGCTTGTATGTGTGTATTTTTATTTATGTGAACAGATACTTTGAATGTTGTTCTCTCTCTCTCTCTCTACAGATATATAAATATAAATATATAACTTAAAAATCTCTCTCTACAGAGAGAGAGAGAGAGAGAGAGAGAGAGAGAGACCTAGAATGGAATAACGCATAACTAACAATCAAAGTTTGTTAGTTATTAGTAAGTAATTCAACTGAAAACCGTGCTATTTTTGCTACTTTTAGAATATGGTATACATACAAAGGTCTACTTTTTTTCTATTTATTTTATTTTACTTTTATTTTTGCTTGTTTCTTGAAATAATTCTTGGAACGAAGAAAGACATAAATCAATATAAGCATGACATAATAGTAATAATAATAACATAAACACACTCTTACATAAAAAATTCTTCATTCACATTTCACCGTGCGTAATTCACAATAAAATTCAAAAAAATCTTAGTATTATCGTGTAGAAATGCATCTCTCACTTCCTACAAAAAACTCTCTAAATTTCTTACAGCACACTCAAGGAGAGACAGTTAATTCGTTTTGGAAATAGCTTTCCAAATATAAATTAATTAAATTAAATTAAATTACATAATAAAATAAAAAGGATATACACGTCGATGATAGTTGCGAAACAATAGCTTAAGTAAATTCAAAATAAACGTTCAACATTCATATTGCTAAATTTTATTATTGCAAAGAGGAAATTATTTTTATTCCTTAGAGAGTCTGAAAATCTCCGATGACAAGGAAGCACACTCGTTTGTTTGCATAATTGACAATAAATTCACAAATACGTAAATTTTTATCCCATCAGATTAACCACATTGAAACGCGCTAAGCACACAATGAAACAAAATACAATAATTTCAATGAATTACAACATGCCTTACAGTGCAAAATGTTCGTATGTATAATGATAGGAGTCTCTGCTAGTTTTACTTGATCATTTAACTTGAGCAACAGTAGTTAGCGCTAAAATAAAATAAATTATATTTCAAGCAGGAAATTATCTTCTGAAATGATCGTAACTGAGTTTCATTTATATCTGAGTCCCTACTCTCGTATCAGAAGTTTCTGTTATTAAATAATTTTCCCTGAAAAAGACATAAAAGCATCAAGAGATTCACACAGTTATCTTTATGGCATAAAATAAAGGCACTTCCATTTAAGAGTATAGTTAGACTTGCTTTACTTATTATATAAAGCTAACAAATTTTTTTCACATACTCTGACCTGAAAGAATGCGTGCAAATAATTATAAATTGAAATCAATTATGAGGTTAATATAGGAGGAGCTCGTTAAACCGTTCTGGACGAGCTTATTTTTAATTTGCACTCCTTTAGTAATTTGTTACTGTTGTAGCATAAAAAGTAAATAAAATATATTCATAAACAGGGTAGTTTATATTTAATGAGCAGGCACAGACAGGAATTTTTCTTTCTTAGTTAAAGAGCGGAATCTAGACAGTTCACGACATCCTTGACTGCTCCTATGATTTTAATGCAAAAATAAATTTAAAAAAAAATAATAACTACTTCATTTTCTGTTAATTCTTCAGAAATCTTCTATTTAAATAGCGCATTTCTCAAACTCAGTGAAGCTTCCTCTTACGCAGTAAACTGTAAAGGACAGCAAGCCATTAATTACTCTTAAATAAAAAAAAGTCTTTATCGAAGCTTGAAGTAGGTAGAATCTTTTTTTTTTCTAAAAAACACGTTTATGTAATACTGATATCTCAAGCCTAAATAAAATTATTCCGCTTAAATGAAGCATTTAGTTAATTAAGTGACTCATTAACGCACTTAAATGTTCAGGAAAGCATAAGTGTAACAATTTGTTTTTCCTAAGTATAATTTCAAGGGAAATTATAGAGAAATATTGATGCACACAAATGTTGAATGGCAAATTCATTTAAATAAATTATTATTGTTGTGTTTTTCGGGTGTACTAATATAATTATAGTGTAGACTTTAAGTATGCAAAAATAAACTACAATGATGGTCGCTAATTTAAAAAAAAGTAGCAAGCAAAACAGTCAAAAATGCCTCTACACTCATCTGATATAATTAAACAAATTAGATTTAATTGAAAATCTAATAATCTAGAAACCGTTTTCCTATACATTCGTCAATTCAATAATATTTATTTCAATTATACCTCACTTACACTAAACTTTCTTGTTCTAATTAGAATTATCAAGTTAATTAGAGTATCAAGCTGTGATTCTTAGCGAAAACGAGTGATATGTATGAAAAATAGAGGTTAAAGGAAAGTTAACAGATCTGGGACCATGATCTTTGGGAGGAAAGGTTAATTTAGGCAGAACGTAAATGAAGGAAAATTGAAACATTAAGGAACACAGTTAAGGTGCCGTAAGAATGTTTGATTCTGGAACAAGGGAAATCTGAAGGCTATGCGAAAGGACCGGTATCCCTATTCCCACTCCCAAAGACACTTAACAATTACTAGCCTGGTTGAATGAATGAATTCTCTGAACACCTAAGGTAGTTTGAATCCAAATAAGGATATTTTGAGTGTCATTAAAGTAGTTGATTCCTACCTCCATGATGTGAGTTCCAGCGTTATAATACACTATACGTCAGTAGCCTTTAGAGCAGAGATTTCCAAACTGTGTGTCGCGACACGCTAGTGTGTCGGCTGCAGTGTGAAGGTGTGTCGCGCGAAAATAAAGCGTTAAACAGAATAATTGCTGAAAATTTCCACAGCGGAATCCATTTCGCAAAGTACCGTTAGGACTTTTAGTTAGCGTTATTAAAGAAGATATTTTGTCAACCGCTCGGAACCCCCCTCCCTGAGTTTATACCGACTTGCATGCAACTATCAGTTTCGTTTTCGTTGGGGTTTTCTATAGTTCATTCAAGTATGAGTGACAGTAAATGCAAACAGAAGCTAAATTGTGCAGAGCCAATTAAAATGCAATTACTCGTTTTTATACGTTTCATTCATACTAACAGAATTATTGAGCAATTCTTGTGTTCTCTAGAACAGTGCTTCCCAAACTTCTGGATGTCAGGGCCCCCTTTGCAAAAATTAAGATATTTTACGGCCCCCCTCGAAAAAATATCGTAATAGAGAGATATATTATTATTATTATATTTATTGTATTTATATTCAATACAAAACATACACAGCGAATATTGCAAAAATCAAATGCATATATTACATTTTTTGCCTCTTACATTTGGTTCTGAAGACGATGCGGCAGTATTTCATATTCTGGTAAAATATGAAATACTGTCCTTTCTTTTAAGTCTGTTTCTGCTTCTTCTGATTGTTCGCGGATTTTTTTTTTATTTTTTATCAACCACTTATCCATCTCAGGGTTAAATTTTTTAACGTAGAATAGATCAAATAATATCACCACTTACCGATACTGGCACACCACAGACTGATAACATGAAATTAGTGAATATTACCTGAATAAGAGAATCCCCAGACCAAGAACATTTTTCTCTTTTATGACTTTTCTCCCTGTACGGTAATTAAGCCTAACGCGAAACAGACAGCAAAGGCAGGTTATTAAAACGTGCATATGATTGGTGCGGTATTAACAAAAGATCGCGCAAACGAAAGATAAAAGCATAGCTGACAATTGAGTTGAAATGCTATCTCTCTTCAACCGAATTCCATATGTGAAACTGCCATAACATTCATTATATGTATATATTACTTAGTTTTAACACTTTTACGAATTTTAAAACGTTCTGTTGAATTTTATTGCTGCCTTGGGAAATCGAACTCACACACATCTAATTAATAACAATAGTTTTTAGTTAGATGCCCATGCAACATATGGTTTTGTTTCAGTCTATACAGCATAGTTTCTGTATGAGGGGACATGTGATTCATTAATTAGTGTGTTTTTATCCCAGTTGTCTCTAATTGCACTATTTGTTGAGAAATATATTACACAGACTCCTCATACCTTATTCAGTGGCATAATAAAAGTACTTGTTTTTATTGCCTCTGCAGTATAGTGGCTGTTAGGGAGGGCATGTTGTTTACCACTGCAAGCGAGTTACTATCTCCCCACATGAACTTGTTTAAGCTTTTTTTCATGTGTGAAGTATATGCGAAACTTTTATTGGTAACAGAAAACTAGCTCGGATGACAGTGATAATATAAAACGAGTTTTGATATGTATATAAAGTCAATATCAATAGTCCGTGATGGAATTATATTGTCCAAATTTTAATTTGGACAATATAATAGTAAATTTCATTGTGCTCATTGCCATTCAAAAAAAAGAATTAGTCCTGGAAATTATGCCAAATGAAGTCACCCTTGGGTTTTATTCTACTCAACTGAACTGTCTGCATAGACTTATACACAATATTCACCCTCATTCACTTACTGTTAAATAAAATGCTAAGGTATATCCAGGATTCTATAAAGCGATTGGTTATCTGGTTTAAATATGGCACAATTACTTGTTTGATATTAACAGCAGATATTTTATTTCATTACAGGGAAATTACTTGTAATATAGTTTTTACAAAAATAGGCAAAAAAGTCATAAAAATTAATATAGTTTTACGTGATAATTTACTTTAGAATTATTGAACTTATTGAGTTAATCGGAATTTTCGGTGAAAATAATAAATTTCTTAACCCTACTGTTTAGCGAATAGCTCTTATCTTTAACATGGAACCCCTGATGGTTTTTTTCTTCTTAAAAATATATTACTTTCTTTACAGTTGATGTATATAGAGCGATAATAGCTCCGATTTCACTTTATTACTACTTTTTTTGGGACAACCTTATTTTGATCTGAATACAAAAGTGTTATAATGTGCTGCCTACATTAAACACTATAATCTTCCAAATTAAAACTGTTTTAAGAATATTCTGTTGTTGCTTCCTTGTAACGTTAGAATGGTAATTTTCTTTTCATGGCGATCGATGAAGATCTTTCTCTTGGCGTTTAGGATTTTTTTCGTTTGATGGTGTAGACCAGGGGTCGGCAACCTTTTGGAGTGAAGAGCCATTTTTAAAATTAAAATTTTAAAATTGAAAAAAAAAAATTAGGGAGCCGCACAGTTTTTTTTTTTTTTTTACAGTAACACGTTGTCATACTTGTAAAACACAAACACAGGGGTGACATATCACATGATATTATATGACATTTTAAAATATTAAATAATAAAACAGTTTTTTTCTCCTTACAAAAGCATATGTATAAAATTCAATAACATATTTATTTCTTTAATTTTTTAAATTTAAAATATCTTCTTAGTGCGACTTTTGCTGTTAAACTTCTTCGGACAGTTTCTCAATATGCGGCGAATACGTTGTAATTTTCATTTTCAAACATGACGAAAGACTCACATTGTTTATTTGGTTTCTCAACTAACTTTTAATAAAATTCATATTAGAAAATATTTGTTCACACAACTATGTCGATCCGAAAATCAAATCGATAGAAGTCCAAATGTGTATGTTTTTAACTGAATGCAAGTGTCCAGTAAACAATTCCACGTGTCAAATACAATCTGATCTTGCTTTTTAAGATCTTTTTTACGACCATTTGTGTTGTATTGCAAGGGTAGATTTTTCTCTTGCCAACTCCTCCAGGTCAGCTTTAACATTTCTAAATTTTGAATCCCACAAATCCTTGGTTTTCAGGTCCTCTAACTCAAGCTGAAATGCAGCCTCATCAATTCCAGCAAAAGGTGAAAAATTTAATTCGGCAGGATTAATTTCAAGTGGTTGCAATAAAAATGACATAGTTGCCTTGTTCTTTCTAAACTCCTCAAATCTCCCATTAAATTCAGATCGCATATTTACCACAATTTCTTTGAAAAAGGTTAAATTTATGGAATTATCAGCTTGTACTTGTCGATATTTCTTCAACGTAGAAAAATGTAATAATGTGCCTTTCTCTAAGTCTGTCACAAACAAATATAATTTTTGTTCAAACGAAATCACTTCTAAAAGCAAAACTGCTGTATTTCCCTTTCCCTGTAGTTTCTTATTTAGTGCGTTTAAATGGGAAGTCATATCCACCATAAAGTAGAATTTTTGTAACCAATGAGTATCTTCTAACTGTGCATGTTCAAGGTCCTTTTGTCTTAGAAACAACTTAACCTCTACAATGGAAAGCCATCTTATTCTGTTATGCAAAAGAAGATCGGAATATTCGCAATTGATTTCTTTAAGATGTTCACAAAATTTCCGATGATGTAGCGGTATTGCTATTATTTTGTTAACAATTTCTACAACCAAATTCATCACTATTGTTATCTCTTTTGGAAAAGTTTGTGCACAAAGTATCTCTTGATGGATTATGCAGTGAAAGGAAAACACGTCATGCAAAATTTGATTTTTAAATAAACAAACAAAACATTTTTTGTACCTCTCATGCTCGGCGCCCCATCGGTGGCAATAGATATTTTTTGTTAATATTAATACCTTTACTTTTCAAGTAAGTAGTAACAGCAGATTTAATGTCTTCTCCACGAGTTTATCTTGTAATTCTTCCTGAGGTCCTTGAGAGTTTATGTATCTACAAATAAGTACAATCTGTGCAATGTCATCCACATCACATGATTCGTCACAGGCAATGGAGAATCCTGGTGTTGAATTTAGATCTATAACCTGCTGATTTGTTATATCTTCTGCCATTCGTATAGTTCTGTCCCTTGCAATCTTAGCAGATAATAGCATGTCTTTCATTTTTGTAATTATTTCCGCTTTATTTTTAAAATAGCAGCAAAGATATTCGGGCATTTTAATAAAACATTCTTTCACATATTCGCCGTCGGTAAAAGGTTTTCTTCATTTAATAACTTCTTGAAGGCCACAAAACTGGCAATAGTTGTATTTCTTGATGCTTTTATCCATTTGGAAAATGAACATTTAGGTTTACTTTACGTTGCAGCTCTTCTATTGCCTTTTTTCTTTCATCTCCCCGTGGATATGCTTTGTCAAATGTATCGTGTTTATTTTAAAAATGTCTTTGTATATTTGATTTTTTTATTGTTGGAAAGCTTTTCATGGCATATTAAATTCATTGGAAATCCTGCTGTATTTGCTACAAATGCATAGGTTTCGGTCCATTCACTTTTAAACTCCCGATTTTCTTGTTTTATCTTTCTTTCTTTGCTGACATTTTAAATACTATAAAAATATTTTTATTTTGTTAATATTTAATTTAATGTTACAATATTCAAGTTACCTAACACAATCACCAGTAAATGAAAGCTCTGCAACGTTCAGTACAAAACCTTTACTTATTTTAACAAAGTGAGCAGATTTATAGACCACACTTGTACTATACGCGAAGACAATGGGCGCGTTCAGACAGGCAAGCGCTACATGTAAGGCCCTTAGCTACATGTGCTAGCCTAGCGTGACGTCATAAATGTGTCCGAGCCAACTGCTCGATCGTAGCGATCGCCATTCGCTACAAACTAGTTTAATTTGTAGTGCGATTAATTTTCTCTACAAAGTAGCGCTCTGCCTGGCTGATCGCCACCAATGTAAACTGACGATTTTTGATTATCGACATATGGTTAGGGGTCATTTGACCTACAAAAAATTTATTTTTATTTCTATGTTTAGATAGATTTTTTAATAACGAAAAGAGCCGCAATTACTCATTCAAAGAGCCGTATGCTGCTCTGGAGCTGTAGGTTGCCGACCCCTGGATATTTAAAAGCAAATAGCGCATGAAGTTTTGAACTTCTTTTGGTTACCTAAAAAAACATGCACACCGCTGCAGGAAGTGCACTCAAAGCTAGCAGAAATATTGAGAAGTTTTTCGCATATTCTGTTTAGCTATCACTGATACTGTATATATCATATTTTATCACAAAGTTGATTTAGATTATTTATGTGTAAACATAAATAATCTAAATAGTAATCTAAATAATCTAATAGTGGAACTTCGCGTTTAATACCGTTTTCTTCTGCGTGTATAGTGATGTAAAGAGCCAAATGAAACATATAAAACGGTTAATAATTAAAATCCAGGCGATTTCCTTATGAGCGAAAATAACTATACCACTGCTGAATGAAAAGATGTGATGAATTTGCCATTATTTCAAAGTCAAGCATGTCAAATATTTGGAACTTTGAATCAATGATAGTATTTTCGACATGCCTATGTAGTATTATGGCGAGTAATCACGGTTTCGTGGCATTTCTCTGGCGAAATCTCTTCACTGCCTGCCTATGAATTCAATAATCGTCTTATGTTAGCTATCAGTGACTACCGCATTGACCCTCAAAAAAGTTAGTTACGGATGATCAGCCGATTACCTCATTTAAGAAATAAATGACATTAAAAATTATATATTTATCTTGAACGCTTCGAAAATGATCGAAGATCTTAATAAATTCCTGGGCAAAATTCATGTATTTTAAGTAGTGCTACTACTCCAAGGCAACTCCGAATGCATGCATTTTGCCCAAGAACCCTCTTTTCACTGTTATGGAGCTTTAGAAAGGTGTCACTTAGATGTCCAGAGACATTTCGGACTCGTTTTTGAATAAAGAGAAGGTACAATCTTCTGGCCAGATTTCGTATCTTTTACCAAAATAATAATAATAATAATAATAATAATAATAATAATAATAATAATAATAATAATAATAATAATAAAGTTTAATATTTTTCTTAATAATAATAATGGATTCATAGTGTTTTTTATTTTTTAGCAGCGTTCGTTTAATATCTTCAGCGTTCGAGTATTTCATCAACTATCATAATTATGCCACTGTGTCTGTTTATTCACATACATTGTCTCACAGCTTTAGCTGTACTGCTAAGGCTATGAGAGTTTAATGACATTACATTACCGAAATTGATAACACGCTTAATACAAGTTTATTAAGATTGTTATCAACTGGATGATTCTGGAAGACCTTTCTTCTTTTAGCTAAGGAGGATAGATTTAAAGAAATGTATATATCATGAGATGCTCAAATACAAGAATGTATTCAACCCCACATTTTAATAAAAACGTGGGTTTGAATAAATCGGCATATATGGCTAAATAGTGACACACCCCTTTTGAAATTCTTTTCTTTATGCTATATTTATGCATCTTTGATACATTTAAGTTTTATATTATCACAAAGATAAATTTGAAATTGTTTTCACATCTTTTTAACCACTATCATAACTAGAAACGTCTTCCTAAGTGGAGAGGAACATTTTAATTATTTACGAATCCGAGCACCTTACGTATAATTATCTGAGGAATGTTGAATGGAAATGTCAGTATAATAAATAATCAACTTAGGGACACATAAAAAGAGTTAATTGGTTGTGAAGTGGTCGTTTATGGGGGAATGTTGTCTGGGAATAGCAGCTAAATCTAGACAGCTTTCATACTCATACCAAATCTATTACATCTATTTAGATTATTACAATAACTGTTCTCTGCAAAAGAAAGAAAATATTTTACTGAAATTTCGTATTTGAAATCAGCACCCAAATATTTGGAGTCACTTTTTGTTTTATATTAAATGGAATATTAAAACTTTTGGATACTATAAAATCAATAAATTCGCTTTGATTTGATGGACTCTAATGCCATCACATCAATAATATTTAAAAAAAATCATTTGAATTCAATAGTTTTGTTCAAACTGGACCATTTCAGAAATCAGGAAAGCAGTAAAACTATTTGTCGAATCGGCCGTTTTTGTTCCTAAATTATCCCTTTAATAATAAACGTAAGAAAATCATATCAAGATGCACATTACAAACGACAACTAAACTTTCTCTTAGAATGTAAGACAAAGACAGTTCTAGGTTCAATTACTCGGATAATGAAATCCAATCACATAGAAAAATACTATTGTCTTAGGTTATGTTCAATTCCACAATAGATTGTTAGGGTATATATAAAGCGAGGAATTTGTACAAATCTTGCAACTCGTATTGGGCGATGGTTATGAGTTCACCAAAAATCCCGAGTGGAAAGTTTAACAAAAGATTTTTTTTTTTACTTCCTTTACGATGAACTACTAAAGAATAATAAGAATTACACTGAGATTTTAAATTCATCTGCAGTGTATAGTCTCTTGTACACCTATACCTATCACTCAGTTATTCCCCACCAATATAGGAGTTCCCCAATGAGAGTACACTACATTCCTCCTTTTCATTTGACAAACCTTATAGAGCTCAAGTATTAGAATCCTCGAGATCCACCACGACCAGCGGCCTGAACACCGATCTCATAGGTATATCCCAATGGGGCAAGGATAACCTTGTAGATTTCAATGCGACGTAAACTAAGTCCTGTCTGATCTCTCGCAAGAAAGAGCTCGCATCCCTCCTATTACCTTCAACAATACCCCAGATATTAAACCATGATCAGACTTTCCTTCTTGGACTGACCTACACCTCCGATCTTTCCTGGCAAAAACACATTTTCACTGTAACTTCTGCAGCTGCCAAAACATTTGATGCACTTTTTGGCACGACAGTATTTCACACCTTCAGCTGCTAACTCTATAAAATCTCAAATCCACTCAAATATGGGAACATGGAACTACTTCAAATATGCTCCCATATTTGGAGTAACGCAACAAAATCCTCTTTAAGATTGCTCGATCCTATCCAGAAGAAAATACTGAGTTAATTAATTATCCCTCTCTCACAGACGTTCACTTTCTGCCTGCACCTCTTGGTTCATTTAGAATAAGAATATTATTTGAATATTATCATTTGAATAATTTTATTTGAATAATTAAGTATGTTTGAACTATGCTTATTTTACATAACGTAAAGGAATGGAAATGATATATTTATGAAAATGAGTTCGATTCTAATATTCAGTAAATGGATAAGGCGGAATAATTTGCTGACTTCAAAAGCTCGAGTTAACTTTTTTGAATCCTGTGGATTAACGATTGGTTAAACTTTTTTTTTTTTCGTTTTATTAGCGTTTGTTACTGTAGTTAATATGTTTTATGCGCAGTTCTAAGTGTGCTGATACAATTTTCATAGTTCGGCTTTTAATGTTCTGTAACTATTCAGATGCTTTACCTTATATGGCAAGTTTTTGAGTAATCGGGATATAAGATGTTCTCTCATGGCTGCTTCATACAGATTTCTATTGCTCCTGGTTGTGAAGAGGGTTGTGTTTGATCTGGTTATGCGGTACGTTTCTCTGTTATTGCGATAAGCGTTGTTGAAACAGTGTCTGAGTAACAGTGCGTAGTGTCTTAGATACTTTATACGTAGGATTTTGCGTTTTGCCATTAGGAGCTCGGTTATTTACTGGTGTGTGTTGAGCACCAGGAAATAACAAAGCACCTTTGAAATTATTCGTCGTTGAGTTTTTCTAAATTTGATAAGTGACTGTTTGTTATGTTTGAGTAGACAGTTTTACCGTGCCTTAGTATTGTTTCACAAATTCCATGATATATAAGTTTTTTTGTTTGTTTTTTTAATTTGGTCGGCATCATATCTTTTGCTTCGAAGAGTTTTGCAGTAACAGTGCGTAGTTTGCTATGAAGGTATTCTATGTTTTAAGTCCATTTAAGATTATTGTCAATGTATAAACCGAGGTATTTAGCGTGTATTACATGTGGGATTTCGGAACAGTGGCAACTTCCATGGTTAATGCAATGGTATGCGTGACTATATATTGTTAGTAGTGCAGGATGCATAATTCTAGGTTTGTTTATTATTAGTATTTGAATTTTGGTGGGGTTTACTATAACTGAATAGTGACAGAAGTAGCTAGTTATTTTGTTTAGGTCATGTTGTGCTCTGGAGTATGCAGTACTTATGTCTGTGTGGACTGTTAACACTGTTATGTCGTCTGCGTATTAATATATTTGACTTTGTAAGGCCAAGTTTTTATTTATGTATATATTTTGAACAGTATGGGTGTTAATATTGCTCCTTGAGGGACTCCGTGCTGTATTTGTATTCCTCCGCTGTGATATTGCCTATCTGTATTACTTTCGTTCTGTCTGTGAGATAATTTCTAAACCAGGTATACATTGCCCCTTTTATTATGACTGAGTGTAGTTTGGTTAGCAGTATATCAGAAGCTTTGATAAGATCAAGAAGTATGAGGATAGCAATTTGTTTTTTCAAGACCTTTATTTAGTTTGTTTGTAATGTCCTCTAATAACATGGTTGTGCTCTTTGTTTTCTGGAAACCGTACTGTTTTTGTGAGATGATGCTATATCTCTTTAATTAATTTTAAAATCATGTGTGTGTTACTTTTTCAAGTAGTTTAGAGACGACAGGCAAGTTAGCTATTGGTCTGTAGTTGTGATTTCTTTTTTCATATTTGCAGACAGGTATAACTATAGCGATTTTTAGTTGTTTGGGAATAGCACCAGTATCGAATATCATATTCACCAGTTTAAGAAGTACAGGATTTAGTTGTTCAAAATGTGTTAGAGCTCTGTGAGTCTGAGCTCTATTTTTCAATTTCTGGACTCGTCTTTTGCTTTAATTGCGAGAGAGCATCTTTTAGTACCAATTTGGATACTACAGGAGGAAAGTACATTGTTTTCTGATGAATTTGGATTAATAGTTTTGTGTTGGACCTAATGGGAAAATTATCTTTTTGGAGTTTTGTGTGCAGTTAGTGAAGGCGTAGTTAAATGATTCTGCGAGTTCCTTCTGGTTCTTCTCCTGACCAATATTTTTGGTGATAAAATCTTGTGGGGAGTTTTCCTTTTTCGAGTTAATAATTCATTAAGTGTAAAGCATGTTTCTTTCATATTGGCACTGTATTCCGCGAATTTCTGAAAGTAATAGTGTCTTTTTGCACTCCTAATTTTTCAATGTTTGTAGATGAATGTCATTGGGTGACTTTTTACTCTCTTCCATAGAATGTCTTTTATTGCAATATTGTTAAGGATGTTCACATTTATCCATGAATTATTTAGTGCATATCTCTTGTAACTTCGGTGTTTTGTTGCTTTACTTTATATTTCTGCAAACAGAAATGTGAGGCGTATAAAGTATTGTATCATTTATAGTAAGTAGCTTGCTCCATTATGTGTCTTTTATAAGTTTGTCAGTGATGCTTTTTATTATGATAGTAGAGTGCTGTTTATGCAGTGGGGTTTTATAGCATGTAAGTAATGTAACGGTGGTCTTGTGGAATGACGTTGGGATAAAGTAGTGGTCAGCTAATTTAGTGTTGATTATCGATGACGTATAAGTGTTAATAGGAGCCGGTATGTTTATGTGGTCTATGCATCATTCTGTTAGTGAGTACAATAATAATAATAATAATAATAATAATAATAATAATAATAATAATAATAATAACTGGATAACGTGAAATTATGTCCAGTTGGGAATGGTCTGCAGAATCTAAATAACAGAAACAACTGCGCTTGTTAATGTTTTCTGATCTGCTTCCACCACCTCCCTCCCCCACCCACCCACCCACACACACACACAAAAGGCACACTGTTCGGTTTCAGCAGTAATACAAGACTGTTTTCTTTCTTGGGAATTAACTTGTTATTTTAGTACAGTGCTGGTGACGAAATAAAACTTTTTTTTAATTAATTCAATTACTTAATCTGGAGAAAAAATTATATCCTGCAATTTTAAATCTCTTGGTAGATATATCAACACTGTAGTGTATATATATATATATATATATATATACACACACACACACAGATCAAAATTATAGTACTATATAGTATAGCTCTTCTCCGACTACACATAACAGCGCTCATAATTAATTAATTAATTAATATATTTTGTATTACTAAGGTAGCGTATTGTTGAATTGAATAATTACTGTTTATAACAGTCTTCACAATATCCTTTTATTTTTTAAGAATATCCCCGTCGTATTCTTTAACATGTTCATTGCCAACCACGCGATATCGCGCGATGCGAGTTCTCATCAAACGGCCGATCACGCGTTATCGCGTTGACATCGCTAACTAAATAAAAAAATATAAAAAATTTGGCCACCACACGAAATTCCAATTTTCAGCTTGGCAATGAAAGTGTTAGAACATGTACAATCGTTGGCAGAATTACTACCAATATAAGTACCTGTAACTACTAATATCATATTCGTTAAACAGCATACATCGAAGCAAATCTTTTCTCTTATATGCAGACAAATTTTAGTAGATCACTGGTAGTGAGTTCTTCATCCTCGAAAATCGGATTTTTCCGTCCCATTTTCGGGATTATGACTAAAACATAACACTGGCTTCCTAATTTAATTTGGTTATAAGTCCGAATATCAGCGCTGTTAACGCACAGCCAATGAGTCTACTAATTCAAAAAGACTTTCACTAGATTACATAATGTGGTGAGTCCTTATCATGGTATCCTTATGGTTTTCATAGATTGTATAATTTTATATAATGGTCATATTTGTTCTCACTGTTACTTAGGCATCTGCAATTAATGCCGATCTGGTTGGCCATGTGGATAACTTACATGCTCTCCAATCAATAGGTTGCAGTTTGAATCCCAGCATGCGCAGAATGTTATGGGAGATGAATTTCATTTCCCCAGTGTGATACTGCCTACTTATTGGAAACCTGAATTGGATGGAAAAGGTTCTTTGTTTGATGTCCAGATTCGGCGTATCTTACTGAAAGCATGAAATGCGATTGCAAAGGGCGAGAAAATGCATTTTCATCCTCTGCCTGCGATAACATTTGTTATGGGAACACGTTCCCGTTAGATCTTCAATTTACTTCTAACTTCTGCACCAACTGTCTCCTTACAATACAGCATGGAAAACACACTTTGCCACTGGTTGAATGAATGTATTTATGGTTGCAACGATGAGTAGCTTCAAGTCGATCTGCATCCACTGACTTGTTACTTCTTCCTATCTTCCTCAACACGGAACAAGTTTGAGACAACCTTTTATGCCATAACACATATGCTCTCAGATAAGATGTATTGGTAGGGTATTCCTGTCTACATTTCCTTTGCAAAATAACTGAAGACTTAATTTCTGAAAGTCAAAAAAAGAACTGCACATTCTAGAAAGTATCCTCAGCACAGACATTAGAGAACATCTTCAGCACAGCCGATAACAAAATTGCCCTTTAATTGGAAGAAACTCCGTTTGAATCCCAGTCAAAGGCGTGATGAAACCTTGTCAGTTTTTTTCGTACCATTAAAACAGACAAACCCGCCAGAAAACAAAGCACATGCGATTAACTGATATAATACAGTAGCTACATAGCCTTAGTTGCTTTTTCTTTAATTCAAAATAATTCAATTCATCTCTGCTACCCTGAAAATGACCTACTTACTGCGTTCTCTGTGAGCCGCTAAAACTGACATTTACTATTACTTATTTTTGCACTTACATGAATATACCTTTATTTATTTACTTGTTTATTTCGAATTAAGTAAAGTACCAGTGAAGCTATATTAACTATAATATGTCACTGCATCATTTAATGTCGGCGTGTTCTGAATTTAAATTAAATCATGATTGTAACTCGATCGTCCATCATACTTGGCAGATGCTTCTTGACACTTATGCATATTTAAAGATGTTAAATATATTTCATGCATGTGACGGTAGAATAAAAACAAATGAAGTTCAAAGTTTACTTGATTAGTGGATATTGTGCGGCGTTAAGCTTAACTTGAATGATACAAATAAGTCGCTGCAATTTTTCAATACTCACAGTATCAGCATCACTTGTTTAACAAAAGATTGGCCGATCTCTGCATCACAGTCAAGGCAACTAGTAAAGCATACACAAAAACAAACACTTGAGATGGAGAGATGCACATTCATTCTACTTAAACCACCCCTTTCTGGGTTATTTTCTTACCCAAGTTTCAAATCTCGTCTCAGTTGCATCTTCCGATGCAGAAACCAATTACAGTCTTAATTTCAGAAACAGAATATTCAAGTATTAATTTTTCGTATACCATACCCATAGACGTTAATTTACTGAGAATTATCTGTAATGCATCTTAATGTTCACATGTTATCGGATCCATTACATTAAAAGTTCACACCATCCAGCAATAAATCCTGTCTTTTTTCACTGGTTACATAGTTATGTTTCGTCTAGCGAGCGAGCCCAATGTTATTTACTCGGCCTTCCTGACTTCGTCATGCTTTGTTAAATTAAACATCTGGCTTGTGTCCGGAAGTTTTCTGAATGTTAAGACTTCAGTAGGGAAATAAGATAGCGCAATTCCGTTCAAAGACAAATTGTACTAGGTGTGAACAAAAAGTGAACAAACATTCATAGTACATTGAGTTTCGTTTATTATTCACATGAAGTAAGAAAATGTATTTCGGTTTTGAAAATCAGATATTTTTTGTAATATAGAACGGATACATATTGAATTACTGACTGTATTTCCATAAAGCCATCAGGTCTACCATATTTGTAGATTTAGTGTTTTCATTTCTATATTTAAGTGTTACCAAAGTTATGGCTGTTGCAAACAGAATACCGAGGACTTTCTGGTTCAAACAGAAAAATCAGGAAATTAACTGAATGCATTGCAAATTCTTAACATAAAATTTAATTAAAATTTAAAAACAACGAGACATGTTAATGGCAAATATAAAAAGTCAGTCAAAGATTTTAATATTTCATTAAGATCATCAGATTCCTGCCATGTACCCTCAAGGGGTGTACAGGATATGATAGTACTACATGAAAAAATTACATCATTACTAACTTCCTATCTACAATTTTCTTCCTAATCAGTCTGTTACTTGTCAAGACTCCAACATTATCAGATCTTATATTTCTATCATCTAAGACACTTTGTACCGTATCAATCCACCTATATCTTGGTCTTCCTCTGGGTCGTTTTCCTGCTAACCTGGCAGAGAACACCTGTTTTGCTAATCTTTCCTCGCGCATTCTGTTTAAGTCACCATACCACCCGAAATTAGCTCTGCTAACGCATTCCTGGATGCTGGCAATGTCAAAGTTCTTTTCTAATATTCTCGTTTTTAATATGATATTGCCATTTATGCCATCTGTTCACGCCTCTAATCTTTCTCAGGACTCTCATATCTGCAATCTCTAGTCTTTGGTCAAGTGTTTTACTTCTGACCCAGCTCTCAGATCCATAAGTTAAAACTGGTTTGAACAGTGTCTTGTATACAGCTAATCTAGTGTTCCGACTAATTTCTCTCTTATTCCATATGAATTTATTCAACTGACTTTCTACCATACCAGCTTTGTTGATTCTGTTGTCTATTTCTATATTTAATTTACCATCTTTACTAGGAATTGTGCCTAAGTAGCTGAAATATTTTACTTGTTCCACAGGTTCTCCATTCACAACACAATTGACGTTTTCAATGATTCTGCTTATTTTCATTTTCTTTATCTTTTTATTGCTGACCTTCATGCCATATCTATTACAACAGTTATTCAATTTAGTCAGTAAATCTTGCAGACTTATAGCGGATTTATTTAGAAGTACAACATCGTCCGCATAAAGCAAAGGGCTGACATTAACATCTCCAATTCTGATATCATATTTAATACCACTTTCCTTCGTAATGTGATCCATATAGATAATGAATAACAGAGGGGATAATGTACATCCTTGTCTCACACCAGATTTAATATTAAACTATCTTCTTGTACTTCCTTCAATTCTAACTGCTGACTTACAACTCAAATAAAGACTAAGCATTGCTTGATATAATGCCCCATTGACACCATATAACTGTAGCGTATTGAATAGCTTCTCTCTTGGCACCTTGTCATATGCCTTTTCCAAATCGACAAAACTTAAATACAGATCTTTGTTATATTCCCATGATTTCTCCACTATTTGTCGTAAAGTGAAGATCTGAACCTGACAGCCTCTATTTGACCTGAATCCAGCTTATTCTTCACCAAGCTTTTCTTCCACAATTCTTCTCAACCGTTTCTCAAGTATATTTGCATATATCTTACCAGGAACACTCAATAGGGATATACCTCTGTAATTCTCACATTCAGTTTTATTTCCCTTTTTATATATGGTTACTATGAGAGCTCTACTCCAATCATTGGAAATTCGTCCCTCTGTCCAGGCTTTCTGAACTATGTAGTGCAGCCACTGTAAGACTTTTATACCACCACACTTCAGCTTTTCTGGTCGGATATCATCTACGCCTGCTGCCTTTCCACATTTAAAGCCTTTGATGGCTTTTTCTACTTCAAGTATGGATATGAGATTTTAATATTTAATGCTTTTTATTCCATTAATCCTAACATCTACATTTTTGTAATCTAATTTTTAGGGTCATATATACTTAGATACATTTAGTTCGTTATTGCAGCAGCATTCATCTTGTTAGTGTGTCGAATCTGTGTTATATCACCTACATCAGATCCACAATAACGTCTTGCCGTCTTTTATACTGGCAGTTTTAGTGAAGCTGATTCGGCATATTTTGCGAAAATGTGCCGTTTTAAACCCTGATGATTGACTCTGCTAAAGTGAAAAGAGCTAACATCAGGATAGGAAAGGACTTTACAATTGAGGACTTTACATGTCTGGTTGTCATGGTGACCTTTAAATAAAATTATCCTTTCAAAATGAAATGAATGTGAATAGCGGTTACTTGTAAATAAAGCAGGTTACACTCAGAAAAAAATACACGTCCATATGCTGTTTCATTTTAAACAAATTCATTATTTTCTGGGCGACCAGTTTATTAGAGATAGAGATATTAGAGATAGTAGTGGGAACTATTGTTAACCTTACAACGGAGTGTATAGGAAGAAATATAGGCATACAAGTTCCGGAAACAGCAAGTATAATTCCTCCAAGAAGACACTTTGAATACCTGCAATTCTATTAAGTTGCTACCATTAGACTTTTTCCTGAAGATCTTCAATAAGAATTAACCAGTGGATGAAGAAGAGGAAAAGCGACTAATACAAATCTCTTTCATATTCCCTTAAACTTTCCTATCAATATATTATAATGTGTCGTGTTATACTGTTGGAAGTATGATCGATTACTGATAGGCTAAGGATGTATGTGTGTATGTGCGGGGTATTTAATTCATTATTTTTAACAAGCGCTCTTTTCAAAATAAATTATGTAGTCCATGGCAAAAAAAATATTTTTTTCAATGCATTATATAATTTTTGTAAAAAATAATTTTGTAAAATGATAATAGAATAAGCATCGTTTTATTCCTAATTTTAGATTAATTGAGGAGTAAACAAATCGCAAAATAATTAAAAATGAAAAGAAAAAATGAAAGACGGCGAAAAAAGAGAAAAACCCATACCGTTGCAACAACGCTTCTTAAGATATAAGCTAAAGACTGAAAACCGTGGGAATTGAGAGAAATTATTTCCAGGGTTCAAAAATTTTATGTCCGAACATAGACTACTGTCGAATTATTGTCAAATAGGAAGGCGATGCAGCATTTTCTGTCTGTTTATGTATAAGATCATTTTAATTACTTTCTTGCTTGAGCAATTTCGTAAGAAAGTGTCACCTTCATTCAAGAAAAATCCAACGGTAATTAAAATTGTATTCTAAAATAGATTTATTTTGCATAAATGATGTCGATACTATGGTATAATCCCTGCCTGGGTAAATATTAATCAGCAACTCTGATTGCTTCGAATGCTCAGCATCTATATCAAGTTTAAATTTCTTACAAGAATAAATACAGATGACAGTTTTAGGATACAAAACCTAATTAAATTTAATTGCCACGAGCGTTATCTAAATTATTCAGTGCTGTTCTAGGTTGTACCTTGAAGTTCACAAGCCAAAACAAACTAAAGTAGATAGTTCAAACAAATGAGCGCTGTTTGAGGAATTTATTTTTAATGTAATGTTAACTCACAACAATGTATAAGACTATCATACTATAGTACTGTTGGTAGGATAATGGCAAATAAACCTTGATTTGTTCTAGGCAGCAGACATTAGACTTAATCATCTCAGTCATTTAAAATTTTTTCAGATGGTCTCATAGCCGAGGGTGAAATGTATTTATCACCTACAAACGTTCACAAACATCACTGTGAGCAGAAAGATTCGAATACAAAGCGTGCTGAATTGAAATAAGAACCAGTTATCTATTTGTAATAACAGGCTACAAATATTTTCATCCAAGATGGAGCGTGAAATATATCAGTGCAATAAAATTAAACAGAAGCTCAAGTAAATTTTAACAGAAGATAAGTTAATTATTAGAAATCACTAGAATTATTAGAAATGCAAATCTCTGTCATATCAATTATAAACAGATATAAACAAAATAAAAATAAAATAAATATAAACAAAGGAGCGTCCGACTTTCAACCCCTGGTTGAAAGTGTGACATTCATTGATTCTGTTCGATGATTAGCTCGGAATTAAGTCAATCCCCAAATTACAATGACCTCTTGATATAAATTGATGACTTCTTTGTCATTCGGCTCAATAATTTCTCCATCTTTCTATCTTTTTTAATAAACAAAAGCTGTTTTTGTTGCTGGCAGGTTGAAAGAAGTGCACACGCTCATAAACTAGATATTTATTAAACTTTAGGTTTGAATAAGAACTAATTTAGTCAAGCAAACCGTCGTAATTTTCATGTATAGACTTAATTAACAACTTTTGAATAAAATGGGTACAAAAAAGAAGTCTTACAAAACTAATCTTAAAAAAACGTGGAAAAAATATCCATATAGTTAACCAGATTATAAATTTAGATTGATATAAATTACAAAATTGCTGTGTGTGTGTGTGTGTGTGTGTGTGTGTGTGTGTGTGTGTGTGTGTGTGTGTGTGTGTGTGTGTGTGTGTGTGTGTGTGTGTGTGTGTGTGTGTGTGTGTGTGTGTGTGTGTGTGTGTGTGTGTGTGTGTGAGAGAGAGAGAGAGAGAGAGACTGGTGTGAGACTAAATGATCCTACGAAGATATATTTCTATAAGTTTAAAATGTATTTCAAGTATAAAAATCGAAATTGTGCATTGGCTCAACATGCCACTTCCAAAAATATCTAATTTTATTATTTCGATACACTTCTTATTATTCTTACAGAAGTCAATGCAACAATTCTGAATAAATATTCAGGTTTACTGCTTTCATTCCTTTAAGTTCAAGTAAATTATGGCTATATCAACTCAACAGAGAAAATGTTTTATTGCATTTTATTGAAAATGTTGAAAAAAGTATACACGTCATTGTTAGTGTGGGAAGCAATTACAGAAAAAGGCGACAAATATAAGTAGAGTAACCATTTATGCTGCGTTAAACATGTGGCTTTCTTTGAGTTTCTTACGATATTAATTATATTACTGTCTTCTCTGTGAATGTATCTCTTTCCTTCTCTGTCTAAGTGATGCTAGTTTGAGATCGAAAAAAGTTGTTTATATATATTTATTTTTAATAATTAATGCATAGGTTTTTATCGTAGTTTCACTTAGTTTTTAGCCTCCAAAATTTGACATGAGTAATAGATTGCACTATACTGCAACTTTCTTTCGCATAAATGCACTTCTTGCTGCTGCACGCAATTTAGCGTTTGCTATTTTTTACCGAATATGACCTTGTCTCTTACCGCTCTTAACTCTAAGGCGCACTGATCAGCAGCATTAAATTAATAAAAAATCATATTTTTTTCGATGCTATATCCAAGTCTACACGATTATTAAAATGCAGCCTAACAACAACACCATACAGTTTCCGTTTACTGTCCCAAGTTTCCTAATCAGTCTTCAAAGTGTTAATTATAAAATCCGTAAGATATTCAGATTTTAATATGAGTTTCTGTATCGTAAAGAAAATTGTTCAGTTTCTTATGAATTTCGTAAACAGGGATACGTCAACTCAAGATTTGGGAGACTTATGGCATCAAAGTGCCACACTGCCTGTGTTACTATACATAGATGAGAACAAATGAGAAATTATCTAATGACAACTGTCACTCCTGACCTCACTGAGTGTATGATGTTTTTAAATGTCGAATTCTTTTACGAAAACTTACGTAATTTATAATAATACTTATCCACAACCGATAATTAAATTCGGAATCACGTGATAAATATTCTCAGACCAAAGTCAGTTTAGAATTTTCACTTCGGTGAGTTTGTGCACGTGTGTGTACGATATTAGACTGTAGCTTATTTAGGTAGTGCTAAGGTAACGAGCTCGATCAATATGTACTTCTCTTCGCTCCTTTATTGTATTGACATTTTTCTGTTATTTCTCTAGCATTCATGTATCTTCCTCATGAAATTCGTACTCCTACTAATAAAATAATGTTTCGAAATGTCTGAGTGTCCCAAAATTTACGCAAGATTTAAATTTAGCGTCATTTGTGCGGTAAAGTGTTGCCAACGAGAAAAAAAAAGACAGCGTGACAGTTGACAGTTCAGGGTTATTAAAAATGGAGCGCTACACGAAAGAACAACGCAATTTCATTGTTGAGCAATATTTTAAAAGTAACGAAAGTTTGGCAGCTACAGTTCGCAATTTACATACAAAATATGGTCGGAATAGTGATTTAACTTCGTCAACTCTGAAAAGATTAATTAAAAAATTCAAGGAAACTGGATCAATTAGTGATCTTATACACTTTGGCCGTCCTTCAACAAGTCGTTCAACAGAAAACATCGAAGCAGTTCGTGAGAGTGTTGCTGAGAATCCAGGAACATGAATTCGGCACTGTGGTCTTGAATTGGGCATTTCGAGAAGCTCTCTACAGCGTATTCTCACGAAAGATTTGCATCTTTATGCTTACAAAGTTCAATTGACTCAAGAACTGAAGCCTACTGACCACACACAGCGAAGAGAGTTCGTTGAATGGATTATGGAACAACAACAAGTGGATGCTTATTTTTCGAACAAAATCATCTTCAGCGATGAGGCTCATTTTCATCTTGATGGCTTCGTTAATCGACAAAATTGTCGCATTTGGGGTTCAGGAAATCCACCAGTGATTATTGAGAAACAAAGGCATCCACAACGTGTCACTGTTTGGTGCGGATTTTGGGCTGGAGGCATCATCGGTCCATTCTTCTTCGAAAATGCGGCTGGTAAGGCAATAACAGTTAATGGTGCTCGCTATCGCGACATGATAATCCAGGTTTTTGTGCCTAAATTGCAAGATATGGATGTGGACGACACGTGGTTTCAACAAGACGGTGCCACATGCCATACAGCCCGAGAAACAATTCAATTCTGCATGAGTCATTTCCTGGTCGTGTAATTTCCCGTTTTGGTGATCAGAATTGGCCGTAACGCCGTTGGACTTTTTTCTATGGGGTTTTTGAAATCTAAGGTTTATGCCAACAAGCCCACGACCATCCACGCCTTGAAGGACGAAATTGAGCGCTGTATCAACAAAATTCAGTCACATTTCTGCAAAACGGTCATGGAAAATTTTGACAAAAGAGTGCGTATGTGCCAGCAAAGCGGTGGAGGCCATTTAACCGATAGGCTATTCCATGCATAACCCTATACTGTATACTTTATGAATCAATAAGAAATTACAATTTTTAATTAAAAACCTGTGTTTTCTATCAAAATTACTTCTTGCGTTAATTTTGGGACATATTTGCTCAGTTATTTACACAGCAAACAATAGAAATTTTAGCGGTTCAGAATACTTTCTGGCTGGTATCACAAATTTCAAATAGCACGCAAAAATACGATCACGTGTCTGAACTTAGCTTCTATGGATGCATCCCAGTTAGATTGCATGCTCAAAAACTTGTCTTCACGCAACAAATTCTTAATGCGGTTCAGTAAGCAATAATTTTATTTTGATGTTAATTACACGAAGTTCGACAATTTCATATTACAACATTAGATTAACATCACTTCACGTATGGTGGTTAAGATTTTAGAGAATTGGTCAAAACTAGCATAGAGAAATGGGTTGAGACCCAAGCTATACTTAAACACAAAATGGATTTATTTACAGAGGTAAGTCTTGTCTGTGAAATTTGCATATTTTTATTTTACTGTTGTGGTGAGTTCAATAAAGGAAATGGTTACAATACTAATGAACTTTGCTAAAGTCTTTGATAGGATATCTCATGAAGGGCTGTTGAAAAAACTTGAAGAAAAGTGTTGAAGAAATATCAGAATAGATAGACTGATGGGCATGCATCAAAAAGTGGTACCGGAAGGGGACGGACGAATCTTTAAAACTTTAGGTGACTCGCAGTGTATCCTAACGTCTATATTTGGATCATTGTTGTTCATTCTTTACACTAATTACACTGGAAATGACTGTCAAAATATGTTTAACTGTTTCCTGATGCTGCAATGACAAATAAGGCAATCAGAGATGCTACTGATATCAATACGAAACGAAAGAGTTAAATAGGTTGAAACTGTGAGCAAATGATAATGACTTGAAATGCAGTATTAGTAAATGTAAAATGCTCCACTTTGGCGTGATGAGATTTCAAAAGACGTATTATATTGGTAGCATTATGCTAGGAGAAACTGATGAGGTTAGGAATTTTAGAGTTATAGTGGATTGGAAGTTGAAGTTTTAAGTTCGCATTGCAAAAATTACAAATACGACTCACAGGACAATTGCAATGCTGATACGAGCATTTATATCTAATGATGCGGAAGTCATGCTGCCTCTTTGCAAGGACTTCATATGGACACACCTGGAATACTGTGAGCAAAGTTGGTTTCCTGGGTTCCAAGCAGGCAGCAAAGTAGAGTTTACCAAAATGATATAGGGATTATGGAATGTATATTATGAGAACATTGAAGAGTAGATAGACGGAAGGCAGTGATAAACAAGAGAAAGAAGGATGACATGAAACAAGCCTGTCATCTTCTGATAGGGTTGAAAAGGATTAAAAGTTGATAATTTTTTTATTATATGAAAGATGGGCATACAGGAGAGCATAGATGTGAGTGATATTCGTGCACAGTGAGGAAATAGTTTTTTGTTGTTGTTGTTTTGTTCTTCACAGAGTATTATAACTAAATGATTGCACCAATTTGCCACTTGAAATGGTGAATGCGTGTACACATACTGCATGATATCGACGTTTTCTGCAGCGATTAAAAAATAAAGAAATATTCTCTTCGTTCGTTGTTGAAATATAATTGCGAGAACTTTAAGCCAAAAAAAAAAAAAAAGAAAAAAGAAAAAGAAAAAAGCATTAAATAAGATTATCATGAAAATCATGATAAACGTGAAAATTGCTAAAGTTGTTAGCCAATGTTATTGTATTGTTAATGATATGCATTATCCCTTGTTTACGGGAAAAAGTAAACTAATATTAAATATTAATGTTTTCAAAATAGTTTCTATTTTAATCTAACAATAAGTAAATTAAGTTTTTATATCGTTTTTTTATATTTCTATAATTAATCAATAGTCTTAGCATAACGGATTGCATATGTAGTTAAGATGATCTTTCTTATTGCGAATCGGTGTTTGTCATTGTTCTGCTCATCTGCTAAAGTGGATAACGAAAAGTTAGCTAAATTTAAGATATGATTGTATCAAAGCATCATTTGTTTGCCCATATACGATCGTATTTTTGCTGATCTTCAATATTCGAAAAGATTAATCTTCTCACGTTTATTCATTTTGTAGCATGTTATTCTTGAAATATTCAATATTCACCCGCATTGATTCTTCTCTAAATTAAAACATGACATTTACAATCAATATGCTACCGACTGTTCCATCTTCGGTACTCTTATTGCTGACTACCTACACAAATAAACGCTTTTCGCTTTAATTTCGTACAGAATCAATATCAGTACATTGTTCTGTCAATTTCAGAGATAACCTAATAATAGTAAAAAATGAATTGTAACATAAAATGACAAAAAATAATTCCAGACAAAAGAAAAATCAGCGGAGTAGAGTAAATTTTAAATTCTTTCTGATCGCTTATTCTACAGTTTATAATATCGAACAATGCTTCTGTGTTTGTTTGTTTTTTCTTGATTTCCGTTGTCTCTAACTAGGCTGTTAATAATAGTAGTTGTGATATATGGAATTAAATTACAATAAGGTAGTAAGCATGCCCTGCGAAAAATAATTGAGCAGGTCTCCTATCTAGCTTACCATCATTGTTTACACGACATATTTTAATTACCTATTTACCTAAAGTTTACATTTCATAATGATTCGACAAACTACTTTTTTGTTCTCTGTGAAATATATTTATGTATTCTTATATGTCGAAATACATAAGGAAATACTTATAGAAAACGGAACATAGTTCACAACATTGCAAGCAAATGATCCCCCAAATCTTTTTTGTTATGCATACGTTAAGTGGTCACTTTATTAGGAAAACGTCCCCATTTAGGAAAATGGGGGAGATGTTCCTAATAAAAATTCCACTCTATGTAAAACTATTCGTAGTAAATAGGGATATAGGATATCACGAGTCGCTTAGAGAGTTACTGTCTAGTCATAATACAAAGTACCATTAGAACCGAAATTCGTCTTTTGTAACTCTGGTTTCTATTCATTATTTATGGAAATTTAAGCATCACTGAAATTTCTCTCTAAGCCGCGTAATCATTTCTCTTTAGTTCATGTTTTACACATGAGATTTTGTCACTAACTGTGACAATCCCAATAAACGATGAACATACATACAAAAGAGTTAGATCCTAGTACCAGAATAAAGTATTATTGTTTGGCATTTCTGATACATTCAGTATTACTTTGTCATTTGCTCTGATTTGTCGTGTGCAACGTTTGATTTTGAATAACACCTGGAACTACGAAACTATTGTGACAAAATAATAATAATAATAGTTGGGTTGCTTAATACTAACTAGAAAATACAAAGAGATTTATAGATCTCTGAAATTTTGGACTGTATATTCTCTTGGGAATAAAATAATGGTCCTTCACAAATATCCAAATGAATACGGATTGTACAGACTACAAGACTGTACCATATTTGGAGAAAAATTCAGAACAAAAGTATATATATATATTTTTTAAAAAAAGCGTTTGAAATATCTAAATTCTTGATCTACAGTGATCGATAAACTTTCTGAATTTTGAATGAAAGATAGAGCAGTGTCGTTTAATTACGATTTTATTCCACACGCAAGATCTACCGAAATTTTTAACAGTAGATCAATCTAGATTAATTAAAACAAGCATGATTGTCGCGTGATGTGTTTCAGCAATGCGTTTCTGTGTTTTTAAAATAAAGTACACAAAACACTATCAACTCAATAGATATTCTTAAAATGAATTTTTGATAAGACATATCAGCATATTAATACGAAGGGACTATTTCGAAACACCACTTCATCCACTTAAACTATCCCATCAAGTTAAAAAAAAAATGTTAAAATGATTCACTAATTATGAAAGTTTTGCTGAAAATAGACTAACAAATGCTGTAATTAAAGCTTTAAAATATGACTTTAACGTTATAGACAAAGCAACTGCACCGAGATTATTGGATTATTCTAATCTATGAAGTGTGCCCTTTAATACCATTCCCACACTGTGGGTGTCGCACCAGCAGCAACCACGCCCTTAGGAGATTCAGAGACCATGATAAAGGTTAACTTACAAATGTGATAGCTATACCAAATTAATCAGCGTCGAATTACACATGCGTATGAATTAAGTATACTAAGATACAATGCGATTCTTTTCGAACAAACTTATTGCTCCCGAGGGATTTTCGACAAGTTTCCGTAATTTAATCGTCAAAAATTGCATGAGTCATCCGTCCATTTAGCTGCTGTTTAATATATCGAAGGTGAAAAAGAGAATGTTTGTTGATATAAATACGCACTTTCGTCCGCGCGGTTAGCCTAGTGGCTGAGCGCTTTACAATCATATGACTGGGGAAGGAGTGTCCCAGGTTCGATTCCCGTCGAAGACGTGAGGAATTTGAGGATCTTTCTCAGCCATAGCCATGTTAGCCGGTCTTGGGCGCGAACAATAGGGTTTTTTCCGCCAGTTTATCTGGCGTTTTTCCCGCAAACTGGCCCCGTGAACACACACGGATCTACAGCCACAAATACTTAACCTGCCATGAGGGGGCTCAACTCGCCCCAATAGGGACGGAGGAGAAAAGGGAGGAAACTCCATACGAATAAATAAATAAATAGGCAGATGCTGGCTGGTGTTCATTTTATTGAGCACAGGTAGCATCCAACACTTAAATGATAATGTCAGTAATAAGGTTCAGCTACCGCATGACTGGCTATAGAACCTTACGCTAACCGATTATTTTCACAAAGCTGAAATCAATGATATTCATTTTGATATTTATATAATATTACAACCAAGAAAAATGAATGGTAATATAAAAGAGTAATGCAAAATGTAAAATAAAATGTGTAAAATGATAATATAAATACTACAATTTAGTGCTATTTTGGTACGAATTATTCAAATCGAATAAAAATAATTGAAAGGTTATTTTGCTTTGAGTGATGAAACCAATGCTACCTAATTCTAAATTCTAAATAAATTGCAAAAAAAATGTCCAAAACGTTTCTCAGGGCTAGAGGAAATACATTGAGGTTTTAGAAGGAAAATGATTATCACCTCCAGATTGAAACTACTACTTATTGCATCACTCTTGCATTACAAATTGTCATTGTTAGGTCTCGAGAATAGAATTTCTAGTAATCTGATCTAATAGCGCTTCTTCAGTACGAATTTGCTATAGATTTACAACGTTTTATGGGAGACAAAGGAGGTATCAACTGTAGTTTTTACTGTTTGGTATTGATATTTTTTATGCAAAGAAATTGTAAACCTTGAATCTCAGAAAAGGTTGCGGCATTCAATTCCTAAATGGAAAACTGAAAGTGAAGAAGTTAATTCTCAAACAGTACTCAAGTTTCTAATAGTTTAAGAAATCTGTGTTTTATGGTATAAGATATTTCTCTAAATGAGGTGCGTTTTACAATAATTAATAGTTGGGCAGTGGCATTATTTGTTAAATATTAAAATAACTAGAAGAGAAAAAAGAAGCATTGATCCGTGAAAAAAAATACAGGGGACGGGAAACGAAAATAACTGGAAGAAAAAGCATTCATCTGTATAATAATAATAATAAAAAAACTGTTCTAGAAACAACATCATAATGTAATGAGAGTAATAATTATAAACAAACAACGAAACCATATTTTCTGTAGTCCCTGGAAATAATTCTGGAAAGTGATTATTTGATAAATTACCAATCGCGAATTCATTCACAGGAAAGAAGTCAAATATAATAGAATTACCTTTCTATTCGAAGAAAGGCAAGCGTTTGAAAAAGTAATGAATAACAAACAGAGGATTGCGATCCAAAACAGAGGGAAATGCTCCTATGTAATTACTTATTAGTGGTTATGTCAAAGCTTAAGTAATCATACGAGTTTTATCCTTAATGAAGTACCTTTTTATTTCAAAACTTAATCAAATACAAAATTAGAGAAGACAAGAAAGAAAGAAAGAATGATTGTATATTTAGGTGGAAATCCTGCCCTTACTGAATTCAATGGAAATGAGACCGTACTTCAAATAGAGAGAGAGAGAGAGAGAGATGCAAATAGGAAAAATGTCGCAGTTAAGTCAGATGATTCGTGGCACTTATAATTTTATTAGATTAAATACAGTAAAACCTCGATATAACGGACAAATTCGGGCCAGGGTTGACCGTTAAATTCCAAAGTCCGTTATATAATAAAGTAGATCTTCCGAATGCGAATGTTAAAAAAAAAAATTGACAAATTAGCTAATTTACATGTTTTTACTTATGTAGAACCTTTTATGTAATTAAAATGAACTGCTCTATCTATGAAAAGTTTAATTTCACAGAAAAGTTTTCTATTTTTATTATTGCTTATAACCTCGCCATTATATTGAATAGGTCTATAAAATGCTAACGTACGTAAACCATTCACCTCTAGTATACACACTACTGGGCATGGCTTAGCGCACGTCGGAACATCGGCCAGCACGCGTTAAAACTGCCGCAGAAAGTCAAGACAGCAGCAAAAGAACCAATTACAGCGAGATTCGTGTGATCACTTGCTAATCATTCGCCGAACATGTTTTATGAGCGGTGACTCATTTATGTCGGCTAAATTACTACAGTGTTTTTTCCAACATTTCATGGCTCATTCGCCAAAATTTGTTAAAAATAACAAGAAATTAATAACGAAAATTACCTGTTAATTTAATTATAAGCAAATTTTCGTTAAAAGCATTTTAAAATGAACAGGATGTTAATTTTTAATGTGGATTACCGACCGGAAATTTTGTCCGTTAAATCCGAAGTCCATTAAATCGAGGTCCGTAAAATCGAGGTCCGTAAAATACGGTTAAAAATCATAATACAATTCTGAAATAAATGTTAAAAGTAACAATTATTCTAAGTGAGAAAAATAAGTTATGACAGACTATCACATTCGAAATAATTTATGTAAAACATCTTAAAATCACTAGTTATTTATAGTTTTGTACAGTACTAAACTGTCCTATATATGATTTTGATTGTGTTATTCATTTTATTCCAGTTTGTTATTTAGACGGACAGAAGGTTATCACTTGCACGTTTAAAATCCCATCTCTTTATTCTCACGAGTTTATTATTCTTTCTTCACATCCTGGAATAAAGTTTACGTAACTTAAAAATCCCAAATTTATTCACCATTCTGAACATTAATTCGTATTTGGAATGAACTTTGTCATCCGTGCCATCTACTGCCGTAATTGTGATATGTGACTACACATCATATCGCTCATCTGACAGCGTTACGTTTCCCAAAAAGTTTTATGTACGTTATTTTTGCACTCTAATCATAATTAATGCCGAGAGCAATTGTCTAAACAAATATTCCAATTTTGTATGGAATGTCGCCAAAAAAACTGATATTGTTAAGATATGTCTACACATAAAGGAAATTATCAAGAAAATATTTCGAGCAATTCGTCACATCTTCATCACCAACAATAGACAACAACAGATATAACCTAGTTTATATAATTCAATTAATCATCAACTTCTAACTTGATTATCTACATTTTTAGATACTCGAATTCAATACAGCTTATAGCCAGGTATCAATGAATGAAAAATAAATGATGACGCGCGCAACGAACCAACAAGCGAAGTTTTAATTAGCTAAACGATTACTGATGGTAATTTAATATCTTAGAAAAAAACTAATTTGCATCCGCGGTGCTTCTGCTGTTTGTGATATTGTTAATGAGTCACTAACATCAGTAAAATTAGAACAGTGCAACTATAAGCAACATCAAATATGTGTATTCTTTTAATAGGGTGTAATATATTTTAATAGCCTCGCCTACTCCCGTATATACGGGAATAAAAAGGCGTTAGCTGATTTTTTTTTTTTTATATATTTCAATTTTTAATATTTTAATTTTAATAATTATAGTTTTATTATTTTATATAATTATTTTAATAATTTTAATATATTAATTTTAATACTTAGAATAATTATTGTAATTAAAATATGCATAAATGATGAATTTCATTATATTATATTTAAATCCACACAAGGCATGAGACATTACCAGTCTATCTTTCCAGATGGTATTTTGTCTAAAAATAATAAAATAGCAAATAATTATTAAATAACCCCCGTTTCTCAGTCAATTTCGACGATACCCTTTCGTTAGAACTGGCTAACTCACCTTTTCAGTTGAAGATGAGTTACCAGTCATTCGAAGACGGAGGGAGTTTATCTTCACCAAAAAACTTGCATTTCTGGGAGACCAAAAGCAGGCCAACAAGAAAAAACACCGGCAATTTACACGCATAGGAGACTATGGATAAGAATTAGCCAACCTGTTCATTCGGACTTAGTTTCAAAAGTTTGAATGATAAGCTTCGTGTGGGTATACGCATATGCATAAAGTAAATAGATAGATAGATAATTATTAAATCAGTACATAACAAAAAAGATGTTTTAAGCATCCCTGTTTGTCTAAAACTGAAATCCTGTCCTATGCATTCCGTTAAGCTGCACACACACACACACACACACACACACACTTAGAGAGAGAGAGAGAGAGAGAGAGAGAGAGAGAGAGAGAGAGAGAGAGAGAGAGAGAGAGAGAGAGAGAGAGAGAGAGAGAGCAAAGTGCCTTCACGATTGCAGTGCTTTTTTTCTAGATATGTTAAAGATGTTCTAATGTTCTCTTCAAACCGTCGCTGTACCTTTTTTCTTTAAAATAGTTGTGGATATTTTACATCTTCAAATTACTTGCTCGGAAAGAAAACAAATATGCACTACTTCTTTTCCGTTCCCTCACCCTAGAAACTCGGAGAGCTGTTACTCGCGCTTGAGTTCACTTATTAGCCCTTCTTAAAGTTAAAATTACTCCACTAAAAACTTCCACGCAAAATAAGTTCGCAAGATCCAAGAAAAAAAAAAAAAAAAGAGAGAGAGAGAGAAAAGACGCTGTCGTAATTAAACCACGCTGTAAGAAATATCTTGCCTTGAAAGTGAACATTTTCTTCCGAGTAAAAGAGTTGTTGATTCAGGTCTTTTCCTTGGCTTTGATAAAATATTGATCCCTGTAGACTGGCATTTCACAAGGTATGATGCAATTAGGCGAAAATCGCCATATTTAGGCAAATGATTTATTCCTAAGAACTGTATAAAAGAGAAATAATTCCTCTATTATGCAATTCTTAATAGCATGTTTCTCAAAGTATACAATAGCAAAAGCTTTCACGTATCATTCCAAAATTACAATAAAATTGATTCGCTTCAAAAACAAAGCAATTTACAAATGTTGAAGTGCTCGTTTTCGTATGAATAATAACTACAATTTCTGAAATTTAAATTAGGAAACAATAAACGAATAAATAAAATGTTGAAAATGCTAATAAATCTTCAAAATATATATTAAGTTTAAAAGAAATCGATAATGCACATGACTCTCTGGACACATAATTGCGTAATCTTATTACATATGCTTCATTTAAGGTTAAAAGATATAAAAGTCCACTTTTGAACTATTCATGCTCTTCAGTGTGCTAGTAGAAAACAATATACCTCGCAAGACCATGTCTGAAAGTAATGTGGTTGATTCTTAGGGACTTAAGGATGTAATTGCAATCTCCATTATTATGAAAGAGCCTTAACTTACATCATTTGGTATCAAAAGGTATTTACGAAATAATAAATTTATCCAAGGATTATAACTACTCTCCAGTTCGCATTTTAATTACTAATTAGGATATTAACTTTCAACTAGATCATAACCTTTAGAATGGACCTACAAGATAATTGTCTCTCGTTGGCCTCTGAGGAGATCCAGTAAATCGATACATCGGTGTTAATCAATGGAAAACCTCTGACATATTCATGATATAAAGGGAGGCAAGTTGATGTGAGGAGAATGTACATTTTTAGAATTGCAACACCTATACTACTCATGCCGAAAGCGAAGTGAATTCCATATATTGTTTTATTTCCAAAAATATCTTGGAAAGTTTCATAGTGGAATTATTAGCTGGACTATTTGGCATTAATGTATAATAATTTCATCCTTCATAAATAGATTTTGATGGAAATAACGTATTTTCCAAATTGTAATTAAAGAATAGAGAATCTTTAATTATATTATTAACCTTTAAAACTTTTTAAACTTTTTAAATTTGCTTTAAAATTATTAAGATTTGGAAACTTTTTAGAGAAAGAAACATCTCATTTAATAACTCTTTTTGTTCGAAGAACAGAAGAAATTATTCTAGAGGATACAAAAATACAGTGGTGTACCTAGAGCTTTTGCCGCTCGTGGCGGACCCTGAGTTTGCCGCCCCTCTCAATACATGCCAAAAAATACTACAAAAAGTCAAAATGACGTATCGGGAAATAAATTAAAACACTATGTTTATTTTTGAAGTAAAACTTTAATTTCAACATTCTAAAATGTTATGTTTCTTGCTTTATGTTAGAAAAAGCGTCGATGACATTGGCGAAGTCTATTTCATAATAATGTAGGTAAATCTTAATCTATTTTATTTAGAAAAACTCCGCTCACAACTAACAGCACTTACAGCAATTGTGAGGAAAATTCGCTGTAGTATTACAATAGTTGATTATTGAACTGAGTTCTCGAGACTGTATTTTAGAATTAACTGCAAAGGTTGAAAGTGTCGCCCGCTGCGGACCGTCCCCTCCGCTCCTCCCTAGCTACGCCTCTGCAAAAATAGCATATGCGTTAGTCCGTTTCAGAGAGATTTTTTTCTTCAAAACACAAAAACCAGTAAATACATAAAGAAAATGAATCTTGTTCTACTATTGTTTTCGTTCCATTATGCTAGAAATGTAGAAGAAAAATGTGATGCCTTTCAATCTCTCTCTCTCTCTCTCTCTTAACAATGTCAAAGTATCTTGCTTGATTAGTTTAAAATAAACATTCAGCAACACAACTGAAGTATCTATACACTACGAAGATAGAGAGAGTGCTGATGCATTACATCGAATTCAATTTTTATCGCAGAAGGAATTCCAAACAAAGGGAAAGTCATTCGTAAGCTTTTCCAAGTGAAGACTTGTAAGTCAGTCTTATATGAAGGCCTGGTTCGTTGAGTGGTTAGCATATCCACTCTCAGGCAAAAGTCTGCTGGGCTCGAATCCCGCTGTGGGCATGGATGTTTGTGATTGTCTGTGAAAATATTCGGGTGGTGGACAGTAGATAGCTTTGGTGTAGATGATGATGGTAGTTGTGGTTCGCTGTAGTTGGGCGGAGACGGAGAGTTGTAGAGTAGGTACCCTCCCTCGGTGATTCTTTGGACTTCCTGGAAGTATCACGTAATAATAATTTTGCCGAACTGGTTGGCCGAATGCTTAGCATATCTGCTATCCAGCTAGAAGATTGCTGGATAGAATCCTGCCTTGGGCATGGATATTTGTAATTGTCTGTGGAAATACTAGTGGTGGTAGTCGTCAGTAGATGGAGTTGGTTAGATGATGAAGATGGTTGCAGTTGGTGAATTAGTGGAGTGGTGGAGACAGAGAATTGTAGAGTAGGTACCCTACCTCGACGAGTCTTTGGACTTCCTGGAGTTTTTATATAATAATAAAAATAATAAAAATCAGCTAACGCCTTTTTATTTCCGTATAGGAAAAAAAAACTAAAAGGCGAAGCCGTTTTAACCCTATCTAACTTTTGAAGACTGAGTGGGCAGTTCAATCTCCACTGGTACCGAATCAGAGATAGCTGGCCCAGGGCTATCACTAATTAAGTGGCACGCAGTGAAGAGAGACGGCTCAACAAGTGGTGTCGCCATCTCGTGGTCCCTAACCCTAACACCATATATTTAATCTCTGAAATAATGTGGGTTCTGCGGTTGATTTTCTTGCGTTTACGGGATGAAAAACCCGAGTTTCCGGGAGAAAAAACCCGCTTGTCTGTGCCAGAGATCGACTAACTCTGGAACCGGTCGAAAAAAGGCTTAGAAAAATTTCCTGTAGTCACCGACTAGATTCGAATGCAAGTCTTCCTTTTTGCGGTCAAACGTTGTGGTGTGCAACTGCCACATCTACTGAGCTACGAAGCAGAAATGCAATGCATTCACTTCTTTGTATATGTTCGGGAAAAAAAACACTGTAAGTATTGACCTTATTCTTACCGCTTTGTTCGTATGAAGATTTTAGAATTTTGCAATTTGCACACTTGTAAAAGAGATGAGATCAAAGAAAAACGCCTTTAGAGAATTGGCGAATGAATTCTGATTTTCGGACAACTTTTAACCAAAAGTTATATATGGACCTGAGTTATTGCCAGGCGAACTCAAGCTCATGCTGAATAATTTGTGATAAGATTTTTGCTTTCAATTTTACACGTACATCCAATGGTTGGTTAGTAAATCTTCATGTTGAGCAAGAGTTAACAGTCATCTAATCAATGGGACTGCATTCTGACTAGGTGCAGACAATACGCGATGGGAGATGGCTCCTCATTCCTCGCTTTGCAACTAAGGTTATTACCCTGTAAGGACTCTGTTTTCTAACCCACCGTCTTTGTTCTGTATATCAATGACCCAATTCTATTGTCCACCAAACCAATACCTAGTTTCATAGATGTTAGCAAATTGCCTTTCTCTTTTTCATTTGACGAACCTTGCTCTATGCAAATCATCACAGTTTGCGGTGCATGAATTCAATGACTTGAAGAATCTGATCTTCAAGTCATTGAATAATGACTTGAAGATCAGATTCTACCCTCGAATCTGATCTTCAAGTCATTATTCAATGAGGATCGGATAGCATTGTCAATTTCGATGTAAGCAAAACGAAGTGCTGGTTTGTTTCCCACAAAAAATGAGTGTTTTTTTTCTTATAATATTACTTTATGCAACATTCAAATCCCCCATACAAGATTAAATTTCTCTTCTTGACATTTCCTGAGACGAAGAGACTCTTGGCTTAAACAAGTTTCTTCTTTCCAAACTATATACCCATCCATGGTACTGATGTGTTACAGGTCGACTAACTAATCACTCGCGCATGGAATCAACATAAAACGACTCTGAGAAGGCCGAAATATTTCCTCTGATGGTTGAATAGAATCGAAACCATAAGGATATTTTTTCTGCATTCCCAGTGTCAAAGAGGTTACCACGAAGTTATAAGTCTGTTACAATTTAAAAAATATATTTTTTAGTATTTGATCATGTATGGTCCACTGTGTAGCACTCTGGAATATATTGGTTATATTTTGTGCTCTTTTATTTTACTACTATTTAAAGTGAATTATCCAAATTTCCAAAGCTCAGTGCAGCAAGAGATGTAAAGGAACTCAAGATCTCAAGGCAACTGTAAGTACAGTGAACTTTCCAAAAACAAAAAAAAAATTTTTTAGACTTTACATCGGACAAGTATTTGCCTTGTACTATGTACAAATATACCTGGGGCACGAAGTCAAGACGCTACAAATCACGCTAACTCTAACAAGCTAGCTGAAGTTCAGAAATGACATAGCTGCAAAGTGGATATTAGAACCTTTCTAATATAGTTAGAACCTTCTAGAATTCTATAACCTTCCTAATATACTACACCAATATATATACATGGCCTCCTATCAAACCTCAATGATGTCCATTTTCATATCGAATCCAAAAAATCCCACTTAGCTTTCCCGGCAGTAACCCAAATTTCTACTCCCACAAGGGCCACTCACCTCAACTTTCTCAGTTCCATATTCTTTGGCTCCTTTCGCCCCAAAGGCATTGTTTGCGTATATGTTCGCTTTGATATACCATGTCAAAGAGTGCCCAACCTGGAATCTCCTTATCTTGATCTTTTCTGACTGAAAATCTCTCTACTCCATTAAATCAAATTCATTTGCAGTCTCTTCCGCACCTTTAATGCCACAAATAATCATTCTGATCGTTTTGATTTCCTTTCCTTAAAAGTCGATATTCTTCAATCCAACTTTCTTAACAGTCATGTTATTTTCCTTGGAGACTTTTAATATTAAGAACATCAGTTGGCTCTCCTACTCCAATTACACAGATCAATCAGGTAGAGAGAGAGGTTGAATCATCTGCCATCAACAACGATCTTATACAAATAGTGCAAGTGCCTACCCGAATAGCAGATAATCCTAAGCACTCTCGAAATACCTTGGACCTTTTCCTTACTTGTGATTCATCCAAGTACACTGTCGATGTAGTCTATCCTCTAGGTAGCTCAAACCACAATCTCATGCTGATCTTTTTTCCTATGGATCGACACGGACACAATCAGTCGCCTCCACTCATCACATGACATTACAATAAAGACAAGTGGGATTATCTATGCAACTACTATGCCGCATTTCCTTGGATCAATTATTGCTTCCAGCCATCTGGCCCAAACCTATGTGCTTAAAAGTATCACCTAAATAATAATTATCGGCGTGGAAATATTTATTCCCATTCCACCCTAAATCCCCATCCCCCTATCTAAACCCTGGTTCTTCCACAGGTGTACAAGAGAAGAATTTAATACGCCATAACTGCCTTGCATCCAAAAGTCCATCTACCTATTCCAACTATTCCGGGAATAGTTGGAATAGGTGGATGGACTTTAGCTCTTTCAAAGTCATACAGCCAGTATGACTTTGAAAGAGCTAAAAGCAGGAATTGCTAAAAGCATCATTTCCACACGGCAGCCATGCATTCTGCTCTTTAGCCAAAGCTATTGGTGGAAGCGTCTGCAAAACACTGCTCCCACCATTGTTCCATCCTGATGACTCTGTTATATCATTACCCACAAAAAAAGTCAATCTTCTGGCTTGCTATTTCTCTTCCAGTTCTTGTACTGCTTATTTTGAAAAATGTCCCCTAACCATCTCAGGTATGCTATTTAGCCAAAAAAAAAAAAAAAAAGAATAATAAGAAGAAAGAGATCAGGAGAATTCTGCTTAAATTGGATACCAAAACTTCTCCTGGCCCTGATGGCATTCCTCCAATGGTCCTATAGCTGTGCACTCCAGAGTTGACTCCCACTCTGTGCCGTATTTTTACACTCGCTTATTCCATCGGCCATTACCCTGCTGCATGAAAATTAACTCATATTCAACATATCCTTAAAAAGGGAAACAAACCAATACCCTCAAATTACTGTCCAATTTGTCTTACTCCAGTTCTTTCCAAAGTATTGGAAACAACATCCAACTATTATGCAATCTCGAAGACTGTCAGCTAATAAATGACCACCAAATGGGTTCCGTCACTGTCGTTCATTAGGTGATTTACTCATTTATTTACACACATCTGGACAAATACCATGGAAAAGTTTGGTGACTCCGATGTGGTCGCTCTTGGTATCTTCAAGGCCGGGTGTGGCATAATAGCCTGTTAAGCAAACTCTTATTATTTGGTCTAACCCCTGATTTCTGTACTTCGACTGCCAGCTTTCTTACTGGACGATCACTTCGGGTGATGGCAGACGGTTACTTCTATTCTAAGTACAAAACCCATGCAGGGGGATCAACAAGGCTCTGTGTTCTCACCCACTATTACTTTTATATATAAAGGACTAACTCCAGCATACTATCAACCCAATACATAGGTTTGCTAATGACAGCACATTGCATTCGTCCCTTTCATTTGTAAAACCTAGCAATGTACAAATCATCACAATTTAAAGAGTCCTAACCACTACTACCTCATATACAGATCTCCAAAACATTCATCAATGGGGTTTGGATAATCTGGATAAACCACAACTCTGTCTTATATCACACAAAAAGAACCCTTGTTTTCTAGCTTACTTTTGACACCCAAATCGCCATGCACGATGAGATTTATCTCCTTGGGATAACTCTGACCTCAAATCTCTCTCAGCACAAACATAGTACAAATATTGCCTCCAAAAATTAGATTTTCTTTTCCGCTCGAAGCGTTACTTTAACCCCAAACAAATCCAAACATCAAAAATTACACAAATCATAAATCCGTCCGACAATAGAATACTGCTCCCACATCTGGGACCCTCCCCCCCCCCCAAGAGCTCCGTAAAGATACTGGACTCTGTGGGATCATTGATCAGTCTCACTGTCATTTTCTGTACAGAGTCCAGTATCCTTACGGAGCTCTTGGGGGGGGGGGAAGGGTCCCAGATGTGGGAGCAGTATTCTATTGTCGGACGGATTTATGATTTGTGTAATTTTTGATGTTTGGATTTGTTTGGGGTTAAAGTAACGCTTCAAGCGGAAAAGAAAATCTAATTTTTGGAGGCAATATTTGTACTATGTTTGTGCTGAGAGAGATGAACAGTGGCAGTCTCACTTTCACACATGTGCTCAGTTTACACAGCTTGCATCTTCTACAAACACTTCTACAGCCACTGTTCATCATAATTAGAATCAATAATATCCCACTCTCTATGAAATCTGTTTAAACTCGTGTAGTAACTAATCAATATTCACTCATATTATACCTTCAAACTCACAGAACAAATTTCTACTCCTCTCCGTTCATCCTTCCACTGCTGGCCTCTGAACTTCTGCGATCTTAGGAGTTTCCGAAGGACTAGAATCCATAGATTTTCAAGATAAACGTGAACAAGTTTCTTCTTGCAGATCCACGGTACTATCTTACTATGGGTTGACCAACCATTAGTGGGTGGGTTCCTCATAAAAAATAAAATAAAAATAAATAAGGATTCTGCTTTTTCAAATTCATAAAATGTATCTTTATCTTTTCTAATTGATACCGTCTTCAGTTTATAATAAAAATTTGGATTTGGTAATGAAGACAGAACCTGTAGTTTTTATTACAAAAGAGTTTATATCACTGTTTTGGAAATTATTATTATGATTATGATTACGTAATACATCCAGGGATGCCAAAGACACACACCACACCATCTAATGCTAACTAATAGTGCTTTTGTATGTTAACTGCGTGTGTCTTCTGGCGATTTATTTGCATCTGGGATAGAAATTTAAATCCACATTTTCTGGAATGAAAACCGTGCTGTCCCGTAATACATTGGCAAACTCACCGTCTAATGGCAAAAATTTTTAAAAACAAATAAATCTACATACATATAAAGATTCTCTTCATCATGATGAGAATCGAACTCAAGGGTTTTCCAATTGATGTGCATGTATTTTCCACTTATAACTTTAGTCTAATACAGAATTAGTAATACAGGACTAAAAGTTATTTTATTAGCCGAATGACGTGTTTTGGTTATACGTTACTCGGTTTTCTTTGACATATTATTTAATCAGACTTAGTTTTGGGAGGGAGAGGGAGAGAGAGAGAGAGAGAGAGAGAGAGAGAGAGAGAGAGAGAGAGAGAGAGAGAGAGAGAGAGAGAGAGAGAGAGAGGAAGAAAAAAGACGCCTCGGTAGCCCTGTCGTCTTCAGAATGTTTTTGGAAATTATCCACTCAGATCACATTATGACCAGAAAATTATGACCACATAAAACTTCAAAAACAAGTCGCTCCTTTTTTGCAAGGAAGTCCTGCTTTTAAATCTCAGACAAAGCTTGCTAGTTAAAAAAGAAGTAATGACTTATTTTTGAAGTCAGATGTGGTCATCACATTCGACAGCACTACCACGCCGTCTTGATTCTGTTATGCGGAAGAAAATTACTTCTATTAGACTACGAAACTTGGGAAGAGATAAAGATTTTTACGTCCTTCTTAGTACAGAAGATCTTCAGCTCCAGACTTATTTTTTAAGAGGCCAAGGGGATTTCGTAATAAAAACAGAACAGTTTTTATTACAACATGAGTAGTTCGCTATCTACTTGTTACTACACTGTCTGAACAGCAAAAGTTTTTGTGCCGTAGATACTTTATGTCGCTCATGTCACAACCTCCTGGGTTATTGGACCAGTGGATGTATTTCTTACGGAGGTAATTTCTTCAAGGAATTTCTTCTTAAATTAAAATTGCCAGAGTGTACGAAGCAGGCAAATGGCTCGTAAACAAGCAAAAATTATATATTCTCTGATTAAATAATGTTCGAATATACAGTTAGAGCCATTATAGTTAGAATCAACTGTTATGTTCGTAAAACACAATAAAATATAAAGTCCTCATTTCCGTGCATCTCCCTCCAATAGCTCAGATAATCGAGACTATTTATCTTATGTATTTTTGAAACTCCAGAATAAGCGACAGGAAGTTTTGAAAATCAAATAGTTTTCCGAATCCATTAAATTTTATCATTAAAAATATAATACATGATTATAATAAAAAAGAAAAGTCATTGCAATATATATACTGCAGCCTTGATATGTGTATATAAAAATATGAGGCTTAATGCATGTTCGCCACGGGAGTCAAACATGCATCCAAGATACATTTGTATAATGAAAGTTATTATTTTACATTATTTCCTCTAAAGAAAGTAGGCGAAACTTATTAAGCCCAAGTTAGTTTATTGGAATCGATCAACAACTGGAATCTACCCTAAATCTTACCCGACTTTCGTGTTCATACCAAGTGATGATTCCGATTAAATCGGAAAATAAGGTAGCCTACAATTGGTGCCACCCCTTTTTTCTATTCCGATAAAAAAGTACCTTGTTTGTACCACGAAAATAGCCAAAGAACGGCCTAGGGAAAAAACAAGTCGATTTACTGGAACCGGATCTGCAGAAGTCCTCTGGCGGTCTATTATTACAAACTTAGAAATGTTGTTCATTCGGATTTACCAATTTTTAAATATTTAACAAATTTAAATGCTTAGATAATATAATATAAAATAAATGCGACATCGAATACTAATAAAATAAAACGATCTTGTGACTTGTGAGAAGAAAAAAAATCATAATACTGTGACAACTAATGTACTAAAATACTCTAATGCTCTCTGTTTTACAGCAAATGTGAATAAACGTATTCTTCTGAATAAGTATTTAGCACTTTCCTTCACGTATTACGCATAGATGTGTGTTACGTAGTGCACGTGGAATGTTTGGGTAACAAAATGTCGCGAAGTAAGACGTGTTGTAGTTGATGAGTACTGTGTAGGAAGTTTTTCTAATAAAATACATCAGCATTAAGAATGAATACGAAACAGAGAATTATAGAGTAAGTGCCCTCCCTGGAGGAGTCCTTGGACTCCTTGGAGGTGTTACGTAATAATAATAATAATAATAATAATAATAATAATAATAATAATAATAATAATCAAATCTTTATGATTAAATAGACTTCTGTCATCTATGAAATCGTATTCCAATTGTTTGGAATTATGGCCAAAGTGACTGAGATTCTTAGGTCAGCGTCTTATGTCCGTTAATTGCATGTGTTCTTCTGGGTGATTCTTCTGTTTTGTAGAGTGAAAAACAGAGGTTCCGGAAGGAAAAACGTATCGCCACCGTATGAGACTATTCATCTGAAAAGGATCAATGAAATGCACAGTTTTGAAAGACATAAACAAGCAGCAAACGTAATTGTTCCTCTGGTTGTAGAGAACAGGTTCATATGAGAAGCCCACAGAGAGTTACAAGAAGTTTTCTTATTTCGGAGGATAAATGAAAAATACAGTGATCCACAAGCATCATATTTGAAACGTTTACTCCGTTAAACAAAACTCCATTAGATTTTAGATTTAGAAGTACATGTCATGAGCATCGAATTCAATAACATTGTAGAACTCCAATCAAAAAAGAGTACCAATATCTACCAGTGTTCTTAGATTCACTTCCCGTGAATTTTAATAGAGAAGGGTATTAACTTCATATATTTATTGGTTATAATATTTAGGAAGAAATAATGAATCGAAAAAAATTAATAGCAGAAGGAATATATTAAAAAAATACGAGTGCACTTATTGCAAAGCAATAAATGATTTATTTGCAGTTATTTAATGAGAAAAGTATTTAAACTAGTTTCTATCCTTTTTTATAACAAGTTGGAGGAAAAGGCAGGACCAATGATGAATGGTGCAGAAGGAGAATATAACAAAAGCATGCAGCAGAAACTGATATCTGAGAGAGAGAGAGAGAGAGAGAGAGAGAGAGAGAGAGAGAGAGAGAGAGAGAGAGAGAGAGAGAGAGAGAGAGAATGTCATGGATCAATAGAAGAGTCATTAATCAATCTACCTGTTCTCTCCAGAACAGTATCAAAGATTTTATGAAGTTTTCAATGGTATGAATGGAAACTTGTGCGGAACATTTGACGGCAGCTCAGCTAAGTTTTAATGAACTCAAAGTGACTTTCGGATTAGCTGGAATATCGATCTGGAGAGGAATAAATACGGAAGTTCATTTAGGTTTGGTTTTGGATTAAAATTATTATATTTATATACTTTTTGTTGTTGATACAGTCTCTATTTGAAAGATTCTCTATTTAAGTCTACAGCTGACAATCTTGGAATTATTTTGCTTTTCCTAACTAGTAAACATAATTGCACTTGTAGTTTCCATTTTTTGCTCACATTTTCTTTCTGTCAGGGAGAAAAGGTACCCATCTCCCTAAACCTCTTTAAAATCGCATTCACTTAAAAACGCAAAGCAACACCCCACTCACTGGCAATTTGCCTTTGAGTCATGGATCTGTACTGAGAAAGAATACACATCTTTGAACGCTTTCTTGGAGATGCATCCATTTTATAGCTACACAAAATGCATAAAACACTACAAATATCAACATGTTTACACTAAAAACGCACAACACTGTTAATAATCATAAAGACAGTTAAAGCAGATAAAACACGTAGCAATTACTCAAAATAGTGAACTAAAACCGAAACCAGACACATGACGAAAATTCGGCTTGTCCAGATTAATTTGTTCGCTACAGTATGTTCATAAATATGTTTATAAATATATCATCAACATCCACAACAAACATACACGCACGCAGACACACGCACGTCAGAGAGAGGTTTCCAGACTTATGACATAAAGCGTGCACATGTGGGCCTTCGGAAAATTGTCTTGATGAAGTTCAAGGAGGAATCAAGAACATTTCCCACTTTGTGAGTGCAAGAATTTTCTTGATTGAAATATGTCTGACTTTCAATCCCTCAAAAGGAAAACCGACTTTAAAACACACTCATAAAATTTACAAGCATGATATATGCGTAACTAAATCTTAATTCCATTTATTAACGTAAGCAATTGTTGACTTCTGAAGAGATAAAAAATTTTCATGTTTCAGAAACGCGAGTCCCTTTTTATGTTTATTTGCAATCTTGATTATTTTCAACCTTGATCAGCATAATAAGTTTATTTTCTAACTTATGTAAGTTTGAAAATAAACTTATTACACTGATCGAATTCACTCATTACAGTAGCTTAGTTGCTACTCATGATACCTTTTGGATGAAAAAAAAATGGCTTGAAATTCCTTCAGGAATGCAAAGAGCCTTTATAAGAGCTTTTAACCGAAGGTGAATTAGTCAATTTTATACGAAGCCAGAGAATTTTTCCTCCATTAAAATCTGGTTTTTCATCTTGCAAAACAGTCATAGTAGCTAAAAGAATGCATGCCACTGGCACACATAATTTACTGGCCTCTTAGTCTTAACTGTTTGTCCGAAATGCAAAACAACAACAAATGAAATTGAATGATGTAGCCTTTCCTTACAGTTATTACAGAACAACATGTATGTATAGATGAATAACAAATTAAATACACACACACACACACACGCACACATATATATATATATATATATATATATATATATATATATATACACACCTAGAGAGAGAGAGAGAGAGATGATAAATTTATGTATTCTTATTTCTTGCATGTTACATGTCAGCAGGCCTCATATTCATATGAGGCCAAATAACTTTTCTTCAGTTCAAACTCAACTGTTAACTGAATCTTCTTTGACTTTTTGTGGCTCACTTTATGATTAATGTGACCTCTCATTTTCATTTTTTCACATTAACAACTCTTATTGAAACCTTTTTGCGCACTTCATAGATTTTCAGTTTAAAATTTAAGCGATGTAACAATTATTATTATTATTATTATTATTATTATTATTATTATTATTATTATTATTATTATTATTATTATTATTCATGGGAGCGCACTCTACTCCGTACAACCTAAGTTCTATAGTACTTAATTATACCTTAATTACATCTTCAGCTAAATTTCTATATTACATCTCGCGTCGGATTTTCTACTGGATCTTATAAGAATTCGCAAATATCTAATAATTCCAACCAGTTTCACGATTAACCAAAACTAATAATAACAAAAATGAAATATGATTTATTTACTAAATGTTTCATATCGACTGCGTAGGTTAGTAAGAAGTATTTAGCTTAACATAATGATTTTTCTAATAAAATAAATTATTAAAAATGGCAACCATTCAGTCTTTTTCTACTTCTTAATGCTAACCTGCAAAGTTTATGTCACAGAAAGAAAAAGGGTTTCTTTAAGCATGTAACTTAAAACAAAAGCTCAAAAAAACTTAACCTAAGGATTTCATTTCTAGGAAACGAGAAATAGCGTGTTGCAAGAAAGAGCCCACCTTAAAGATATATTGCATATACAGATTTGTTAATAAAAAAATAAAATAAATAAATAAAAAAAACTGTGACAGAAGAAATAATTCTGAAGTAGTGAAAGGAAGCATGAAAAAAAAAAGTTTGAGAGATAGCCTGATATCAGTTTTCAAATTTTTCTTTTGCTTTTAGATCTTCCAGTGTTATCCAATTTATGTATAGAATAAACTCGTCTATATAAACTTTCGTCTTTAAAGCCTCACAAAATTTTGCAAACCTTCTATATTGACTACAAGAAGAAGAAGGCTATGCCAGAAAACAACAATATTTTCCCCATCCAGAGGAAAGTGTTTTCTTTTTCTTCTCAGTAACAGGATTACACTGTAGCGAGATATATGTTACATGTATACACACGAGAAATCTACAAACTCCTGACATTAGTTCTTTCTGTTCTAACTCCAATCTATCCAAAGCCAAACCGCATACCTTGAAACAAGAACTGATTTTCAAACTTGATTAGATGAAAAAATCAATTGTTTCCAGAAATGAATATTAATAAAGCTATTGTAATATTTATTCAAATTGGTAGAATTCATACTGATATCATTTATTCTACTTGACGCAGATTATTTGCAACTTGGAGATTAACGCTACGTTCTGGTGTATTTCGATGTAGCTTCTTACAGACATCTGTATGTAACAAAGTAAACCTTTCCGATTAGGGGAAATGTATTCTGAAAAATTGGCATTGGTATTCCATAACAGTGGCTCTCGAGTTGTCGCTACGATTGTGTCCTTCGTTACACAGTCGGAATTTTTCGTTCAACACTGCAATCCTAATAATGCATACTAGAACAGTATTTACAAGCACATACAAAATATCGAAGAAGCAGACTACGTTACTAGACCACAATGCATTGTGTGTAAGACAAAGCTGCAGTTAATAGGACCGAATCAATAAGACCCTGGTTTTTATATAACATCAAAACTTTGAAGCTTTCATTAGATTACCATAATGAAAGTGTTCTTCGAAAACCAAATGTCCTAACATCTTTCCATGATTCCATGGAAGTAATAAAAACCTGGAGCTAGGCCACTTCGCAGTTTTTCAGTGATGAAGTGAACTAACACATACACATTACGCCGAGTGATTGGCAAGTTCAAAGTGCAGTCTATTTAATAAATCACACATGGTTATCGGAACAAAAACAACACACATACATGCTATATCTGTTAGTGTCAGGTTTCTTTCTGTTTCTCCATCCATTATTATCTCTAACAGTTCTTCGATTGTATCATTTTCGCTTGACGTGTTTCTAATATGATTTCTAGGCCGTAAGCTGAAAGTCGCATTAGGAATCTATCAAGCGAAAAGGCATTGCTCAGAAGCCATTTTTGGAAAGGAAAAGGTAATTATTATACGTTTTATTGAATCTTTTCTTCTTAATAGGACCGATCTGATATTATACTCATCCATCAGAACACGGTTTAAGGAAAATTGCCCCAACGAACGATTGCACAAGTCACAAATTAGTTCACATCATACGGAATAATCCTTGGATTATTCCAGTGTGTGCGCAAAGTTTAGTCAGAACTATTTAAATACTGCTGGCAATTAAACAGTATTTAAAATTTTCAAATATTTTGTTCATCGAATCTCCCACTTTTTCTCTTTTCTAAGATATTCAAAACAATATGTTTTTTCGAAATACTTTGCGTTGCCTATCTAGCAGCAGAACTATTAAATTTCGAATTAATTTTCTAGTCATCAGTTATCTTGAAAATTTATAAATGGTGCGTTGGTGATTTTACAAGTAATTAAAACATATCTATGTCAAAAAGGAAAAAATAAGTATCTAACTGTTTTTAATATTTACGTATGTGATATATTATAAAATGTATCGCAGTATTGTTTCGTTCTCATAAACGAAACATTTCACTTTTTTTTTAAATATAAACTATTTTAATTATATTATATTATGAAACACGATACGATTTCATATGAAATCTGAAATATCTGTTACGCATCGCGAAGCTCCATTTTTTATTTATTTTAAAATTAGAAGTTGTGCTTTTTTTTTTTTCTTTCTTTTTTTTGCTATCATATTTTGAGAAGTATTTAGTTGACTATAGGTCAGGAACTGAAAAGGATGATGTGGGTGATATGTTTCACCAAATAAACTTAACAAATGGCGGGCGAGATATTATTATGGTTGACTTTAATTATGGACGTATAGATTGGAAGTGGGAGTGATCCTACGGCAAGGAAATTGAATTTATAGCTTCTAAGGAACAGTTACCTAACGGAGCATCTGGTGGACATTACTAAGGGATTAAAAGTGTTTGGGCTTGTAATTACATCCAAGGATTTGTCTATAACTAAGATGATACATTGCCGCAATTCGGTAAGAGCGATCATTCATTTTGACCTGAGAGGTGGCAAAAAGTGGAATTTTCAATGAAGAGTTTCATGTGGAATTACAGAACTGGGAACTACGGGAACTTAGGAGACATTGGATCGGTATCATAGGAGAACATACTTCAGGAAAAAAATAATAATGCATGAGAAGTGATAGAGGGGTGTTTGAAGGAATGAGTGGCTGGGTGGCTGCTTACCTAAAGTTAAGAGAATTAATAAATTGGGAAATAAATAGATGAGTTGTAGCATTAAGCAGGAGTTTAAAATTAAAAAAATCACCTAGAGGGGAATCAAAGAGAAAGGTGATCATCAAGCTGATGGGCAATATAAATCATAGGTCAGAAGAGCTGCTGGTATGGTAAGGAATGCAAAATCAAAGTGCGAGAGGAGATTAACTGAGCAACCCAAGAATAATCCAAAACATTTATTTCAATATATGACAAGTAAAAGAAAGAATGATTATGGTAGAATAATTTTGATGAATGAAGATAGCAGGGAGATGAATGAAGCAAAAAAATAAGTGAATTGTTGAGTGATCATCAAGGTTATATCATCCAGGTGAAGATATTTCAGTAAGAGATATAATAGAGGTTATGTGGACAAAGGGTAGAGGAATCTGAAGTATTATACAGAATTTTGATATGAATGCAACTATTGGTTTGTACGGGGTATCAGCTCGATTATTACAGGAGTATGCTAGAGAGTTAGTAGTGCCTTTGAGTACATCGTTTAATTTGAGTCTCCGCTCTTCCCAAATAAACAGAAGGAAAAATAGTTCCTCTGCATAAAAGAGGTTCCAAGACAGAAGGAGCAAATTATCGACCTATTATTACCCTTTCAGGAGTGGTCGTGAAGGTATTGTACAAGTTAGTTAAAGACAAAATACTTCAGTAACTTACTCACTCTTTGTAATAAATTGCCTGCTGAGTTGGATAAAAGTAAAGACTACAAAACGATACTAATGGACTTCGCAAAGACAGAATGCCTCATGGAATTCTGACATAAATTGCAGCAAACGTGGATAAGAGGATGGTTGATTAAGAAATACTATACAGCTCTATGACAATGGTGTGAAACACTCCTTTGTGCTTAGAGTAGCCCTATTCAATTTTTACATTAGTGATGAAGAAAATAAATGAGAAGAAATACTAGGTTATTTTTGCAGGCGATTAAAAATTAGGTAAAGCAGTGGTAAATAAAGATAATGTTGACATTTTAAAGGATGTTTTAAATGGACTGCAATATGGGAAAAACGGATATCAGTTTAACACGTTAATGGCAAAGAGTTAGTTGAGCATTTTGGGGTAAAAATATTACCAGCTGTGTACCATACTGATGGAACAGTACTCCAGGGAATTGATGAAGCCAGGAATCTATGAGTTTTTTTGTAGGAGCATTGGATGTTCAGAGGGCATATTGCGAAAGTTACTAAAACAGCACATATACCTGGTTTAACTAACACCTTGACAAGCAGGTTACTATTCTCCTGTATAATGCTTTGATAAGGCCTCATTTGGATTACTGCTCGCATATCTAGTTGCGTGGGATTTTTGCAGTTCTGTGGACTATTCCATATAAGGAGAGATTAAAAATTTGTAAGTGACAGAGGCTAGTTGAGATGCCAATAACGGGGAATATGAGAGGTGCACAAGTTGTTTAGGGAATTTTGGATCGATGGGAAGGAAATATTTCAAGCAAAATTATGATATGTGTTTTACAGGTTCTGGTGACTATTGTTGATGTTACTCATTACTCATTGCGCTAGTCAACTCCCTGGAAGTGACAACCTCCAGGCGGTCATCTCTTCCAGCATAATCAGCAATATAACCATTATATTGTTATAATATAATGGTTATATTGCTTATAATCAAGTCATATAATAATTATATAGTATGACGTGATTATATTCTAATCAAAGCCAAAAATGAAAACCTTTTTCACTACTGTTAGAAATTGCAGATAATCTACTTCTCTTTAAACGTTCTAAACCAAGTCTTGGACTACACTAGATTGTCATGGGGCTCTTTAATAACCAGGTAATAATATATGCTTTTTTAGACATTAGATTGGGATTACTGAGTTACAATTTGATTTATATTTAGATATTTCATTATAACAGAAACTTATTAAACTATAAGAAATGAGTAAGTATTTTTGTACTAACATACAATAACCACACGTTAAATTATATTAATACAGAAATAAAAGATTGTAATACAGGCAGGGCCTCCTTATCCATTGAGCTAAATGGGCTAAAGCCCAGGGGGTGCGTGCCATTGATCCAAGGGCGCTTAAGAACCAAGTATGTTGAAATGTTTTTTTTTTTTTTTTTCGATTTTGGACGCAAAAATCTGTATTTAATTTGAAATGTCGTCAAAATTAAACAAAAATATTATTAGGATATTTTTATACATCTAAGTAAGCAAATCATTAATAATAATACTCTTATTATGTTATAAATATTGTTGAATTAAAATGTGTTGAAAAAAATGTGCAATATCGATGTATTTTAATATATATATATATATATATATTTTGCAATGAAAGTTATTTTATGAATTACGGTATATGTATTATTTAATTATTGCTCAATCCAATGTGATTAAGGGGCCAAATGTTTTTGTCCCAGGGCGCTCAAACTTGTTAAGACCGCCCTGAATACAGGAACAATTATATAGCCACTTTAGTTGACGAGGATATTATATTAATATCCTCGTCAACTAGGATGTCGAAGAATTTTAATCTGGGATAAGAATTTAATCAATCAGCGTGTACATATTTTAAACTTTTTACTTTTGAATTATATATACACATTCTAGATTTCGGACATCGTTCAATTTAAATTAGCATACTCGTATTTATTTGAATTCGTTTGAAATTTCTGAGTCGTTTAATGTTATGTAAAATTTACGAATTTTAAAACCTTAAATTTTATTTTATATTACTGGGCAGCAATGAAAACTTAAATCTCTCAAAATCCTGCAATTTATTTATTTATTTATTATTATTATTATTTTTTTTTAGATATAAACAAATCTTTATATAAACTCTTTATATTAATAAATTCGAAATATCTCTTATGAACATAACGAAAGAAAATTTCAGTTCCGGGATTTAATAAGAGATGGCGCCATATGATAACCACCTTTTTCCGTACGAGGATGGTCCAATCGATGTTTTGTTCCTCGTATGGCAATAAACCTGGATAACTGTTTAAATTTCTGAATATCTTCAAACTTGAATAATAAGCATGACGAGGATTAGTTAAAAACAATAAAGGAGTCTAAAAAAATGACGTCACTATCTGAAATTGTATCTACTTGTCCAACGAAGAGAAACAAATCACTACGTCTTTGAATAAATTTTACGATAAAGCGCTCTTCTCCTATGAAAAAATTATTGCTATCCTGTATTTTTTATTTAACAATTTTTATAGATTCTTCTTACTGAATTTTATTTTATTGAAGTACATATCGAAATAAGAATGAAAAATTGTTCTGCAAGACATTTTATTTATTTCATTTTACTTCATTTGGTTTTCCGAAGTATCTGGAAAAGCAGATCAGCCTACCTGATGATACAATGCTACCACTGACTTCTCTTCTCTTACATCTGTTATTGCCCTATTGCCAATGCTAATTGTTTTTTTTTTTTGTATTTATTTATTTATTTTTGTTTAAATATTTTCCTACATCGTTCCAACTTGCCTAGGTTCTGTTCTTCTGCAAGTTACATAGTTTTATTTGGCCTGAACCTGTCTAAATTAAAATTGTTGTATATCTGTTGTAGTTTAAATAATTGTCCTTGAAGTTCGTCTTTTGAAGTGCATCATTTATTGCGATTTTTATGAACATTTAGGTGGTACACAGTTTATTTATTTCTTGATGACTTCTGGATTCAGATTTTATTCCCTTTAAAAATGTAATTAATAGTGTAACGCTCATCCTCCATTGGTTGGCAAGCTCTGTTTTTTTAACGGTTAGGATGGTTTCGTTCCGTTATCTCTTTACCTCCATAGATTAGTATGCCGTTAGAAACTGAGTTATTTCCAGGTGATTTTCTATTTTTCAGTTTTAATATTCTATTATTCATTTAAATTTATCTTTCTGCCTCCCTGTTTTTTTTTTTTTTTTTTTGAATCTATTGCGGATATTTTTATTGCTTCTTCGACTTTTCCTCAACGTTCTCTTTTCATATTTTGGCATCGACCGCAAAAATCAGATTCGTCGTGTGAGACTTGAATAGGAATATTGCTTGCGTGAATAAGAGAAATAAAATATGCATTCATGTAAAGTTAGATGCCAGTGAGAAGAAATATGTAAGGGGCCTTCAGTGTTTTCGATTTATTTCACAGCTTCACAGCATCCAACCCCCAATGACCCGATAAAAACTACAGCTAAAACTATATATATATATATATATATATATCCATCTAGCAAGAATTTAATAGAATGTAGCCTACCAAAATATACTGTATATACATTTATATATGTATTTATTTATTTATTAAAGCTATTCGGCCCTCAGGCTATAAACTGTACACCATAAATAAGTATGTTCAGTTAAAGGGAATCCTATTCTGAGACTTTTTATCCATCACTTTAAGTGTAAAATAAACCAAATGATTTCACAACGGATATTTAAGTAATCGAACACAGAAATTTCGCAGCTGTCAAGTAGAGAAAATTAGAAGAGCTGTGCATAAGCTATGCCCAGTTCTTCAAAGCCCAAATTGGCGCTCATCTAAAGCGAACTATCGAACCAATAAAGTAGTGGGAAGGCAAAAATCACAGTTCTGGAACACGCCTAGTAGAATATACAACACATGCTGCATTGCCTTGTACATTATCTTGCTGCAAGAGACTTTTTCAAGGAATAAAGAAATATGAAAGTATACACTCAATGTGGACAAAAATTAAGCGTATTGACCAGCCAATCATATACCACAAGAACACATCCCACATTATTACATCTGTTGATCTTAGTGTACATGGTATATGGTAGTTTCATAGATTCTGTTGCTTTCTCCCTGTCTTGGTCCTTCCTTCAGTATAGTGGAACTGAAATATGGAAGATATCAGACCAAATGATTTTTATTCAAATTTTTAAATGATCTGTTTCACAATATGTCTGAAGTTATAACGAAAATCAACAAGGGTAGTACGTTAGTAGTAGTATACCAGCCACTTCTGACAAGATCAAGATCATGATAAGATAAGGAATCGTGACGTGCTTGGGTGATAAGATCAGTGACGTCATGGGTTTGGAATGTTTGGAATTTCCCTGGGGAAAGATGTGTCATTGCCGTCACGTTGTTTGTTTTGTTCGCGTATGGAACTGTGGGTGATGGTTAGAGATAAGGACTCATGTCGTGATTGGTGGGACACTACGAACAGAAATAGGGGTAGGGTGAATGGGGAAAGCGACATCAGTGTCTCGTGGATGTATGTTGTTATCAGATCAAGATAAGTGACGTAATTTGTTAGTTGTAAATAAGTGACGTTATTGTTTTGAATGGAAAAGGAAGATATATTAGTGGATAAGGATTCGTGTTCGTGATTGGTGGGACACTTTAAACCAAATAGGGGTAGGGTGAATGGGGGAAAGTGACGTCAATGTCATGGATGTGTGTTGTTATGAGCTGTAGATAAGTAAATGGTTTGTGTATGCGATTGTGGGTGATGTTTAGAGATGAGGAATCGTGACATTATGTGTTTGGAAATTTCTGGGAACATATGTCTCTGTGACATCACGTGGTGTTTTGGTTTGCCTATGGAATTGTGGTTGATGTTTTTGAGATATCTATGAAATTATCTTGGAATTTCCCAGAGTGACAAACATCCGTCATTGTCATCAAGTTTTGTCTTTGGTCGTCTATCGGTGGCTGCACGACTTTTCGATAAGTGTGATATTTCTTTCCTGTTATCTCAATCACACACTTTTTTTTTTTTTTGCATATTCATAAATCATTCAAATATTTTGATTTGTCTAAAATTTAAGATCTTAAAGTTCAATAAATAAATAAATAAATTGTGTTTGTATTCACAGTGATTTCAAAAGTGATCTTACTTATATATGAATAACACATCAACAACACCTTTTGTTCATTTAAGTTTACACATTTTATTTCACAGATATCATTTGCAATGTTATCTTTCTTAACGTTACATAGAGAAATAGTAATTTTCACACATCACCACTTCCTGTGGTGTTTTTCTTGTCGTAACAGTTCTCTGATGGGACATGTGCAATTGGGTGATTTTGATACTGCTTCCCATATCAGAACAGACATTTCAAAATACACAGTATAAATAGTACTGTTATCAAAACAAATATCTGTCACTTTTGCAATGGTTCTTGATTTTCACCTGCAAAGAAACAAGCTCATTGTTAGTGATGGAAAAGTTAGCAGATTACTATAATCCTAATACAGTAGTTAGTTTTGGAAGTATCAAAGCTTTGCAGAAACATACAAAATTGCCACATGAAACCACGAAACGTTGGTTAGCAACACAGCCTACTTATGTGAGACATAAACCCATTAGAAGAAAGTTTAAACGCAATCAAATCAAAGTCCAACACTTTGATTCCTATTCTCTTTTGTCATCCCAGGCAAAAGAGAATAGGGCGTGTGTTTCCTGTTTGTATGCATTGATTGTTTTTCCCGATTTGCGTGGGTTCGAACACTGAAGAAGAAATCAGCAGACGCTATTGTTAATGCTTTCGAGTCTACTTTTAAAGAAGTGACATGTTACATAAACACAGATCAAGGAAAAGAGTTTTGCAGCAAGAAAGTTCGTGCATTGTTTAAGAACCATAATGTTCATTTCTACACGACCACGAGCGAAATGAAGGCACCTATTGCAGAAAAATTTATCATAACATTCAAAACAAAGATCTACAAATGGATGACGTATAATAAATGTAAAAGTTGTACGAAAGTTTTGCCGACCCTTGTACATACTTATAACTTCACACTACACCGCACTATTGGTATGGTTCCTTCGGAAGTTAACCTTCACAACGAGGATCGTGTTTGGAAATATTTGTACAGAACCTAAGAGGAGGCTACTAAACCAAAATTTCACGTAGGTGGTAGTGTGGTTTTAAGTGATGATACCCACAAATTTAGAAAAGGGTTTTGGGGTAATTGGACACGAGAACTGTTCACTATTGCTCGGATTATTAATAGAAACCCTGTGGTATATAGATTTCACGGTCGGGAAGGAGAGATAGTGGAGGGAACTTTCTATGAACCTCAACTGCAAAAGGCTGATATGCCCAATGAACTTCCGGAAGATGTGATCTAATCGAACAAGTACTTAAACAGCGCAAGCAGAAAGGAAAGCTTCAGTATTTTGTTAAGTGGCTCAGTTATCCCTCATCGTATAATTCTTGGGTTCGAAGTGAAGATGTTTTACTTAACCCTTCCGAGTAACGCCAGTATAAAAATGTTTCCTACTAACACGCAAACGAAATTTCAAGTGGAATTACCACACGAGATCAGACTTAAAAGTAAATGGAAAGTTACTCTTGCCGAAATTCATCTTCCGGAGAATTTAATAACATCGATTCCGGTTACGATGAGTTTCATATGATACGGGGAGTTGAAGGAGGAGGAGTCAACACTATCGACAACAACAACATCACAGGAAATAATGTTTTCGAAAAGCCTAAAGAAGGATTTTGCAAAGTGTACAAGATTCCTCATGGCAGTTACAATTCACCCTCTGAACTTTTTCAAGCAGTATTTGATGTGAGTTCTGTGATTACTGGAAAAAAGAACCCAAACAACACCATTTCTCTGACAGTCCCAAAAGATTATATCCTTTTGTTTCCCAAGGAAGCCCTACTGGGTTTTAATCAGATTGGTGTTAAACTGAAAGGCACAATCACTGGAAAATATCCAGTTGATATAAAGAGGGGAGTAGCCGCATATTTTGTTTATTCTGATTTAATCCAAGAACAGATAGTTGGTGATACATGTGTACCATTATTTCGAGTTGTTCAGTGCAGCGAAGTGTTCCTTCGTTTTTGCTTATCTTGATTATTATCCGTTACGAAAACAAACATTTCAGTCAATTAGTATTGAAATTCGTTCTGACAGTGGCGAATTGTTCCACTTTCGTGGCGGCAAGACAATAACTAAATTACACTTCCGACAAGTGAAGGATGACTGATTATCTCAGATATTACACACTGCAGGCAAGTGGTGCTCCAGTGTTTACGAGCCCCCCAATACAGCGTGGGTACAGATTAGGTAGCATTTTTAGAAGTGCCTTCTCCTTTCTAAGTCCACTTTTAAAACCTGCAGCTCAATTTGTCGGTCGTCAAGCCTTAACCATCGAAACAGTATAAAAATCCCCGTAAAGTGAGGGCTCAATAGTAGAAGTAGAGACTTTAGTTTCACATCCAGAAACTGAATGTAAATTATTTAAATATTTTTTTTGGGGGGAGGGGGATTGCGACTTCCTCCAGCCACACCAGCAAGTGTTACTGAGGATTAACACCATGTCCTATGCGTTGTTCATTTTCTCCTGCATTTTCTTTTGTCAAATCAACCTCTACAATCAGGGGAGAATGATGAGAGACATTCCCGTCAGCATCAATATAATGAATAACAGATTATCGCTATTAAAAAAATAAAATAAATTACTTTCTAGGTTTCCGATATCTCCTTTAGAAATAAATAAATGTTACTCAGCATAAGGTGATTTTACAACTTCCACACTATGCGACCCTTTCTTTAACACAATTTTACTAAACATCCACCCTCAAAATCTCTCCCCAATCACCTAACGAGCAAAAAATATGACTTATGGGTTTTCACTTAAAACAAAACATTTGGAGATATTTTCATGAATATGTTTCTTTTTTTTTCGTTGCCAAACCACCTTATAACATTACATTAGTAACTTTGACACAAAACTCTCTAATCTAGTCTCTAATGTATGTACCCTATGATTAATTTTATGAAAAACTATTCAGTATTAGAAATTGAATTCCTGTTATCAAAACATATGAACATTGGTCATTTGAAATTAAAAATCTCAACTGATGTTAATACAAACAATGACCATTTGTTATGTTAAGCTACAAAAAACAACAACAATAACTTTCCTTTTTCTCCAGAACGGCTCATCTTGGAAATAATTCCTGAATGCAAAAATAGATGTTCCAAAATATTAGAAACAATCACAATAACGAATCTCCGAAACCGTAACAATATATTTATACAGAATCATAACCAATGGAAAACCAATAACGAGAACACGTGACATCCAATAACTATAGTTCTCACCACTCGTATCAGATCAAATTCCAAACCTTGCTAGCTAATGTAAACAAACTCTATCTAGTCGAAAACAATAACTGATAATAATCTCTTTAGTAGGCATGTATCATTTGAAGTGACCATTTGTCATCACAGACATTCCACCACTAAAACCAGAAATGAGAGATAACACTATAGTCTAAGTTTCTAAATGATTGGAAGTTGGTAACAGAAATTAAGATAATGCATAATAACAGAGCTAATATTCACTGAAATTATAATAATAAGAAAACTATTTATTTATTTATGCTGGCAAAAGAAGCAACGTAATAACAATGAAGAAAAAGAAAATGAATATCTACAGTGGGGAAAAAATATGAATTATCAGCCCAAAATTGGCTTAAATTAAAAATGCAATCCTTAATTATAATACAGTAACAATTCTCACGTTCACAAATGAAGAAACGTTTGCAGAAGAGTGTCAAAAGACACTTCAGAAAGTGTGAGAAACTACTTCTGCTTTCAATATACCCTTTCAACAAGACTGCGAGATTGGATGTAATTAATTATTTAGAAAGTGACTAAGTTAAAAAGTCCCATAGTCAGAAAAAAGGAACGAAATACCTATATGGGAAATTCAGGTATTCCATAATCTAAACATCAGAGAGTGACGTCAATAACATATGGGTGTCTATCCTGGGAAATTATAAGGATTACATATCTCTAGAAATGGAGCTATAAGGAACAAGATCAAGAGTTAATAAGTTTTTCTTTGCATGTGAAAATCAAGAACCATTGCAAAAACGTTAACGGCCTGGTTTATATTAGTGGTGCTAATACTTGCGAACTGTGAAGATTGGATTGTCGTGTGGGAAGGGAACCATTATCAAATCAGTTAAGTAAGACCATATATATATATTTTGAAGTCACAGTGAACTCACATACACTTTATTTATTTGTTTATTTATTTCCTCAGTTATTCTGTTTAGAATTGTAGAAAAGATAACAGTAAGAAAAACGCGCGCGCGCATGCGTGCGTGCGTGCGTGCGCGCGCGCGCGTGTGTGTGTGTGTGTGTGTGTGTGTGTGTGTGTGTGTGTGTGTGTGTGTGTGTGTGTGTGTGTGTGTGTGTGTGTGTGAGGGGAAACAATGATAGCCTATATTAATTATTCAGAAAAGTTCTAAATGCTGGTATCATCTCTCTTGACTATAAACTAAAAATTTCAATATTTATTTATTGATCTTTACATACATACATCTTCAAGGCCCACCTTTCCTAATTGGGTTGTGGGGGCAACAGCTGAAAGAGGAACTTCCAATGGTCATGATCCTCTGCCACCAAGCTCAGGTGTTCTGGTGGTATTCCCAAACGTATCCACCCAAGGTTTTGAATATAATCTATCCAGCGGGTCCTTGGCCTTCCAAGTGGCCTCCCACCCTCTGGCTTGGCAAAGAAGGCCTGCTGAGGGAGCCTCTCTTATGGCATTCTGACCAGGTGCCGGTACCAACGTAACTGTGATCTCTCAACACGATTAAGAAGCAGCAGTTGAGTACTGAGGGTTCCCCGAATTGCAGAGCTTCGGACTCTGTCGAGTCTTCTCAGCCCCACAACCCCTCGAAGGAACCTCATTTTAGCCGCTTGGATTCGTGTCCGCATTCTTTCGGTCATTACCCAACTCTCATGATCATAGGTGAGGAATGGGACATAGACTGTATTGAAGACAGCCAGATTGGCCTTCTGGCTTAATTCCCGCTTCAATACTATCGAACGGCCAAGTTCCTGCAATACTGAGCTTGCTAAGCCAAATCGAGTATCTAGCTCTACGTCCCACTTTCCTTCATTCGTGAATATGGACCCAAGATATTTAAACTTCTCCACCTGCCTCATTGAGACTCAATTTACATGTAGAGCACTGGGATGGTTGTCTTGAGACCACAAATGAAGTTTTTGAATGTTTCAGTTTTGGCCACCTGATCTTCATTCCGGAATCTGCACAAACAGCTACAAACCTATCCAGGGTCCGCTGGAGGTCATCTGTGGAAGAGCTAAGCAGAACTAGGTCATCTGCAAAAAGCAGAAGACCAATCCTACATCTTCCAATTCTGACACACTCACTGCCTCAGATGTGCCTATCAATCCAGGCCATAAATATTATGAAAAGGAGGGGTGAGAGAACACACCCTTGGCGGAGGCCAACGGAGATTGTGAAAGGTTCAGACTTTGTGCTGTTTACCCTGACACAAAACTCTGGGCATTCATACAGGGACTTGATGGCAGCTAATAGTTGGCCATCCACTCCATACTCCTGTACTACTTGCCAAAGCTTATCCCGAGGAACCTGGTCATATGCCTTCTCTTCAAGTCCACAAAATGTGTAGACATTCTTGTCATATTCCCAAGATTTCTCAGACTTGCCTTAAAGTGAAGATTTTGTCAGTTGTGCTTCTGCCAGGACGAAAGCCACATTGTTTTTCCTGGAACTTTGACTCAACTATGCTGCACCGTCTTTCCAAGCACCTAGCATACACTTTCCCAGGCAGTCTGAGCAGAGAGATGCTACGATAGTTACTGCAATCCTTCTGATCTCCCTTCTTGAAGACTGGTATTATTATGCCTGTCTGCCATTTCTTTGGTTCCCGCCCAGATATCCACGCAGCCTGCCACACTCGAGTCAGTCAGAGAACACCGTCTCGATTTAAGACTTTTAGCATTTCTGGCCGAATTTCACTAAAAGAAGAGATTGCCTTTTGTTCAAAATCCTCGAAAAAAGTGGTCTCTCAACCACTTAAACAACCTCCATCAGGATATAGAATTGACCATGGAGATTGAAGAAAATAGTTCCATCTGTTTTCTAGATGTTAAACTAACCAAGACGCCTGAATTAATAAAAGTACCTATATTTAGAAAGCCAACACACGCGGACAGATATTTGCATGCGTCCTCACATCACCATCCAGCGCAAACGTTGGATATTATATCAACTCTTGCGAATCGTGCAAGATCTGTGCTGTCAGATGAAGAAGAACTAAAAAAAAAAAGAACTACAACATCTTAAATGGACATTTAAAAGCAATGGTTACTCTTTAAAAAGTATCAACAAACAATTATCCCACCTTCAACGTAGCAACGTAGAGACACGGGACGACTCCAAAGGTTATATCTCCTTGCCATATATCAGCACACTACCAAAAAAACTGAGTAGAATCTTAAAGAAGTTTAACATACAAACGTGCTTCTCGACTCTTCCAAAAATATGATCAAGTTTCAGCAACTACAAACAATCTCACAACCTTCTACAATTCCCAGGTGTATACAAAGTCACATATGAGTGCGGAAAACCTTACTATGGCCAAACGGAGAAATCTATTCTACTACATCTCGAGGAACACCAGAGAGGCATTGCTTACAAGAGAACCAGAGCTACTACCCTATCAGGCCATGTCCTGTTTTCAATAAACACGAACAACGAAAGCCGCCAACATGAAGTAAATTGGACAACAACTTCAAACCTACACATTTGCCACCATGAGGTAGAATGCCGCATTGTCGAGTCAAAAGAAATCACCTTGGACCCTCTTCATATGAACAATAATCTCAGCTATAATTTGCCTGACTTTTTCAGCTTTACTATCAGATACTGGAGATCTCGTGGTTCCACACACGCACAAGTGTACAACAATAGAACTTTAATACGAACTATAGTTTAAGTTCATAATAACTGTAATTACAGTCGAATATTATAGCTTTATAATTGTATAGCTTTAGAGTGTCTCAATGTTTTTTTTCAGTGTCTTTTAATAGCTTTCTATGTTCTTAACGCCTGATTATATATATATATATATATATATATATTTCTGAATTAAAGTTTAACTATACATTTCTTTATCTTTAAAATCAGATGGTTAAATATTTCATAGAACTGCCAGTTCTATGAAATATTCATAGAACTGCCAGTAAAAATCTCTTCATGAGAAAAGCTGTCTGAGAAAAGAACACGTAACTGAAATGTGAATATGACGCCAAGAGACGGAGTTGAACGGACGTTGATCATCAAATAAACCGGGGTTGAAAGAAATCTCCTATGTAAGCATTCCAAAGATCCCCCCCCCCCTCACGTGGAAGAAAATAAACAGTACATCAAAATCAGAATTCATAACAGATCAATAACCAACACTACCATTCTCCTTCGCAGAATCAATAATATAGATAAGAAACGAAGACGTTGTCCTTTTCTTAAATAAAATAAGAAGGGAAAAGTACTAAACATATGGAACATACAGAACTTTCGAAAGTTTTCTTTATTTATTTTACTCTCAGAAACGATCTCCCGTTTCTCTGTTTGTCAGTTCCATCAATTCAATAGACATAGTTTTCTTAATTGACGCTTCTTCAAGATTCATTTATTTTTCTCTTTTAATTTTTCAACTTCCGTATTATTTTTTAGGAATTTTCAAATTTTGCGAAGAAATAAAAAAAAATACGTGCTTTTACAATACGGATAAATATTTATTGTTTTTAGAATACTTATTTCTAGTTTTGTGAAAAGAAAAATATAGTTTCATATACACCCTCTGTCCAAAAAGAAACCGAACTTTTCGAAAATAGAAGAAACTATTGGCACCACCTGGTGTATCTTTTTGTTGTCGCAAGCGGCAACCTTCATTAGTGATGCGTCAACTGTTTATGACATTTGTTTCATTATAAGCCGAGAATTTCATTGTAATGCCAAGAGTGACAGTGTGTTTTAACGAACGGTCGGGCGTCACGGTATTCATGCCATACGCGACGAATTCTCGCTATGAATCGCTTCAAAACTTCAAGGTAAAACTCACCATTGACCGTTACGCCAGGCCGAACGAATTCTTTGTGGATAATGCCCTTGGAATCATGAAAACAAATCAGCATTGTCTTTACTTTTGACTTCTTCAAGCGACTTTTTTTCGGGTTCCCTTCTTCTAGTGGTCTGCACTCAGCACTCTGGCGCGTTGTTTCGGGCTCATACTCAAAATACCACATTTCGTCACCAGTAACGATCATTTCAAGGAAGTTTGAGTCCTTAAGAGCAGTTCTAATGAGGTCCTTGCAGTGTTCAATTCGATATATTTTTTGGTCGTCGGTCAACTTGTGGGGAACAAATCGCGAATTCAATCTACGAAGGCCCAAACTCTCGGTCAAAATGTTGTGCACAGTTGATTTTGAAATCCCCAATTCATCTTCAATCAATCTCACGGACGATTTCGAGTTTTCTGTGATGAAATCACGCACTTTTTGGATGTTAACTTCGCTCAGTCCAGTTTTTGAACCGCCCAGCTTTTCGTCGTCCTCAAGCGTCTCACCACCACTTTGAAATCGCTTAAACCACTCGTAAACTTGAGTACGGGATAAGCATTCATCACCGTATGCTTTTTGAAGCATTTGATACGTTTTTCGGTAAAACTTTTACCAAGTTTAACACAAAAGTCAATCGCAACTCTCTGTTTGAAACTCATTTTCCGACCGTTCTTCAAAACACACTGTCATTCTTGGCATTATATCTCTGCTTCTAATGAAACAAATGTCATAAACAGTTGACACAACACTAATGAAGGTTGCTGCTTACGACAAAAAAAGATACAACAGGTGGCGCCACTAGTTTCATCTGTTTTCGAAAAGTTCGGTTTCTTTTTGGACAGAGGGTGTAGCTAACAAGTTAGGATTCAACAGCGTGCTCTCCTTTCAGAGTAAAGAAAAAAAAAAGAAAGAATGTGCATAAAATTGACCTATTATTTCATATTGTACCATGTCCAGTCAACTTCGCTCTCTCTCTCTCTCTCTCTCTCTCTCTCTCATGAAAGGCTTATATCTATACAGCGCTTAGCTATAAGGTCTTATGATTATGAATATCTGGCAACGGTATCTTAGCCAGAAAGTTAGAGGGTGAATCATTGATTTTATATGCATATAGATATAGAAACCTATAAAATTTTATACTCTGGAACTTTAAAGAACTTGGAAGGAAGTACCGTAATCTAGAAAAACCGAAAACATTTTGTGCTCGTAATAGACTCACCTAATACTTTTTCAGTGTTGCTAAGAAAAAAAATTACAGAGTGGATTTGTGATCAGTAAATACAATTGATTGACATGAAAAGAATATATTAATAGAAATTTAATTTGAATAATAAAAAAAACTCATTTATAAACGAAATAAAAAATACTTAAAAAGTTTAAATGCCCATGTGACGCGGATTTGCTTTTTAACAAAGGTATGTCATTTACAACTATGTTCTCTTACGTTGAAAATAGAAAATCAATTTAATCTCTTGCAAATTAAATATCGACATTTTTGTTACTAGTAAACTAGTTTAGCACGAGTCTTTCTCTGCATCGATATTCGTGCCTTTTAAATTTTTTCGTTCTGACCTTAAAGAAAGATGGATATAAACGTATATAGGAACTGAACGGAAATTGTAGGGATGAAGAGGAAAATAAAAAATGAGAAGATAGACAAAGCAGAAATAAACTCTGACGGATAATAAATAATAAAAAAAAAATCCAGGAAATAAACCCCTCTTCCTTTAATGTCTTCAGTTCATCTTAGGAATGCTACCGGATTACTCGAAAAGTGGAATAGGCTTAAACTACTTCAAGAAAGTTCATTGTTCGATGTTTACTCAACTTGCAGGAGAATGGCTCCTCCACATGAAGGACAAAGTAGAAATAAACTCTGACGGATAATAAATAATAAAAAAAAATCCAGGAAATAAACCCCTCTTCCTTTAATGTCTTCAGTTCTTCTTAGGAATGCTACCGGATTACTCGAAAAAGTGAAATAGACTTAAACTACTTCAAGAAAGTCCATTGTTCGATGTTTACTCAACTTGCAGGAGAATGGCTCCTCTACATGAAGGTGTCATCTCCAATACGCTTTGTTTCATTGACAAAGAAATATCGAGAAGAATTGCCATTCGAGTAATATTCTAGTGCTAGTCGTCTGTTTTCAAAGAATTTCTTCTTACGGAATGTCTAAGATGTTATATCAGGTCGTTGCATAAATGAATATTTGGTTATTTTGTTCATTGGGAAAAGAAACTAGAGAAAATGCACTTTCCAAGACATCTGATCTCGTTTCTGAAACTCTTCTTACATTCGGCCAGGCGGAGTAACTTGGAAAAGAAAATGCAATACCCTTTTTGGAACGTAGAAAGAAAGATAAAACCGATTATTGCTATCCAGCTACTGATTACTGAGTGAACAGAAATGGTATAGCACAGGAAGCGTATATAATTGAGTAATTGATCCCATTTGCTTGCTAATGAGCAAATTAAACTTTAACGGAGCGTGTAGCTTTATATTTCAACATAGATTTCGTTAATTCGAACACCGAAAGATAAGATACTTTCGTTAACTATTCACGAAGTCCATACAGATTAATATTTGTAAGGCAGAAACTTAAGTGTGTGCTTATGAAACAGAGCTAGATTAATTAGAATATAAATTACTGCTCTTATTAACACAGTTGGTATTTATTGTCTCCTATTACAGATAACTTCATTTTTCTAAATGCGTACAGATATAAGAATTATGACTGCACTTATTAGCATAGGAGAATATTAACTGATTGCACTTATAACTTAATTCAGGAAAGTAATTTTCATAAGGTTTGAAGGGAAGGTAAAATTAATATTTTTCTTTCATTATTGTTTTCTTTATCATTTTACATCGTGTAGTTTACCTGCAGTAGTCTGTTTTAATATTTCAGGCAAAGTTTAGCTATTGCTGTTTGCTAATTTCTCATTACAGCAATGGAGCAATATACATAGTTAGTGTATTAAGATTTTCTACTTTATTAAGTGATTTATTTAATATCCTTTTGTATGAACATCAGATCAATCTGCTCACAGAGAGGACTGCTTTGAGTTTTCTAGTATTCGCAATTTTAAAGTTCAAACAACTCGCCTGTTTGAACTTTAAAACACCTTCATTAAAGAGTATGACTATCCCACGAACTTACAAATTAAGGTTATTTGAAATGAGCATTAAGCTTAAAGATCAGTTTTCAATAACCTTGTGATACTCCAAAGGATATCATATGGAAACGTTTCGTTTCCTCTAGTATCCCATTGATTAAGAATAACTTAAAAAAAAAAAAAAAACTATGCGATCCATCTATAGAATCTTAAGTGTGGACTAAGCATTCTCTGATGGAAAACTAATAAATAATAAATCCTCCTGCTACTTTTCATCACCCAATGAAGCAAGCGCCATTATTTTATCGTTTTCACTTTTCCAAATCACTAGCAATTGTTATCCACCTCACACTCAAGTTTGAGTGTAGAAAGAAAAAATTAAATGCTTGCCTGAGCCAAAGATCAAATGATTCTGAAATGGATTACTGGAAGAATACCCGTATCGGCTATAATCTTATCATTTTAATAATATTATTATTAAAAGCGTTCTTTCAGTGTTTAATTTTCATTAAGTGATCCTGTCCTATCTTAATTTGCGCTCACGAGTAGATCAACACATTTTACCGCTTAGGCATTCGGAACCGATATCCTACGGAATATGTTGGTTACTCCTTATTCCTAGAGGTGTCCTAGTGTGTGTGTAGAAGTGTGTGTTCACGGGGCCGATTTCCATGTTCTGGGGGACGAAAAACCCGAGTTTCCGGGTGAAAAAAAAACCCTCTCTCCATATGAGATCGGCTAACTCACCTTTCAGATAAAAGACACAAGATAAAGGTTCTCACAACACGGACGGGAATCGAACCCAGGTTTTTCCGACCAAAGAGATTCGCCTATACTGACTGAGCTACGGAAGTTCCATTAAGTGATAACAAAAGTAATTAGAAATCGTTGAGTTAGCCTTTCCAAAGCTGATAAAATTGATCCAAAGGTATTTTAGCCGCAGATGAAAAGATCCTAAGCTGACGGAATTAAGAAAAATATTAAAAAAGCAACTGCTTGTTTTTTATAGATTCAGAAGGATATTTGAAGAGGAATAAACAATATTTTCTTTAATTAACGTCCCAAGTTAATCAACAAAGCAATAAAAGTTGAAAGAAAGAAATACCTTAGAGCATACTTTCGTAAGGAAAAAAAAAACGAAAAACGAAAAGAAAGGAAAGAAAAAATAGAGTGAACATGTGGAAAACATCCTTCCATTGCATCAACTTTATCGACAGATTTTTTCAAGGTAATTAGAAAGGAAGTACAAGAAGTAATCTTCAAAAAGTGTCAAAAAGGAGCGGATCAAGCACCGATAATTTGCTTTAGGGTATTACCGTTGGATTAAATAAGGACCTGTGGGTTTTTTCTATATAAAAAGTGGCAATGTTTTAATGTAAAACGCAGTTTCACTCTGTTTGAAAGGGAAAAAATCTATTAGACAACAGTTAAACAGAAAATGCATCTTGCATTCATCCAACGTTTCGAATTTCATATACCAGCTTCCGAAATATCGACGAATGTCCAATATTCCCACTTTTTATTTCAGTCTATATAAACATTAAATGTTCCACAAAAGAGAATGCGTGTGTATAAATACTTAATACTAAAAATACAAGCTCAAATATTAATAACTTTGAAAATAAATGCGGTAAATATTAATATTGTTTTAGGATGATGCATGTTACATAAATTATCACTGTCGTTACATCGCATCTCCATGGAGTTCCGGCTCATCGTGTTGGGTTGGGGAGCGGTGGATACTTTAGACCTCACCAATCTCACAAATGTGTTTTTTTAGTCATTTTCATGTGTTATCTCGAGGATTTACATCGTTTGAGGCAGATTCTCTTATAACTGCAGAACATTTGTGGTGTCATAGATATAGATTAAATACTTAATCCATCCATCTATTTCTCATCCATGTATTTCATTTCATAAGCTTCTGATTTCCTTAGACGACTAGCATTTCAGATAATTTAATTCATCCGGCTTGTCATTTATCTGCTGCATCCCTATAGGTATAAGGATTCCTTCTGTAGAACTTTACGTTCATGGACATAAAGTTTTGTCTGTTCGAAAGAGCGAAAAAGCCGAGTTTCTGGGAAAGAAAAAAAGCTTTTTGAGACCGGCAGATTTTTCGGCTCTTTTATTGAAAAGAGCCGATAAAGGTTCCTCATGTTAGACGGGACTCGAACCCGGGTCTTTTCAACTAAATGGATCATCTATACCAACTGCTATTGTATAGATGAGTCAAAATGAGGCTCCAAATAATTATTATTATCTGTATTTTAAAAAAATATAATTAAAAGAAAATGATGAAAATAAAATGGTTTGAACTATGTTTACGGGGAAATCTCATCTTCTTCAAACATTAGAGAATGTCAAGAATAAGACGGCCAAAAATCTGTGTGTGTGTGTGTGAAAATATCATTTTCCTGAACGTAAAGCTCAAAATATATTTTACCTTATATGCACTTTAAACAAATAGTAGATATAAATTTACTGAAAATTGCATTTACACATTTGAAGATTCGTATTGGCTATAGAATTATTAACTTTGCTTCAGTAATATAGTTTAGAAAGGGAAAAAAATGAAATATTATAATCCCTCCCGGGCTATCGACTCAGCCCCAACTGCTCTATGGAATACTGTAAGCGGGTGATGTCGGCATTAAACAGCAGATCGCTAGAGAGTGGCATAAAGCTAACTGACGTCGGGGTCCTAAAATTATTTTCATTAAATACAGGATTTTATTAAACTACTAACTGGCTACTTTGACTAGATTATAATTCACAAATACAAAAGAGGAAAACAAATAATAATAAATGAAGTAAATGTAGGCATAAACATAAGAATCACAACCAGTTTTCGTTACATACACAGCTGCCATCTATGATCGAATTTATGAACTAAATTTCCTTCTCCCAAGGGAAGAAGGAAATTTAGTTTTCCTGAGTCTCCTAATGTTTGGAGACAGGTAAAGTATTTATTTAATTTTTATGATTACTACTTTTCATTCTATTTTTTTTCTAATTAATTAATTAATTTCTAATTAATTTAATGAATATCATACATGAATATAATGATGGACCTGAGCACATCATTATTCGCAAATATTTATTTCGTTAATATTATTATCAAGCTATTAGGCTGTTATTCAACAGAAACCTTTGCATTGGCATTACAAAACGGCCAATGAAGTAATGAAAACGGATGATATCTTATTCGTCGTTTGAAAGCATAGTCGATATTTTCAGTGAAAACACACAGTTAAACAGAGATTTCATCGCTTACAACTGAATCTGCTTACAAGTTCTAGAAGGCGAGAGAACAGCCAAAATAACTAGACTATGTGCCGTTTGGTTGGCAAGACCTGATTTGAATATCGCTGATAAAGGGTAATTTTGGAAGTTTTTTTTTTTTCCCCCATTTGGTTAGACTATAAATTATATATGTAGTTTAATCCGTTATCCAAGTGTACGCAAACTTAGTTTGCGTACACTTGGATAATGGATTTGCGTACACTTGCCACGAGTTGCCCCAGTCCTGACAAAGGAGGACTAAGTTCTCTTCACTTTGCTTACTATCCCATAATGTAAAGCACATCTTTCGGATATGTATAATGCTATGCATTATGGGAAGGGTCACTACCCAGACCTGTTTCCCTGTTTAAGTGCGGGATCACCCAACAATGAGCGATCAGCAGGATCAAAAACTCAGCGTTGTTCCCCTCAATAACAGGCTCACACTGCCACTGAGAAGAACTCCCAGCGTTGGTTCTACCCAGTGGCAGTCTCACCCCACCAGTGAGCAGAGCCACTCATATTTCATCTGGAGGGTAACAGCAACAGCCATGCCTCAGTTAACTTCATGGGCTACAGCATTGCTATTCATCACCCAAGCTTCCAACCGGTTTCGACCTTTATTGAGGTCAGTGGAAGCCTGACCCAGAGGTGATACTAAGATTGAAGCAATGCAGAACTCATATTTCCATATTCCAGTTGCCAAAAGGTGTCACACCTTATTATTAAATTACTCTGGATTAGAGTAATATGTCGGAAGTTTTTTTTTCCACTTGGTTAGACTATAAATTATATATTTAATACTTAATCCTTTAATTCTTTGTCCCCATGTAAATGTGTTTTGCATTATGGGATACTAAGGAAAGTGATGCGAACTTAGTCCACCTTTGCAGCGAGTTGCCCCAGTCCTGAAGATACTTCAAGCAAACTTTGTTTGCTTGCACTTGGATAGAGGATTAAACTAAATATATAATTTACAGTCTAACCAAGTGAAAAAAAAACTTCCATCATTTTGCTCTAATCCAGAGTAATTTAATAATAAGGTTTGACACCTTTTGGCAAATGGCATATGGAAATATGAGTTCTGCATTGCTTCAACCTTGGTATCATCTGTAAGTCTGGCTCCCACTGAAGAGACCTCAATAAAGATCGAAACCGGTCTGGATATGACCTTTCCCATAATTAATAGCATTATACATATCAGCAAGGAGATGTGCTTTGCATTATGGGATACTAAGGAAAGTGATGAGAACTTAGTCCACCTTTGCCACGAGTTGCCCCAGTCCTGAAGATACTTCAGGCGCAAAATTTGTTTGCTTGGAAAAGGATTAAACTAAATATATAATTTAAAAGGGTAATTTTATTTATTAGATTTACCTTTCAGCTACCAAAATGGTTATGAATACATGAACATGGAAATATTAGTAACTGCGTAGAAATGTTTACCTAAGGAGATCACAATATTTAAGTGCATAGATAGAATAGATGTAAGTTTTCATATTAAAATCGTTTCATTTCGCTTGTATGAAATTTGTTGACGGCTGTCCAAGAGAGAGAGAGACGTGCAATTATTATTACGTATTTCAATGGCAACAGTCAGTTGCTCTTGGTTCTGCCATGTGGCAAGTGATAGTTTGGTGACTTTTCTATCCCCATGCATTCTATCCCATTCTGAAGAACATTAATAGACAATGTTTTATTGAGATGAAGTATGATAAAAATCCTTTTCACTTGAGACTAAAATGACTGCTTTTTTTACGCTAGGTTTATCTTTTATACTTGCTTAAACGAAAATCAGATATGTTTATTTCTATGAATTTAAGAGAAAGATATTTATCTTCAGAAAAACTGGAAATGAAAAAGAAAACGGTACAAACTTTCTGAATATCTCTGTGAAAGGGATATATCAAGAAAATCAAACAAGACTTGATTCAAATTAAAACAAAATACTTCAGTGTTTTCTTTTGCTCATAACTTGCCCCTAACTTCTGTGTTTATAAAGGGCATAGAATTCACATTGGACACATACTGAAGACCAGTCACTTTCATAGCAAATGTGACGAAGTTAGAGGAATAACGTGATAATAACGTAAATATTGATCTCGACTGTCCTCCCAGAGGCACAGTTCTTCAGACAATTTGTTATTCCAGCTAATGGTCTGTCAGAGCGAGCATTAAACATTCTCCAAAGTGCTTACAGAAAGCACGCGATCCTTTCAGCTGTAAGTTAGTGAGGAAACAGAATGTGCGAGAAACTAGCTTCATGATTACCTTTTAGGCAATGCTTGTATCTCAATTGTATGTTTAATAAAAACTTGACTCACTACACAGAAAACTGTAGTTTCTCACAAAAAACTGTTTATCCTCCAGGTTTCCTTCCATGTTTATCCTCCAGGTTTCCTTCCATGTTTATCCTCCATGTTCACTTAGTTATTCATGCTTTGCTTCACCAAGGATGGATTTCGCACTAATGAAAGAAATATTTTTTGAAACCGAAACAAAAATATTTACAACTGGGACTCTTGTACGACAGAAGTAAACAAACTGAAGCTTGAATGATATTTGCAATTAAGTAAATACCACAGACAAATTTTCTATATATATTTTCTTTGTTTTATTTATATAAACCTGGAAGCTATTATCAATCGACCAAACAGCATATTTCCATAAAATTAAATGAAATTTTTTATATATTACTAGAAGCATATTTTAATTCGAGCAGAACACAATACATTTTCAATTTACGAAAACACAACATTTATGCATCATCATCACACTGCTAATTATGGTTTCAAAAAGAATCCGAAAAAAAAAACATTGTTTAAATGAAATATGCAACTAATCCCAATCATTATACTGTATACAGTACTTGGAAAGATCTTTGCTAAGAGACATCACGTGATATTTTATAGTTTCTCAGAAAAAACTGTTTATGGCCAGCTTTTCTTCATGAGGCATTTATTTATGCATTGCTTCATCAGGGATGGATTTGGCACAGATTTTCTGAATTATTAGTAGCGAAGAAGATTTTTCTTATTATTTGGCGCGTTCATCATTTTGTACAACCGTTATTTAAAAGTTTTCGAACTGGAGGAAGAAGGCTTAAGAAACATAACGAAGCAGTTATGTTTCTTTTATATTATGTATATAATATAAAAAACTTTTATATTATATACATAATATATAATATAAAAGTGCGCACTAAGTGTGCAAGAACTACTTAATTAAAAATCATCGATTTTCTGATGATTTTTAATATACAGTTTGTTTGCCTTGAACTTTTGAATATACAAAAATACTATTCTCAATATAGCATGCAGACAGAAGAAATTTAGTTAACGTATTTATTTCCAATCAAAGTTTGTGATTTTTTCGTCTTGAACCCAGATTTTCAAATGATTTGATTTTCTTCTTCAGGTATTCGAAGTCGTTATTTTTTCCATTGTTTCCAAGAATATTTCAAAGTAACTATCAAGGACTTCTTTTCATTACAGATCTAAATGAAATTTCACACCCTCCAAAATATTACTTAGTTACCTTCGTACTTCTTTTCATATTTCTTCTAGGAGAGATTTTCTTCTTCACACAATTCAACGATTTTTGATATGTGAACACTGTTACCCAACTTTATATTTCCTAAGACAGATTTTCGATAATACTTTTGATAATACGTCTGCGAAGCTACAATAACAAATGCAGAGGTCGAATTCTGATAGTAAAGTTCTGCTACTTTGCTGATGAAAAAAACGCGCACGTGTGGGACAAAAAATCCGACACTTATGAGCCTTCACCTAGATATTAGAATAATCGTGAAGAGTGGCCGGAGAGTGTCATCTTTCTCTGATTTATTGGTTCCAAAACTGATTGAAGCCGAGTAGGAGATTGCCAAGACTTCTTCGGTTTTAAGCTGGCCAATCACAAATCGATAGTAAGAAAATCCCAAATGTAACGTTGACACCGGTTGCTTGTGCATTCATTGCACAATATTTCACTTTTCTTGCTTTACCTTAATCGTCAGATGCACATCAAGAAAGATTAAGACTACACATACCTTTTCGAGTTCATCTCACAACTTTTTATTAAGTTTTGGGAATATTCTTTGACTAAAGTTCCCAACTTTTCCCATTTATTTATTTTTTCGAAATAAACTCACGGATCCTTCAAGTTATGAAAATTAAACTTCTCATAAAATGGCTAGCTTGACATTTTCCTCATTCATACTTGCATTGCCATACAGCTGATTCCCAACACCGGGACTCTGAATATAAGGAATTTCACTAGTACTTATTAAAATCTTTTTAACAGTGTTCACTTATTAAGAAAGTATTTTATTTTGATATCTTATTTTATTTGTGATTAACCAATCAGAGGTTCCTTCCCTTTGTGGATCATCATGAGGTGATATTTTATTTATGCTCAGACATGTTCAACATATTATTGTATAGAAGGAGCTTTACCACTCCTTTGTTTTCCGCTTGTGTGCTAGTGACATCATCGTTCAATTTTCTTGTGTTTCTTTTGTAAAGTTGACTGTTGTCTTTACTCGAACTACTCTTTCTATATCTCTGAACAGTGACACGTCACCAACCCGTCACCATTACAAATTTCCTTGTTATTGTTATACAGCTACATGGGTTTTGCCTTTTATGTCTCTGCATGTAAAGGCTTTGGTACACCTTGGGATGCAAAAATAACACCCCCTCTCATATTTTAAACCAAACTCGAACGTTTTTCCTTACAGAATGCATTATCATTCGCCATTGGTTTCGATTTCCCAGTGCCAAAGAATCAAAATTTATAATTTTATAGCTTTTAATAAATTCTAACTTGTAATAATATGTGAAAATATGTATAATCACTATTACTTTTATATAATTCTTGTAAATGTGTATTCAACTGTTTTAACAAATTTTTTTCCCATTGTGGTTCATTTTCGTGTAAAGCATCTTCTTTTTATTATTAGGTGGCATACGTGTTGTAGTAAGTTAAACTAAGCATGTGTTCTCCTGTTATTTCTCTTTGGTGTGCCTAATTATTTATCTGTCTCTTTTTATCATATACAAAATATGCGTTTTTGTATACGATAAAGATAACTCCTTGTTTCTTTTACGGTGATGTGAACAGTGCTCGACAAATTATGGTATAGGTTACGACGTTGGTATACAAGAAAAATATTTTCTGGTTATCAGTTTAAAAATATCTCATTTTATGATTATTTAATATATATCTGATATTATTTAATTATATATTCACTAATGTATGTGCAGCATAAGCAAATAATACTAATATACGAGATTGCTAAAACACAATAGCCATTTAGCAAACCCATGCTGTCGATTAACGAGATTCTACTGCCGTCAATCCAGTTCTGAATGCTTGTCCTCAATAGCTTCTCCAACTCCTTGACCCCGACTACAGACAAGCAGATTGACCTCTCAATATAGAAGCCTTACTCTTATCACCCCGTTTATGAAGCGGAGCAATTTTGCCACTTTTCCTTTCCTTTGGAACCTCGGTTAATCTAAGACTAATATTAAAATATACATCGTTGTTGTTAACTATTCTGCGTTATGTTAAAATCACAAGGATGGAATACATTAATGAATGCTCATTAAACATCTCTACTATATCCTCCTCAACTTTTCTCACTCTCCCATTATCACTAACCGACATCATCCTCTTCATAATCATTCTTCCTTCTACTGGCCACATATCGAAAGAACTCCCTAGAATTTCTTTTAGCGTCATTGCTAACTGCTGCTCATACTGCACTTTTCCTACCCTTACTAAGTGGGTCACCTTTCTTGCTTGCTCTTTGCACTCCTCATGTAACTGACTATCTCCACTTACTTTGTGCCGCCTCCACAATGCCTCTTACTTTTAGTTGACACGCTACACCTCATTAGTCATCCTGATTAGATTCCTGATTAGAGACCAACCAGCGCTGATTTCCTTCCCAAGAAATTCTTCATTCCCTGATCTCGCTCCAAGCCGCCTCCTGAGTTTGCAATAATCATCCACCTTATAGTTCCACAGGCTGGCCACCACACACGTGATCACTTTCGCCAACTAGAGGAAGATGTGACCCTTCATTTACAACAATGTTCTGATAAGATAATCAAATTCATGATCCTCCATCCACATGTGGCCTTGTTTCGTACTGCTTAAAGTAATTACCCCCTCAAAATTCAAGAAATTTATTCTCTTTGATTCCTGATACTGTCTCTTCATTCCACTATATATTACCATGATTGAAATTTCCCTTAATGATCACCGGTTTCTTATTAGCCAAACCAATTAGTCTAAACATTTCCTGCTCATTACCTTCCACATTATCAGGTGTTTAGTGTTTAGTGGGGTATAGTGATACCCCACTAAACAATTCGTCCAGTCCACCTCCACTTCACACCATAATGTTTCAAAATTACTGTCAATATTTGCTATTTGCATCTCCACCTTTGATGGATACAACTCTTCTACCATTATCAACAACATTCCACATCCTCCTTTTTTGCTTTGTCCGTGTTCATAAAAGACCTACATGTCCCCTCTATCTGTATTCCTGTCAGAATATCATCCTCGTTCAACCATGTCTCACTTATACCAACAATTTTTGGGCAAACGAACTTTTTCGCGTTACAGTTTCATTCCCCTTGTTTCGAATACGTCTAGCATTTGTAAATGTGCACACTAGCTCTAGCTCATTTCTGTTTCTATAACAAGTCCCACTAACCCCTACTCCTCTACATGACTCATCTACACTCTCCACTCTTTATTCCCGTCTATCATCGCTGATATTACACCTGTCCCTATACCTAAATGTTACTCCCCCCTATATCATTGACTGTCTTAATCCTTTTTTTTTAGTGCGAGAATGAGACGACATAAAACATTTTGATGACACCTAAAATACTAAAACGAAAATTTTACATCGATTAAAATTATTTCCACGTAAGTTTGAGTTTTCCCTCCTTAATTTCTACAAATTTCTACAAGTTTTTGTAAATTCATTTAAGCTCGCAATACACAAATAAATAAACTGACGAAATAATGATGTATATAATCAGGTATACGTTGAAATAAAGAACCCCCCTCTTTAGTAAAATATATTAAGAATTTATTTTTGAAAAAATGCTTGATTTATAAAATTATCTTAAAATTCATTTATGTTAAGGATAAGTAAATAAAATAACAGACAATATGCTGATAAACAACAAAACCAGAGACCTGGAAAACACAGTATGAATACCAGAAGCTTAACCATTGTTTTTATTATTTATAACAAATTTCTCCTCGTTTTCTAAAGTTCATGTTTTTTTTTTTTTCTTCTTCATATGGAGAACTGTTTAACGTGGTCGTAGAGGATGCAGTATTTCCAAATTACCTTTACACAATTTTTCAAAAAGCAGTTGCATCAGCTGAATATTTTTATTATATTAAGAATAAAAGCATCGCTAAGCCTGCGTAAAACAATAAGACTGTAAGAATTGAACTTTCTTGTACATTCATTTTTATCTATATTTCTTTCAGAATAAAATATATATATTCTCTAAGAAAGCCATTATGTTTGAGAAAAAAAAATTAACAGTGGCACGCGCAATGAAAGAAATGTTTTCTTGGATAAAAACTAGCAAGGAATATTTTCCAGTTTTTTTTTTTTTTTTGCTTTTGAAGTATGCTTTCGAAACAGGTAGTTTAATGTTGTTCGCATTTTAAAAGCACTTTCCATGGTGCGACGCAATTCAAAATTCTCTGAATACTTGCGCGCATGCGCATACAACAGGCACTCACACACACTTAGACACGTAATGTTACGTAGCATACGTTTGAAGTTTGTAAAATATCTGGCATTGTCAAGTAAAACTTAAAAATAAGTCTGTGAAGAATGTTAGTTTACGTAAACCTACTGCATGCTATAGCATCATAACGACAGTGCACAAATAAATAAATGTCTAACACAAGATGATACTGAAATACGTTTTTATATTTGATTTGAGTTGATAGATTACAGCAGGATCTCAGCGAGTGAGCACGTACAGCTGATGTAATAGGATTATGTCTAGAAGATGGAAATTTTGATATCTAAGGAAGAATTAAAAAGACTGTTACGGATAGATTAGAAAATTCCTTGAACGATCAATGATTCATAACCAAACAATTACATAAAGATACGTGCAGAATTCGAGAAACGATTCTGCCATGTAAATATATCTTCCCAATATGTACTAAATGTCAACTGCTTCAAATGTTTCCATCATTTCGAGAAAAGATTATACTTTTTAAATGGATTACACATTTCCTCTCTGCATACTCTATATTAAGATATTATATATAACGAAATTCAATAACTATGTTAAATGAAACTACGCGGAAAAAATTTCATTTATTCAAAGTGTCACCACGGCCTGCTTTATAAAGTTGCCATGAATATTCAATGTAGCACTAGTTATCAAATTTTTCTCAATAAAATGTTTGAAATATTGTAAGTGAGACTAATCCAGCGTTATCCGAAAAATTACAATATGCAATAGCATTGGTTGCTTATTCTCGCTATTCTTTATTCTTGGAACATAACCACTTGCTATTATGAGACGACGGTATTTAAAAAAGAACAAATACTTATCTGTGAAATTTGCAAGTCATAGAGAGCGCATTTTATTTCAGGGTAAGTATATCCTTATTTCTTAAGAATTCACATATTTTTCCTATCGAACACTCGCTTATGATATAGAGAATATTGTGGCTTTTTTTCACCAATTTCAAAATAATTTCTTTCGAATACTAAACTACATATATATTCGGAAGAAATATATACATATATATATATATATATATATATATACATACACACACACATACGTATAACATAATATATATACATATATATTATGTAAAATATATACATATATATTATGTAAAATATATACAAAATACACACACACACACACACACACACACACACACACACACACACACACACACACACACACACACACATATATATATATAATACACACACACACACACACACATACATGTAGGTATTGTATATTTGTATTATAGTGGAAACTGGCTGGATCCCGGTCTAGAGTCAAACGTCGTCTTTACCTACTCCTTGAATAAATTCTGGGGACATATTTTTATTAATCTTAATTCCCCATAAGAATTACCATTTTATGTTTCCATTTCATAAATCACACGGGTTTCTAGGTATATTTCTAGCCCACTCGGTAGATGAGAAGCTTCTCTTGTGGATAACACACAATTATCAGCTAAATAGCAGGGGTCATAGCAGAAGCGTTCACGTCGCGACTCCTGTTGGATTGTTTACAAGCCCCGAATTCTGCTACCAGCGATCTATAGTATAGCATAGTGCAATACAGTCTTCTATAGTTTTCTAGAGTCTGATAGTGCAACTAGCATCTTTTTTTTTATCAGAGACACTATGACTAAAACTCAACCGCCCTTATGGGAACCAACCCTGACAATCATCTCACACAATACAGAGAGCTTCTCCTCTGTAAAAGAAGATCTTATTGCAAAAATGTATAAAGAGCAAATATGTGATATTTTATGCCTACAGGAGACACACTAAGGACCTCAACAAGTCAGACCTAAAATTGCTGGAATGTAGCTCATAAAAGAAATACCACATGAAACGTATGGAAGTAATACACTCGGCAGGAACTACAGGTTACAGGATGCCTAATCACAAACCAAAATAACATAGAAATCATTGGAATAGATCTGGATAACATCAGTGTTTTCTCAGTATATAAACCTAGTATAACCTTTGCTTTTGAAATGTCCCAGTACGTGACACAAAGGAAATCTACTATTATTATAGGCGACTTTAACAGTCATAGCACACAGTGAGAGTTATAGTGAAACAATTGAGGATGGAGAATTAGTTGAACAGATGGCTGAAAGTAGTCAAATAAATCTTATATACGATCCTAAACTGCCATCATCATTTAACAGTGGAAGATGGAAAAGAGGTTATGACCCATACCTTCGATTTGTTAGTAATAGAATAGCTGATCTGTGCACTAAACAGGTACTTGCACCAATCCCAAGTTCACAACATAGACCAATAATTCTGCAAGTTTCCCACCAGTCCGACTTAAGGAGATCCCACTTAGAAGACGCTTTAATTTTAAAAAAGCTAACTGGGAACAGTTCTCAAGAGAATTAGACATAAACCTGACCAACATTTCACCGAGACCATAAAACTATGGAAAGTTCATCAAAGCTATTAGACGATCTGCTATCAGGCACATCCCAAGAGGTTGTAGAACATGTTACATTCCAGGTTTTACAGAGCACAACGTGGAAATATATGAAAGATATTGTGACCTATATGATAAAGATCTATTTTCATCAGAAATAGTTGATGCAGGAGAGGAACTTATAGCAACGATGTCTGAAAAAAGAAGTCAACAATGGACAGAAAAAATTAAAAGCATAGATATGAAACACAGTAGCAGGAAAGCCTGACTCTTACTCAAAAATTTATTTGGTGATCCCACAACAACAGCCACCGAAGTTAATATAAATGCAAACCAAATTGTAACTCAGCTATCTCTGAATGGTAAACCAAGCACTGAAGGAAAAATACCTAAAGATTATATTAAAAAAGACTATAGAGGCAAACGAAATGGAGGCATATGGAGGCAAACGAAAGTAATACCTATCCTGAAACCGGATAAACCTGCTGAGGATCCAAAGAGCTACAGGCCTATAGCTCTCCTATGCACAATACTAAAGCTGTATGAGAGGTTAATCTTGAACAGAATAAGTCCAGAAATAGAGAAAGTCCTGATAAAAGAAAAGGCAGGATTTAGACCAGGAAGATCATGCACTGGACAAGTATTAAGCTTAACACAGTTTATTGAGGACGACTTTGAAAAGGTGGTTTGCGACAGCAGCTGTATTTTTAGATTTGACAACAGCATATGATACACTAAATCATAGAAAGCGTATAGTCAAAATTTACCGCATGACAAACAGCTATCAGTTAGTAGAGATATTTAGGTCGCTGCTATTCAACAGGAGATTCTTTGTTAAGTTTCAAGGAAAAAAGAGCAGATCCAGAAAAATGGTCTACCTCACGGAAGTGTACCATCTCCCCTCCTCTTTAATATATATACTAATGACCAACCTATAAACCCATAGTCAAGAACCTTCTTATATGCAGACGACTGGACAATAGCTTATCAAGCAAAATCCTTTGATGATATTACACAAGCAGCTCACATAAGAGCTAGAAACCCTTACAGGTTACTATAAGGAAAACCGACTGAAACCCAATCCCAGTAAAACCCAAATGTGTATTTTCCATCTCAATAATAGGGAGGCGAGGAGAGAGTTGAATATGGAATGGAATAATGCTTGTGTAACTGGTCAATTATCCAAATCCAACTTATCTAGGTGTTACACTAGATAGGATCCTAAATTATAAACAACACATAGAGAAGACAGCAGCTAAAACTTAAACACCTAATAATGTTCTGCGGCGATTAACATCATCTCGGTGGGGTGCAAATCCACAAGTACTGCACACCTCTGCACTGGCACTCTGCGTTTCGACAGCCGAGTACGCTAGCCCCATTTGGGAAAGATCATCACGTCAAAATTATTGATAAGGTTCTTAATGACACATCTCGGCACATTACCGGCTGCCTTTTAAGCCTACAAAAACTGACCATCAATACTCACTGTCTGGTATTGCACCTCCTCACATCAGGACTACACAGAGCAGATATGAAGGGAAACAACAACTAAATGAAACGGCATTCTTTGTATGGACATATTGCAGTACATAAGATACTAAGATCAAGGAAAAGTTTTATTAACTTAGTGGAACTGATGGTTGATTCCATAAAAGCTACAAGGTCAACAATGTGGCAAGAACAATCTCCAGAGGCTCTGAACTTAAACGAATCTCTTCCTTCCGGCTTACACCTTGACTGGAAAAGATGGAAGACATTGAATAGACTTCGTTCCGGAATGGGCAGATCAACGCAGAATATGGCCAGATGGGGCTACACAGACAATGACAGCTGCTCATGTGGTGAAACACAAACCATTGATCATCTTCTGCAATGCTGCTTAATTATATGTTTAATTATAATTAATAATATATGTACCCGAGAAGATTTAATGCAGTGTAATGAAACAGCTTTAAAGTATATTAGTCACTGAATGAGTGAAATTTGACATTTTAAGTTTTTGCTTAATATTTCATGTAAGTGGCATTTTTGTCTTTTAATGTATGCTTTTAATCCCTCTCTACTGGCCAATGTGGAAGAAACAGCGACACCAAATTGCACTTCTTATCCATTTTATTCAATGGGTTTTAGAGTTTCGTATCCAGGTTTATATCGACGTCTATAGACGTCGTGGCCGGTTGGAGGGTTGTCAATTTCTTTAAATGTATGCGTTTAATCATTTATATGTATGCTCTTACATTTTCTTTAGTTCGCATACATACGAAATAAATAAATATAAATCAGCTAAATTTATTGTGAAATGAAACAGTGTTATAAAGTATACATTTCGAATATTTTTAGAAAAATATTCCAAACACTTACAAGTTTCCAAAATATTCCATACTTAGAGAAAAGAAAACTAGTAGTAAGGAACTGAGATTGTGTGAATTATGTCTGTAACTTGCGTGTATTCTCAGGCTTTTTTGTATCTTTTGGGGAAAAGTTTCCAAGTGTAAAAACCAATCATATTACCTAAATGATTCATTCACTTTGCAAGAAGTGATATTTACGTGTGTATTATGCTGGAAGTGCAGTGAAGAATATGAGCTTCAGAAGGGCGTAATAAAGAGGAATTTCGGAAGCAAATAATAGAAAATAAGACAAATATCGACAGTTGGAAATGAGAAGTTCGAAAATATGCGTTTGGCAAAACTATGAACAGGGATTGATAAACATGGAAGAAACCAAATAAGTAAAACAAAACAGTATTAGTGAGAATATGCCGAAACGAATCATCTTAACAACGTAAATTAAGAGGACAACTAAAATTCACTCAACAGTAGGAAGGAATAAAATCGGTATTAGCATTACATTTACCAATAACAGAATTACAATTTACACAGTGTAGCAAAAATATCGTAAGATTTGCTTCGTTTTGATGACCGAGGAACGATATTCCATAAATACTTGTCAATTGCTGAATAATTTATTTTATCGAGAAATTAAAACCCTGAGCGCACATTACGCATTAATGTTATTCATTTTGTAAGCTAGCTATCACAAATTTTTATTTTCTCTATTCTTCTTGGAAATAAAGAATCTCGCAATATTGTCACAACAACAGACATCAATATGCATCCAAAACCTTAACTGCTGCATACAAAGTTAAAAGAAATCAATGCTTACTAAGAGTTTTCTGATAACACCTGCAGTATATTAATCCGATTATTTTTTTTTAAAAAGTTTTATATCATAGAGATAAGAGACCCGAATAACTAGTTTCCTTTTGAAAGGTTGAGTTCAATTTAGTTCTAAAATGTACTTTTTGATATTGTTTAGTTCTGTTTCAAATCCCTTGGATTTGAAACAGAAAGTAACTTTTATATTAAATCTTTGTTTTCCCTGCCTGTTTTTCTTGGCTTTGCACAATGTGGCATGTTGTCGAAAGAAACTGTAAATATTAAGGCTGCTATGGAACTTAAAAACCACTTAAGAATGTACGTAAATAAAATTTTATTTACGCATTTTTCTGCATGATTTCTCTTTTCTTTGGGTATTTCTTAATGCACTGTACATCTGTGTAATCTACTTTTATTATAATTATTTCGAAAGTAGGCGTTTTGTGTTTCTATTCGTTTAATGTTTTTATTCCTGAGGAAAACAAAAATCAACAGAGCTATTCAAACAGTGTTTCAGGGTTAAGACTGAAGAATGGCCCGTTCCCATAATAATCATAAGGCCTAGATGGACGACTACACACTATCAAGTGATGCTATAACCTGTCAGCTTCAGAACTATGGACGCACTCATAGTCAATAAAAATAATACAACAAAATGAAAGAGTTACACACGGACATTCAATTTGTACGATGTGTTTTCTGGTAATATTCTATTTCAAGAAAAAATGTAGTGAGGTTTTCTATTAACCTCGAATTTGGACAAAACCATAAATGACTGCCAGGAAAACTTTGACAGAATCCCAACGTATAACACAACAGTACTTGTTTGTTGGGTTACTTTTTTGTCTTTATAAGTATAGAAATCTTCCTCAAATGATATTGAATTACAAAGTATGTTATTGAAAGTGTACTAAGAACTCACTCACACCTTTTCGCCCGCATACATACACACAAATACACACTACATGCATTGAATGCATATAACTGTATAAGATCTCTGATCAAACTGGACACATTGTATGAAAGGGAAATATATCCTTTAAATTCTCTTTTTGTTACAACATATCTCAGATAAAATGTTTGGGAGTCATCATATTAGTTGCTGTTGATTTTAGTTTCTGTGATGCGTAGGGGTGAGTTCGTTCATTAAAGTAACAGTGTGTATAAGGTTTCCACAGGGCAGTTACACAAAGTTTCTCATTACTAATTCTTGTAAGAGTAACAAAGCAGGACAAAATTTATTGGTTATTTATTAGGCACTTAATATGATGTTTGGAGTTGGCCATTAGGATGAATAACTGAATCCTACGTAGAATTAAAATACTCATTTTATGTTGCCGTTTCGTGATAAAAATCTATACGATGCACATAATCTAACACATACAATTGCTGTGGTTAGTTTACATCAAAATTCTTCAAGCGTGATTTACACTTTTCTCCACTCAAGATTTCATTATAATATAGTTAGTAGGCAGAGATGTTCAGGCAAATTAGTTAGCTAGTGCAAAAAGGTTTTATCCTACAGGGACTTTTTTTTTTTTTGAATTCTGATGGGATCGCTTTCTCATAGAGCTGGTGATGGAGGAACTTGTGGACCAAATATATTATATTAGTGATAACTTTGCACGATATACGTTTAGAGAAAATACAACTTTACCACCGGTTGGTGGTAGTGTTAACATAGTTCTCACATGGGAGGTTCGACATGCAGAGTGAGCTGAAATAAGAGGATACATGTGGAACTATAGGACAGGAGATTACTAAATTGTATGTGTGACATAAAACTTAATAGAATATTTATTAAATCAATGAATATATAAATTTACAGAAGATAGGATTATTGGAAGTATTGAAAAGTTACATGAAATATAAAATGTACAGGCTAGAAGAATGAAAAGGATTATTAGAAAAGATAATTAAAGTATGAGAGGAGACATGAGAAACAGACCAGGAAAAACCAGACAATGTTTTACTGTGATGCGGCTAAGAAAATAAATGATTATTATGGGACAACTACTCTACATTCTCGATATGGTGTAAGAGTAAAACAAGGATAAATTATAGTGGAACTATTCAGTGATCATTTTTAAGGTTTTTCATACTAATGGTAATGATACTGTTCTAAGGAAGCAAGAAGTTTAGGAATCAATATCTCAACTAAGTTCTTTGAAGGCAAATGAAGTGGAAGTCTAAGTTTTTAAAATCATCTTGTTATGACTAAGTCAGTTGGACTGAATAGGGTTTCACAGTATTTGAAAGAATGAGCCAAGGAGGTGACATTTCCATTAACTTAATTGTATAATGACAGTCCTGAGTCTTGAAAGGTCCCTAAGAGGGCAAGATTGTTTTATTGCATGAAAATAGACGAAAAACTGATGTTCCAAATTAAAGATCTCTTTGCATTTCTGTAGTGGCCCTTAAGGTTTTGAAGATAGTGTTGGGAATAGGACAGAGCATTAAGTAGATAAGGAAACGATTCTAAATAGAGGGCAACCAGAGTTTGTTAAAAGAAGGTCGTCTTGATGTAATTTACTTACATTTTATAATAATAACATGACAAAAATTAATGTGAGAGGGCGATTCATTTACGCTGATATTTTATTTCGATTGACTACCATTTGCATTTGACAGACTATCTTGGAATTGATTGGTATAAAAATTACGATAAATGGATTTAGGTAATTGTTTGTTTTACTGAATCCGAAACGGTCTCTCTTATAAATCTGCACGTGGATATTCAACTGTTTGGAGATGATGCAAAATTGGAGAAAATATTCGGAATGTTGCTGATGTAAGCTTCTAGCAATTCAAATAGACTGCTTTGTGGGAAGATAGCAATAGATGCTAACTGAAGAACAATAAATTTAAGTTTCGCACTTTGGATCTTTGAAAGAGAACCTTGCATATCACATTGGATCTGTTATATTAAACGAAGTGGAGAAAGCGAGGGATATTAGGAGTTAGAGAATTGAAGTTCAAAGCACATATTCCATAAAGGATAAAAACAACACAAAGGAATTCCGCTATGATAAAAAAAAGAACATTGAAAGACGAGAACGCGGTCATTCAGTTGTACAAGAATTTCATTTGGACTACTTTGCACAGATTTGGTAAGCTGGATTTTTAAAAGAGACGCAACTCTCAAAAAGTTTCAGAAGCGGATAAAAAAATCAGTCTGGGGTTTGTAGAATACTGACTATGGTAACAAGCTGACAGAAAGTAATTTGCAGAGTTTGTTATACAGGCTAATGAGGGATATGATTCAGGCATATAAATTGTTGAGAAAAGTTTTTTCAAATGACTGAAAAATGGGAAAGGGATAGGAACATGAGGTTATTCTTTTAAACTGTATAAAGTCGTGCTGCATAAGAGGTATGACGTTTTTAAATGGAAAGTAGTTGGTGAGTGGAATACGTTGAGCTAAATGAGGTAGTAAATGCTCAAACATTTAATTACCTTAAGATGAGATATGATGGGTATTATGCATCTTATTATCGCCTTCCTCTATGAGTCTTGGCCACATGAGAAATTCGTATAATAAAATAATAACATTCATTTCATCATTTTATTTTTCCGTATTAATTTCAACATATTTTACTCACATCAATAAGAGGTCATTTTAAACATAAAAAAGAGTTACTAAGATTATATCCGGATAATGGGATTTAGATTATGAGAACAGATTGCGAATACTGGGGAAGGAAAAACGCTGTTATAAAGGTCCAAGTTTAGGCTGGAAACACAATTTGTCTTGAAAAACTGCTCTTTACATTAAATTTAAATATTAAGCGAATATATCTTACATTCACAAGGCGCAACAAATTAAAAAATACACTGTTGTTCACATAACGTCAAATACGTTCATGTTCTTCTTTTAATCTTAGTAAGTTAATATGTAAGATGCTTGACGATGCAGTTAAAAAGATTCTAGCAAACGAAATGCGCTTACTTTTTAAATCCCATTTCTGCCCAAATTAGCTACTGCCATCAAGTGGAATGGTGATGCAATTGCTTGCTAATTTTTCTCCCACTCATATTTCCATGAAATTAGAGTTTTGCCTAAATTGTGCAAGAAGGCTTACGAAGGCTCTTAATGCGTGTATTAAGAACCTCCGTAGCTCAGTCGGTATAGACGAAGCCCTTTGGTCGGAAAGATTTGGGTTCGATTCCTGTCTATGATGTGAGGAACTTTTATCTGGTGTCTTTCGACTAAAGGTGAGTTAGCCAGTCTCATACATTTTCTCGTCTATCAAAATAGACAAACCGGCCTCTGTATATAATATCATCAAAATTCACTATTAGTATATTTCGGTTGGGGAAATATTATTTACTTGTAAATACTTTAAAAGATTCGAATTTGACAGAGGATTTATCCATCTCAAACCTTTGGGGGAAATATGTTTTTGCACGACTCAAAAGGCATTCTGCCTTAGAGTATCTGTGGCTACTTTTTTAGTGCTTTTGATATAAGGTTTAACTAGTAGTTATAGCGATGCGTTCATTTGGAAGAGTGGCAAATCTGTGGTCTCTGATGAACTGTTGTGTCTTCGAGTTTAAGGCTGAAATAAGTCTATGAGTCCACATATCAGTAGACCGTACAAAAGGAAAATCTGAGCGATTTTCCAGTTCTGCGGGGAGCCAAAAATCTTCCACTCGCTTATGAGACGGCTAAGTCAAAATCCTCTATAAATGTTTTTCAGCGTCCCAGATAAGATTTAAACTCAAGTCTTTCCAACCAAAGAGGATGATCGTCTATACGGAGTGAGTAGCAGAGGTTCATTTCTCAGATTACAACTAACAGTTCTAAGTACTGTTGGCCAGTGAAATGCACGATAAGATGATATTAAGAAAATACGAACTCTTGGATTTTGCATATTTCGTGTATTTCGAATATTTTAAATTAAGAAAAAAGCCAAAGATACTCATGGACAAAGATTGTTCATTTCGTACACTCTTGATCCTGCCATCTTTAAATGCACAAACTCTTGGCCTACTTGATAGAAAATAATAATGAATATTTATTTTCTTCGGTTTAATAAATATAAAATATTTTCAGTAACCTCTGTTCTATTCAAAAGAGCTACAAATAATCTTGGTAACCGAGATCTGCAAAGCAAGCAAGGTAATTTTGATCAAAATTCTGTATTTCTTTCTAAGAAAAGCAATTTGCGTGTTATTTGTAGTACAGTATAATAAAAAAGTTGTGAATTAAAGAGTGTTGTATTCTGGTTAAAACCTCTGTTAGAGGAATGAGTTGTCAAAAATAAACTGGTAATATGAAGCTTAGAAAAGAAGTAATAATAGTTGTATGTATAAAATGATGAATTTCGTATTGAACAATGTTACAGCATAATTTTGAATGACTATTCTTCACCTGTCATCTCCAGATATTTGTCTTAATTTTTCAAAAGGATCTGTTTAAAAAATATATGTGAGTTTGTTAATTTGCTGAATATCAGAATTCCAAACCATTTCTGTACCATGTTCTTTTAGTGCAACACCCATTATCTCTACAAATATATAATTTTTTTGTCTTTTAATCATTAAATCGGAGGACAACACTGATTTAATGGCTTCCTCTTTCAATGTTCTAATCACCTTTGTATTTGTGTCGAGTGCGAATTGGTGATGCGCGAAGAAAGTTGGGAATAGTAATTTTTCGTGTACAGAGAACAAAAACTTACCGAACTAACATTGCCATTACAAGTTCAGTTTTCCTGTAATTCCTGGGTTAGTTTACTTTACAGTTGCTGTTGTTAAGTCAGCAAAGAAGTTCCACTGTATTCAACTGACGCCATCCATCACCACGACAAGGGAATATTTTTTGCTGTTTTTCATCCAGCATGAACATTTATTGAAAAAAATTGATTAGCAGTTTCGTTGTTGTTTTTATTGCTGGAAAACGAGCAGTTCGCCTCAGCTTTGTAATCAACGTCACGATTCTTAATCGAGTCTATTTGTTATTACGCAACTTAAGTTTCAATTTAAGTACCAATCTAATGGCTTAAATCCGTTTTTAATAGCGCAGTTCTCAGATGATTAGTTATTTCTTTTTGAATTCTTTAGAGTACTTAAATGTTTATTTTAAGTACTTCTTAAATTTCTAGGAAAATTACTTCTCAAATTGCAAAGCGATGAAAGTTTTTTCATGTTCTTGACAACCAGATAAGAACATGTCCAGTTAGAAACACAAATTAAAATACTAAATGATGGAAACACTACCATGAATTTCAATGTTTATTATTATTCATTTCTATAATATGTTGAAGGCGCACATATTGAAAATATTAACGTGTAAACATTACAAAACTCCTTTCAGATCCTCTCCATAGTTTAAATAGTTTCAAGAGTGTGTGGATATAATATAACCTCCGTTAAGACGTAGTGGAAATTATAATAATTATGAGTAGTCTAAATCATCATATGGTAAACGTAGCAATTCAGTCCTGGAAACTGCTTGTAGCATCTATTGTAATATTATCATTTATGTAGTTTCTAATTTAAATGCGTTTCAATATTTTAAGTTATTTCTTTTATAAAAGTGATGGAAATTAACAATGAATGTTTTATAATAATATAATTTTAAGATTATATAAGTCATTTCTATTCTGAAACTAACAATGTAAAAATAGAAAAGGTAAATGGATGGATAGAGACGGCCATCTTATTTTAAAGAAAATAAAAATGACAATGATATCGAAGAAATAATTAAACAATGTAGAATTAATTATATAGTAAATTAATTAAATAGTAATCATAGTAATAAATATCGAAAAAATAATTAAACGGAATAAAAATATGTATTATGAGATCGGTTAATGCTTTTAGTTGAAAAGAGAACAAACTTCTGAAGAATCAGAAGATGAATAAAATGAAGACTTTAAAGGCGTAAGCATCCCTAATATATTAAAATAGAAACTGTTTAAATTACTTGATATAAGACATTAATATAACTCAAAGTGAATTCAGAACGTGATGAAGACACTTTGCTTGTATTAGGAAACTTTATTTAAGATATATGGTACACTTTTGATTTATTAAACCATTCAGTAGAAACTATAAAATATTAAATGAATAAATAAAGTTTTTTTTTAATAATAATAATCGTAATAGTAAATCATCTGCATGCTGGGATAAAAATAGCACACCATCCTTCAGTGTGTCACGAGCACAGGTTCGAGGACAAAGAGTGCTACTTTCACAAGCCAAACTGCGATCATTATGAATAGTAATTCTACAACCTGACTAGTTTGCGTTTTAGGGATACCGAGTAACAACATCATGAAAGAAGTAACAGAAACAAACTCAAACTTTCTCTTACTTTGAATCGTATATATGTGAGCGTATATGCATTGATACTATTTCCTCTGGAATTAGTAATAAAAATTCTGCACACCTCATGCATAAATATTCATATTTATACAGGATTATTATATAAATTGGTATAAATTGATATACAATTTATAAAAAAAAAAACACAATTTTCCTGAGAACAAATAACAAAATAATATTTTATTTAAAAAAACGAATTTTCGACGGGAAACGGGTACGTCGTTTGTTTGAAAATACCTGGATATGCATCATATCAAACAGGTGAAGAATCTTCTAAAGATCTTTTTTAACTTTATATAATTATATAAATAGAATTCTTAAATAATTATAAAGCATTAAATAATTAAAATAATTATGAAGCATATGTATAGTTTGCATGTTGTATGCAAGAGAAATTCACTACTGAAGACTGACGGCGCATACGTCAAATTTGATTGAAAATATTATACGTAAATGAATATTTCTATAGTCATATCACATTTATTTGTTGTAAAGAATACCTTGCATCTTACTTTCCCTGTCTAAAATACATACATCTTCAAGGCCCACCTTTCCAAATTGGGTTTGCGGGCAACAGCTGCAAGAGGAACTTCCAATGGTCACGATCCTCTGCCACCAAGCTCAGGTGTTCTGGAGGGATTCCCAAACGTATCCACCCAAAGTTTTGAATACAATCTATCCAGCGAGTCCTTGGCCTTCCAAGTGGCCTCCCACCCTCTGGCTTGGCAAAGAGGGCCTGCTGAGGGAGCCTCTCTTGTGGCATTCTGACCAGGTGCCCGTACCAACGTAACAGTGATCTCTCAACACGGAGAAGCGCCGGTTGAGTATTCAGGGTTTCCCGAATTGCAGAGCTTCTGATTCTGTCGAGTCTTGTCAGCTCCGCAACACCCCTCGAAGGAACCTCATTTCAGCCGCTTGGATTCGTGTCCGCATTCTTTCGGTCATTATCCAACTCTTATCACCATAGGTGAGGTTGGGGACATAGACTGTATTGAAGACAGCCAGCTTTGCCTTTTGGCTTAACTCCCGCTACAATACTACGGAACGGCCAAGCTCCCGCAATATTGAGCTTGCTAAGCCAATTCGAGTATCTAGCTCTACGTCCCATTTTCCAACATTCGTTAATATGGACCCAAGGTATTTAAACTTCTACACCTGCCTCATTGGGACTCTATTTACATTTAGAGTGCACTGGGATGGTTGTCTTGAGACCACAAATGTTTCAGTTTTGTCCACACTGATCTTCATTCCGGCATCTGCACAAACAGCTACAAAATATCCAGGGTCCATTGGAGGTCATCTGTGGAAGAGCTAAGCAGAACTAGGTCATCTGCAAAAAGCAGATGCCCAATGCTACATCTTCCAATTCTGACACACTCACTGCCTCAGATGTGCCTATCAATCCAGTTCATAAATATTATGAAAAGGAGGGGTGACAGAACACACCCTTGGCGGAGGCCAACGGAGACTGTGAAAGGTTCAGACTTTGTGCTGTTTACCCCTGACACTAAACTCTGGGCATTCATACAGGGACTTGATGGCAGCTAATTGTTGGCCATCCACTCCATACTCCTGTACTACTTGCCAAAGCTTATCCCGAGGAACCTGGTCATATGCCTTCTCTTCAAGTCCACAAAACGTGTAGACATTCTTGTCATATTCCCAAGATTTCTCAAAGACTTGCTTTAAAGTGAAGATTTGGTCAGTTGTGCTTCTACCAGGACGAAAGCCACATTGTTCTTCCTGGAACTTTGACTCAACTATGCTCCTGCACCGTCTTTCCAAGCACCTAGCATACACTTCCCAGGCAGGATGAGCAGAGAGATGCCACGATAGTTACTGCAATCCTTCTGGTCTCCCACCTTAAAGACTGGTATTATTATGCCTGTCTGCCATTGCTTTGGTGCTCGCCCAGATATCCAAGCAGCCTGACACACTCGAGTCAGCCAGAGAATACCGTCTCGGCTTATATCATTTCGGGCCAAATTTCATCATCGCCAGCAGCCTTGCCCGATTTTAACGATTTTATTGCTAAATGGACCTCTTCTGCTGTGAGACTAGTCATTGCCCCGATCTGCACCTCTTGGATGTCCACAACTGCTGGGCCACGTGGGTTAAGAAGGCTCTCAAAGTATTCCCTCCATCTGTGGACGATATCCTTCTCGGTTGTTAAAAGCGCACCATTAGAGGCTTAGTTGCCCTTGCTGTGCACGATTTCCTCCCTCGAAGGCGGCGGATGGTCTATCAGAATACTTTGTTTGCATTTGCATAGCACGAGTCTAATCTTTTTCCAAAGGATTTCTCCCTGTCTAAAAAATAAGGCTAAAATCTCTTTCATCTGAGTACCCTACAAAGCTTCATTTACATACGTTATGTGGGCTACTCAAGAGATTTATTTAAAGCCAGTGTTCGGTGGATATTGACAAAGTTTTTTTAATTTTTTTTTTACTAGACACAAAATGAATTGTATATAGTAAACTGGATGATGCAAATCATGTGGAAATTGTTTTTAAAGTAATGAAACTATTTTGGTGAGGAAACAAACCAGATTGTAGGAGGTAGCTAAGGATTAGGTTTTGAATAATTATATTACTCAGAGACAGACAGGTTGATGAATGATGTAAATATCAACTAGAATAAAATGAAAATGTAGGAGAGAAAGCAGCAAATTTTTTTCTTTTCTTCGCTTTTGTGTGTTGTGTGCATGCCTATGTTTCAAGGTCAGGTATTCAAGACTTTTCTTAGAAGTTTGTAATGTAATTTACAATAGTATTAAATATATTAGTTCAAAAGAAACTTCTGCACACGCATGCAGTTGAATGAATCCCATACAGTCCCTAAAAGTAAGTGGACTACACATTTTCTACAGTATCATTTTTCGTTTTCTTATTCAGCACTTAGAACATGAGTTCTTTGTAGCTCAGCTGAAAAGATCTGTGTTCCAATTCCTTCTGATGCGCGAAGCATCTTTCTATGTCATTCTTTCTTTCTTCTTTCTTCAGTTAAAATGATCTTCTAAAGGTCATTTCAACCGAAGAGGAGTTAACCGCGCAGATTGTAGGTAGAAGATTTATTACTCCTAGAAATTCTGACTTTTATCATATAAAACAGGAAAAACTAGCCATAACGATACAGACGCATTAATAGTCATAATATTCTCTCTCTCTCTCTTAGTTTTAAATTTTTTCGGACGTATTTCCAGACATCTTACACATAACGTGCAGACATTGGTAGCTTCCTAATTCTTCAGCAAATATTACATTTGTTGAAATTTTATTTCAAGAGAGAAAATTCTATTTGTTGGTTTAGTAAAAAAGATTCCTTAAAATTATTTTAAATTAATTAAGAACTTATTAATTATCTAAAAACTAAAAATTAAGCTTTATTTCCAATATCACAATATCTTGAAATGCACAAAGCAGTGCCTGGTTATATTGCAAATAGATATGAAAAATCACGGGGTGAAAAGTGTTTACATAGAGATAAAGCCAACAGGCAAGAGAAGATGCAAATATTTTCTGCTCATCTGACTAGCCCACCTGTTAAAAGCAACTTTGCTCTTTACTTCAGGAGAAAGCAAACGGTTACGCATTCCATTCTGTTTTTTTATATTGATACCGTGGGTGATTGAAATCAATCTAGAGACCAGACGTTAAACCTTCTTTCTCAAGTTCACTTTTCATGTCTCCTGTAAGCAGGGTGATGATCGTTAAACTTTACATATATTGGGATTTACACCTAAGTTTGTTGTTTGGTGGCCGAAGACGCTATTTAGCCGAAGAACCAAGCCTACAACTCTGATAGTAACCTGCCATCTCTCTCTCTCTCTCTCTCTCTCTCTCTCTCTCTCTCTCTCTCTCTCTCTCTCTCTCTCTCTCTCTCTCTCTCTCTCTCCACGTGTCAATAAGATTTCAATTTGAAACATCCAGTAATTAAGTATCAATGCCCAATATCGCGTTGCGTAACGTTACATTGACAGCTTTACTATAAACCAATTATGCTTAAAACGAAAAGTGCTCCAACTTAAAATAAAAAATAAAAAAGCTACTGCTAATGATTTCCATCCAAGCCGAATAAGTTATAATTCTTTAAAACAAAAGATAAATCAATTCATCTAGTTTAGATGGATGCGGGTTTTTTTTCACCCTGAAATTCTGATTCTTACTTTAAAAAATTGTCTTTGAGGATTTGATGTCATTCTAGAGGTCTCCCCATTTCCTAATGCGTATTAGGTTCAAGTCTATATGAAACTCACGGGATCTCGATTTTTTTTATTTTATTTTAATCCGGATAGAGGATCAGGCGCAGTGACAGTTATGCGCAAATAGCTATTGTACGTTGTGCAAAGAAGATTAACCGCCTTATCAGAAGATTAATTGGCAATCAAAGAAGCCAAATTATGCACACTGAAGAACCTGAGTTCAAGAAGGAAAATTCATGCCATCGTTGTAAATGGCTAACTCACCTTAAGCTGAAAAACCCTAATAAAAGTTTTTCTCCTGCATAGGATTCGAACCTAGGCCTTTCCAAAACTATCAATTAATATCAATTATATTAATTGATAAATTAAAGTGTTGAAAGTTATCCTACAATTAATTGCATTGGACCAATTAAGCTGATTCGCTATGCACACTTAAAAGTTTCATACATCAATAAAAATGCAATCATATGATCAAATTGACATGCATTATGCAGTGCAGGTTGCATAAGCCACACGATAGCACAGCCAGCATAAATGGACACACGAAGTCACTGATATATATATATACAAAGTGATATATATATTTCACTTTGAAGATTTCTGACATATCTCGGCGACGTATGTTAATATTTTATCACATGTAAGTCAAAAGCGATAGGCAGAGTGAAAGGAAATCTAATTAACTTACAAATTACGCACTCTCATGGGAATAATGTTCCACCTGGTTGCCGATAAATGACGACATCTCATTACCACATGCCAATGCTTATTAAAGTTCATTACAAATGTACATGTAACATTAATAATTCTCAAGGTAGCAGTTAGGGTGTAGATCAGTTTCGTATGATACAGTCTGTTAAGTGAGTTGCGTAGACCTACTCCATCAGAAAATCATTAGCATCTGTCATTTGATAGGTGAGATTAGCATAACTATAAGATAACTGTAGAACAATACTTGCCTGTCAGCATACATATATTGGTACGATGACAGACAAAAGTCTCAAATCCCAGAAGCCTTCATGTGCGACAGGATAATTCACCTTTACTTGAAAAGCCCATAATTATATACAAGGTGCCTTGAATATTACTACATCATATTACTACATAAACACCAAATCATATCACAACCAAAAGCATCTAAAATAAAAATGCTGAAATCTGAAGTCCAATATAAATATAGACTAAGAAACGAAACTGTGTTGTCGTGAGTACAGGGATAGTCCTCTGTTTCAAAGAAACTGAGCACAATAGATTTAAATAGTTTGTTGTGCACAGACTGTGCGCTGGCCCCAGTCATGCTCTAATCATATGCCAGTATAAGTAAATAGTTTAGATAGAGTGGAGCCCAGTGCAAGACTGCCAAGGTTTTTCCACATTTTCAAGAAACCATGTTCAAAAGCATCTCCAGTATGACGGAATGCACTATCACGTTCAAAAAGACATGACCAGTTTCTTAGAAGTTCACTCTGTATAAAGTATTTCCATTATCCTGAAGTATTATATATTCGACGGTGTTCATCCTTGAAGGTAGTACAACGAAGCACCTCAGTCCTAACCTGAAGAAACAGCTCCCGCCTGATGCTTCGTTCCGAAACTGTAGTCGTAATGATGCACTTGGCCATATGTTTTCTGTATATACTTTACTGAACATTAGCATATGAAGACTACTTAATGGGTTGGCTAAGAAGATTATTTGGAGTATCTCTTCTGGATAGACTAAGAAACGAAGACATAAGGAAACGACTAAAGCAAGAAATAGCAATAATAGACAAAATCCAAGAAAGAAGACTAAGATGGTTTGGCCATGTGACCAGAATGGGAACAGAGAGACCACCATCTAAAGCCCTGAATACAACGATGGAAGGTACAAGATCCAAAGGATGGCACAGAATTAGATGGATAGACAAAATAAAAGAGGACCTGAAAACCAAATCACAACTGGATAGAATTGTTCGGACTCTCCCGGGACAGACAGAAGTAGAAAGAGTTCATTCGGCCTCATCATCATCCACATAGATGATGGAAGAGAGAAGAAGAAGAAGAAGAAGCATATGAAGTACACACATTTACCCATCGGATCGGATAACAGCTTATCGTGATATGTCACACTTTACCAGGCTTGCTTCTAAACTGAACTTATATACTCCTTGAAGTACTGTTTGCACATTGGACTGCTAAGATTTCTGTACTACATTTTTCAGCTCCTAGGCACTTAGTCTTCATGCCTATCTCGGCTGAGATAGGGTAGTCATATATCCATCATCACGAAAGCGTTGCGTACACATGATTTTAGGTATTTCAGTCTTTTCTACACGAAGAGCAGAGAGCCCAATGATACGGTATGCTGTAATACGTCTTTTGAAGTCGTAGTCTTTTAACTATATGCCTATACGACATCGTACAATCTACTTAATGGGTGTATCTTTTGCTTTATGTAGTAAATTAACCCAATTTGGACATCAGTAATCTACATATGAATATGTTTCATTCTAAATTATTGGTGTCCCAAGAATAATTTAGCCCTAGTGTATTTTGATCTGCAGATATCAAATTGATTTAAACTTGTTCGATATATGTATATGGCGAATATTCACGTAATATGCATGTTCCTAAGTGCGTTCCTACGCCTCATTCCTAGATCATTTGAGATACGATTGTTTAAAATTAAATTTAAAAATAAAAGTCATACTTTTCTCATACATAGCATCCGCAGTATGGTGTTCAACTGGCCTTCATTTCTCATTTAAGTAACACAGAAGAGATTGTTTCTTACTGTTGATTGACCCACAAAGATAAATTGTAAGCATGAAAGGATGCACTACATTCGAAATCACTACACCTGTCAGAGCATCCTTCTTTGAGTAGTTATAATCTTCATCTTTGTAAAAGAATTAGAATGCATTGCTGTTACCTTTTTCTAGATAAAATATCACCTTGGTCATTCTGTAACCAGCTTAATTCAGACCGGTATTTATTAAACAGTTATAATAAACTTAAAGTAACAAACTAAGATTAATCAGGAATATTTATAACAATAATTTATCAGTTTCTTTATTTTAAATATTATTCTATTAGATTCTGGTGTATTGGTTTACATCATCTATGACTTTGTTCAGAGTGTTTGATAACATAAATACTTTTGAAGCACATATTCTGGGAATCTCAAACTGAGTGTCAAACATTTAGGTAGAGAGACATTTGTATATTTATATACGTTCACACACACACACACACACACACACACACACACACACACACACACACACACACACACACACACACACACACACACACACACACACACACACACACACACATAAACGCGAATATTGCTCACAATGTCAATCTTAGCGACATTGAGTCCGATAACATAATTTACACTACTTTCAACATGGAAATTAGCTCTTTACTTGGGGTTCCAGCACAATAATATCTAGGCTGAACTAAAGAAAATCGGCCAATCAGAGTATAGAATGGTCTAGATAGAAAAAAAAAAACATAAATCTAACAGCAATCCTATTAAGATTGTTTATTTTCTCCGAATAGCTGTTCTGATAAGTGTACCAATGCCTAATGCGGGCGCGTCCCTTCATGCATGCACTTTATATTAATTAGAATTTATATATATCTATTTATATATCTTTATTTATTTACTAGAGTGGCTCCGCCCCACTCTGGCGACTACGGCGCCCAATCCCCCGAGTTCTTGGTTGGTAAGCCGGTAAGTCGGTAAGCCCGTAAGTCGGTAAGACAAAAAAACGTGGCATAAAAACGTTTCCAATTTCGGCTCATCTTTTTATATATAGAGAGTAGATAATGTAAATGTTCAAGAAGCTCCGAGATCTAAGTACAGGGTGTCCCAAAATTCACGCAAGGTTTTTAATTAAAACACAGGTTTTTAATTAAAAATTGTAATTTCTTATTGCTTCATAAAGTATACAGTATAGGATTATGCATGGAATAGCATATCGGGTAAATGGCCTCCACGGCTTTGCTGGGACTTATTCGACAAAAGAATGCACTCTTTTGTCGAAATTTTCCATGACCGTTTTGCATAAATGTGGCTGAATTTCGTTGATACAGCGCTCAATTTCTTCTTTCAAGGCGTGGGTGGTCGTGGGCTTGTTGGCATAAACCTTAGACTTCAAAAAAACCCAAAGAAAAAAGTCCAACGGCGTTAAGTCACATGATCTGGGCGGCCAATTCTGATCACTAAAACGGAAAATTACACGACCAGGAAATGACTCATGCAGTAATTGAATTGTTTCTCGGGCTGTATGGCATGTGGCACCATCTTGTTGAAACCACATGTCGTCCACATCTATATCTTGCAATTTAGGCACAAAAAACTGGATAGCACTATTAACTGTTATTGCCTTACCAGCCGCATTTTCGAAGAAGAATGGACCGATGATGCCTCCAGCCCAAAATCCGCACCAAATAGTGGCACGTTGTGGATGCATTTGTTTCTCAACAATCACTCGTGGATTTTCTGAACCCCAAATGCGACAATTTTGTCGATTAACGAAGCCATCAAGATGAAAATGAGCCTCATCGCTAAAGATGACTTTGTTCAAAAAATAAGCATCCACTTGTTGTTGTTCCATAATCCATTCAACGAATTCTCTTCTCTGTGTGTGGTCAGTAGGCTTCAGTTCTTGAGTCAATTGGACTTTGTAAGCATAAAGATGCAAATCTTTCGTGAGAACACGCTGTAGAGAGCTTCTCGAAATGCCCAATTCAAGACCACGGTGCCGAATTGATGTTCCTGGACTGTCAGCAACACTCTCACGAACTGCTTCGATGTTTTCTGTTGAACGACTTGTTAAAGGACGGCCAGAGTGTATAAGATCACTAATTGATCCAGTTTCCTTGAATTTTTTAATTAATCTTTTTCACAGTTGATGAAGTTAAATCACTATTCCGACCATATTTTGTACGAAGATTGCGAACTGTAGCTGCCAAACCTTCATTATTTTTAAAATATTGCTCAACAATGAAAATGCGTTGTTCTTTCGTATAGCGCTCCATTTTTAATAACCCTGAACTGTCAACTGTCACGCTGTCTTTTTTTCCTCGTTGGCAACACTTTACAGCACAAATGGCGCTAAATTTAAATCTTGCGTGAGTTTTGGGACCCTTTAGTTATCTTGGGCAAAGGAAGCCCAATACTAATAGGTAGGTAGTCGAAATGTTTTGGCTGATGCGTATACGTCTCATAGCAGCATCTCCGAATCGTGTTTTACTAGCGATTTGATATAAACATATCGCTCCGTAATTTCCGACATCGTAATCTGACGTCGTTTTTACTTACCAGTTGACTTGACTATTCACATTTGACGTCAATGTAGGCTGTAATATCACTCCTGTACCTAACAGGGATTTTTGGAGTGAAGTCTTCTGCTAGGATGCTACCGTCGCAGAATCCATTCGCACACAGAGTAAGTAGTACAATCGCAAACATCCATGCCGATGGCTGTTTTGAATCCATAGCTTTTGACTGGAGAACGAATAAGCTAACCACTCGGCCAATCTGGCCGGCTTACTAACCAGTGACTATACTACATTTTGCGTGATATCATGTCAAATATCTTTCATGACAGCCTGCGCAACCAATTTTCAACTAGCAGTAAAAAAGCAAAAACCAGCAATTTTAGCTAATATCGAGTAATACATCGTTGACATATTTTGCGTACTATGTGCCTAAATTTCTTACGCGGTATTTTTGTTTGGGTGAGAATGCCGCTTTCTTCTGCTACAGATATTACAGTAATTTTTTCTTACCTTTAAATGACTAATATAAAATCCACACAATATTGTTTCTTGTTTTAAACCTCCTAGAAACGCGACCGCCTCAAGAATAAGGTGGACTATGTATTTGAATTATGCATACTACAGCTTGTCTTGATTAAACTGAATATTATAGGATTTCCCTTCAAATATTGAAATATACTAAAAGTAATGCATTATAGATAAGGGTAATTTGCAATTTTAATTTCATGAGGACAAATTCGCGAAATGCTTTTGTTTGAGTTAGAGGGACAGAACTACCATCACGCAAAAATCATGCAATCGGTGGACGAAAGGATATTAAATGAAATAGTAACATTCAAGTGCCCCTTCCCCAGCTCACGCCGTTAAAGAGTCAAAGGGGTGTAAGAAAGGACAAGTACTCAGCTACTCAGAAAGCTCGTAATCCATAAGTGTGAACTATATTAACTATGTATGTGTAACTTTTTCTTCACAATAAATATTCATTATGTATTAATAATTATACAGTTTTCTGAATATTGTAATAGTATTTTTTACTATTACAATATTCGACTGGATAAGGGATGGAAGCTCTACTACTCTGGTGTGAGCCCGACAATGTCTGCTCAGGCGGGTGTGGGGATAATCACAAGCCCCCAGCTGTCAGACTCTGTTGCTGAGTGGATCCCATTGGCGGGACGGGTATGTTTGTTTTCAGATGAAAAACCATGATTTGGCTGTGGTGCAAGCCTATGCACCTAATCTGGAGTCAGAATACTCTGCCTTCCTAGAGGAAGTGGATGCTGCTTTTGACAGGGTGGCAGACATGGAATCAGTCCTGCTAATGGGTGACTTCAATGCACATGTTGGAACAGATGACCAGACATGGAGGGGTGTGGTTGGGAGGAACGGTGCCCCTGACCTTAACGCAAATGGGTTGAAATTATTGGATTTCTGCTGTACTAAGAGCTTGTCCATAATGAATACCTTCTTCCAGCACCGAGAAGTCCATAAATATACCTGGTACAGGGATACACTAGAACAACGATTGACTTCTTTATAGTCTCAGCAGACCTATTTTCCTCAGTGTTGGACGTTCGTGTGAGAAGAGGGGCAGAACTGTCAACTGACCACCACCTTGTTGTGTTCCGGATTCAGAAACTAGATGCTACCATCAACGCTGGTAGGCCTAAGCAGCTATACCGCGTGAAATGGGAGACATTGGAAAATGAGGTTGTGAGGAAGAATTTTGCAGATGACATTTCCTGCAGGTTCAGAGAGGTTCCCAAGCATACTGCAGATGTTGAGGAGGAATGAAAGCTGTTCAGAACAGTTGTCACTGCCTCTGCACTCTCATGGTGTGGCAGAAAGCGGCTCGGCGTGGCAACGGGCAGTGAGAAAAGGACACCTTGGTGGAACCAAGAAGTCCGAAAAACTGTCCGGGCAAAAAAGGAGTCCTACCTAACATGGCTTAGAGTCAGGTCACTGAGATGCGTTTGCCGTATGCTGAGGCACGAAAGGCTGCTGTTAAGGCAGTAAAGACAGCAAAGCAGAAGGCTTGGGAATCCTTTGGAAAAAGATTAGACTCATCCTATGCAAATGCAAACAAAGTATTCTGGCAGACCATCTCCTGCCTTCGAGGGAGGAAATCCTGCACAGTAATGGCAATTAAGCCTCTGATGGTGCACTTTTAACAACCGAGAAGGATATCCTCCACAGATGGAGGGAATACTTTGAGAGCCTTCTTAACCCACGTGGCCCAGCAGTTGTGGACATCCAAGAGGTGCAGATCGGGGCAATGACTAGTCTCACAGCAGAAGAGGTCCATTTAGCAATAAAATCGCTAAAATCGGGCAAGGCTGCTGGCGATGATGAAATTCGGCCCGAAATGCTAAAAGCCTTAAATCGAGACGGTGTTCTCTGACTGACTCGAGTTGTCAGGCTGCTTGGATATCTGGACGAGCACCAAAGCAATGGCAGACATGCATAATAATACCAGTCTTTAAGAAGAGAGACCAGAAGTATTACAGTAACTATCGTGGCATCTCTCTGCTCATCCTGCCTGGTAAGTGTATGCTAGGTGCGTGGAAAGACGGTGCAGGAGCATAGTTGAGTCAAAGTTCGGGATAAGCTTTGGCAAGTGGTACAGGAGTATGGAGTGGATGGTCAACTATTAGCTGCCATTAAGTCCCTGTATGAATGCCCAGAGTTTTGTGTCAGGGTAAACAGCACAAAGTCTGAACCTTTCACAATCTCCGTTGGCCTCCGCCAAGGGTGTGTTATGTCACCCCTCCTTTTCATAATATTTATGGCCTGGATTGATAGGCACATCTGAGGCAGTGAGTGTGTCAGAATTGGAAGATGTAGCATTGGGCATCTGCTTTTTGCAGATGACCTAGTTCTGCTTAGCTCTTTCACAGATGACCGCCAACGGACCCTGGATATTTTATAGCTGTTTTACAGATGCCGGAATGAAGATCAGTGTGGTGAAAAATGAAACATTTGTGGTCTCAAGACAACCATCACAGTGCACTCTAGATGTAAGTAGAGTCCCAATGAGGCAGGTGGAGAAGTTTAAATACCTTGGGTCCATATTCACGAATGTTGGAAAATGGGACGTAGAGCTAGATACTCGAATTAGCTTAGCAAGCTCAATATTGCGGGAGCATGGCCGTTCGGTAGTATTGAAGCCGGAGTTAAGCCAGAAGGCAAAGCAAAGCTGGCTGTCTTCAATACAGTCTATGTCCCCATCCTCACCTATGGTCATGAGAGTTGGGTAATGACCGAAAGAATGTGGACACGAATCCAAGCGGCTGAAATGAGGTTCCTTCGAGGGGTTGCGGTGCTGACAAAACTCGACAGAGTCAGAAGCTCTGCAATTCGGGAACCCTCAATACTCAACCGCTGCTTCTCCGTGTTGAGAGATCACAGTTACGTTGGTACGGGCACCTGGTCAGAATGCCACAAGAGTGGCTCCCTCAGTAGGCCCTCTTTGCCAAGCCAGAGGGTGGGAGGCCACGTGGAAGGCCAAGGACTCGCTGGATAGATTACATCCGAAACCTTGGGTGGACACGTTTGGGAATTCCCGCCAGAACACCTGAGCTTGGTGGCAGAGGATCGTGACCATTGGAAGTTCCTCTTGCAGCTGTTGCCCCAACACAACCCAATTAGAAAAGGTGGGCCTTGTAGATGTATGTATGTATGTACAATATTCGATACATTAATATCCAAAACTATTTTAATAAATAAAGGAGAAACATGTTTAAAGTAAATCTTACGATATTAACTGTATCTGTGTTTTTGTTTGGATTAACACAAAAGAAATGAGGTCACATACTTTCTTTCTATCATACTGAAATATAATAACAATAGAAAATAAAAAGAAATATGATGGAGAACGTTATGAGAAAATAATACAAATAAATAAATAAATAAAATATCACTGTTCAATCACGTGTTGCCTTTGATACTTTGCAAAGTTCAAGTTTTACGCTCTAATTGTTGAATTTGGAAAAAGGTATTTGACAGAAATAATAATAATACATTAACTATAAGTAATAATAATAATAATAATAATAATAATAATAATAATAATAATAATAATAATAATTTTTTTTTATTTTTTTTTAAAGCATTTTATTATGTCTCTGATAAATTACATACATAGATACAACAATAGTTTTATATACACGTATATATATTTATACATAATATTTATAATACATTACAATTGTAATGTATTTCACTAAAATATTTACACATACATATTTACAATGGTTATCTTGAGTATAATAGTAATATTTTTTTTTTTTATGTCTCAGATGAATTGCATACATAGTTGCTGTAGTAATTATATATATATAATATTTACAACGCATTACAAGTGTGTATAACAGATTCTTGCAAGTTAGTAATTTTCTTCCTCGAAGCTTAGCAGAGCTTATCTGAGGAAGATAATAGATGACAGAGGGTGGTGGTTTCATGGTTGTGTTCCTATACTGGTCACAAGCCAGGTGTTGATTTTACTGTTTGTTGGTACGTGCTTGAAAGACTTCGACTGCTATTACAGTTTAACTTTTTTTTATTTATTTTTATTTTTATTTTTTTTATTTTTGTGCAAATAGGGTTGGATATAGACGTGGTGTGTTTGTTTCTTTATGTTCTTGTAGTGATAGTTTTTGAGAGGGGGGGGTTGTCATAGGTTTGTGTGTGCATGTGTGGTGGGGGAGAGAGAGACAGGAATTGCTCTAATTTTCATTCTCGCTATAATATTTATATAGTGCCTGTTTCAGCTCTCTGTATGTTCCTAGGTTTCTGTTGTCGAACGGCAGTTTGTTTATCATGTCAGGTACGTAGAAGTTTCGGGTGGCTTTGCAGTGATGATTGTTGTACTTATATGTTATGTAGTTTGTTGACTGTGGTCTTGTTATTTGATATGTTGTTCTGGTTACTCTATATGTTGGGCTGTAGTAGTGTTTTAACATGACTGTGTAGTGGCGTAAGTGTTTCACCTTAAATATTTTGTGTTTTGTCCATGCTTCCTGCATAAGAGTGGGTTGTTCCCAGAATATCAGTTTTATCATTTTATCTTGCAACCATTGTAGCCTATTAAGTCTGTAGTCTGCGCAGAATGCGTATGATGTGATTGCATATCTTAAAATGTTTTCACATAATGCTTTATAGATTAGTATTTTTATGTGGGTTGGGGCAATGTCTTTTAATCTGTATAGTTTGCTTGCTATTATCCTAAGCTTGGTATGTAGGTAGTTTGTATGGCTATTCTAACTTCGATCAGCATCGAAGTGAAGTCCAAGATAGCGTGTTGTTTTCACCTGTGTGATGGTTGTGATTTTAGGTTCTGCACTTTGTGTATAGGAGGATGAATGTTTGATAGTGAGATATTTAGTTTCTATGGGCAGGGTTTGGGGGTTTTTGAATATCATTAGCTTTGTTTTTCCAGGGTTTATATACATTAACCTTGGAAAAACCAAGGTTTTTCCAAGGTTAATGTATATGCCGTTTTCGGTTAACCAGTTAGTGATTTGATTGATGTCGTGTTGCATATTTTTATAAGCGATATTTGCATTGTTGTGAATGGATACTATGGCCGTGTCGTCTGCATACTGGAAGATTTTACTTTTTTGGGGGAGTTGGCTTATGTCGTGTGTGTATATGTTAAATAGAATGGGAGATAGGACAGCTCCTTGCGGTACTCCACAGGTTACGTGTACCTCTTTGCTGTGTGCTGATCCTATACGTGTGATGTGCTTTCTGTTTTTCGTGTATGCTTTAAACCAGATAATAATAATAATAATAATAATCCATGCTACTTCACGACCTTAAGCTCCCCGACTTGCCAAATATCCTTAGCTTTCAGAACTGTAGTTTTATGATATTGTGTTTTGTCTTATGCCTAAATATTTTTTATGTTTTAATTATGTGGATTCTTCTGGCCACTTTGCTTGATACAGTGAGACAAAGAGTTTCAGAGGAAGAACGCTGCCACCATCGTATTAGAATGCATTGAATATTTGTAGCACTTAATTTTTGTAATGATTATTAGAGGATAGGAATAATGTGAGGAATAGCTAACAGCTTGTCGCGATCTCTCGTCTTGCCTTTGACAAATATCATAAAGTAGACTTTTAGTTCATAAGATTTGTTTCGTGGAACCTACGGGTGAAAATTACTGGAGCCATTTGCAAACGTATTTTCAAATAGCGATAATTATTAAATTATTTAAAGACTATCTAAAATTATCTAAATGGGCGAATGCGTGTTACAGTGGATACCGTACAATACAGGAACTTTTCAAATTAATTTCTTCAATCCATATGCAAGTCCAGACTGGGGCTGAAATGGATTCGAATCATATGCAGAGACAAAATGTCTCGAAATTAAAAACTGTAACAGGTTTATATTATTCGCCAAATAGTTCAGGTGATCTTCATAATAGCTGATTGGCTGGAGGGAATATAATGAAACTGAGTGTTTAATATATGACTACTTTTTCTAGAATGATTTCGATCTATAGTAGTAGAATTATATATCTTGGAATACCTTAAGACGTTTCTTACAAACACTATCATTTTCATACAATTTTTTAAACAACAGTCGTTCTCCCACATTAAATCACTTTGAATAATGTAAAACAGTTGAAATATCGACAAACAAAATATAAACATGTCGAAAATTAAGTGTGCTAATCCTATATTACATTTGGTCATATATATTTGCATTTTAGCAAATAATTTATTTTCTTTTCAAGGCTGTATAATGTGAACACACAAAATAACACTACAAAATGTACCCTTTTATTCTTATATCAATCCTCTCCATACTTGTTGAATATAGTAAGATAATGAATTAATATAATTAACTTAAACCAGGATGAAGGTGTGTTTTTTCGTCGGATAGAAAATAAGGCATATGCCGAAATCTACTTTCAAATGATTTAAAGTTAAATCTAATTTGCGAATCCAGTATTGATAATTTGATGTTAAGCAATCAACATTAATCACTGCATTTTCTTGCACAGAACGCTGAAATAAATGAAACTTTGACTGCATTTTTGTTGTTTGAAAATACAAGTGATATTTCAATTAAAATGCAACGCGGAGAGAGAGAAAGAGAGAGAGAGAGAGAGAGAGAGAGAGAGAGAGAGAGAGAGAGAGAGAGAGAGAAGACGTCTTTTAAGATACACAATTGTATACACATATCGATATTCTGGAGTTCGATAAGAAGCTAATTTATAGTAAAAAAAAAAAGAAGATATCACAGTGGGTGCATTCATTGTTTCTATTGAATGCCGCTATATTGCGACATTCAATAGAGCAGATGGCGCTGAACACTTTGGTTAATTGATTTCTGCTTTAATAATGCAAAATAAAATAAAAATAATAATTATAAAAAAAACAGAAATTCCAGAAAGTTTTGTTAACATGCTGCTTCATGCATGGATAATGATTATTAATAATGAAAATCATTACAAAGAATGATAACAGTTTTATAAGAAAAGATTTATTAGTATTGAAAAGATGAACAATTCATTATTGTTTGGAACTGTCTAGACTCTAGACAGTTCGAAACTATGTAACCAACATTTTGTCATTTGTTTAAGATTAATTCAGGTTAAAAAAATCTGAATAAAAAGTTTAATAGTTAGATTGAGTTGTTTCGATAAGTACTTTCTTTGAATCTTGTGTTGTTAAATTCTTTTTTTATGTTAAGTCGTTATTGTTTTCATTTTTAATTAAGACTAGACGTCTTTTTTCGGAATTATAATCTCTCTCTCAGGGACTGCAAGCAGTGTGATTGTCATTTAAAACACAGAGAGAGAGAGAGAGAGAGAGAGAGAGACGAAATACAAGTACCTTCCCTGTTTTAATGATTGCTCATTCACTCATTAAGAAATCATGAAAAATGCGACTGGAAAATGCACAGAAAATAGAAGCAAATAAGTCTATCATATATTATATATTTTGCCATGTTTATCTAAATTAAAGTAAATCTTTTTAATTTTTTAAAATTTTTATTCAACTTACTAAAGGGAAACTACTCATCCATGATCCTTGAAAGGATCATGGATCATCCATGATCCTTTCAAGTGTTTTCAGGGTTGAATCATGATTTCATATTATATGTGTTTCCTCTGATCACCATCAGAATGGTCATCAGAGGAAACTTGAAAATAGAGTGTTCGGAGATGCAAAATTGCATAAGCAAAGTGGACACTAGATCCAGCATTATTTGAAAGTGGAATGTAGAAACTATGAAAGTTTCGTAAGTTGACCAGAGCTTACGGGAATACATTCTCTAGCATTCACGAGTTGTCTTAGTGTGGGCTACTTAAAAGACATAGCAACTCCCAGCATCTATATATTCGCCTTTTATTAGTCCATTGAAACCTTATAAAATGGACTAATAAAAGGCGAATATATAAACGATTGGGCGTTGCCTATGTCTTTTAAGTTGTCCGCAGTAAGGCAACTCATGAATGCCAGGAAGAGCATTCCCATAGGCTCTCTGGTCAACTTACCTTATGAAGCTTTCATAGTTTCTACATTCGGCTTTGAAATGATGCTGGATCCAATATCCACTTTGCATAGGTAGTTTTAAATTAACCCTTTGATAAAATTTAAATTTACGATGTCTGTGAGAGAAGTCGCGCGATTGCTTCGAATACTCTCAAAGACAGTGTTGCATGTTATTAAACGGAGTATTCAAAAATGGCAGAAAGAGCCCCCTTCGGTATCTCTCTCTCTCTCTCTCTTTCTCTCTTCCACCTTCGTTTGTGCTTATTATTATATACGATATTATATTCAAATTCATATTTATTTTGCAGTTCCATGCACTATGAGACTACTTTATGTAACAGATATACAGTTATTTAAGTAAATTAGATCACTAGTCATTTTTAACATTCCATACTGTTTTATACTCATTAATACATTCTTCAATGGGGACATTAATGTGAAATTAGTGACTTGAACAGTTTTACACGAAAGTTTGAATTTGAAATCTAGTACCCGAACTTTAAGAATGAACTTATGATTACACATGCCAAGAATGGCACTTGTAGTGACCACAAGTATGGAGATTTAGTGTCGGGAAAGTTACTAATAAAGCAATTTTACAAATAGACACATCAAAGGTAGAAAATGATAACGAGTTTCGCACTTACGCATATTATATATCACTGTCATTTTTGATAACCTCTCTCTCTCTCTCTCTCTCTCTCTCTCTCTCTCTCTCTCTCTCTCTCTCTCTCTTTCTTTCTCTCTCTCTCTTACTTTGCATCCACCTGTCGAATGTAATTTGCGATGCAAGTGCCTCAGATTCGTTCTTCCATCGTTTCGCGATAATACACGAAATCCGCAACAATAGCAGACGAATGTATTATTTAAAAATTATCTTCCTAATGGAAGAAGTAGAAAAATAAGAAATAATACTTTAATATTCTTTCCAGGATCATTAAGAATCCAAAATTCTCGAGATGTCTACATAATGAACATGTGAATTGTTCTTCTTTGTTATAACCTAAATGACATTTAGTTTCATCGAGGCTAAATGATAATTACCTGTATTGATAATTCAATTAACGATATTGAATGGTATTGAAGGCATCTAACGATGCCTTAGAGTAGAGGCTTGTAAATGTTTCTTCGCATCCCTTCTCTTAGCTGATATATTAGCGTCCACGTAGTTGAGATTTCTTTGTTTTCATTTGTTCACTTTCATCTCTCTCTCTCTCTCGCTCCCTCCGTTTGGAAATTCCAATTTTTCCCTATATGTGGTTTCGATCTCAAGAATGCACAAAATTTAAAGAAATAAAAAATAAATCTTAATCCAATTTCTTTTCCGAAAGGAGTGTACTGAACTTTATTAGGAACCAGTAAAAATAAAAAAAAATTAAGTACTAAAATGCGTAGTCTGGCTTGCTAATTTACTCAACAAGAAGGTTAAGCTTCAATTATTCTCTTTGCTGCCTCTCACATAATTAAATAAGGTTTTTTTTTTTTTTTTTTTTTTTAGGTGACGTAATGAAGAAAGTACGGCATTTGTTTTGTATGTTTAATGTTTCCCATTCTCCTTAATGAATGAAGCGACATCTTGGCACGTTACGGCCAACAAGTAACTTCGCTTGAAATAACTCAAATATTCTGATAGGAGAGTTACACTTTTCTAAATATGTTTGCTATATCGACTGAGTACATTTCCAGCCATTTTACTGTATTGATGATAATAAAATTTCAACTTTTGAAAGAGAAACTCCTCCTCCTCCTGCATATGACACTAACTAACGAATCTTGCCAAGGGCATGATCCACACATTTCAATTTCATTTAGCTAAAGATCTTGCACTGAAAAATCATTACATAGATTCAAATGGTAGAAAGAATTTAAACTCACGTAGTCCCGACCGAACAGCTGCAAAAGCTGTAATGTTATGTTTTTATTTATTTATTTTTTATGCAAATTTGAAATGTACAAAGCCCACTCATAAGGTTTCTGAATTTATATTTTTCTCTCCCATTATAATTTTAATTCTATGCTTTAATAAATACTTTTATCTGTCTGTTCTACTAAATTAATAAAACTGATATACGAATCACTTACGTTTAATGCTGAAATGATTGATGTTTATATTGTTTATATGAGTCATCAGAATCGTCTAATTCAAGTAATTTTACTTTATGAAATTTGAACGTAGTCCTGATGTATTTGTTGTCATTTTATTAGAAAGAGAAATCATAAAAAGACACTGGTTAGCAAATACCATTCAGAGAATTGTACTTGTTCGGTCAGAATGTTGTGAATGAGAGAAGTGCCCTTCACTTGCCGCGAAGAAAATTCACGGCAAGAGACATTACTCTCTCTAAGACCAATTTCGTTCCAGAGGGCTGCTAGGAATCGATCACGCGATACGGCGTTAAGCTGTTGAGGCCATTTCAGCTACAAAGACTGATAAATGATTGTCTGCCAGATTCCGTACTTCAATAAGAAACTGTGTGACGACAACTTTATGAGCTTGGCAAGATCAATAGCAGTTGTCGAAATGTTCCGAACAAATCATCATTGAGTTGATGTGTGCTTAAAACTGTTAGCCAGTCTCGAACTGTTCATTAAACTGATTATCTGGGATGAACAGTGAGAGAACAGTTCAACTCTGAGCAAGCGCATAAAGCCACACCATCAACGCCTCTTTCTCTCTCTCTCTCTCTCTCTCTCTCTCTCTCTCTCTCTCTCTCTCAGTGGTCCGCGTTCTTTGTGAACACTATCTGACGCTATTCAATAAAATTCTTATGCAGTGCTTCCTTAAAAAGACAGTGTTAGACTACCTGCAGTAGACCAGACACATGAAAAAAGCAAGAATCCAGAGCTGGAGCAGTCCCTTTACTTAACCATTAAAGACACAGTCAGACATGTCGCCATCTAACTAGCAGTTACCTAGTCGCTTCGCCAATGTTGAGAATTTTGCGCTTTAGGAAATAGGACTTAGTATGATAAAGAGATCGAATAATAGATGGCAATACCTTATATGTTGAAAAACGTTTTATTATAATTTTATGACTTTCAAATTAAAGAAGATTAAAACATCAAAACGTTTAGGTCACTCTTCTTATATCAATAGTTTAATTTCACAAACTTAGAGATATATTTATTCTCTATCTCTCTTTCCACACACACACACACACACACACACAAACCAGCCTGGGTTGGCAGAGTGGTTAGCGTGTCCGCTCTCCAGCCAAGAGGCTGCCGGTTCGAATCTGCGCCATAAAAACTCAAAATCCAATCAAACACACACAAAGATCACAAACTGTGAAAGAAAATCTTCCTTTTCTTCCCCCCCCCACCCCTTCAGAACCTGCATACACCGCAGCCAGTTTATATGTTAACGTAATATTTCATTTAACGACTTCACTGGAGTAACTCGTTAGTAGCGACACCTGCGGCAGAAAAGAAATAACGCACTCGGCTCTCGACAGAGAACCGAACAGCGCACATTCCAAACTTCGATTTCACCGGAGTAAGACGGCGACTATCGTTCTGCTGTTCTGTCAAATGAGGATAACAAAACTTACGTGCGTAAAATGGTGCCCAAAGCGTTTATCGAACATCTAAAACACGTACAGACAAAACTTATGGTGAACTTACTTGAAATGATAATTTTTGAAAGAAAATTAAATACAGTAGAAAATAGAGTAATAATTCCGGATAGCATTGGTTCGTTTATAATTATAAAAGCAACATGCTATTTACTCAGATAACCAATGAGGAGATGAATTTCGACGAGGACGAAGACGATCCTTTCCATTTGTACTCGCCCACCAACACAGTTATGAGTTTCAAAGAAAATCGAACAAACTGGACGAACGCAGAAAATAACTTGCCGAGTTATCTAACTTTTAACGGTGACTCTCTTAGAGAAGTCGCACTTTATGGACTTCTATTTGTGCTAGCAGCAGCCGGTAATGTTCCTGTTTTCATGTCTTTAATTCGAAACAGACACAGAAAGTCACGCATCAATTTGCTGATCATGCATCTGGCTATCGCGGATTTAATTGTTACGTTTATAATGATTCCACTAGAGATATTTTGGAGAATCACGGTGGAATGGACTGCAGGTAACGCAGCATGTAAGGTGATGCTGTTTTTAAGAGCTTTTGGACCATATTTGTCTTCAATGGTATTAGTCTGCATTAGTCTCGATCGCTATTTTGCTATATTGCATCCTCTTAAAGTGAATGATGCTCAACGTAGGAGTAAGATCAATCTCATCATTGCCTGGATTGTTAGCCTAATTTGTAGTTTTCCCCAGGTAAGCTACTGCATATATCTCTTATAATAACGTAGAAAAACAGTAAAAATGAATTCGCGAGCTTATTAGATTTCAGTTTTAGTAGTTATCTGCGGAATACTTCAGTTTAGTTAGAAGTTATGCTTCACCGGAGAAAATCTTTGGTATTAACACCAAATTCATGTTTTGGATTATTTCAAGAAATAATGTTCTATTCATTTTGTCCTAATGAGTGTGTTGACATAATTAATAACATGGTAATTTTAATAGTTTTCTGTTAAATTAGTTAGTTATTAAATATGTTATAATAACATAATATTCATCCTAAGTTTGACGTAGTATACTAATATAATATTTACGACATTACGTATAACTTTAACGTAAATACTTCATTTTTGCAAAGTTATCTCTTTCAATGACGTTATTTGTTATATTAATATTTATGTAAATGAAGTGATTATAAGATGAAAATGAACTGAAGGCACAATACTACTTACTAGCAATCCAATTACTGCATCTGATTCAGAAGATTAATTACCGAAAACGTGCTAACGTCGATATACTGCAAATAAACAACAGACTAGATGTTGACATTTAAAATCGGTATCAACATATCATAAACAGTAGATTTCTATAAAAGAATTATTCAGAGTGATAGAAACAAATCTGGTTGTAATGCATTTTTTTTTTTTTTTATCAGGTTCCAGTTCCCCAATAGTAATGGAACAGGAAACCAATACCTTGCTATGAATGGCCGTATGTTAAATTGGTAATTCAAAATGCACAAATGCAAAAAGTAAAACTGAATGACCAATCGAATGTGACTCATCTTGTTTGCAGTTAATGAGCGATGAATTGCATTATTTTATAAAATAAATTCTGCAGCGCCTTTGGTTATGCAAAAAAAAGTAGAAAGATCTCCTTTTAGACCAACCTTTTTTTTCTAAATCCATAAGCAGTTTTCTCTACCCTTAGACATCATCAGATAGTTCAGTTTAACTCTATTAACTTATTTATTTAACTTATTTAACCTGTGACAGAAACCTCTTCCATTTCGCATTTCTTACTCATGCGGTTATTACTGAAGGGTACCTATCTATCTCTCCCTTCCGTCTGATTCAGAGGGGTGGTTCACCTCCTAATGGGAAGTCACTGCGAAATAATGCAGCCGGCACGCCACTCCTCTGCTGGAAGTATTCATGACTGTAGTCCGTGTGTATTCAGGATCGGTTTGCCTGCTTGAGGGATGAAAAAGCCCCAGCTAAACTGGGGAAAAACCCTACTGCCCGCGCCCAACACCGGCTAACTTGGCTATGGCTGAGGAAGATCCTTGAGCTGAGTAGCTCAAGGATCTTCTTCAGACAGATGATTTGATAATAACATGTTTTTATAAAATCTGAAAACTCTCGTGTCTAACGGGAATCGAACCTAGGACACTCCTTTCCCCAAGCATATGGTTGCGAAGCGCACAACCACTAGGCTAACCGCGCGGACACTGAAAGGTACAGTGTGAGTTATATACAGTTTGTATTGATTTAGAGGTTTAAAATACGAATTATTACGAGAAAAAAAAAGAAAACACTTTGCATGGCCAGCCCTTAAAACCAACTAGTTTCTGAAACTTAGACGCTGAAAACGGACTTACAGAAAGTGCTTTTAGCACGCAGGTAGAATCAAACATGCAAAAATCTTTTTGTTAGCACGAATGTGTTACTTACTCACTGGACTCTTTCATGTCCGCATGATTCCTGACTCACGAGTTATTGATAATATCGGAGAAAAAGATAAAATAAATAATTATTTCTCTTCTAATTCCACTTTGAAATCGAAATCGACAAAAAAAGTTAATTCTGTTATTAGGCTTGAAGCCTAATACATTGATCATATGACCGAAAACATTTTTTATCAAATCATCTGCCTGTCTCAAGCATCCACTTTTCTTACTTCTCTTTGCGAGAATCTTAAATTGCCAATTACTGCACGACATGCGATTTCATCAATATGAAAAACATTTGCTTAGTAAATTACTTTTTGTTTGCTAAATTATCCTCTGTATAAGTGCCTCCGTAGCGCAATGACGGTACGTTGCGCCCTTCGATTAGAAAAGGCCTAGGTTCGATTCTCGTCATGAAGGGAGGAATCTTTATATGGACTTTTTCAATTGAAGATGAGTTAGCCGATCTCGTACGGAGGTAGCAGGGTTTTTTTCTCCCGGAAACTCGGGTTTTCATTACGCATACAGACAAATAGGCCCTTCAGAACACACGCAATTTACAGACAAAAAATACTAGTGGTAGTGGTTGTGGGCAGTAGATGGCGTTGATGCAAGTGATTGGTAGTAGACGTTCTGTGTAGTAGTGAAGACGGAGAGTTGTACAGTGGTGTCCTCCGTGATGAGTCTTTGGACTCCTTGGAGGTGTCACGAATAATAATAATCAGGGACGGCTCATGCATAGGCACTGTGGAACTGAAGCACCCTCAATTTTTCTCGATATATAAATATATTTATTAATTTATTTACATTTGCTTGTAATATTTAATTTTATCATCAACAATCCAATACAATTCTCTTATTTTGTAAAAAAATAATAAAAATCCATCTTGTAGCACTGTGTTTACCACAGTGTCATATTGCTAGTATTTGTTACACGCGCAAGCATACGCACGTCATTGTGAGATGAGAGCTATTAGCATAATGCGGCACTGTCGGTCGTGCAGTTCCACAGTTGTTTATATGCAGTTTTCCCCAGTAGTAGAGTGTTCACAGTGCTTATCGCGTTTACTCCGTCTCTTTAAATATTTGGACATTACAATTAAAGACATAACATTTGTTATAGATTTTATTTTAGAACATTATTGCGGTTGTGATAATGGATTTTATTTTTAAGTAATTTTGAATTATACTAAAGTGCATAATTTTATCGATAATAAACAATATTTTTTCATGAAACAAAACAAGAAGAATATATTTTATTTTTAAGAATTATACCAAACTGTATAATTTTATCGATAATAAACAATATTTTTTCATGTTTAATTTTTTTTTAAATTTTTACCAAATTTTGATATTTTATCCAAACATATATACAATGTACTTACAGTGCGTATGTGTATTTTGAAAGTTGCAGCACCCTCACGATTTCAAGCCACGAGTTGCCACTGATAATAATAATATCCTACCTCGGAAATCAAACTGACCTAATTTAAATTAAGTGTGGTGCACTATTTTGTATAAAGTTGCACATATTTGTTTTTCTCTAATAGCATTTGGTACATCCTTTTATAAGTAATCCTTTCATCTCAAACTTTGAAGTGGGATTTGAGAAAGATCATCTTACGTTCTCTAAATGTATTCAAATAAAACAGACTTTCAATTCAATCTAAATAATCACATACAAGAAATTGGAGAGGTTGAAATATGAACTGGAAGGCAGATGATGTATTTAAAGGTTTATTTGATATTTAACATGCGCTATTCAGACGGAATGTAGCCATGATAATTTCTTGCGCAGTTTATGTTTCAGTGAAGTGAACATCTTACGGTATTACAAGTTCCAATTTCATAAACGTTAATGTAGAGTGAAACATGACTATTCCGCATTCAAATGTTGGGATCTAGATACATTCTCTAAACGAATGTTCATGTGGAATATTTTCCAAGTGTTTTGATTTATACCAAGAATATAATTCCATTTAAAGAAACACGTTGTTCAAATACAGGATCCAAGATTTTTTTTTTTTTTAGTGAACGCTAGAAGAATATTAGGAACGTTTTTATGCTTCATCCAAAACCATTTGTTACTAAATTCAGCTAATGAAATATTGCTGTTGTGAATAATACGGGACTATTTAGTTTCTTCTGGAAGAGAAGTAAATGTGGCGGGTCTGCAGAAGAATTTGGAGTTTAATAATCTCGGTATTTTGTGAGACATCTGAAAATAAGTGCGAGTCCTTTATTATACAATAGGTAGGTTGCGTACTGCGTCCATATGCTGATTTAAATACTGACTAGCTGCAAACAGAAGAGATAAAACTGGGAGTGTTGGTGTGGTGTATATATATATATATATCCTATTTCCTCAGCCATGCGGCTGGTGGGGGTAGCTTTATGCTACCATACTAGGGAGATGATTATGAGAAAGGTGATTTCCCGTTGCCTTCCTTGCGGTACTATATCTTATGACTGCAGCTGTGTGTTCGTGTGTTCATGGGACGGTTCATGTCCATGCCTGCTTTGAGGGGTGAAAAACCCAGTTAATGGGGTTAAAAACCTTCCACCTTCGTATGAGATCCGTTAACTCACCTTTAGTCGAAAGAGACTAGATAAAGGTTCCTCATGTCGTTGACTTGAATCGAACAGAGGTCATAGATAGATATAGATATAATTATTTTGTTGTTGTTGTTGTTGTTACTGCTATTGTTTCATCATACTGCAAAACAACAGCAGCTCAAAACATAATACTCTAGCTGTATTAATATGTCGACAATCAACATATCTGAGGATCGTCATATAGAAAAGGCAGCTCATCTTGCCTCTCACTGTTTCTAAAATAGACAAACGTCTCTTCACAGAGTTCAAAACATTGCATTCTCCTCTTTTATCTAAAAAAATAGCATATCTGAGCACATACTGAGATATATTTGTAGTGTTTTGGGAAAAATAAAATTCATGAACTTCACTAATTAAATAACAGGATGCACCATTTGTGTAAACTTGAGGCTTACACAAATGCGGACATCTCATTCGATAATGAGTTAGTTCTCGTACATTTTGGGCAGCCATTTGATTTGAATAAAGTCGATTTTCCTGGTTTAAAGTATATTTAATCTTACAAGAAAAAGAAATGAAATGGAAAGTCAATCACTGTAAAATGATGCTCAAGTTTGTCTTTTGTGGTTACAGGTTTTTCGTTAGTGATTTCCTCACAGTCGCAATGCGTGCCTTCCGATTTAATTACGACTAAAATATATTTCATCGAAAGACTGCCGAATAGAAATTAGTAAAATATATGTAGAAAGAAAATCTTATTAGCTTAAAAATTCATAAAATATAGAAAAGAAAGCGGGAAAACTTCATTAATATAAACGTGTAAACATTGTGACAAATCAAATTAGATAACCCAATTCAGTGATGAGGATAACAATGGTCAAGTTTGATTATCTGATGATAATCTGATAAATCAGATTATCATCCTATAATCAAATGGTATCATCGAAATTTTCTTCGATTTGAGTTACATAATTACGAAACCATTTGATAATAAATAGAAACATTTCGATCAGAAGAGGTTAGTTAGTTAGTCACATGTTTATTCTCTTATGTATTTCTTTGTTATTAATTTATTTCAAATGAATCTCATCATGAGAAAAAAATCCGAATTTCCAAGTATAAATCCTCCCCACTCTAGTATGAAAACAACTAACTCGCCTTGAGCTATAAAATCCATGTTACTTTATGAAGATTTTATAGACGTCATAGATGCCCTTATAACCAGTGGAGGTTTTCTCTGATGGTGGAGCTCCTTGTAAACTGAATGTATGAAAAATTTTTTATTCATTGTATATTTCCTATCTGATATTCTTGAAAAATGTTGGCAACCAAGCTTTAGAAAGACTTTAAAAAGAACCGTTATTTTTCCCTTAATAAATCTGTATTCATGACAACAACTAATGCAACAAGATTTATATGATACAGTGACGTATTACAAGTTTTATGTTTGCACTTGAATTACAAATGTTTTTAGTTTCAAAGGAAATTAAAGTTTATCAAAATCTGTCAGGAGAAACACTCTGTATGCACAAAGTAAAAAAACTGATGATAGTAGGTGCGTAAAAATTGCTGACGCAAAATGCAGTTAAAACTACACGTCTAATGAACAGCTACCCAATATGATTCATTTTATATAATTATGTGTGTATGTGTGTTATTTAATTAATATAATAATATAATATTTAATATTTAATATTAATATAAATAAATTATTGTCTCAGGAATGAAGATGCGATTTAAATATTATAAACATCTTACTGTAATTTATAGCGAAAAATCTTCTGAAATTACTGATTCAACGTCCAATAGAAGGCGTTTAATAAGCTAAAATCGAAATGCAAATTTTAAATAATCAGCATTGTTATATACTTTATATCCATTACTTGAAGTGCGTTAAGATAATCAAAGTTTCATTATGGACAGAGGTGTTAAAAAGCTCTAGCGGATTACATACTGTAGATAAGGTACTTTTTTTTTGTTCTGATAGACTGGCCTCTGTGAACAAGACTTTCCTAGATTAAAGAAGACAGAGAAAATTAAGAATTAGAGAATCAGAGAAAGCGCCATTGTATATAAGTAGCCCTGATTATGTTTAAAATCAAATAATAAATTGATTTTATTCTTGAATATGTTTTATGAAATTATCTCTTTTTTTTATTATCTCTTTCTAAGGTCCTTACTGCATTGTCATTGCCAGCATCCATGTAAGTGGTCGACTATAGAGGTATATATTTTTGCATTTTATACCAGTAGGTTAGGTGGGTTGACAGAGATATGCACGTGGTTATGTTTCATTACACCTAGTCTATTGCTATATAATGCAAAGAGATAACCATATGCATATCTCTGTCAACCCCCCTAACCTACTGGTATAAAATGCAAAAATATATACTTCTATAGTCGACTACTTATATGGATGCTGGCAATCACAATGCAGTAAGGACCTTAGAAAGAGATAATAAAAAAGAGATAATTTTATGGAACATATTCAAGAATAAAATCAATACATACTAGATGGGATATACGATTCGAATCAGAATCAATTTCCAAACAGATAGGATTAATCATTGAATGCTTTGTTTTCCATTATGCGTAAGTTCGTAAACGACTTTTGAATCCGATGGTAGACAACCATTGTGTTTCTTGCACAATGGTTGTCTTGCGTCATTTAGTTGAAAATAAAATCTATCGTGTTTGATGTGTAAGAGTAGGTTTTACAATTACTTATAATCCTTAACTCGCTCAGAGTACCATCTGCGCTCTATGTTTCCAGACTCTCATGTCGTGTGTAATATACACCCACGAGAGTCTGGATAAAGGTTATCAAAAAGTGATTTTTAGAATGTTTTGACGGAACTTTGATATGGCTGAGATTAGATGAATCACTTATTGGGTCAAGTTTCAATTCATCGTCTCCTTATTCCAGTACCACAGTTTCAGCAATTTAATAGAGTTTTCAAGTAAAACTTCGCTAAAATGTATATAAAAAATTATAAACAGAAAAGCAAAGTAAAATCGTTGTGGAAACCCAAAACTCGGTGTTTTTATTTCCATAGACGAAAAGGAAGTAATCTTAGAAAGCATTATGTTGGTAAAACTCTTCTAAAAATGGAAAATTATTCATTAGTGAATTAGAACAGCAAGTCTAAAAATTCCATTGTAATCAGATGACTAGGAAAAAAGAGGGAAAAAGAAACCCAATCATCGAACAGATAGCAACGTTCCTTTCTGAGAAGAAGAATGGCAGAAAGAGGTAATCCCATATATGCCATAATGCAAGACTGTTTTTCGAAAACTTGCACTTTTCATCATATCCCGATGCAGAAATAGAACCTTAATTTTTATTTATTTTTTAATTTTACGTAAGTAAAATTTTACTCGGAAAGATTTTCTTAAATTGAAATACTTGTTTTGTAATTGTCTGTACGGTATCCCTATAAATGTGGCTTAAGTTTAATGTCTAGAATGTTGGAATGAAATGGCTCCGGTATACTTTGACAAAACAAAGTTTATCTCATAATATTTTATTTATTGATTCTTCATTGACTAAAAGAAAAATACTTATATTTCATTTTGAAATAAATATAGGATGGGATAATGAATAATATGAAGTACGTCTTCAATAAGACGTACATTCTATTCTGTCCTATCTTTTTGATTTGATGCTTGGCTTAATGACAAAGCAAAATAACTTGGCTTCTTTGAAAATTGATTGCTTCTTATGATATAGCGGTTAATCTTATCTGCATAGTGCATCTTGGTTCTCGACTGCGTGTATTATTCTGGCGATTTGCCTGCGTTGCGGTGTAAAAAATCCTGTTACTTCTGCGTGAGACCAGAACATTCACCTTACGTGGAAAAGCACTGATAAGCCTTTAAATGTGAAGAAAATGAAATCCGTTTTAACGACTTATCTGTAAACGGCTAAAATTGAAGGTGATAAGACAAAAAGGTGTGGTTATTATGAAATGAACTTTCCACGAAAATTATTTAAAGGTTTTATTCCAAGAAGTGACTGCACCTAAGTTTTCTGAGATTTTAAAAACTTATTTACCGAATATATGTAAATCGTGGGGGTGGTCCTAATGCAAAATTAAGTCCGTGTAAATCGGTTCGAATATAAATTAATTAGAAAATTATGTCTTTATCTTAATGACTGTTATGATAAGAGTAAATTATTCTCTCTCATGTATATTAATAAATAAAATAGTATAATAAAACAATAGAAGCCTATTGAATTTGAGAACGCAAGGAAAATGGGATAATTTATGCATGCCACAACATATCATATTTCCAATGATCGATGCATTTTACTTAATACTACGCGCCGGCTGAAATCACTTTTGCAGGAGGCGAATACTGGTTAGCAAACTTTCAAGAAATTCCCTACTGACAGCGATTTTAATACATTCTTATTCGTCTCATTAGACAGAAACACATTAGAGATCCTTCGTGGATCTCTAAGACTTTAGATAAACTTCTTCATAAATAATGTTGGCGTCAATACTGTATTATTACAAATCTGAACACGTTCATTCCTAATTTTAAAATTAAATATAAACAATGTCTGATGTAAACCTTAGATCCCATTTTAAAGTATAATAAACTTCTGACATCAGAGAGTTTACTGTTCATTTTATTCGCTTTTTTCAGCGTTTTTGAAAACTTTGCTAAAAATGTTTTGTTTTGGAAAGATTAATCTGCAGTAGGCTTATTATATTCGATTTTTCTTAATTGCATTATAATGCAAAAGCAATACACTTCTTATCAGTTTCCATAGGCTTGACCTCGATTGCTTAAACATTCAAAGAAGGAAAAGTAGAGGATGATCTTTGCGATATTATTTGCATTTGTGTACTTGCTAAGATAAGAACTCCACCCATAACATCTGGGTAGCTGCATACCTTTGACGTTAATTACGTTGGCGTGCAAAAATATTGATTTGATGGGGAGGATAAATGATTGTCTGAATAGTTAATTTAGTCACAGTGACAAGTGAAAGTAGAGAATGAAGAAGAAATATCAGATGCATGCATTAGGAACCATTAACTACAAATTTTCTGATGCGTGCGTCAATGCTACGTATAAATCTGCAGAATGTGTTAAAGTAAGAACTCAAAACTTCATTAAACAAATCATATCTTAAATATTACTAATAAAGAAATGACTGCATACAGTGATAGCTGTATGGCACATATTTGTAGCTTCCGTTGTATATATGTATTATTTATGTAGGTAATGTATTTATGTAGGTAATGTATATAAATACATTACCTACATTAGTCTAAGACAATGACAAAAGACGAGTATTAAACGCATACAATGTAAAGTAGACGAAGTTTTTCATTCCAGTTTAAGAACTGGAATATCATCATATTCTCCTAATTATGAAGCACTGGCCAATGAAATGCAATGCCAAAGATCACACTAACTTACATATATATATATATATATATATATTTAAATTTTTATATAATGTAAACTTTTAAGTAATAAAACATTTGATTATAATGTAAACTTTGTATGTATTCATTTAACAAAAGAATTCAAAACATTTGCTTGAAAAAATAGATGGTGCCCGTCGCCCTACCGGTATTTTAGAATGTGCTCTAGGAAACAAAAAGTTTGGAAACCCCTGGTCTAAGAGTTACATTTAATTCACCTCCAACGTATGACCTTTAAACATCTAAACCACCAAAATGTATTTAAAACTGCGTTGTTATTCAGTTATTGTCTACAGTCGATATAACAATAATCTAACATTTCAATCGGGACTGTTGTTAGAATTATGACTGAAACAAATCAGACTTATTACATAGGTTTATTATGTCTCTTAATTTGAATGCGTTCTCTGCTAATTTCTCAGTTTTGACAGAAGAAAAATTAAAGTTTCTGCCAATAAAAGTCCTTCCGCCACCGACCGAATGAAAGAATCTAACTAACTTTTATTTAAAAGTTCTTCGTATTCTATACGTAATTCGAACTCACTTCCATCCCAAGGACATCATGGACGCCGATTGTTAATTGAACGGAAAATTAGTTCAGGCTTAATGAGAGAGATGATAGAAATTATATTTCAGATAATTCTTGTTATAATGAAGAGGTTGTATTGTTAAATACGTTGTTTATTTCGCGAGAAATTTCATTACTTAAGTATAAAATGTTCCGGTTATAATACAAATAAAAACGTACTTAATCCAGTTAATTTTTGTTTACTTCTTTATAAATCTTTTTTTATAAATCTTTATAATAATATTTGCAGCGTAAGACATAAATATTGAAAATAGCAAAATGAAAATCCCTTTCTAAAAAATGCTTCGGACAACTCAAATAAAACACAGTACCTTCCCTCTGATCTTTGGTAAAGATTTTGGTTAGACATTCATTTGGAGTAGATAATCTATTAAATTTATTATAATAACTTTCATAACTCCATTAATGACGATATCGCTTGGCCAAAAGATATGATTGGTTTCCGTAAATAATGTTTGTAACACAATGAATATGTCGCGAAGATTCGCATGACAGTATATTTTGCCTACTCCAATTCATCATTATTAATTCGTTTACTGTCAGTGTAGTGGGAACACATATCATGTGACTTGACAGCTAACGATAACTGAGAGAAACTAAAACTCTCAAAGACAGACAAAAAATATCAGATGACAAAATAGTTAATAATGAAAAACTACTACTTCTCAAGCAGAAAACAAGTAATGAAATCTTTATGATTCTACGTACAAAAAAGTAGTTGCTGATAACGCGAGATTGCTTTCACAGTATTTTTAACGAACTGCAATTTTGCGACATCTTGTCTAACAAAAAAGCTGCGATCCATCACCTAATTATAAACAACGTTTGCAGCACTTCCTGGTTCTAAAGACAGTTATTTCTATTTCTTGTTTGTTGTTGATGGTCACCAAATGTTTACAAAACATTTAAAATTTCTGAATACGAGCACACAACAAAACTTATGTTATTCAATGAAAGCTATATTACACAATTTATTAAACGAATAAAATTTTACTTCTTTATATAAAACTTTAAGGAAAATGCATTTAATAAAATCTTCATTTGTATTTCTGTATCTAGTAAATCGATATTTATACTAAGACCGCAACAATACAAAGCTTCAACCACATTTACTAGGAATTACCTTGCACTGCTTCAGATTTTCTATTTTGTTTATTTATTTTAAATATAAACAAACGTAAATATGCTAATCCTTTTTATTTCCCCAGAAGAGTAAGCGATTCCATGACAGTAAACGAAACAAAAGAATATGCGGTTCCATTTAGCATTAGCTTTTCAAAACGAGTAGCAGCCGCCCACAAACCCCCTTAGGTAATCCATCTCTTGGTCCCTACACTGTACATTATTTTCTGAAATAATGTGTATTGTTAACTTTTTGAATTATGGGATTAAAAACCCGAGTTTCCGAGAGGAAGAAAAAACCAACACTATATCCTCTTACTAAAGATTCCTGAACTCAGCAAATAGATTCCTGAACTCGAAAACAGCTTAGGAAACGTCTCCAGTCGTTGTGTCTAGAATCGACCTTAGAACGACCTTTATTCGAATGCCCTGGCGATATGGATATAAGCACGATTTCCACATAGCTACATTGCCTTCAATATACGGATATAGTCTAATACGTTATATTAAAATATAGAATATATTAAAATTCTGATGTAGTATTATTCTAATCCCGAATAAGGAATATTAAGAATATAGCTTCAAAAACTGTAAACTGAAAGAAAGCAAAAAAAAGAGTATTATTCCAAATGAAAATTTTAAGTACAAAGGTATAATGTCTCAGAAGTATCAGAGAACCGATACTTCTGAGACAATAATAATAATTGCTATTGTATAAATTTAAGCAGCGAACGTTATTGCGTAGATATATTTACTTCACAAAAGTAAAAACTATTGGGTGTTAAGCTGATAATCGCATTAGTAAATTGCGCAACTGCTGAAAGAAAATAAGTATGTTTAGATCTCTCTTCAATAAGAGGGAGATCTAAACATAGATTTCCTAAAATATTAGAGTTACTTACTTTAGTAAATGTCCTATGTATCCCTTTGAAAATTACGTTTTCATCCGTAGTGTAATTGCCATCTGATGCTATGCCATGCATTAGTCCAGTTTCTGACCAGACGAACTTTCTAAGCCTTTGTTCTTTTCTAAGCCCCAACCATAATATTATACTATAATGTACTGTATGGTGTTAGCATTAAAAGATAGTGGCAGTTGTCTAGCCGCCGTAAATCTTCTCTGAATGTCAAATCATATTATTGACAGTGCTGGACAAGCTATCTGTGATTGGCCTAGGGTGGGGATTAACTGTCACTAAGTTAAAGTTAAAATGCCTCACCTATATCCTCTGACAATAGTAAGTAAGAGAGGATTTATGTTGTTATTTATTTATTAATTTCTAGGGATAACCCGCTTCTGCAACTACACATTTCCTATCTGAATCCAAACTTGTTATTGTAGAAAACTATTTTTTCTAAGTCTTTTACAAATCTAATTTTGAATATGCATTACTGAACTTCGCAAAATTAATTTATTCCTCTCAATGTTAGAATGAACGTGATCAATAATTATAGACATGTAGAAATATTTTAAGAGATAATCGCATGATGTATTTTAATTAGAAATGAATGCCATAGGAATTAGACATAGCTGTTTCATTATCATATGATTTCCAAGGTTCATACCTTTACACTTATTAGAATGGAAATGAGAGTCATTATCGTTTTCCCACATTTATAGCCAATTCAAATCTCCCTGATAGTTGAGCATCTACGATTTCCTTGACCAACAATTACCATGCAAAACAAATGTCTTTGCAGATGACACTGTTTATTTTCACTGCACGGTCTGCAAATGAAATGCATAGTTCAGTAAATATGTTCGTATATCTAAAAATAGAGAAAACTAGTTCGATTCTAATGCAGTTTTCATAGTTAGATGAAATAAGCAAAAATATATTTTTTTTATCCATCAATGAATTATAAAGCTAATCTAAACTTCAGTATGCATGCTAATTAAAAATATAGCATATTTAGGATTAGAAATTAATAAAAGCCTGATCTGAATGCAATAGAACATGTTATGTACTATCTCAATTTTCATCTTAAAACGATTCTTAACTGTGACAATGTTACTAACATAATTCTCGTGGATATGAATTGTTATCAGCATTGTAATCCATGTGGGCCAGAATTTATTACACCGCATTCATGGCTCTTATTTATCTACAAAATAAATTAGTATGCATTGTTACTATTAACATACCTAAAGAGACTAAAAATGGAGCATACCTTTACACTTATTAGAATGGAAATGACAGTCATTATCGTTTTCCCACATTTATAGCCAATTCAAATCTCCCTGCTGATGCTGCCTACGTTCAAATCCCCCTGCAGACGGACAACGGGCAATACCAGTATTGCCCGTTGTCCGTCAAATACCCACCTATCGAAGCCAATAGTTTATATTCCAAATCCATACTCGACAGTTATGCAACATTCTTTCATGTAGTTTCCTATCAAATGCCTCAGAAAAGTTCAACAGTATCATCTCTCTTTCAATGTATCATAGAGTATCGCGTCTCTTTATATAACTCAGCCGTAACATTATTATAAAATGAGAGCAAATTGTTCATGATCTTCCTTTAATAAACCCATGCTGTTCCTTGCAAAGTTTAACTTATCTGTCAACTCATTTCTGTATTCGTTTTTACCATTTCACAATCACTCTAGCGATAAGAAACTGGCAGATCAATAATTAGACACATCGGTCTTTTCACCACCCTTGTGCAAAAGGAATTATCATACATTCTTTCGATTCTTGTAGGATCTTTCTTGGGTTAAGACTCAAAATATACTAACATGCAATATCCTAGCCAACTCAACTAAATATTCCTACCTGCAGAATACGTGTTTATATCCCATTTATTCCTATAGCTGAATTTTTATCTAGGTTATGCAACAGTATAGAACCTTCTTCGTCCAATGCAGTGGTAGCAGTCTACACTATGTTACTTACACCACGTTATTAGCTTTTAGCGAAGTGAGCACTCCTTATTTGAACTATCGCATTTGATTGTGAAAAAGAGTACCAGCGACATTCAGTTAAGTTATTCCTCTATATTCATCGTTTCCCTTACTTTTTTATAACAATAAAATTATTTTGGCTTGCCTTTAACCCCTTTAGACTACGTGGTATGAGAGCAAAGCTTGAATGGTAATGTGTGTGTTTCGGGAAAGCAGTTTGCTACCGCTAACTATTACCAGTAACACTTACCGATGAATTATATCCAATTAAGATGATCATTGAAAACCTTTCATGAACAGGTTTACAAGGAAGATTTCTTCCAGAAATGGTTACACGCCGATAATAGTAGTTTATCGTGTGTCCTCTACTCCAACACTCATTTGCCTGAATGCAATCCTATTGAGCATTTCCTGGAAGTGGAAGAATTACTTACACGTTAGAGAATGAGATGCCAAAAGTTTGTTCCGAATTTGTTTCATATCCGTAATATTTAATATTTGGTATGAAATAAAAATGTCATAAAAATGACAAATAATTGGTAACTAATAATTCTATCCCTATTGTTTCCCACGTTTACCATCTTTTTGGGTGGGGTCTTACTTGTATCCATGTTTATTTATTTTTTTATGTCCGCGCGGTTAGCCTAATGGCTATGCGCTTCGCAACCATATGCCTGGGGAAGGAGTGTCCTAGGTTCGATTCCCGTTGACGACGCGAGGAGCTTAAGGATCTGCCATAGCCAAGTTAGTCGGTCTTGGGCGTGGACAGCAGGGTTTTTTCCACCAGTTTACCTGCGGTTTTTCATCCCGCAAGCAGGCAAACCGGTCCACTGAACACACACGGATTACAGTCAGGAATACTGACCCAGCCATAGGTCTTATTCGTCAGCTATGCTGGTTCCGGAGTCCAGATAAAATTTGGGGGACTGAGATGGTGCCGTACCTCACCGTAAAGGGGACTCACGGCCGTGTATCATCTTACGATTATTATTATTGTTATTTATTTATTTATTTATTTTCAGAGGTTTCTTATACGATTTCCGAGAAGAAAAATACATGGTTCTGAAATGGAGTAAAGAGCCAGTCGTCTTTCATGAAACCTCCTGTTTCATTCAAAGTGCTTAATTCTTGTGTCGAGATTCGCAGCCGCATCTCTTCACTTAAGCGAATAATCGCTTTTTTAAGTGCACCATGGAGGCGCTATAAAGAATAACATATGTCATTGTTTTCATCATAATGAATATTTGTGTCCGTTAATCTAAAGCTCTACGATCTCTCTCTCTCTCTCTCTCTCTCTCTCTCTCTCTCTCTCACTCACTCATTCTCTTGATTTATAAAAAAAAGAAAACGAAAAAAGAGTTGGATTCACCTGCCTGACGGAAAATGCACGCTGGGGACCGATATACATCTATAAATTCAGCTTCAAAGAAATTTTACTTTTCTTTCAGCCCAAATAAAAATAATTTTGTGCAGGAACATGTAGAGAGAGAAAAAGTCTCATGAGGGAGAGATATTGCATCAAAACTCCAAATGAAACACGTTTTGTACTAAATTTTTAAACAACTTTTAGGTGTTCCTATCCCATAAATTTAATTTTCTATAGTTAGACTACCTACATTGTTCGAGATGTTACTGGGAGAGTAATTTTTGATAAACCGAAATAAAAAAAAAAATTCCTTATGAAGTCTGTTGGGGTAGAAAATGTTGCTTATAATAATACATTTTCCATTTATGAGTACCTCCTTAAAATTTCAAACTTTGTTTAATTTTCAAGTCATTAAAATATATAATATTAATAATATAAAAAGAAAGAGGTTTAAAAATAATAACAATAAAATAAAACATAAGATAAAATCGCTACCATTGATTTTTGTATGTATAGATTTGACCGATTTTTGACAAGTTGATCAAATAGCAGTTCTTTTTATGTATTTTTCTATATGTCTTGTTATAGAAAACATGCACAATAACAGTTTGTGTGTATATTCTGTGATTTCTGATCTTCTTTATTTTGGATTCCGTGTATCACTTCTTTCCTGAAATAGAGCTTGTCTCATTTTGAAAATAGTCTGAAGCAAGATATTTCTACCTAAGAAGGGAAAAACTTTTATGAAGTAGAACGTATTTTGATTTTTTATCCAAATATCTTGTTACTCTCCTCTCTACCACCTTTAACATTAAAACCTGCGGTTTCAGACACAAAGTTACATGAGCTCAGATAAGCGTTATCGTACTCTTAATATCTGAAGACCTTTTTATAGAAATTTCTCATGTTTTCTGATAAATATTTGAAATTATATTAAATAAATATTAAATGCTATTCTCTTTACAAAAGGTTGGTTTAGACTTGGTTCTCTTTAACATCTTATTTAATTTTATTTAATTCTCATTTAATTTTAAATGAGACACTTTGTACCGAAGACATTCTCTTCTTGCATATTATGAAATTACCCTCGTTAATTGAAAACGCATAAAGGTCAGCAGGTGCACAACGACAACATATCTAGGCCAGGCAAACATCGCATATCATTTTCCTTTAATGGAAGACATTTAAATGAATTATCTACAGTTTCATGAGAGTGGTTGACTTCGCCTTATTGCATAATATAATTACATCATTAATTTTGTTTAATTAAACCAAAGCTGCTTCAGTTATAAAAGAATCGCTGAACAAGAAGAAGGAAGTGACTCGAATTGATTGAATGCTGAATGAAGACCAGTTTTCTGAATTAGAGAAATTAAAGAAAATAAACGAAATAAATTGATATGATGCTATTAAATACTGAATGAATGATAATAGATAAGACAAAACCGAATAGAATCTTGGGGAAAAAGTGATCTAGAATACTAAAAAGAAAGAGCAAAGAAGATCACAGAAAGCAGTATTTAGAGCCGAACAAAAGTATTAAGGATAGTGGCCCCCCCCTCTCTCTCTCTCTTTCTCTCTCTCCTATGTTATAGACCAATACGCTTGGATTAAAGAAAGATCATTCTCCTTTTTTTTAAACAAAAATAAGAATAACGGAAGGAGACGCGAGTCTAATCGAAATCAATATAGTACGAAATAAGAAAAGTCAGAGGCCGGACGGCTCATGAAACACGATGAAGAAAAAGACGAATAAGAACATGTTAGCAATACGATTACGTTTCTTTGTTTGAAAAGAATACAAATGTATTGCTCTTAGCAGAAGATCGAATTCTATAATGCTTCAAAAAGCTGATTTGACCTAATTTTTTATGCTTCGTTTTAGTATTTTACTCACATCCCTGTTATCCTACTGGTCTCTTCGACTTAAGATATTGATGGTTAGCTTTATAGTCCTCTGAGAAATATCTGAAAAGTCTGTTGGCGAACTGCTTAATAGAAAAATTCTCTTAAATTTAGCGATAATTACAGAATGGGATGGGGTTGATGAGTTAAATGAAAGATACCAAGAAATTATATACTTGGTTTAATCCTTTATCCAAGTGTAAGCAAACAAAGTTTGTGCTTGAAGTATTTTCAAGGCTGAGGCAACTCGTATATGGAAGCTAATTACTTCACATCACTTCCCTTAGTACCCCATAATGAAAAGCACATATCCTTGTGTACATGTATAATGCTATGCATTATGGGAAGGGTCACTACCCAGACCCGTTTCGACCTTTATTGAGGTCTCATCAGTGAGAGCCAGACCCAGGGGTGGTTTCTTAGGTTTAAGTAATGTAGAAGTATTATTTTAATATATGAATAGCTAAAAATTGATCAGTTAAATTTATATTGATGTCTGTGTTTACTTTTATACACTGAAAGTTTTAAGCAAATCATTTCATTTCTTGCTTCGGCAGATTTTATCTCTCTCTCGTCTCAGATCTTCAAATTTCTTTCTTTAATCTCAGTTCGTATGTCTATGTCATTCGCCTATCAGTGTCATAAGAAAGATAATATTTGGAAGATAAAATTTTTCTTCGGTCAGAAATTATTAACATGGCGTATTGTTGCTATGCCTCTTAGCATGGGAATACTGTTTCGACTTAAATAATGGTCACTGTTAAATTTTTGATGATTTTTTTCTTCTTTCATGAGTTAACGCTCATCTGTTATTAATGTACCCTATATAATCTAAGCGAGCCTGTGTAGCTCAGTGGATGTGGCGTTTGCATACCACGGAGCTTGGCCACACGAAGGAAGACTTGGTTTCGAGTCTAGTCGGCGACTAGAGGAAATTTTTCTAAGCCTTTTTTCGACCGGTTCCCGAGTTAGTCGATCTCTGGTACGGGCAAGCAGGTTTTTCCTCCCGGAAACTCGGGTTTTTCGTCCTGTAAACTCAAGAAAATCGACCGTAGAACCCACATTATTTCAGACAGTAAATATATTGTGTTAGGGTTAGGGACCACGAGATGGCGGCACATTTGAGCCGTCTCTCTTCACTTCGCACCGCTTAATTAGTGATAGCCTTGGGCCATCTATCTCTGATTGGGTACCAGTGGAGATTGAACTGCCCACTCAGTCTCCAAACGTTAGATAGGGCTAAATGGCCTCGCCTACTCCCGTATACGGGAATAAAAAAGGCGTCAGCTGATTTTTTTTTTTTTGATATAATCTAAGAAAGTGATCATTTCGCTATCGTTTCTCTGAGAAGAAAGAATCTGTTAAGTAGTTCATTGCAACGAATAAGATTATAATTCAAACATTCCGTTCCAATTTCATTGCATTTACCTAAAAATTGTACATTTGAAATGTATTTATTTTAAAGGTTGAAGGAAGGAAAATGCATGTATCAAAGTCAACTTGGAAAATAAATAAGTAAAAAAAAATGAGAATTCTCTTAAAAGAATAATGAGCACCATTTTAGTTATCAGATAGATCTAATTTATTAGCAAATAATTTTAGAGCGTAAAGTAGGATTTTTGGCTTTCTATTTTCGCTTGTAATTGCTCTTAAATTCTATGATAACATCTCTGAGCATATTGTTGGACAGCTAAATGACAATTGAAAACGTGAAAGATGATTTTTTCCTCTCAGTTATGCGTTTCGGTTTCATGGAAGTGAAATACCTTGCATAGAATCATGTGATGTACTTATTAAAATCTCAAAAGCTGTTGCTTTAATTCATTTACAAGGTAGTGATAGTTGTGAGACAGTTTACTTGTTTCTCATGTCCAACACTTGCGCGCTATAAAACGCATATTTTTCATTCTCCTTAGTCATCTAGCAGCAGCACTCGAAAATACGACTTTGTATCAATTTATAAACAGAAATCTACCGAGATTAAATACAGAGATCGAAGAAGTCGACACTGAGCCAAAGTGACGCGAACAGGTAGTCAAAAGAATGTACCGTCTGTCTGAAGTCACTTCGATTGAGTTACTTCAAAATAAAACATACTGTCTTGCATTTGAAATTCTTACGTGAATTTCACGTAAGAATTTCAAATGCAAGATAGTGTATTATTTGCTCGAAATTCTGGTAGCTCCATATTTGGAAAGTAAACTTGTAGCCATAGGGAATCGTAAGTATCCACTGCGTTTGAGAAGTAGGGACAGCTGGTGTAATACGTAAAATAAAAAAACAAATGAGCAAACCCGAAATCATTGAACGTTTATCATCGTTTTGGGTATTCTACGGAGAACTCCGTAGAATAGAATAGAAAATGTTTTAACTAATAACGTTATATACAGTTGCCACTTTCATTGATGTCACTGACGTGGCATTTACCCATTGGTAAATGGTTCTAAACTCACGTAGAGCGGCTGATACACTCGTTAAGATAAAATAACATGTCAAATAACTCGCGATAAGGTAAATTGAGGCCATGCTGAACACAGTTATCAAATAGGAATGCGTTTCTGAAACTTTCCATTTACCTTTATAGCTCTTGTAATAGCTCTTCATTCGACTTCGTTTTATGCAACGTTTCGACTTCCTGACGCCATATTCCCTCAAACTCCTTAAATTTGGACATTCCGGTTTTAGATCCAGATAAATAAGCCTCTGAATAGGGGAAGTTTAATTATGACACCCTGTATATGCGCGTTTCCTTCCTAATTTTGTTGTTTTTGCAAATAACTAATGAATCTGTATGAATGGTTTATAGAGAAATCTGAATAAAGATGAATAAAAGTGTTAAATTTGCATTTCCCAAAATATGTCTTTGCATCATTATTAAAAGCTCTTCTTCAATATTGTGTTTTGTTTTGTTTTTTCTGTTTTTTTAATTGATTGTTTTAATAATGCTCTATTGGTAATTTAAATATGTTGTTGTTTAAGGTATTTTAGGTGATCCTGTGTCTAAGTCCATTAAGGCCATTGTTTGTTTTAAACTCTGTTGAAAGTGCTTTTTTGTGCTTCTTAGAGACGAGATAGAAGGTTGCAAATTGCACTCTTAGAGACTTTAATAATTAATTGAATACTCGAGTGTTTAATGGCCTCATTCTGTATATTTCTCATCCCTTAGTTTTAAGAGTAGTTCAAACTTTTAATATGATAGAATCATTATACACAAAATACAAAATTCGGGTGTACAAATAAATATCCCAAAAATCTTACCATTTCAAAAAAGAGAGTAATGGCAGTTTTATTTTATCTGAATTTTTTTAGAAATAGATAGGTAGCCAGATTGACTGACCATCCAGTCAATCTGGATGGTCAGTTTTGATTAGTGCATGATTAAAAAAATGCATTTCTTTCTAGAAAATTCCAAATCTGGAAAGTCAGTTTAGATCAATGCGTGATTAAAAAAATGCATTTCTCTCTAAAAAATGCTAAAAGCCAGCTAGCGACTTAATTTAGAATAATTTGGGAAAAAAAAACGACGAAAAGTTTATTATTATTATTATTATTTTATATAGTTGAGACTAAAATCGAACCTATAACGGTATTTGTTATGCAAATACAAATTTAGCGTCATGAAAATTGCAATAAGGATGATGCTCAACTTTTAATTATTATAATTAACGACAAGTATTTAATTTTAAAAATTTTATGTAAATAAAATCATAAAATTATAATTTCAATTCAATATAATTTCAATTAACAGAGATAGATGTTCCCCTGGCAACAACACGTTCCTTATTCAGGGGATGAGAATCGAGTCAAACTTACACCACAAACATTGTTTTCATAGAAGAAAATCGATATTTTATTACAAAACACTTTAGAAAATTAAAAAATATCGGTATTTGCATAAAATATTTTAACACAGCGTTAATTTATTTACATCAGGAAAATGTAAATATTTCAAATGTCGAAATATTTCATTTCGACATTTGAAATAAGTTCCATTTATATCCTGCGATGAAACTTGAAAATCATACACACCTGTAAAAATCAACTGCAAAATAGCACTGATTAATCACTCTGTTAATTCGAATGAAATATTCAGAGAAAGCGAGTTGTTCTTTACCGATTGATATCCTGCTAAAATGAGCATTCTTTGTGGTTAGCAAATTATGTATCTTTTGATAAAATAGCGAAAGTGGAAATTGTTCTTCTTTTCTTCTTTTGAGGTTAGCAGTTTCGATTGTCTAGCTCAGTGGTTCTCAAGCTTTTTGAAGTCGGGGCGCATTTAAAATCCTAAATAATTGTAGGCGCACTATATACAAATTTCTGAGAAATATGTTATTATAATTAAGTTAAATATTACAGAAAAAAAAATAATGCGATAAAAAAAATAAAATGAAACATATCTTAAGTTTATTCATTTTTGTGTTTATGAGAAACATGAGCCTGATGTATCTTAGCGATTGCTTGAATGTTTGGGCATATATTTGAAAGGCAAACTCTCATTTCCACGTCAATACATTGAAGAGTTCCTCTCTTTTTACACTTAATTGTGGTGAGGGTAAAATATCCTAATTCACATAAATATGATGTTGAAAATTGTAGTAAAATGTTCAAAGCTTTTTTTAGATATTGACACATATTCTTCTTTTATAGAAATCCAAAAGGCTTCAAGAGACAATTCCTTATGTTTAATCATCAATCCACGATCAGTGGATATAGCTGTCAGTTCTTCTGCTTCTGTTAATGTTAAACCAAAATCACTTGAAGTTTCCATAAATGGATTTCTAATCCAATCGTATTGTTCAGTGTTAAGTGATGGAAAATAAAAACTCAATTTTTCTTCTAAACTTGTTAAATGTTCAACTATTATTGGAAGTGTTTCATTTATTCAAGTGTTACTTACCAATGGAAACATTTCCAAATTACCTTCAACAGCTTTTCTTTTCCAAATCTGTAGTTTTCTCTGAAACGCTTTCATTCTGTCAGTGGATGTGAGAATATTTTCTTCTTTCCCTTGCATGCTAGTATTCAAAATATTGAGCTGCTGAAATATATCGCCAAATACTGTAACCTGGCAATCCAAAATTTGCACCGAAGGTGGTTACAAAAATGTAATTGATTCATCTTTTCAAAAAACGCAAGAAGTTCTTGTCGTAGCTTGTGTACACGGGTAAGTACTTTCCCCCTTGACAGCCACCTCACCTCAGTGTGTAAAAGCAGCCCTCTGTGTTGTGAATCCATATCGATACAAAGCTTTTCGAATAAACGCGATTTGACAGGTCTTGTTTTAATAGTTTACCATCTGAACAACTTGATCTAAAACTTCTCTTAATTTTTCTCCCAATGTTTTTGCCATCAAGGCCTCCCTATGAAGAAAGCAGTGAGTTACGATAACATTCTCATTTTGTTTTTTTACAAAAGATGTAAGGCCCTTAACACAGCCTACCATGGAAGGGGCTCCATCTGTACAAATGCCTACACACGACTTCCATGTTAACTGCCATTTATCAAGATAACTATTCAAAATGTTAAAAACGACCTCACCTTTTGTAGACGCACTTAATTCTTTGCAAAAAAGAAACTGATTTACTATTTGATCTTCATTAATAAAACGGACGAATGCTAAGAGTTGCGCCTTGTTGGTAATGTATGTTGACTCATCAACTTGCAATGCAAAATTTGAATACTGAAGTTTATCACTGCATACATTTTTCTCGATATCAGAAGACATTTCTATAATACGCCTGTGAACTGTATCGCTGGACAGAGGAATCTTGCGTATTTTCATTGCTGCTTCATTTCCTAGCATTGTCATGACCATTTTTTTTCATGCAGGCAAAATAAGTGACTCACCTAAAGTATGACCTTTCATATTTTTTGCTATCAGTTCTGAGACTTGATAAGAAGCGATTTGAGCTTTATCAGAAACAGTCATTGTACTTTTAAAAGAATTTGCCGCTTTTGTTTGCTGTTCAGACAATCTCTTGAAAAAACTTACAGATTTATCTTGTAAATTAGAGTGTATAGTTTTAAAATGTTTACTCAATTTACTAGGAAGCAATGATTCATTTGCCATTTTACATCCACATACTAAACATAGCGGCAAAGGATGATCTTCCCTTCCGGTCCAAGTGAAACCAAAGCTTAAATAACTTTCATTATATTTGCGAGTAGGCCGCGATTTTGCTTTCTTACTTGCACTTAACTTTTGATCACATCCAGAATCTGATTCTTCAATATCACGCTTCTTTTTGAGAAATCTATCCATTTTATTTGGGTATTTATCTGAAAATAAGTAATATGCACATAACATCCACTTCCAACACCTTTAAAATAAGTAATATACACAACAAGAATAAATCATATTCTTGTTCTCTTTGCAAGAAAAACCGCTGTTAATTAACATAATAATGATGTGTTGACAAAAAGAGCGGTATATCCGTAATGAAAAGGTATAATAGAGTAACTATATTTATTTTTATATCTGGACACCTATTTCTCTGGAATACCACAGGGCGTAGCCGGAAATCTTCTAGGGCGCACTGGTGCGCTCTAGCGCACCCTTTGAGAACCACTGGTCTAGCTGAATGTCACGTAGCATTCTCTTCACTGGAATTGAATGATGATGACATCAGTTGCGGTAAGTGATATTTTCCCAACATTTCTACTCAGCTTTGGGAGTGCTGTTATTAACGCTGTATATCATATCGCCTAGAAACTGATTTTTTTCTCTTTTTTGGTTAAAGATGATTACATTTCGAAATGGAAAAAAATTCTTTTGTGAAAGCTTTATGTTTACTAAATATATGAAGAGCCAAAGGCTTCAATTCGGCGACATATAACTTGTTTAAGTTAAGGGATATTACATCCCATATTGTTTCTTAGCCGAATAAGAAACTCAAAAGAGTTTCATGCCGAATATAGAAATTATATAAAGTTATATATTCGGCATGAAACTCTTTTGAGTTTCTTATTCGGCTAAGAAACAATATGGGATGTAATATCCCTTAACTTACACAAGTTATATGTCGCCGAATTGAAGCCTTTGGCTCTTCATATATTTAGTAATTTATTAGGACACCACTTGGCAATTCTCATAGAAGGGATGAAATTTCTGTTCGCTACAAACTTGGTATTAATTAGGTCTACCTACTCACTGATGAGACCCCAATGAGGGTGGAAACCGGTGCGGGGAGGATCTGGCTTTGAAAGGCTCCACTTGGAGGTAGGTTTTTGCCTGTCTCTCAGTAGGGCCACCGCTGAGATTATGGCTCTGCTTGGTGGTGGGGTGAGCCTGCTACTGGGTAGAGCCAATGCTGAGAAGTTCTTCTCGGTGACGGGGTGAGCCTGTCATCGAGTGGAACAACGCTGAGTTGGGCGATCTTTCGGGATCGTCTTATTTTTAGAGCCCGCTTCACCTATACATAAGGTTGAAACCGGTATGGGTAGTAACCTTCTCTCATAATGTAGAACAGCAATACAGCTCCTAGGAGCTAAGTTCACATTATGGGTAAATATCAAGAATAGTGATCGGAACTTGCTCCATCTTTGCTATGAGTTGCCTCAGCTTGCACTACCTTAAGGGTCAGTTGCTGCTATCTAGGTATTTGCTTACGCTTGGAATCGCCGAACTTTATATAATTTCTATATTCGGCATGAAACTCTTTTGAGTTTCTTATTCGGCTAAGAAGCTTTATGTTAATATTGCTCGTATCTAATAAATATTACTTCAATAACTCAAATAAAGATTGCATTGCTACATTCATTTCTGTTTTATGAATTCTGAGTTGCAAATATCCTACGAAAATGTCATGGTAGAGAGTAGATAGTTGATATCGTTATCTTATTTTGCTATGCGTAAGTAAATGCGAGTTTAAAAGGTTAAAAATGTATTTTAGTTATCCAAACGTATATAAAATAAAATTCGTTTTAAGCCTTGTTTAATTTTTGGACAAATAAAGATATTTGTTACTCGACTAATTTTGTTGGATTCGTATTACTGTTACCATTAACGAGTCAAATGGCTATCTCAGATGTTATGTTTCAGTGCCTTGATAGACGTCGCAATTTGAAAGCACCTTCAACTAAGATGAATACTTACTGACCTGAGAAAATTTGTTTGAAAATAGAAAAAACCTAGTGGGGTGATAAAATATTGAGGGAATAAATTGCTTACTCGGAGGTGTATTTTTCATTTTTGAGTGGTTCTGATTGCTATAAGATACGTGCCTTTATTAAAAAAAAAACTGTCCAGTAGGTTGCCATAAATATTAGACGTTAGAAATATTTATTACATTGAACTCATGTTCACTTCAAAGAGATCTGAATCTTGATAAATTGTATTAAACAAATAGATTTAAAAAAGATGGCCAGTGTTTAGTAAATGTCGCATTGCACTGGAGAGATGATATTATAAAAAAAAAAAAAAAAAAACATATAAAGAATCACCTGGTGACAAACAAGAGCGTGCCTGTCTTAACCAAATAGCTCCGAGACTTCATAATACAAGGAAGCTGATGCTGAAGAATAATTTCAAGAATAAATCCAAGCAGAATAAAGACAAATACCAAGTAATATTCTAAAAGGCTGAAGAATAATTTCCAGTTAACCCTGCACGAGAGAGTTTTTTGTCCATCTCTCTCTCTCTCTCTCTCTCTCTACTGAGCAGATGCTATGTGAACATCCTTCTATTATTGCTTCCAAGCAACTATTTAAAACAACAATTGTTTTAAATAGTCTGGTGTTTGATATACGCCTTGAAGCGTATATCAAACACCAGAAATCCAGAGGTAATTTCATATTTTTGAATGAAAGCGGAGGAGACTCTGTAAACATCAGAAAAGTTAAAAAGTAAATGAGTGTAACTTGAAAAAAATATAGGAGTTATTTGAAATGTTATTCGAAAGGAACTAGAAAAAATTAATAGTACATTTGTTTACTGACTTTAAAAAAGTGCAGCTAATGGATTTGTTTTATATAATATGAGATCCAATTGAATACTCGTATGGAAATGTGGGAAAAGAAGGGGGCATTCTCTGGAGGGGATGTCTAATTTTCTGGGATGGTGAAGTAGAATTCTATAATTTTTGTGATGGGGAGAAGAGTGGGGGTTACCAGTTGCAGTAGTGTTGTTTCTTTATATTGTGGTTCGAGTGGGTGTGCTGTTCTCAAGTTTTGTTTGTTTGTTTTTGGAAGGGAGGGTTAGTTAATTTTGTTCGTACATACATTTCTGTTTACTCATTTTAATTCTCAGTTATATTGCATTGATGTTTTGGATAAACAAATATAATTCTTGGGTTTTGCATTTCTTGCTAAACACACATTTTCTTCTACTTCACACGGGAAGGGAGAAAATAAGTTACGGTTTAGGGAAAGGAAAGCGTTAATTTGTTCACACCAACAATTAATTTAGAAAATACCAGGCATAACTACAGAAACTGTCAACCAAGTGAAGGGAAACAAAATTTTCAAAAAAAAAAAAAAAAATCAGCTAACGCCTTTTTATTCCCGTATACGGGAGTAGGCGAGGCCATTTAACCCTATCTAACTTTTGGAGACTGAGTGGGCAGTTCAATCTCCACTGGTACCCAATCAGAGACAGATGGCCCAAGGCTATCACTAATTAAGCGGTACGCAGTGAAGAGAGACGGCTTAAATGTGCCGCCATCTCGCGGTCCCTAACCCTAACACAATATATTTAATGTCTGAAATAATGTGGGTTCTACGGTCGATTTTCTTGAGTTTACAGGAAGACAAACCCGAGTTTCCGGGAGGAAAAACCTGCTTGCCCGTACCAGAGATCGACTAACTCGGGATCCGGTCGAAAAAAGGCTTAGAAAAATTTCCTCTAGTCGCCGACTCGAAACCAAGTCTTCCTTCGTGCGGCCAAGCACGGCGGTGTGCAAACGCCACACCCACTGAGCTACACAGGCTCCTACTTTTGAAACGAAAATCAACAACAATACTTCTTTAAAAATATAATACAACAAACAACAATCCCCCCTCCCCTTTCATAAGGGAATTGATTCAGACTCACCCTGTGCAAATCCGAAAACTCTATCAGTCGAACATAGCAAAAGAAAATATTAAAATCGACTCTCCAAACGAAAACCTAGAAAGAATGCATGTGTAAAAACCACAGTTCCAATCACCCAAGAAGTAAGAAACACAGAAAATCAACAACAATACATTTTTAAAAAAATAAAACCGCGACCACCATTGCAACAAACTTCCATACATGCAGGGAAATGATTCCGACTCACCTTATGCAACTTCGAAAACTCTGACAGTCAAACAGAGCAAACAGTAGAGAGCTTCCATGTATATATATTTTTTTCATATATTTATTTTGTTTAATTTTCGGTTACTTGTGCTGAGAGTAAACAAATACTATAATTTAAAAAAAAAAGCATGCATAACACAGAAAAGAGATCAAGTGTAAACTAGCGTACCTGTTTATTTTCAAATTCAATACATCATTTTTATAATTAATTTTATTTTAAAATTATAAAATTAATTAATTTTATAATCAATTAAAACGGTTCTCTCATTAAAATTTTTATCTCAGATAAAAATCACTACCCAGATTTCTGAACACTTTCTGTAATGACACACGACTTTTCTACACTTTTGTCTTTGTCTGAGCTTGTCAGTAGTAGACACGAGAATTGAAAGCCACTACATGGTTTGACACGTCGCGATTGTTCATGTGTCTGCATGCTTTTGTTGGGGGTAGAATGGAATCATGTTGCCTAGGTGTTTAATCACCCGTCGTGTGGTTACAGTTTCTCTCTAAGCTGAATGTTGTTGTGTTTTTGAGTAAAATCTATTTTCAATTTTTTTTTAGACGCAGGAATCTTCAAACAACTCAGAAAGAGTAAAATCAGAAGGAGAGATTGTTTTCTGTTTTCACAAGCAAAACGTTTTATCTACATCTACGAATTTAGTTATTGTGTTTAATCCCAAGGTAGATTCGGTTTTATAACGGTTTTCGTTTGTGCCACGAACAAACGGATATTTTATTAACACGTTTAGTTTTAGACATTTCCGCTAACTTTAATTTTCTGAATGAAGATTCTGAATATAAAAAAAAAATTCACTTGTTTTTCAAACACTAGTTGTGTGATTTTCAAAAATATTGGAAGTTTAGAAAATGCTCCACCATATATCCTCTTATTCCATTACTTGATCAAATTCACATATATGTATTATATCCTATACTGGCATTTTGTTTCGCGGTGAGACAATAAATAATAAAATCTTAACGATAATAATGTGTAAAATATCCAGTTTCAGAATTATTTAAAATTATATTGTTAAAATTACAATCTACTTAGGTGTGTTATTGATTTAAAAGTTAATTTTGGAATAATAGTAATAATAAATAAAAGAGGGACGTGTTATTTTTGTGCATGTGAATCATCATTTTCATGGAAAGTATATATAGGGATTTAAGGCTGTGAAAGACATACTGTAAAATTTTAGCATCATTTGGAGGAGAGGGGACTAAAAAGTAGGTGGTGGTCACTTAGATTCAAGAACACGTCAAAAAGCTTCCTTAACAGGAAAGTGCCTCGTATAGTTGTATAATACTAGCAATTCAAAATTTCCAGCAGCCTTCTATAGATGGCTTCTGGAAATTTTGAAATGGTTTACGTCTCACTAGATAATTGTCATAAAAGTCATTATATTTAGTAGTATGTCTGTGTATTAATCAGGAACGTGAAAATTCACATGATCTGCACATTAATTTTATCTTAAGAACTTTACAATATCGTTTCAGTATTCAAGGTTTATGGAGACAGCGTGCATTTGTTTTGTATATCAATCAGTACATCTTTAATGAACCGAGCTTATCGAGGTTAATTAACTCGATAAATCCACATGGGAAATGATTGTTAGCCGGGAATCAGAGAAGCAGTTGTTAATGAATGGAAAGTTTGCCTGCCTCATTAATACTGAATGTTTTACCTCGTAAAAATGACCTTATTGTAAATGCAATTTTCCCTAAAAGAAAGCAAAATTCCTATTACCAAAGTTTATTGTGAACGATCAATTAATGTCAGAGTTGGATTAATGAAAGTAGAAAAATAAAGTAGCTCTTAAAGTAGAAAATTATGCAACATTTCTTTAGAGGCATTAATTAAACCCATTCTGCCTAACCTGTGAAAGATGTTCCCTTCCACTACTGATTAAGCCTAAATTACTTGGCGAAAACTCGTGAAAAGTTTTGGCATATTTATCTCAAATTTAATTTTTATTTCTATTTTGATACTTGTAGATTACATAACATTATTAGTTTGTGCTACAAAGCAGGCTTTTATTATAAGCACTGAATTCTCTCGTCCTGTATTGCAATCAGTTCTCCAAGTCTTCCTAAACGCTAAAAAGTACAGACCAAACTCTTCTTGCCTGATTCACTTGAACGAGTCAGTATATGCATTAATTAATTAGCGTATGATGATACAACGGCCGTGAGTCCCATATGGGAAGTACGGCAGGTATGGGACTCATAGTAACCAACATAAGAGCTATTGGTTATAATGTATTTTGTCTATCAAAAACCCGGAGTTTTCGGGAGGAAAATCCTGCCAACACCGTATGAGACTGTCTTGCTCACTCTCAACTGAAAAGCCCTGTTCAAACCAAGGGGAATCATCGAAACCTATTGAGCTGCGGAGGTTCTCAAACATTCACATCAAACACTGTAGAATGCGAAATCAGTGCAGCTAAATAGAGAACATGAACGATATGTGTAAAAAGATATCTGTCGCTCTGGACTGAAGTCATACTCTCAATCACTAATCAGACAGAATGATTGGGGATGATAATGGAAATAGAAACTAAGCTTAAAATTATTAATCGTTTTGCAATAAACTAGTAGGATATGAAAAGCTTTACTTTCCATTTGTAATCTTTAATATTCATGAAAACTGCGAAGAAACTTACTTCACTTCTGGCAATCGCAAACCTCTATTATAATGAGATGAGCGTAGTCTAAGTAACATCAGTCAGTCCACTTGATTAAGGCATTTTAAGAGCTCTGCGACTTCCAGATATTATTACTTTATGACATAGTGCACAGCATATCTAATATTGGAAATGAAATTTCGTTGCCGGCAATATAAGAATAACGAATATTATAAATAATGTGTTTAAGCATCACAAGAGTCGATTGGATGTACTGAATAGTGATCAGTTATATAACAATATATGACATCAATTTATATATTCATAACTTAGATATTTTCTACATTCCGACCTACAGTATTATAAATAACCATTGAAACGCAAATTTACTAAAATAATATGTTCATTTCTGAAGTAAACTTAAATTGAAGTAAACACTACAGCGACTTTTTTCAGTTTCTCAGTTCATTTTGTTTATTGAATTTTAAGTTGGGAATGCGGGAATTCGCTTATCTTCTTTGTAACTGTGTGCTTCGAGATATTCTCATAATGATTTTCTCATTTGTAACCACTATAAAATGTGATCGTTGTAGGTATTGCATATTTACATTCAGTTATGTCTTATGGAATGCACAATGCATAATAAATATTTTCATATTAGCAGGAGGAACAGACCAAACAGGTGCAAGCTTGCTATGATACAGCCATAAATGGAACCTGCCTTCAAACACCTTCAGGCTTGTACTACACAAGTGTCATATGCAAAATGTTTTATGACTGTTCTTTGCTTTACAATTATTGTTACATAACTCTTATGATATAAAGTCTTAATTTACATTAACAACAATTTATTCTTTTATGTCATCTAAATACGCAAAGGAACTGAACCTGTATAGATAGAACAGTTTGTTTATTTTAATGTAGGAATAATAAAGCATCATTGGTCAAAGGCAATAGTTTACCAGTCATAAAAATCAGAGTACAAAATTCGGTGAAACTGATGACTATCTGGAATTTATTTTTCCCTCTGTTATGATTATTACTAATGTTAATTACTGTTTGCAACACCGAAGTTGGCAATGAATCTTGTTTGATAAAATTAGCGCATTATATTTAGCTATAAATTAAACCTTACAGAAATAATGGGTTTGAATTGTAAGTAAAACCGATTGCTTATCTGATCAGATAGGTTTTATATGATCGGTTGCAAGCGTGCAAGATTAAACATTTTTATCATGCTTTATAAGCTGAGCCTAAGATACTCGAAAGTAAGAGGGGAGAAATATCTGACGGATTCGTGCAGAGGTTCTTCCTCTGAAAATAACTATCACAGAACATCTAATTATCTTGTTTTTATTCATAAAATCCACACCTACGTTATGATGCTGTTCCTCTGGCAGACTTAAAATGAAAAAAAAAAAAAATTTAACGATGATGCATCACTTCCATATTTATGGAATTCTACGTAGAAAGGGCATACCTAATCAAGCAAGACTGTTCTCTCCCCTTCTCATGCACATACCGACCACTCAATTAAAAACTTATTTTGCGTATAGGTGTGCGACTGCTATTATCGATCCTTTTCAATACCTTGCGCATAGTTCGTGTGATACATGACGGGAACAACCTTCACTCAACGCTTAGTTCGATTGCAGCACACGTTAAGTTCTGTTATTTCTGTAGAAAGCCTTCTCAAATGACGATGTCATTCGTGACATAGTTTCGTATGACCATAGTTACATCTCAGACAAGAAATGTAATTTATTTTCATTGATTAACCGGCGGGATATCTTAGTTTCTGAGACATTCGGGCTTTTTTAAATCTAATGGATCTGAATCTCCGAAGAACCACTGGATATACCTAATGTTTAATATATACATGTCGAATGTAATAAAAAAAATAATCTACATATCCAACAGAAAACTGTAAATTTTCTACATGTACCTAGGAATAATAGCAAATGGATACATTGAAACATTCGTTCTACTGAAACGTTCTACATTAAAATTAAAATCATGGTTTCAGCCAGTCGGGCCCCCACAATAAGCCTTTTATCGAACTCCAAAAGATCCTTTGTTTTTCCCATTATGATCAACACTATTGACGATTACTGATCAGCAGCATTCTTAAATAGTTGCCTAGAACACGTGATAATGCACGTGACCAAGTACTTTGTATATGTTCGGCGTAAGTTACGTTTACATATATAAAGGTTTCTAATTCAGTGGTCGGTATGTGTACTAAAGTATAATTATAGCTTTGTTTGAAGATAGGAGAATGCTCCTTTAAGACTGTTTATTTTAGAGCTCCGATTAAAACAAGATTGAAATCTTATTGAAATGCAGCAGAATTACACGTAATTTTGCTTCATTAATAGAAGCCAATATTATTGGCAGAAATGAAGGCAGTTTCTAGTGAACGAGGACAATTTCCCACTAAAAACTTCGCAAAGGTAGTTGAAAAGTTTATTACGTAGGCTCTTTGCTGTGATATAAGTCAAAGATCAATTACATTTTATTAAAAAGATATTTTAATTATTTTTTATTAGTATGCGTTGTAGGGGTAACCTATCTGGGCCAGTATTGTGTGTTAAGCAGGTACAAAAAGAACTATCTGCTTTTATAATTTAGGCGGTAATGTTTCTTCTTAAAACTTCCCCGTATTCTGTAAGATATAAGGAAAATAAATGATTGAAGCTCTTGGGAAGAGATGATCCAATAATGCGATTACTTAAATAATATGTAAGACTTGCCGGTTGGCCAAATGGTTGGCGTATCCGCTCTTCACCCAAAAGGTTAGAATTCCCACCGTGGGCATGTGATTGTCTGTCAAAATACTAATGGTGGTAGATGGCGTTGGTGTAGATGATACGGTTCGCTGTAGTTGGTGGCTTGAACAGTGGAGACGGAGAGTTGTAGAGTTGGTGACCTCCCTGGATGAGTTCTTGGACTCTTTGGAGGTGTCACGTAATAATATCAAGTTTCTTTTGATTCATGACCACTGAATACAAGAACACAAAATAAACGTGAGAAACGTTAAAGGTTGGAGGATTTTACTTTTTATTCATGTACACGCCTCTTTCCACTAAGAGCTATTATCCTTATTGCCTCTATTTTAAATGGAGTGGCCTGATGTTATTTCCAATTCCGAAATGAAGAATCTGCGAGCAGCAAGTAAAGTTCTCAACCAAGAGATTGCAATTCTTCGATACCCTCAAAGAATAGCAATCAAACATTTTCCTTGAAATAATTATTGAAGTAAAAACTGATTTATGCTTCCCATGATTACACGTAGTTTATTTACCTCTATGTTGCTTTATGTTTTGATTTTGATCATAACTTTTCAATGAAAAGGATAGTAATACATACCTTGGGAATGCCTATCAAGATCGTTTGAAATCTAATGGATTGGGATCTCTGAAAACCTATTGGATGTATCTAATATTTATTATTTATTTGTTGAAATGTAAGCAAACAAAATCACCTACGTATCCAACAGAAATCTGTAAATTTTCTATATGTACCTAGGGATAGGAGCAAATGGAAACTGAAACATTCCTTCTACTGAAAGGTTCTACATTAAAATTTATCAGAGTAAACATAAACTTATAACTTCTCTGATATTTGCATATACGGAAAATGAATAGAGATACTAACTAAACACGGAAAAATCATTGTTTCCAGTTTTGTTCTTTTTTATAACAATGTACAACAATTCAGAATATAAAGAAAGAGGGTAAATTCCAAATTGTGATACTGAATGTATATATGAAATTACTGTCAATTCCTTCATAATTTTTGTTTCATAGAATAAGTTACATGAAGGAAAACGGAGAGAATTTTCTCAACACTCACTAGTTGTCCGTTATTACATGTAATATTATGTATTTTTTTATTTGCATACATGACTACAGAAAATAACTAAAATTATGCTACTCGTCCATAGATGGCACTGGGGTTTTAAGTATGAAACCAAGTTCGTACCTCAATACAAAGAACTGAAATATTTGTAATTTTTCTCAAAGTTTCTACTCTACAGACAATTTACCGAGAAGAATGCAAAAATGACTTAGGAAATATTCAGATTGCCAAGGATAAATAATAGCATTAGTAACATAAAATCATATAAATGAGAGGAGCCGCAACTACTCACAGCTGTTAAACTTTATCTCATTAACTGAGAAAAAGAAAGAAACTGAAAAGATGTTCCCAATAACATTAAAATTTCTCTTAAACAGTTGTAATTTTGGACTTATAATGAAGAAACTTCAGGATACTTGCATAAAAACTAAGACAGACAGTTTGTATTCAGTTATTAGTTGAAGTTAAGATTTACATAGATCGATTAATTTCTGCTCTGTGAACAAACTACTTTGCAGTAAATTTAACAAACTGCGTCATTTACTTCTATCTTCTCCTTAAATCAAAATCGATAATGCTAATAGAAATAAGTAAGTGGAAAGAACCGAACAAAAGTTGAAACGAAAGTCGGTCACGACTGGTGTCATTATGGGGACTCAAAAGTTTATTTATTCTTTGAATAAAAAGTTGGATTAAAACTATATTCCCAAAAAGAAAGGTCTGAAAATATTTCTTTTATTAGACATACTTCTTGGCTTCTTTATAACATAAATGGATTCTGAAATACCGTCGTCTTACTATCGATTAATGCTCATTTAGTGTTATCGTAAACAACGGAGCGCCTTTTTAATAGTATCTCCTATCTTGTCATGGTAAGGAGGCTTGCGTGCATCAATGACCTCAAGAGCTATGCCAGCGGTATCTGGTAGTGTGGCCCTACTCGTCTGGCCTATCTAGCTGCACAGGTTGAGAGAGATAGGTGCCCGACTAAACGCGATGCCCTGGTCCTCCAGATTGGTGGATTTGTGTAAAACTGGTTACCTTACTATGTAAACATTTCAATAACTCAGAAGCTTCAACTGGAAAATTCATTGGGTAGAAACAATGGATTACGACCAAGAAAGGAAAAGGGTAAACGATTAAGAATCTAAGACTTTTTAAAGTAGGCCGGTGGAATGTACGAAGCATAACAACAAAGGAATTTGAATTAGCCGAATAACTAAAAACTTAAAACATTAATATAGCCGTGAGAACAGAAACAAAAAATAAATTAAATGGAACAAAAATATAAATACTTTTACTATGTTATAAGTGGAGTGGACCAACATATCTTTTAGTGGCATGGCCATTTTAAGCGATAATAAGCGAAAATAGAATACGAAAGTGCAGTTTTGTAAATGACTTAATTATAACAGTTAAATTGAAAACAAATATAAGCTACTTAAATATAATAGGAATATATGCCCGTGAAGAAGGAAGGAAGAAAGGAAGAATCTGAATAATTTTATGAGGAATTAAAATCAGTTAAATAAATGTTAATAATTAAATAAATAAACAGTTAAATAATCCAATCCCAAGTGTCTAAGGGAAGGATGGAGAACTTTGGATAAATAAAAACTGTCAAGAACCCTAGACTACTGTATTTTCAATAGTTTTAAAATAACTCATATTGATTTATTTTTTCAAAAATAAAGAATATAAATGAATATACATGGAATGGCAAGAGGAACACGATCTGTAATCGTTTTTACCATTAATAATCAGAAACGATATCCCCCTTTACATGTGTTCAGAGGAAAAATTACCGAGTGATCAGAGATAAACATATGGAATGAAACATACAAGAATTGTACTGATCGCATGTGATCTTCACTTTTTCTTATAGAAATCGCTACCAAGACAGTGTTAAGACGCTTTTCTAAAAGAACTAATGCTGAGAACTGTAAATCACTGATATGCATATCACAGTACCTTCTAAGTAAATTCTGTGCTCCCATCACCGTTATTTTATAACGGCGATGGGTGCATAGAATTTATCCCGCAAAAAAGGCACCAGGAGAGGAACAAAATACAGTTATGAAGGCATGCATTTTGTTAGCTCATTTGTAATTATTTAAAATACGTCGGGATAACTATATTTTTCCTTTTTTTTTCCTGGAAACGGGTTACAAAACTTTGTGAAACAATCAAACTAGCCTGCAAATAATAAAATCTCCTTCGTTGCATCCACTATCTCACCAACTACGTGAAAAACAGTTCAATGCGTGCTGAAACTACGAAAAGGACGACCTACTTGGTATTTTCAGCATGTTAACAGCTCGAGGATATCAACGTGCTGAAACTACTAAGGATTTCGTCCTACCTTCTACATTTCGCAATATCCGGCCATTTCATAATTTGAAATTGGTATTCAATCAACTGGAACTAACTTAATTTTTCTATTTCAATCCTTCACACAAGTGCTTTCAAAACCAATGTACAACAGTTACGTGTGCGGGCTAGTGATTAGGGAAAACTTATTAAAGAACGTTTGATGTATTTTTAACAACTAGAGGTGTTAGCCCTAGGGGAATATGGAAGGCTATGAAATGTGTTTATGTAGTGAAAGTCTGTTACAGAAGAGAAAATACGCAGAAGAAAGATCAAGATCTTTCTCTCTCTCTGCCTAAAATGAAGAAATAAGCTTGAAATGACTAGTGTGCAGATGCTGATCGGCATTTCCTCATGACATTACATGTTTAGTGTAAAATCAATGAATGGTGGTAGCTGCTTCAGTGAATCATCGACAAGGGAAATAAACAAATTAATATACAGTACTGTATATATTAAAATATTCATGACTTATATATCTACCGGAAAAGAGGGACATTTTCATGCATTACGTCAAAAGTGAGAAATGTTCTGAGATCGAAAGTTTAAGGAATTTATATAGAATTAGGAATTGTACAGGTAAGGCATACCGTCTTGGCGTTTCTGAAGAATAAGGAGATTATGCATGAGAATGCATGAGATCTGTTTGATCCAGGAAAGATTAGATGTTTTAGCTAGCAAAGAAGAGAAGTGCTTTCCTGAGTGGAGGTCACAATGATACAAGGCTTTCAGACAATATCTCCTTCTTAGGTCAAGTAATACAGCAATTCTAGCTAGCACTGAAGTTCACTAGATAATCTTACTCCATAAGAGAATCGTGAAGAATTAGGATATCAGCATTTGAGATACTGGTTACGGAATTTCTTGAAAATTGAATTAATTGAGTACTGCATGCCTTGTCGAATTCAGGAGAAGAATAAATGGAGTGCACTGTCACAAGCAAAACCACGGATAGGATTTGGTGTTACTGAAAGAAATTCGTTTAATAATTTGTGTGTGTGTGTGTGTGTGTGTGTGTGTGTGTGTGTGTGTGTGTGTGTGTGTGTGTGTGTGTGTGTGTGTGTGTGTGTGTGTGTGTGTGTGTGTGTGTGTGTGTGTGTGTGTGTGTGTGTGTGTGTGTGTGTGTGTGTGTGTGTGTGCGTGCGTGCGTGAGCAAAAGAATAGTTCCCTGCTTTTATAGAACAATCTGATTAGAGAAGTGAACAACCAGAAAGAAAATAACACGGTTTTAAAGATTAGAAAGTAGTCCATGACATTGTCGTGCAAATATCATGAGCGACAACACAAGTTTCTTCAAACCTTTCATCCTAAACTGCATAATATAGCTATGAGGTGGCTCTATAAGAATTGAAGGAGAAAGTGATGTTAAGGAGGTCAGTCTTATCCTAAGTTACCACCAAGTTGTTCAATGGTACCAAGACGCTAGAAAGAAATTAAAGAAGGGGTGAAAGGACGGTACTTTCAATACCATTAACAAGAAACCAGACACACCAATTGTCATTTTAGGGAGTAGTTTGCTGTATTTTATCATTGAATCTGATAATGGTTAAATATAGATGAAGCTGTTTTTTTTGTAGGCGGAATGCTAGGAGGGTTTTCTCAACCAGCATATTTCATATGCGCAGAATTTTCCCGTATACATCCGTGAACGGTAGTCGGAGGATTTGAATGGGCTGCCGAATGAAGTTTCTTCTTCAGTACTGATGACTTCAAAAATTCTTCGTTAGGAACGCGTTTTTGGATCAAGAGAGAAGAAATATTAATCAAACCACTGAAAACAAGCATAGAATCACCAAAGTTCATCTCACTATATGTCATTCTAATGCTAAAGGACACAATGATTAGGCTGAAAAGGTGAAGGTCGTCAATAATAATGGAAACGTGAACAGGGTCGTGAACAATAACGTGAACAGGGTCGTCAATAATAATGGAAACGTGAACAGGGTCGGGAACAAGGGTGCTGATATGCTATCCATTCATCCATTCAGTCCCGCAGACCAATGAAACGGGTGCATAGTCAACTATACAGTCCTAAAAATTTCAAGTATAAGTAGAATCTTAAATTTTTGAACTGCCTGTTATTTTATTCTTCTATAACTAAAGAGCTTCGCTAAGGATCTTTCTTTTTTCGTCCATATAATGATTCTCCTCCCCATGCATGTTTTCTTAAGCCTTTTCTATATTCCACACTCGACATTAATTGCGAACGATACTTATGTCCGATGACTTTTTACATAGCCTAATTTTTGTATACGATATGCGACTGCTAAAGTACAATGTTATTTGCTACATGAATATACCACATCTGTAGAATATATTTTCAAATAACAAATAATACCTCAGATAAGCAGCTACGATTTGTTCAGAGGTTCAGTTTCACTAAGAAAATTACTTTCAACATTACCTTTTTTGGTTTTGGTTTTCATGAAACTCAACACCATTTCCATTAGTCATTAGAAATGCACAAAAAAGATAACATAGGATAATGCAAGTCTTGCGGTCTCTTGCATTCTTTTCTTGCGAAATTCCAAAGAAGAAAGTTGGAAAACAAAATCAGCACAACGACATAAAGGCACTACTATTAGCAGGAGACAAGCATTCCCACAGATAATAGTTGAGAATCATTAGCTTTCACTATCCCTTAGTTCTTATTTTAAATAAATTTCAAAAGCTGAGAGATGAAGTTTTGCTGCTGGCCGAATTTTAAAAGTTAGTGTATGATGTAAAAGTGCAGCAGCTACATAAAAATAAGGTAATAGATTATGCAGTTGCAGTTAGCAGTGGATTTCTATCATTAATTCTTTTAAGAAGTCTTTCTCCTTTGCTATATAAAGAGCATAAATAACATTGACATTAATTGTTCACCTTATTTTAAATATTCCTTTTTCTTAGAAAGGTTTGATAGTAATTTCAGTGAGCTTTTAATGTTCCATCTATTCAGAAAGGTACCGAGCATTGTATGCTGGAGGTACATAATTTGCAGTGCACAATACCACGCAGTGCAGTTATTTGAATGTAGCAATTATGTTGAAATTTGTGATCCTGATTGTTCATCGTTTGCCTCTTCCAGCGATCAACTGTTTAAAGACAAAAGCCTCACATCACCTTCATTCGATAATAACGCCATTCTCCGTTACTGAAATGCCAGTACGCGTGAGATATTGTGCGATTATCCTTCGTTTGAATCGCTCATTGTAGGAAATATATCCATTATTTCATAAACTTTAACAGATATGCTATCTCTTGGAGATAATTCTACAACCCATTTATAATACTTACAGCTGGAGTCTGCCAAGTGTGGTTAGTCAATTCTAATTCCATTTAGTACGGAAATGCGGTCGATGTATACATTATATCTGGGCAGAAATTATTGTTATTACCGACGTATCAATAGTGTCAACACAGACTGAAGTTGTTACGTTTTGGATTGCCATGTACATAGATTGAGAGACATGTCCGAAATGTCGATCGCGCAGAATACTATTGGAGTTTAATATTTACTTCCATACGGTTGAAATATTCATTCAAAGACAAACTCTTTTTGTATTAATGCTAAACTCCTAAATTAATGCAGATTTTTCTACTTGAGCATTCAACAAATGAAGAGAATAATTTCCATTTAGCTTCCATTTCGCAAATTATGATGTACTTTAAGTTATTGATTCAAACTTTCTATTATGAATGGGATGGGGAAAGAGAGATTTTAATTTATCCTCTACTCTAAGATTTTCCTCTACTATAATGAAAAAAAAACCTACAAATATCATCAAAAATTACCTATTTGTATAGTAAGAGATTTTTGATCCCTATCAGTTCAGGAATTAACAAAAATACTATGAAGATCAGTTTCTGTTTTCTTTATGATGCAGAGGGAACTGCATATAGTTGAAGGGTGTGGCAAAATGCTTTCGAGTGCTCTATAGGTAAAACTACTATTTTGACATGAGGCTAAATTTTATATTTTTTTCTTTACAGCATATCTCTATTTCTTTGATATTTTAATTATTTTTGAGTTTGTCAGAGAGTTACAGTGACTATGTTTTGAATCAGTGATAGTTATTGTTTCGAACTACCTCGCCTTGGTTCACTTTTTAGAGAGCATGATTCCTGTATATAAGTTTGAGAATTCAAAGTGAAACTAGAAACATGAATTCTCATTCTGGCAAGGAGTAATTGCTATTCAAAATCTCTTGGGATCGGAAGACTGAAAAAATTGTGAAAGAGTAGTATTATCTTAGGCGATCTTACCACTTCTCACTGTTATACTTCCAAATCTTCACCAAGGTGTAACTCATATTTCTTACTCGTAATGAAAATGTCGACATGTATATGCAATTCTATTAGAAACCGACAACCACAATAATATATTTTTTATTTTATTTTATTTTTTGTGTTTTGCGTTTTTTTAATGTGTCAGCATTAAAGAGATCAATACGCATTTTTTTTCGTATTAGAATTTAACTTCGCTGAAAAGAAATTCTAACATGAATCTTTTACCATTCATAAACGTATGAAAGGTAAAAAGTTCGCCTTTTACCTTTCGCATGCACTCGAGGTTTTTGTCCTCTTTATTACGGAACAAGATGAGATATCAATATTCTTCCAGAATTGTGATCATAATTTGTATTTGCTTAATACAAAATATCAATTTTTTTTCTTTTTCTATTCTTGTACTACCCAGTAATATTTTACTTCAGGATTGCTATAAAATTGTGAAGTATTTCTTAAACAATTCAGAGTGACAGTCTTTGCTCAAAACACTACGCGGTGCAGCAGTCCAAGAAAATATCACTGCGTCAACTTCCAACTGAGTGCCCTGGTGAGGCTGGCTACAGAAAAGTTTTTGAAAACTTTACCTTTCTTGTTGAAATTCCAGAGATACCGGTGATATTCCCTACGGATCATGAAACAACTTTCCATTTTAGACATACCAATAGACAGCATGGGAGTACACTCCAAAATTTTTAGAGAATGTATCGCCATTCAAATAATGCTGAGAGAATGGTATGCGGATGTCTAATTTTTAATATTAGAACTGGAAAAAATACGAAATTTAAAGTATATTTTACATTCGATACAATACCACATAATCTTGTCGGATTTATTTCTCAAGAATAGGAATTTATTAATAATTCGTTTTAAGCAATAATTATTAATTAATCTAAAATCATCTCTGAGATGAAATCTAAATCTTAAATTTCACATAAGTCGGCTAATTGGTTACATTTAGTATGTAATACATGCCTATAAATTACGTATATTGCCAGGACATTTTTACCTTAAAGGAAGACGACTATAAGCCTTCGTAGCTTTATTTGAAAAAAAATGTAAATGTTTCTAATTTCCGGGATTCTAACCCATATTTCCGTAGATAAAGTTCTCTTCTATTTCTAATGAAATAATAAAATCCTAATTTATTGAATGCAATGTCAGTTTCTTCTTCATGCTATGGTGTCCGTTGAGTTCTTTTCAAGCAGTACAGCTTTATCGTGAGCAGTGATTATTCTTCGAATAATTATAATTTATTAATAAAACAATGTCGGGTGCTGTTTATATTGTTTTCATTTTGAGAACAGTTACGCAAGGTATATGTGAATTACTAAACACTGAATCCTATTTGTTTCATACGAGTAAACCCGAATATATCATATTATTATTTTTTTTTCGTATATAGTTCTTGGAAAATCTGTTAACAACTTTATTTTATATGCCTAAAATATATTACAACCTGATTTAATTACATAATATAGTTCTTCAATTTTTTTTTTAAATACGTAATCTGAAGAAACAGCCTTCATATCATCAGGTAATTTATTTGATATATAGCGCCGCTATATATCAAAATGATTTGTTAAAAATCTCAACTGGCTTCGGAAACTTAAAACACGTTTCTCTCACAGAGCAGATTACATAATCTTTATTAAAACGATATGTCACTAATTATCTCTTCATTTATTTGATTTTAATTATAAGAAAGTTTGTAGTTCCAAAAAGGCTATAAATTTTCTTAATGTGATCAACGCATTCGTATTATAATTTGACTAGTGAATATGTCCCATAAGCATTAACTGAGGAAATGTGTTTACATGCTGAAATGAAAGATCTTATCTCAAATGCATTAATTAATATTCATAATATATAAACATCGATAATATATACTTGATGATTCAAGGCAATTAATAGTTTTCATTTCTCTAAAGAACACCTGCATCCACGACCTAATGCTCTATTCAAAAATGGAGTATTTTATTTATTAGTCTCACATGCATATACATTATGAATGAGACACCTTATTGCGCCTTATGACTATCATCAAACAATATCGTTTTATCCTGCAGACAGAATAAAGGAATGGTTATTCTTCGCTATACTTCTTCAACATTTACTCTCTCTCTCTCTCTCTCTCTCTAACTCTAACTCTCTAACAAATAATCAAGGTTAGGATTAATAAACTTATTAGGGGAGGAAACAAGTCCAAATATTACCTTAATATTTTTCATTATATCGAATTCTAATTTGATGCATTGGGAATCAAATTTTCATAAACCGATGCAGACAGTTATATTTTATTCGGATTTCTCCAGCGTTATGAATATACTAAATTCTTTAGGTCATAATTATTTTTAAACTTAGAATAGGCCATATTAATCTAATCTAATAAAGAGCATAAGAAATCGAATACTTGATATATCAATTATTACTATGAGTTTGGTGAATTTTACCTATTCCTTCAAAAAATTAATAATTAATTTTAGATTCGAATTATTATAAAAGAGCATTATTATAAGGCATGATAGTAAGCCTGGAAAAATGTGTGAAGTTATCTGAGATTGAAATAATTTACCTCATACTGGTAACATTAAGATAATTTCTAGCGCACCAGTAAGTAGAAGAGTTAACTGATTTCCGCTTTATAAGTTAACTGGTGGTTAACATATAAAAAGAGAAAGGAATTATCCTCTCTTTATAATGGACATCATATGTATACTGTTATTTATGTTCATCGAATGAGTTTAAAATGTCGTTTAAACTAGGCCAAATATAAACATAATATTTGCAGAATGTTAGGTTTCTGGGGACTCTTCGATATTTTATTATGGCGAGAATCCTTGAGATTCTGAAAATATTTCTCTAGATTTCCTGTGAATATTTTCTTCAAATTTATTAAGGTATTCATATAATCCTTAAAACAGATTAAGTATCCGTAATACTAGGCAAGACATCCTTGAAATAATGAAAAAGAAAATTAATTATAAATTATGGAAAATCATAAGAAAAAAACAATATGAATGTTAATTTTCTTGACTGTGCATGAATATGGAAGAAATAACATGAGATGAAAATTAAAAATAGCTCTTTAAAAGTAAGGCTGGCCTTGTTAGCAAAGTGGTTATTGTATCAGTTCTCAACCAACAGGCTGCGGTTTCCAATCGTTGAATGAGCATGGATGCTTGTGATTGTCTTTAGGTCGACTTGTTAAAAAAAGTACAGTATATTATTTAAAATAAAGAGCCAATAGGCTTCATTTCGGCGATGTAAACATTATTTAAACATTATTTCGTAAATTTATGTAAACATTATTTCGGCTTTAAAACAATGTGGGATTTAATATCCCCTTAATTTAAATAATGTTTACATCGCCGAAATGAAGCCTATTGGCTCTTTATTTTAAATAATTTATGGGTGCATCTTTATGACATCTCGTATAGCAGAGTATATAAGTTCTTTTCGCTATACCCTTAATATTATACTTTGATCTAGCTACTCATTGATGAGATTTCAATAAAGATCGAAACTGGTCTGGTTAGTGACCTTCTCTCATAATGTGAAACAGCAATGCATCTCGAAGGAGCTGCGTTTAACATTATGAGAAATCGGTCTGGCAATGCTGTAGCCAATGAAGTTTAACTGAGGCTCGGCTATTGCTAATATGAGTTTCCTCTTTTAAGGTTTAGCCTTAAGGAAGCAATTTGAGTCTCCGGGAAAAGTGTTTTCCGGTACGGCCCGGTAAGGGGCTTTATCGGTGAATGCTTTTCTCCGGAATATGAGCGGTTCTGCTCAGTGGTGGTGGTGATGGTGGGTGGAAGGCCATCACTGAGTGGAGCTAATGCTGAGATGGACGGTCTTTCGCCCACAATTGAGTGGCCTAGGGATCATCCGAATTTTTAGAGATGGCTTTACTTATTCATAAGATCGAAACCGGTCTGGATAATGACCTCCACCATAATGTATAACATCATACACCTCCTAGGAGATGGGTTTAACATTATGGAAAATTTTCAAAAATTTTCCATAATGTTAAGAATAGCGATCAGAACTTTCTCCACGTTTGCTGCGAGTTGCTCTAGTTTGTACTACGTGCTTTAGCTTACACTAGTAGTTGCCGATACGTTTATAGTTACTATATTCGACATGAAACTCTTTGATTCCGATCTTTGAGTTTCTTATTCGGCTTTAAAAATGTGGGATTTAATATCCCCTTAATTTAAATACAGTATATTAGTTATTTAATGGTTAATATGTTAGTCGTTGCTGCAAGCAATGGAAGAGTTTACTATTTATATATGTGCGCATGAAAATTAAACTGGCTGCACAACTGAAGTATCTGCATAGCGTAGTAACAAGGACGAACAGGCATTTACCCTTAGTTTTGACATATTGGATTTAGAATCGTTTACGAGGATTTTCAAGTAAAAGCAAGTTAGCAGATCATCGCAGGTGTGAGATTATTTCTTCCGGAAATTCGAATTTTTAATTCTGCAAAATAGGTAAACGACTGCTGGAGCATACCAAATTAATAGACCTAACAAAGCTTCATACTCGTAGACTTAGGTATATCGGTAGTAATAGTAATAGTAATCAAACTAAACCTACATGACTAAGCAGCTTGGGAAATAGAGATGCCAGGTGACATTCGTTTTCTGCATGCAACAGCAAAGCGATCTTTGACTTTCATCTGGCATCCTTTCAAATTCATAATATGCACATATATTTTGTTGAGTTTAATTTCTCTGTGACTCCTAAAATAAATGTATTAGCTCCAATGAGAGAAAAATTACAACATTCTAATGAAGATTATGTTTACAACATGATCTAATATCTGTAGCACTATTTCCTGTATATTCACAATATACTCGATAATAATTTCAGATGAATCCGGGTATCTTTATCTATGTAAATTATCAATATGTCCCAGAATTAAAAAAAAAAATAAATAATAAATTATATATTAAAATACTGAAATTAGTAATTAAAAATGTAATGAGTTTAGGCTGTACAAAACCTCTCTTTTTAAGATAATATATTAATTAATTCAGTTCTTTTTTCTTTATTCTTTCCTTCCAGTAATAAATGAAGAATTATTTATGCACATAATTTCATCTCTTTGCTAAGTTGATTAATTAATGCACTTCATCACTATATTACGCATTAACGCACAATTATTCTTTGACAGACCGCATCAGTTTATTTTTATAAAAACAGTATCCTATTGGACAATGAAACAAGAAGTGGTAAACTAATTTTAATTAAGATATTTTCATTTAGAAACCTCAATTAATTTTTTTCAGCAAATATTTTCCAAACTAGGAATTTTCTGTTTAACGTTCTCTATTTCTCTATTATAGAAACTCTTTTAAGCATTAATTAAATCAGTTAGCAATAAGTTGTTTAATTAATGTAATTGCTGCTAATTGATCAGAAATTAATTAGCAGCGTTGTCGCGGTTTATACGTAAAACTCTAAATCTGCTACTTATCATAAACCTCAATTAATAAAATATCTCTCAAACGAATACTGTATTTAAAAAAATAAAAGTACTAATTCGGAAACGAACCAACAATTTTATTAGTTCTAGATTACCTGATTAATTTGGTTCAAGGAGTAATATTATTTTATTAAACAGGCAAATCATGTCTGTTATACCTTGCTCATTCATGGAACTTTTCACTCGTTTTTCATTATAATTTGGTAGAAATAAACGCACTGCTTCGATGACAAATTGTTCTACCTGTACTTGGAATTTTCGCGAGATAAAAGAACGCCATGTAGGCCGGTGACGTATATCCAGAGCATCATCCCTTGATGCTCTCGACAGAAATAGGCTAGTACGTGCGATCTTATTTTTATGGATGATTTATACCACAAACTTATGTTCGCGGATAATAATCAAATAGACGAATATCGATTTTTCCCCCATGATTGTTGCAAACGTTACAAAAGAAATACAAATCAAATTCAATTAATAGATCAATAATAAACATGAACATCATTTACTAACTAGGTTTTATAAATCAATCTCTCATTAATGTATTCATTTCTTTTTCTCAATTGTATAAAAAATAAATTTGAATTGGTTTTCATGCCAAGAGTTAATGGCATGTCAGAATTGTCGCTGTGTTATAAGAAGAGTTCAATAGATGTTTATCTATTCCCTGTTTTAACGCTGAACAATGGTGTCAGTATTTCGGAAATTCCAATTCGATTTTTATAAATGGATATCGTCACTAACATAGATTTCCTATTATGATTACAGCTATTTTGCCTGCTTCAGTTTAGGAGTACCCCTGTTTAAATGTCATTGGCTATTTACTCATGGATTCTTAGGGCATTATGAGGGTAGATGTACTAAAAAGTATATGTAGCCTAAGGAATAGAAAATTGCATATACCTTTTTCTGGGTGTTGTGGCTTTTCCTCAGTCTGCGATGTCGAAAACTGCAGAGTGTGTGTGGGGGGGGGGGTAGGCAGTTTGGTAGAATAAGTTAGAAAAACCCGGGTTTTTTTCGTAATATATAGAAACATATACTTTTATATAGGGTGGGGAAAAAATGAAAGGGTTAATTTTTTTAAAATAGGGAGGGGGAAGGGGAAAGGTGGTTGACGGGGTGTGGACCGTTTCGACTATTCGTGGTCGTCATCTGAACACATTGGGAAAGTGGAAGCTATGTCAGGTCGGGTGAGTGCTTCTGCTTTAGAGGTGTTTGTGTTGTCTCCTATTGGTCGGGGTTGTGACCTCAATTTTATGTTGTGAAGCTTCCAAACCTCGGAGATTATGTAGGGCCTGTGTACGTTGATCGAGTTCGCGTCACACTTTATAGCTATTGTTTCCGATATTCTGAGCATTGTTTCGTTGTCTTGTCTGTCTATTATGATGGCCTTGTCTATCTGCGGGGTGTGTTTTTGTTCAAGGGCGTGAACAGCTATTTTCGTTTTTCCTGTGTTTTGTATACGATTTTTCTTTTTGATGTTGCGTTTTTTAGTGTTTAAATGTTCTGGAATAGGGATGTTACAGTCGCGGAAGTGTTCTTGTAGTCTTGCCCATAAAGACCTGATGGTGGAACCTGTGTAGGTGATGTCACAGTCTTTTTGGCAGGGAAATTTATAGACCACATTGTGCTGTTCAAATATTTCTTTTTGTGTGTGAGGTTTGGTGGATTTTAGGAGGTATGCCAGATTTTGGCTAGTGGTGAATATCAGTTTGTAGTCAGTATGTTTGAAGATGTATTTATAGGCTTTGTATGTGTTTTGGGTGTATGGTAGTTTGATAATTTTTTGTGTAGGGAAGTTCGTTTTGTTACTTGGGTTATTTTGGCGTTTTTTTGCCGTCTTGTTTGCGTAGTTAATCAGTTGTGTAGGATAGTTGCGATTTAAGAAGATCTGTGTTAGTTTTTTTATTTCAGCGTTTAGGCTATTTTGATTGGTTGAAAATTTGTAAGCATTTATGAATTGTGATAAGATGACGGATTTTTTAACAGAATACGGATGGTATGAGTGAAAATGGAGGTAGTTTCCGATGTGTGAGGGTTTGTGGTATATTTTCGTGGCTATTTTGTTGTGTGTTCTGGTTAATGTCAAGTTTAAGAAGTTGATGGATTTGTTCTGTTCGGTTTCTGTGGTGAATTTTAATCTGTTGCTGTAGCTGTTTAGGGATGTTTTTAAGGTGGTGATGTGTGTGGGATTACCAATGCACAGAATATCGTCTACGTATCTGCCATAAAAGGTGATGCCGGGGGGAAGGGAAGGGTGGAGTAGAAGTGATTCTATATGTGCCAGGAATAATTCCGCTAGTTGTCCACTGATGTTTTGGCCCATGGGGAGTCCGAAGATTTGTATGTACATGTTGTTGTTGAACTTGAAGAAGTTTGCCGAGATTACTAGTTTTATTAAGTTAATAATGTCAATGGGCGTTAGTTTAGTACGAGAGTGCAGGGTGTGGTCTTCTGTGAGTAGTGTGTGTACGATGTCTAAAGTTCTGGGGACGTCCACGTTAGTGTATAAAGAGGCCGCATCCAAGGAAGTGAGGATGTCTTCTTGGGATAGGGTTAGGTTTTTTATTTTTTTGAAAAGGTCGTCCGTGTTTTTTATCATGAAGTTGGACGTTGTGGTTAAAGGTTTGAGGAGTTTTGCTACGAATTTTGATAAAGGGGCTGTGGTGGTATTTTTGTAGGAGACTATTGGTCTCATCGGGTACCCGTCTTTGTGGGTTTTTACTTGTCCGAACATACAAGGGGTGCGTGTGGTGCGGGGGATTGTGTTTTTCAGTGTGGTTTTGTCAATTTTATTTTCATTTTTTAGGATGTGTAGGGTATCGTTGATTTGTTTTATGAGGTCGGGGGTGGGGTCAATTTGTATTTTTCGGTAGGTGTGTGGGTCGGTTAAGATGGCTGTTATCTTGTTGTGGTAATCAGCTTGGTTTGTGATGACTACGGTGTCCCCTTTGTCCGCTTTATTGATAATAATGTTCGGGTTCTTCTTTAGGGATAAAAGGGCTTCTTGTAAGTTGGGGGTGATGTTGGGTTTAATTATTATTTTACTGTTTATGATGTTGTTAATTTTGTGGAATATTGTTTCTTTGTTAGGGTCATACTCTAATTTCGCTTGCATTTCGGTAATGATGTCTCTGTTTTGTATGTATTTTGGGGAAACACCAAAGTTTAATCCTTTGTTCAGGATGGTGATTTCGTCGGGCGTGAGATTGTGGTGTAATAGATTGATAATGGAATTGTTTTTTGTTGGTTCTAGGGCGGAAATATCCGAAGGGTTGGAAGCGACGCGATTGTTGTATTGGGTGTTTGTTAGTGTGTACCACCATCAGGTCTTTATGGGCAAGACTACAAGAACACTTCCGCGACTGTAACATCCCTATTCCAGAACATTTAAACACTAAAAAACGCAACATCAAAAAGAAAAATCGTATACAAAACACAGGAAAAACGGAAATAACTGTTCACGCCCTTGAACAAAAACACACCCCGCAGATAGACAAGGCCATCATAATAGACAGACAAGACAACGAAACAATGCTCAGAATATCGGAAACAATAGCTATAAAGTGTGACGCGAACTCTATCAACGTACACAGGCCCTACATAATCTCCGAGGTTTGGAAGCTTCACAACATAAAATTGAGGTCACAACCCCGACCAATAGGAGACAACACAAACACCTCTAAAGCAGAAGCACTCACCCGACCTGACATAGCTTCCACTTTCCCAATGTGTTCAGATGACGACCACGAATAGTCGAAACGGTCCACATCCCGTCAACCACCTTTCCCCTTCCCCCTCCCTATTTTAAAAAAATTAACCCTTTCATTTTTCCCCACCCTATATAAAAGTATATGTTTCTATATGTTACGAAAAAAACCCGGGTTTTTCTAACTTATTCTACCAAACTGCCTACCCCCCCCCCCACACACACTCTGCAGTTTTCGACATCGCAGACTGAGGAAAAGCCACAACACCCAGAAAAAGGTATGTGCAATTTTCTATTCCTTAGGCTACATATACGTTTTAGTACATCTACACTCATAATGCCCTAAGAATCCATGAGCAAATAGCCAATGACATTTAAACAGGGGTACTCCTAAACTGAAGCAGGCAAAATAGCTGTAATCATAATAGTTTATAAAGAGGAGTAACATGGGAGTTTTCCCAGAAATAATATACATAGATTTCCTTATTCTCATTATTATGTTCATTTAAGAGGGCCATTCCAGTTTCGCAAGAATCGTCCTCTTAAATGGAATAGTCCTCCGAAACTAGTGTTCTATGCGAAAGTCGTCCGAAGCCATACCGAAAAAATAATTTTACAATGTTATATATATTGGTTTCTAATTTTAGTACTCACCTTGTTTACTAAAGTGAAGTAATTTTCATCCATTGAAAATAAATAATGGTGAATACAAAAAATAGCAGTTTCATTCCATGAAGTATTAATGGAAAGAAATCCGCATTCGGTAACTAAACATTAAGGAAGGAGTATCCTATATTATATACATAAGCTGTACTTTTATTTTATAAGTTATTTTACTGAGAACCTACAAAAAGTTAAGCTTTCTTTCACGTAATATATGATATATTTATTCTCTAAATTTATTAAGATAATTCTATATTTAATTATTTTTTAAAATTTTATCGTCCAAAAATTTCCTGGCTTGAAAGAAACGTTGTCACAGAGAGAGAGAGAGAGAGAGAGAGAGAGAGTCAGACTGAATTTTATGGTTTAATGAGTGAAAACAATTACATGAATTTGGCGTAATATGTTCAATCAATGGAGCTTTTTCAATTTTTTCAAATGAAGTCCCGTATTTCAAATTCTGCGGAAGCAGAATCATATTCTCGTCATAATCCTCTCCATTCGGTTTGTGCTAAAATCCTCAGGGAATGATTGAGTTACTCATGAACTTCTTTTCAGAATCTGTTCGTAGTCTGCTAAATAGTGTAATTTGTACAGGTATCAGAGAAAGACGGATCTTATCTCCTTCTATGATAGCTGATTGTTTTGAAATGCTCAGTGAATTAAAAAAAAATATTACACAACTCTACAACTCAACCGCTGTAGAAATCTGTGAACTATGTTACTTGTATTATTTTTTATGTGACTCCAACCAACAAATGGTTTAAAAGATAGAAAGAATTCATTAGTACCCAAATGGTTTATAAGCTTTAGTAAGTGGAAATCACTAGAAAAAAGTACATTACCACACAGGGTGGACTAAGGATTTCTATTTATTTTTACTTTTTTTTATTTTTTTAAAAATATTTTTATTGTAATCCGAAACTCCTGTTCTCTAAAGGTCTCACAGAGAACGAAGAATAGAATTTCATCGTAATTATTCTTTTTAAAGTATTTCAATTACTTTTAATATGACAATTCTGTCACAAGTATATTTGCATGAGTAATACCTTTAATGTTGCAAAACATTTTAGGCGCCTTTGTTCTGTAAACGATCAAAGAGTCTCGTGGTGTGATTTCTAATATTAAATGATGACTAGTTCAAGTGCTTAATATGATAATAAAAATATCCTAAAGTAATGTTGTGCTCAATACGAATTATACATTAAGAATATATCTTCAAAATACGCAATTTTTATGATCCTTATTATTACGGGACACATCCACGGATTCCAAAGGCTCATCGAGGGAGGACCGTACAACTCTCTGTCTCCACCAACTACAGCGGACCTCATCATCTACATACTCCAACGCCATCTACTGCCGACCACCACCACTTTCATAGACAGTCATAAACATCCATCTAGAGTTATCATTGGAAAATGTAGAATAATCTGTAGAATTGTTATTCATCTGTAGATTTCTGCACCTTTGTGTTGAGAGTCAAAGTTATAAATTAGTATTAAACACAACAAAAACGAAGTATATGATAATAAGTAAAAACGGCAACAAAACACAAATTAATATTAATCTTATTACAGAAGAAACAACAAGTATTGAAATACAGTCAAGAATAGCTAAGGCGAAAGAAGCATTTTCAAATAAATTATTAATGACCTCTGGAATAAACATACAGACTCAAATAAGAATAATAAGAAATTTATAATCCATATAATCCATATTGAATTATGGATGAGAGAGTGAACATATAGAAAACCCATTAGTACAAAATTGCAGGCATGTTATGCTGTAGGTGAGCACTGACGATTTCTTAGAAGGAGAAAATAACTAACGAAGTGGTTTTAAAGTTAATCGGAAAGAGTACTTGTGGAAGAACTTAGAAAGAGAAAGTACAAGAACTGCAGGACAAATATTAAGAGAATCAGAAAGAAAAATGTGGCAGAAAATACTGGAAGGAGAATTCTGGGAAAATAGACCTCTTTTTAGACAAAGAACACCTCTGGTTGACAATTTGAAGAAATTGATAGGTAACAAGAATTATTAAGAGATTAAATGGAGTACCATGATTGCTAACCTCCAAATTGGAGAACTACTTTAGAAGAAGAATTTATCTGAAAAGAAAATGATACAGTAAAAGGAAAATGGTGTTACAGTTATCACCAGTAACATCTTAATCTGTGGTATGGACATACTTCACAAAATGAATGGAGACTAAAATTTTCATACAAATAATACTCTAAAGAAAATAACTAGGATAAGAGGAAAGTTGTGAACTTCATTTATCGCCTCCAGTTAAAAGATGGGTTTACCATTATCATACACTAGTAATTTTATCCTGAAGAAGAAAAGAGCACATAATGGGCTTAGTCCACCTACTCTAAAGAAAGCTGATAGTATTTTCATTGAAGTCGAGTTTGCCATTATAACTACACAGAGAAAAAACTACAGCCTCAATAAGAAAAAAAAAACGGTATCTTCATGAAAATAACATGGGGAATGAATAATAGCTCTCTCATTTTACAACCTAGGCTAAGAAATGGGCTGTTTTTATTTCGTGAAACTAAAAGAGGGTCGCTATTTTGGGACAATTACAGCTCTCTGAGATAGCAAAAATAGCAACCATTGTCTATCACCTCGGGGGGGGGGGTTATCATTATTTTATCAAAAACAGCATCAAAGTTACTGCATTGCACAAGATGTTTTTACTCAGTTGCTTCTCCAGGTATTATCGGTAACCTCATTTGCACGTGCGGTTCTTTTATTTTGATTAATGTGCTTAGGCTTGATTTTATACTAATGTTTTTGACTGTCCTTTAGAATCATAACGTCATAGAAAAATACCATTTCTTATATATATATATCGCTGTCGTAATTTAAATCACCATATCAATAAGTCAATCGAATTTCTTTCGTTTACAACATCGTTCCTTCTGTATAGTATGTTCTCTATCGTCTTTCGAACAGTTTAAAAGATTAGAATTAAAATTGCTCATTACACCCTGTCAGTTTTGCAGTAATATGTGGAATATACTTTTGAACAGGAAGCTGATATCATCCTGGACTACTCTGAATTCTGGAATTACATGACACCGATTTTTACTAAAATTATGGCTGAAACAATTAAAACCGTGAGGCTGGTATATTACAGTTTATTAATGAGTGTGTTATCGACGTGTTGGCTTGCCAGGTAAAATATTGCGGATCTCCAAAGCAAAATCCTCCTTGAATGAAACCAGTTAAACTGACATCCTCGTAAATATATCTTTTCGTTCTATATTGAATTTGTTTCAAAGGATATATTTTCAAAAGGCACTTTCAAACTATCTAAGTGGAATAATCAACCCTTTAGTTTAGCATTCGTGTATGTTTTTTCCCTCTGTTAGAAAAAAACAAGAAAACAAAGAATATTCACTCATAAACGATTTACATTCATATTTGTTTCTGCAGTTACTTCGTAATTGATATTGAAATGCAACTAAGTTTACAAACAAGTGTATTTTGTGTTTTACAACTTAAGATAACAGGACATCGCTCGAGAAAACATGTGGGGGATCGAACATACTGTAGTATGCAACCTGATCTGATTTCTATATGTTAAGGATACTACACTAGATGAAATTTCCTTATGCCGGTGCATCAGGTAAACCTGCAAAATCACGACAGCAGTGTTTGGATCATAAAATCAGGTTGTATTAACTTTCCAACTATGAAGAACTGCAGCACGTCCTTATTTTGCAGTTAATAAGTTTCAGCTCTTTGTATGAGAGTCGCCAGCGCAAGCGATTTGCAATCAACAACAACGCACTGCCGTTTTCTGGTTAAAAACACTAGACGTAATTTTGTCCTGGTCTTAATGGAATAAATGCTTGATATTTAACATCTTTAGAGGATATACGGAAAAGTGATGCATATCAAAGTCGATTTATGCTTCATGCATCAGAATAAAATGGTTCAGAGAGGTATTTTTGACCTTATGTTTTGAAACACATTGTGTTGTATTTCACTTACGAGTATTCCGGTCTGTTTTTTATTATTTTTTTTAATAGAAAAAATATGCTACCTAAGACCGGTTAGCGCACCCTTAACGGAAGAGCTCTTATATGGATGCTCCTCAGAATAGCTGACTAGATTTTAATCATAGCGTTTCTGCCAAAGGCTACCGTGGTTTCCGACTGTGTTACAGAGACACTGGGAACAAACTAGAAATGGAAATAAATTTTACTTTAGATCCAGAGCCCTTAGTAAACAGGAAAACTGAGTAGATTTCCGTCTGGATTTCTTAATAATGATAACATATTAAAGTAGGCAAACACTAATGATACCATATCAAGGAAAGCAATCACTCCTACTTCATAAACATTTAATGAAATCGTACACGATTTATCAAAACTTTGGCACATAGTCTTGATTCGAAAAGGATGGAAGCTACTAAAGTTAGGAGGAAGGTGGGCGTCATATGTGATAAATATGTGTCACTTTAGGCTGTTTTTTATTATGTGTTGCTGACGAAAACCTGCGGTATCAATATGAGATAGGTTGTCGTCTTCATTTACAAACCCTCTTTATAAATACCCTCTAATAGTATTTCAACTCTGGTATTTTCAACTATAAGCAATGTTGCGTTATCGTTGTAACTGCGCTCCATAGCACTAAGTTGCCATGGTAATCACGAAAACAATACATTGAACCCAGTAGTTAAATATGTGGATTGGTTGAAGAGAATTTACAGGTCATGAAGGAAAACTATTTGCTACTTGATGAGAATCTTATCCAGTGCTAATTATCTGGAAAAATCAGCCGAAAACACATGTAGGAAGGATTTAATTATTACTTTGCTCTCCTATTTCTACTTAATCCTAAAAGAAAAGACATTTCGTTACAAGGATATTTGGAACGATGCTTTTCATTTCTTCTTCGAGAGTGTTAATAATTGGCAATCTTTCTGAATCGGAGCTTGCTCTGAAAATGTAATCGCTTAGAACAGAAAAGCACCTGCTACGGGAGATAAATGGTGAAAATTAGAACAAAATTGATCTCCATTGATAACTACAGATTCACGTTTAAATCAAAAAGTTTACTTTGTGCATACACACACACACACATATATATATATATATATATATATTTTTTTTGTATCTTCATATATTATTTTGTATCTCATTTAGTGCTATATCAAATTCTGTAAAATTCTAAATATGTTTGAAAGCCAGTTTTATAGAAAAAAAAATTTATGAACATGGATGGACAATCGAAATTGCTCTAAGTCCGAAATGGACATCTAAAATAACCTTCAGAAGAGCAGAAGTGGACTGTTGCTCCTTTGAATAACAATAAAAAAATCTAAAATCAACACTAAGGAATTTGAATATTAGGACAGCATCTCGCTTTAAACATTATTACACTGAATGTGATAAGTCAATCGCTGAGTAAAAATCAGGAAGACTAATAATTTTCAGAATTCAATTTAATTTCTAAGGGAGTGGCTTTTACGTAATTGAAGGCAGCTAGCGAAGACAAAAGAAAGATTATGTTCAAATATTTTTCTTCTAGTCTTTTTCCACAATACAGTTGTAACATGCTGAAAATAAAATTTTCCTTTAACATACCATGTGCTGTGATAACAGCACAAAAGTGTATTTAATGTATTTTAGCTGGTGCAGCTGGTTTATTGTGATGCCTTCATCCTATAAATGAAAACACAGCCTTAGAAGAGTGATGAGTATGTCCATTCCACACTATTACGCTGGCATTACCTGATGCATTTGGATTGGTGGTACTTCTATGATCAAATATGGTAATTACGAACGTCTACTTTAGCGAAGAAAATCCTGGCACTTCTCTATGAAATATTGATTCCATTAATAGTGCAACACAACAGAATGTTGGTGCATTAAATCACTTTTATTAGACGTAATTTGAAATTCAGTTATTTTTGAAGGAATATAAAGATAAAGAATGAGTAATGCAGTGCATATTATAAATAAATTAATTTTGTAGAGTCGGAGTGAAAATTTTGATTATTCGAGACTCCAGAAAACTTTGATTATTCATAATAAATATCAGCTTCGAATTTTGTATTGTACAAGTATAAAAAATAATTTGAGACTTTGTCCTTAAAATTGTACTTGTTATAAATATTTATATATTTATTTAGAAAATAAATTGTCTCACAGCCGATTTTGCTAGTTATCTAGTGCGATTTTGTTTTTTCCTTTTTCAAGCCTGTAAATGTAGTTCCATCAGGTTTTTCTAGGACGTCATTACAAAAAGAAAAAAAAATAACGTTTCAACAGAAGCCATTTTTATGCACTAATATCAATTTAATAAAGCTTTAAAATTTTTGACAGCATACTCTCGAGTCAAAAAACAATAATGTTTTATGAAACTTCAGTCCTACATTTTTTTTAAAGTTTCGTGTTACTGTATTATATAGACATTTATTCAATGCTTTTGAAAAGAACTGTTTGCATTTGAAATGATACAATAGTTGCATTAGTTCTGCCCTTTCTTCTCTTTAAGGTATGTATGGCGAAAGAACGAAACGCATATAATGGATATTGACGTCCGTCTTCTATTGACAAAGTGATAAATAATGGCACTCTTAGCTATATTTCAAATGCACGTGTCGGTACTACAGCTACGTTTCTCTGTACTGCAATAAGAGATGAATATTCTTTATGCATGCATCCTATTTTATAAACCACTTTGGAAAGAATTTTTTTTCCAACGGAAGAGCGGGAGAGCACGAATTTCACTATATAAACATAATGAAAGAAACCGCTTTTTAATTTAATTATCCCATTAATTAAATTAAATATATAAAAAAAGGAATGACCTCTTTCAATAATTATTACGTGACACCTCCAGGAAGGCGAAAGTTTCGTCGAGGGAGGGTATCTACTCTACAACTCTCTCTCTCTCTCTCCACCACTCAATCCACCAAGTACAAAAAACCACAAATAAACCAACGCCATCTACCGCCCGCCACCATCAGTACTATTTCCACAGACAATCACAAACATTCATGCCCACGCGGGATTCGAACCCGCAGCCTTTTGGGTGGAGAGTGGATACGCTAACCAGGCCGACATCTTTATAAAATCTTTATAAAAATACTATCTGTAGAATTCTGAAGATTCTATGAAACCATTCATTCTGTGTAAAATGTATAGTACGGTAAATCCATTCGAGTAATGTTTATTTACAATTTTCTTTGCTTGTCATCTCTCATGTGATTTAGGATTTTTTTTTCAATATAAAGGATAACTTGAATTTATCTTTTTTTTAATATATTATTCAACAAAAAAAATATTGAATTTTTCAATTACGTAGTTTTTACTATTCAATAATGACGAAATTTTGTCGAATTTTAATGGATAGTTCTAATTTCTTAGAAACATAGTTTGCAGAAATACGATCATTATTTACACGCGGAATATTAACACATTAATGACTACGAAAATTTGAACGTCGTATATTGTTTGTTAACTAATTAACTCTATATCTCTGCAAATTTACAGAACATTGTAGAATTGTTTTATTCTACATTCCCCTTGTAAATATAATATCGCTTTTATCACGCATGTACTCATTCAGCAAGAAGACGATATTTGATTGGTTTTTCGTAATCTACCTACATCGTTATACTGCAATACCAAGAAAAGCTATTTACCACCAAATTTAAACGAAACATTGTAACTCTTAGTCCATGTGACCGAAGTATGTTGCGCTTGATAATTTGCAGCTAACAGAACATACAATAATGAATGAATTCATCAGAATAGCATATGATATCCCTAATTTCCGAAAAAAAAATTTGTTACTTAAAAGAGTTCTCTGCCAGAAGATCGCGAATTACAAATTTCATTCCAAACACTGAAAGTAATCTTCGAGATGCAACATTCTAAGACATCATTCCGTTTTCTCCCTCATTAGCTAACCTTCAAAAAGCACTGAATAATTTCTGTAAGTCAAAAATGCGCTTGATTTATAAATATCTGCTTCTCATCCACCACCTGATACTTCTTTATATTTTCAAAAATAGCTAAGGATATATCCATTCCTTACAATACCACATGTCTAGAGATTTTGCTACACATTTATGATTATCAGCATTTAGGAGGCCTGATTGGAACTTTTACGATTTTCCTTTTATCGCTATCCCTCTTATAACGCCTACAAATGTTGATAAAAGCTGATCACTTTACTCTTTACATTTTCTTTCTTTTATAGAATAAAGGGTATCAAAATTGCTGGTATTAAATTTTGAGTTAATTAGGATTGACTTACAGCCAGATGGCCGCCAAAGAAACTTAAGCACGTTGCTGTAATTTAGCCCACCTTAATTATCATTTTGTATATTTTTATCAATAAAATGCTTTCACAGGAGCTCTACGTGACGCGCTTTTATGTTTAAAATGCACTGCAATTTAAACATAAAAGCTCGCATCTACTTTGGTAAGTTTCTCTTCCTCGAAATTATTCATTGCTACATTTGAAATAAGGCTCGGTGGACACGTACTCTGTTACCGTTAGGCGGGTTATTTTTAAATGACTTACGAAAACAGTCCACGGCGCGATCAAAGTGCACATCAATTATTGATGCCCGCTTGCATGTTATTCTTCATAGGACAGTTTTGTGCAGAATTGTGCAAAAGTGCAAAATAGAAAAATTATAGAAACTTCAAGGGCTGAGAAAAGAAAGAAGCAGGAGGGCAAATATAAGAATCGAGATCATGGCAATAAAAGAGAGAATCAAGGCAAGGAGAAAATTTTGTACTGAAATTCCTTGATGAGAGAAGTACTTAATGAAAGTGTGACAAATCTTGTTTCCCTGGCTCAAAATTAATAATATTAGTGACTTTTCCAGATGAAGAAAGATAAGTGAAAACACGAAATTGTCTTGGTTGGCAGTGATGACCTGAGAGGCGAGAAGTATTGTGTGAAGTAGTTGTTAGATGAAGTGAAAAAGAAGGCAAGAATGTGAAGACTGTAACGTCTCCTTCCATTTTATGACAGATGCAAACTGAGGAGGAGGGCGTTGATAGAAAAGGAATCAATACCGTCCAGAAGGAATGATGTAGGGCTTGTGACGCTACAGGATGACTTTGACAGAGGGAAAGGTTTGTGTACTGTTGATGGGCTGAACTTAAAAGGTTTTGGTGTTAGGTGTCTGGATAGAGCTGTGGTGCGAAGTTAGGAAAACTTAAGCAATTAGGGAGGAGCTATGTGGAGGCACCCTTCAAGCGAGTATGTGTGAGAATGACCAACAAATGCAGAATCTTGTCTCTAAAGCAACAATTTAAATAGGGTAATCAATTTTACGCATTAAGTTACAGTTACTATATACTATGCCAGTAGTATGATAAACAAGACAGAAGAGGTTTTGTTAGTGCAACTTTGCCAAAAGTTATAAGCATTAGTCAAACTTGGCTAACAGCAGATGTAATTACAAGGATAGAGTGTGAAGGATTTAATACTTCCAATAGCATATGATATGATGAGGGAACAGTCATGCTGATGAAACTGATGAACTGTATCCAAAATGGAGAAGAGACGAGCAGGAGAGTAGCTCTTCTTTTAAAGCAATGTAGTGTGGCGTATGTCATATTAAGGCTAAAAAACAAAATATACGTTTGTTTCTTTAGGCCACGGGATCCAAGGATCATCTGGAAGACATGTATCAACAAATCAGCACAATGTGTGCAGGTCGACTAATTATTATGCTGACTATAAATACGGAGATGTAGATTGGAAGGAAGAACGATCAAATGGCAGGAAGGAAACTGAGATAATGACTTGAGACAGCATGTGGAGGACTTCGAGCGAGAGTACTGGATCTGGTCGTAGGATCAGAAGAGCCATCCATAACCAGTGTGACCACGCTGTCCCTGATTGGAGAAAATGACCATAGACTCTTGGAAAGTGTAAAACATAAGGAATATTCTTTCATGAATTTGAACTGTGTCATGGCATTAAGCATGCAAGGGAAGGATGTTAGTAGTTCATTGGCGATAGTTAAGCAGCATCTGGAGGAATAAAATTAGATTATATACTCAATGTCAGGAGAGTTAATCAGGTTAGAATTAAATTAATGAGTAGTATCATTAAGCATGGACGAAAAATGTTGTGGAGGATATAAACAAAAAAAGTGATGAAAAAGCTAATGAACAGTACAACATTTAAGCAGTGAAGGCGACCAGCATGGTTAGGAAGGAAAAATCAGATTACGAGAAGAAACTAAGCCGAGAAGGCCAAATGAAATCCTAAGAAATTCTTATGTTACGTGGTAAGTAAGAGAAACAGTGACTATGGAATGATAACATTAATGAAAGCTGATAGTAGTGAGGCGACAAAAGTTGATAAAATAGTAGAGTTATGAGTGACCACTTTATAAGGGTATATCATACAAGTGAGTTCAATGCAATGACCTCCGTGACTGAGACTTATGTGGGAACAGAGGTGAGCGAATTGGAGGTTCTTAGGATATTGTAGAATCTCAATGTAAATGTAGCTGTAGGATTAGATGGAATATCAGCTTTTATTTTACGAAAATATGAAGGCGAATTAGTGATACCTCTAACTAGGCTCTTTAATTTAAATCTCAGTTCTGGCAGAGTTCCAAGCGAGTGGAAAGAGAACAATCTAATCATTTACATAAAAAGGATCTGAGATTGCAATAACAAATTATATACCAATTAGTATCTCAGGGATGGTGGTAAACTACTGGTCAAAAATAATCCAGGAATGGGCGGAAACGAATAAGATACTCTACGTGGAGCAACATGATTTAGTTTTTCACAGCTGAGTTGGATAAAGGTTACTCGATGATTCTGCTGGATTTTGCAAACGCATTTGACAAGCTTGGAACTCTGCCAGAACTGAGATTTAAATTAAAGAGCCTAGTTAGAGGTATCACTAATTCGTCTTCATATTTTCGTAAAATAAAAGCTGATACCACGAGATTATATGCTAGGATTGCTACTTCTTTAACTTATACCTAAATGATATAGAAAGTAATCTGAAGAGAAATATTCCATGGTTTGCTGATGGCACAAATTTCAGTAGAGTAACAGCTAATCAAGGCGATGTGGAGAGCTTGCAGGATGATTTAAATAGGCTGTCAGTAAGGGCAAAATCTAACGGATGTCAGTTTATTCTGGAGAAAGGTTAACTTATGCATTTTGGGATAAATGCGTTACAAGCTGAATATTATATTGAACGAACTGTACTCCATAAAATAAATGAAGCTAAGGAATTTGGGGGCGGTAGTGGATAAGGAGCTGAAGATGAAAGGGCTTATCGGTAGGGTTGACAAGGTAGTTCAACGATTTCTTGGCTATTGAAGAACACACTGACAAGCAGAGATAAAGAAATTGTTGTTCCTCTTTATAGGGCCTTGATTATTCCACACCTGAATTAATGGGCTCATGTCTAGTGACATGGTTCTCTTGGGATTGAGAACGTAGTGGAGAGGTTCCAGGGGAGAGTAACCAAGATGGTGAGTGGTACGTGAAATGCTCAATACGAGGATAGATTGAGGGAATATATTGCAGGAGTTCGTTCATAGGTGAAAAGAGGAGATATTACTACTACTAGTACTACTACTATTACGTGACACCTCCAAGAAATTAGGATTGATCGTGGGATGGTGTCCCTAAGCTACTCTAATCTACTCTGCTACGCATATTTCATCTATTACTCAACTCTCCAACTGCATACAAACTAAGACACTGCTATGCGTGTTCTCATGGCCGATTTGCCCCAGGATGAAAATGTCTGCAGAAGGAAAAACCCAAGTTTTCAGGAGAAAAAACTCTGTTAAATCCGTATAAGATCTGCTAACTCACTCAATTCAATTGAAACATCAGCATATATAAGGAATTCCTCTCGTCCCGACGAGATTCCAAGGAAGGACGTAATTCTCCGGTGTTCATCTAATTGCGATACGGAGGAGTTTTATGATAGAAACATTTACGTTACACAAAGAATTCCATAGGAATGATGCAGAGGAAGTGTTTTAACACTTGGCTGTAGGGGGCAGAACAGGAAGTCCTCAAGTCCTCTCTGCATTTTCAGTAACAGTGTAAAGGAATATGAAACTAGGTTTTTTGCTTCGAGAGCGGACCGAAAGAAACATTTCAGTTACTTAAAGGATTCCATAGGACTGATACAGGAGAAGTGTTTCAGCACTTGGTTCTAGGAGGTAGAACAATAGATCCCATTTCATTTTGAGTAACAGTGTATAGGAATATGAGACGAGATATTTCTGCTTCGAGAGTGGACCGAACTATTCACAGGATATCATAGGTATTGTGTGCATAGTTCATATCTTCCGTGATGAGTGTTATAATGCTATCTATAGCGGAGTAGAAATCCATAAGGTATTTTTTTGTGAATGCTCCATCATACTCTAAAAAATAGTGTTATATGTTACTTCCTCGACAAAAATGACCAAATGCCGAGATCTAAGATGTTTTGTATTTTTTCAGAGATAAATCTTTACACATATTACACTTAACAAATTTTAATCAAGGTATAAAGAAATAATTCAATGTAGATTTATCAAACCATAGAATTCTCTTTTTTTATCCAATGACATCTTGAACAATTTCTTCCAGAGTGTGATTTTCCACGTGGAGAGTCATCCTAGTTTTTCACAGTTCCAGCAGTGCGTGAGCTTCAATTTCTTTCCAACTGAATATCACAAGATGGCCTACAACCTCTTCTGCCTTCTGGCACTCTATGGTGTTCCGCTTCTAATTATCATATACTGCTACTCTAATGTAAAATGACCAAATGCCGCGATCTAAAATGTTTTGTATTTCTTCAGAGATAAATCTTTACACATATTACACATAACAAATTTTAATCAAAGTATAAAGAAATAATTCAATGTAGATTTATCAAACCATAGAATTCTCTTTTTTTATCCAATGACATCTTGAACAATTTCTTCCAGAGTGTGATTTTCCACGTGGAGAGTCATCCTAGTTTTCCACAGTTCCAGCAGTGCGTGAGCTTCAATTTCTTTCCAACTGAATATCACAAGATGGCCTACAACCTCTTCTGCCTTCTGGCACTCTATGGTGTTCCGCTTCTCATTATCATCTACTGCTACTCTAGAATCCTGTGGGAAATTTCAAGAAGATCCAGAGACTCTGAAGGTAAGAATTAGATCTACATAACAAGTTTAACTATTGTAAGAAAATTCATGTTATGTTTAATTAACGGTAAGATTTAAATTAGTCTTCTTTCATTTAAATAAAATTAATAAAAATATTCTGTGCAAAGAGAATAAACTTACAAAAGAACAACATTGTGTTATATGGACATTTATACTAGCCTTCCTTGACATAAACGGGACTAGTGAGGTTCAGCAATATACTGCTGATATTTGCCCATACACAGTACTGATGTGCTATGAACCTTGCGAACTAATTGATTAGGTCACATATATAAAATATCATTAGAGCGAAACGTGGAGAATAGAATGTGTCCCTTTAAAACGAGAAAAAATATTAAGGCACATTCCAAATAAAACGTTTACTGCTTGGATTGGTTGTACGTGATAGTTATCTGAGGAGAACTATCAAGATGCACAGGAAGTCTGGAGGAACTCAATCGCAACCAATTGTGCTGCGATTATTAATGACCATTTCGCCAAAGCTAGAAAATAAACATACAATAATTAATAGTATTACTTTAAAATTCATCCAAACAATTAACAGCTACAGAGAAACGCGTTAGTTTTACACGAGTGGATCAAGTCTAGCCGATAATATATGATTAAGAAGGATATATATATATATATATATATATATATATATATATATATATATTGCATAACTCGCTGGATATACACTGCTTGGAAAGAAGTCTATGGATACATCTATGGGCAAAGTGAATCGTGCCATGTAATGAGTCACGTGTTTGTAGTCTGTATAAATTGGAAGAATGTGATGCTCCCAAATCAGTGCATCTGTGCCGGGTGAAATAGCTGCAAGAAGGGGAAAAATAGAGTTTGAAAGAGGTGTTATGATAGGATGGCATGCTGCAGGCTTATATATTCGGCAAATTTTTGAAAAGTTGGGCCATCGCAGGCCAACAATCAGTAATCCCAAACTGAAGTGGAAGTCAACTGTCAACTGTCAAGGATATCCACAGTGGACGACTCACCACAATCACCGATCGCAACCGTAGATTTTTACGAAGGATAATGTAAAAACAGCCATTCGTAGGCCAATACGGTTCGGGCATCAACTGGAACAAGAATCGTTTCAAAAATATTGAGCATCAAGTCTCACAGCATGGTTTCCATGGTAAGTGCGCAATATGCAACCCACTCATTATTCAACGATACATTCGCCTTCAGTGGGACAAAGAGACGTACCATGTACGATGAGACGTGCAAGCTTGGATAGCTGTGATACGCAGCGACGAATCAAACTCACCCTCTACAGATCAGATGAACTGGTGTGGGTGTGGCGGATTCCCCTCTGAAAGTCTCTTATCAGATTGCTTAACACCAACTATGAAATTCGACGATACTGGTGTGATGGCGTGGTCCTGCTTTTCCTGATTTGACCTCGGACCTCTGTTTATGGTGCCACGAACATTGAACTTTCAGTGGTTTCTGAACATTCTGGAGAATGTAATACTCCCTACTTTGCGGACTTGATACGGAAGTGTTTTCTCTTTCGACAAAACAAGGCACCGTGTCATAACGTTGCTGCTATAACTGCTTTCTATGTGAATATACAGGTAGTTCTCACTTTGAGAATTCCCGTTTTACGAATTTTTTGGAACGGAATTTTAATTTCACGGGCCTTGGCAACGCAAGTGTGTTATTCGTAGATTTCTTGAATTACACCTGATTTTATTTTGTTTTCTTTTTACTATAACCCTTTCACTTTTCCCACAATGTCAAAAAGAAGCAACAGTACAAACCAGAAAATGAGTAAAAGAAACAAAGAAAGGCAATTACGTCAGAGAAAAAAAAAACATAACGAAATTTTTATCGGCCATCAAGCGGGTATCACTGTTCAAGTTCTTTATGCCAGACGCAAAGAGTCTGACATAAAGTTTCCAAAAGAACTATGCAAGGAGTATGGCATAAACTTTGTTGTCAGTTTAATGATAATATCGAAGGCTTTGAAGACTCAAGAAAGATTGTGAATTCAGGAACTGAAGCTATGTTAGGTATGGCTAACAAGTTGCAAATAGAAGTTTCGGAAGTTGATGTTAATGAGCAGCTTCAATCTCACACTATTGAATTCTCATTCAATGATCTCCTTGAATTAGAGGAACAAGAAAGAAACGAAGAAGAAGTAAAAAAAGACAAAGAAGATAACGATCGTTCTAATTAAGCAAACGTAAAAAAATATCTTCTCTAATATTCAAGAGCAGCGATTCCCTGCACAGGGTCACGAAAGCTAATTGCCGGTTCGCCTAAAAAACTCTCGAAAACTTAGGTGCTTCGTTTTGGGGTTTTAGTTTTTTCACGAAACTCCAAAATACAAGTAAATAGCGTTTAATATGGACTAATGAATAAATAATTTAATTAATAGAGACGAAAAATGTGCTCCGTCCGCGTCGCCATTTCACAATCTCTTTGTTCCCCGTAAAGTAGCTCAACTAATGGCGAGGCTGCGCGGCGACAACAGCGCAACCTGCAGAATCGTTTGGCGGCCTTGCATTTGTTTTACTCGCCCTCCACGTATTCACTCTGCTTGTTCAGTTTGAGTTAAGTTTGAATTAATTTCTTTATATTTTTGTAAGAGTAAATACTATATCTAATACTATATCTATCTTTCATTGTTTCGCTTTACGTTCCGTAAATCTTTCATTTCCATTTGTCTGTCTGATTCTATGTATGTCTTTTTTTGTTAGTCTCCCTCTCTGTAATGCAGAAAACGTAATTGACAAAAAATCGTTTCTATTAATCAAATGTTTATACTTCTGTGTGACCTTACTGTTCCAAAGTAGGCAATTTTGTTAAAAATGTTTGTTCGAGGGAAATCATTCTCAATATCTGCTGATCTTGACTTCATCGCCGTAAAGTATATTTCTTATTTATTTGAAGTTCTCATTACCAGTGAAGACCTGCTATGACATGCAATAGAAACTGTGGCCCTGAGGAAAAATAACATCAGCAGGATGGAAGTAGCAGAAATGAGAATGCTTAGGTGGATGTGCGGTGTGACCAGAAAGGATCGTCTGAGAAATGACTATGTCAGGGGAACAGTGAAAGTTACGAACTTAGGAGCGAAAATACAGGAAGCAAGGTTGGGATGGTTTGGTCATGTGAAGAGGAGGGCGGACGAATATGTGGGAAGAAGGGGCATGGATGGATGTGCAAGGAAGGAGGAAGCGTGGGCGGCCAAAGAAGCGATGAAGGGAACTGGTAGAAGAGGACTTGAGGATGAAGAACTTGGATGTGGTAACAGCCCAAGACAGGAGGATGTGGATGAGACTCATCGTCAACAGTGACCCCTCTTAAGTGGGAGACGTTGCAGAAGAAGAAGAAGAATTACCAGTGAAGACTTGCCCATCGAGCCTAAAACCATTAACATTTCACTTACAATTTAAAACCATCTCACACTTCCTGTTAATGGACATCGTTCTGAGCCATGATATTCCGTTGGTCCAGTGCCATTTGTTCCATATTTTGGAAAATAGTGTTTGTTTCCATAATGCAAGGCAGCTAGAATAAAGGCCGTTCTAAGTTCTAGAACGGCCTTTATTCTAGAAGAACTTTCTGAACTAGTATTAAACTTTGCAACTGAAGAAAATGGGACATCAAACTTACGCCATTTCAGACAAATATGAATGTTAGGGTAAGAGTTCCGTAGATGGTGGCAGTTGCATGTCGCGCTCTCCTTGGCTTGATACCTATGAAATTATTGATAACCTTGGGCTCACTATTAGTGAGTCCAACTATCATAAAATTCCCCCCCCCCCAAAAAAAAGCAGAGCTGAAACAACTTTACCTACTCTATGTGGTAAATCGACATTAGAGCGTTCATTATTTTTATCATTTGGTCATTCTTGTAGTGTTCCATTTACCCGCTACATACATGCAAACTATTCAGAAAAATTAGTATTGTGAACTGAATAATTTCCGTACTATACACGTCCAGATAACAACAATACAGAAAATAATTACTATCAATGAAATCATTAAATAATTTTACGATCTTTATGATCACTGCCCTGCTGTACTTCGGGCTCCAGGTTGAATATTATTAATCTGACAATTTTTAATTCAACAGAAGTACAAGAGAACACACGAGGCTAACCTTGAAGCAACAAATGTATATCAGCAAGTCGAAAAAAGGAGAAAACATGAACAAAGAACATAATCGTTTTTCTTATTCCTTCTCTTACTTCGCAAATTTCTCTATAAGCGTCCTTGACCCAGTTACTTTTATTGAAATTTTATCAATCTCATCTAAATTTTGGCGATATCCCATGAAAACGCCCGATTGTAAAATCGTGAACTAAGCACTAGAAAGCAGGACTGGAACTATAATACAGACTCCGTTACTTGGCTGACATCCCATTTCCCATTTTTCCTTACGTGTTTGTCTTAGCAGTCTGTCAATGCCACTTAACTGGATTCGAACCCAGTTGTTTCCAGCCTAAAAGCCAAAACTGCGATCGCGCTATAGAATTAAAGGGAACGAAAAGGAAGGTATAAATTACCATTTAAAATATTTCCGAGAAACCTTAGTAAAATTTCTTTTAAGTAAATCAATGTAGAACGTTAGTGATATTTGTATGAGATATTTCGTATGCAGATATTTCGTTCATGGAAAATATGCATGTCTCCTTTAAGTACAAAATTGATTTAAAAAATATGAAAGAAAAATAAATTTAGCCATACAGAAAAAGGAATCAAATTATAAAAATAAGCAGTTTCTCAGATTAATTAACCTGAAGTTAATATAATCCTAGATTACCTCCATTACTAGTTTTGAAAAAAAACGTCATTCAATTAGTTAATATCTTAATATTTCCTTGGGATTTCAAACGTCAGACACTAAGAAGACGTTTGACTGTGAAAAGAAAATATTTTTCACTCATCTGTAAAAATCAATGATAAAATTACTGAAACGTGTAAAATTTCATTCAGTGTCCTTAAGACGGTGATTGAAACTGAAAGATTTCTCGTTCAGTGGTATAAAACTTGGCAAATCCCCTTGATATTGATTTGCTCTGTTGCAGGGTGCCGATGAAGCTCCTCAGATTTACATATGTTCCACAATCAGTATTAAAGCTTGTATCTTAATGGGTAAAATTCAGCACAATAAACTTGCGAATTAATGCCAAGACCATTCCATGATGAGGAAATGCTAATGAATTAGAATAATGAAAAATAACGGAACACGAACGACCTCTAAAATATCTACAGCTAAACAAATTTCTTATGGTGAACGGCAAATTTTTTTAACAAATTTTGAAGCCTCGATGAAATTTATGAACAAAGCTTCTTCAAAACTCGATCCACAACTCCAGGTCATGAAGAAAAGTCAAGTCTAAAATATGATGTTTTAACGTAATTCACTTCGGTGTGTTGCACTTCGAGATAAAGTAAGCATTCATTAGAGATTAATGAAAGCATACGAAATGTTTATGCATATAATCACTAACGTGCGTACTTATTGACATTTCTCATATACTCATGTCGTGCACAATTCATCATATAGTGGTGGATGTTTTGCCCAAACGGAATATTTTTCTAGTTTCACATCCTCTGTCCTCACTAGACTCGAGTTCACATAGCCTTATTCTTTTCCCAGCTGAAATGAATACTAAAATGCAAAAGCTCTGATGTCATCAAAATAATTTTCTGGTTTCAGTTTCAATGCATATTTATTAATCTCGTCAATCTAATTAATAGGATAATGTCAGTATAGGAGACGAAATGTAAGAATGCAATTTAAAAATTAGAACTTCTTTTCTTATTTAGCCTATTTCTTTCAATTACTTATTATTGTATATATTTTACTTAGTCAAAGCCAAACAAAAGCGCTTTATTTTATTATAAATCAAGCAGAACCTCATTCACATTTCACGTTTAACTTGATTAATCATCTTGTTTAGTGTCATAGAATTAGGTTGCGATTGGAAATACATCTATTTCCTAAATGAAGAGCTGCAGAAAATTGTAACAGAGTGCATGTTAATTGTAAAATTACATACCTTTGGTATAGTTCACGTTGTAGCTTCAGAGTGTGTGTTTCATCTTCGTCTTATGCGCACAGTGGCAATGGCACATCTGTAGGGTAATTGCTTCTACATGATTGATGGTGTCGGTCCCATCGGTAGAGAATGACAAAAGACCTTCACAAGAAGCTAATACACTCAAGGATTGTGTATTTTCTTTCTTCATACAATAAAAAAATCTGCGTTGATCAAATCAGTTTACGATGATACCGTTACACGCATTATAGCAAATTCCTTTTTTTCCTGTGAAATCAACCATTGCTGTATGATGTCTTTTCTAGCACTATGCACATCCAAGGAGAATTAGACTTTAAGGCAGAAAACCGTTATTATTATATCCATACACAGCAGTGTCTTCTCCACTTCAATCTCTATTCATTTCAGAAATAAGCAATTTTAAAAATGTGAAGTAATTCTAGAACCTAGATTTGTTTCATGAATATGTAAGGATTCTTTTTATATGGATTTCATTACAAATTCATTCATTTCTTAGCAGCTGATATTGCTATCTGTTTATTTAGACATTTTTCTTAACATGCTATGGGGAATATACTCCTGAGCTCTTCTGACTCAATTATTTCTCAGTAAAATTGAATTCGCTACTTTTGCGGACACTATATTTTTTTTTCTTCTAAAATGTAATGTCGTCGTTTGCTTGCTTAAGAAGAAAATAAGAAAGAAGTGTTTCTTCTTTTCAAGGATTTTCTTACGGAAATCAGAATGTTTACAAATTTTAATTTTTCAATTATTAAATTTTGCTGTTCATACATAATTGGAATTGTTTCCGAATAACAAAAACGCCTCATTTAAATTTTTGAGCCAGAGTGTAATTTCAGAGTGTAATCAGAAATGCATATATCATGCGAGGGGAAAATTTATCGTTTTAGTATCTATTGTAGAGAAACAATCGAATGTATTCTAAGTTTATATTACACAGTGAACTGCGTCATCTTTCCTTGATTTAAGAACCGAAACAATAAACAAAATGAATCATAAAACATATGTAATGTATTAAATTAAATAATTGGAATTTACGTATAATATATAATTAAAAAAATGATCTTCCGTTAAAATACCATGTAGAGACTACTATTACAGATTGATATCACAGTGAAATTTATTTAATTTAGCATAATTGCTTTATAGTTGATTTTGATATTTCTTTGCAAGAGGAGATAGTAAAGGCAATATAAGGATAAATGAGTTTGTGCAAAATGGGATAAGAGATGTAATAGAGTTGCCCAAACACGAGAATCACATTATTTCGTGTCAGAGATCAACCCAGTTGCATAAACTATTTTTCCGATAACTAAGTATTATTTAATTTTATTTATTCATATATGATTGGTGCCTTGGTTGGCGGAGGCATTTCATTGTCTGGCGCGTGTCAGACTACTCCCTTCTCTCACTGGAGGCTGATGTATTGTTTTGTTTCGGTGCCATCATAAGGCTATCTCGAGAAATGTATACATTGAGAGTAAATAAAGCAGCATACTGCAATGAGATCCTACTGGTAGGCAAACGGTAGCTGGTTCTATGTCAGCATTAATTGTGACTTGCTGGGAAGCGTTACAGGATACGGGGTAAAGATAACGGCTTCTCCATGGGCAGGTCCACCCCTTGTCCGTAACGTAGAACCATCACGAGGATAAGAATACGTGTCTTTTAGAAAGAAGAATACCACTATGTGTCTGCAAGGTAGATTAAATGTGCCTTCAGTTTTATAAGGATTTTCTTTTATCAATACTGAATATCTTTCTCTCTCTTTCTCCTCCCCCCCTCTCTCTCTATCTCTTTCTCCTCCCCCTCTCTCTCTCTCTCTCTCCTCTTCCTCAGGAAGGATATCATGAGAATAGGTATTCTAATAGCTTTCTTTCCTGTGGAGAGGAAAAAGAGGTATCGATCTTTCATATTAATGGATATCTAGAGGCGTGTCCTTCATTCTTTTGTATGCAACATCCATTATTCTGCTTGGTGTAGTGGATTAAAGAAGAGTGATATTTTTCTTGATATATGTAATCAGAAAGAAAGTATATTTATAAGTTCTGATGTTTTTTTTTTTATATAGTGGCTGTTTAATTTGGATGGCAAGTGATAAGCATATAGTGTCTGCACTAGGAGCTTATTGAGCGATCACTGGTAAAAATTCAAGATGAAATAATCACTCTTATAAAGAAGAATAATTCAATGCCACAGCTCACTACCCACCACACGAGACAGACAAGAATGCCCATCATCTAGCAAACAGTGGCTGCGATGGGAAGTGGAACAGCGTTACCCTGAAGAATACAATACAAGAAGATGAATATCATAATAATCATAATATTTATACATGAAAACACATGACACACCTTCAACCCTGTTCATTATGCGATAAAGGGACAATATCTTTCCTTGGTGACTTTAAAAAGAATTACTTTGCAGATGTTATCAACAAAAAAATTATCTTTGTGAAGAAATCAAGTCAACAATTTAAAGGAATTTCCCACACACGTAACAAATCAGAGAATGAATAAAATAACGAAGTACTTCACGCAACAATATTATATCATTTCTTAATTAATATGAAGAAATAAACTCCGCCTTTAAGGAGATAAACGAGTCTATCGAGTTTATTGGTACGCTAGTGTATACACCGGGATATGAATGACTAAGAATTTCTGAGAGCGATAAAAAATCTTATACACTGCAATACTGATTAACTCGGTTTTGGTGAAAAAGACCTAGGATGATCTTTTTCTTTCTGTAAAACTGATCTTTCTGTAGTAGGCGGGTTTTATCAATCAACCGGAACGATGTTTTATATTGAGAGAGAGAGAGAGAGAGAGTTTATCATGTTTACAAAACAATGGCAACGTGCCCATAGAAACAACATGTGAGGCGAAATGCCTTTACAAGGAGCAGTAAGAGGTATTTTTACAAAAAAAAAGTCTCGTTGCATGCTAGTATAATTAATAGCCGACGATCAGATGGATCTATGAGTTATATATCAATTCGTTCCTATTTATATATAGAAACCAATATACTCTACGCGTAAAGAATGGGACTCAAATATAGCTTAACTCGATAAAATTGCCAATGATTTTTGATACAGACCGGTAGAAAATAAAAAAAAAAAACATTTAAGTCCGCGCGGTCAGCCTAGTGGCTGTGCGCTTCGCAATCATATGTGCCTGGGGAAGGAATGTCCTAGGTTCGATTCCCATCGCTGACATGAGGAGCTGAAGGATCTTCCTCAGCCATAGCCAAATTAGCCGGTCTTGGGCGTGAACAGTAAGGTTTTTTCCCGTTTATCCTTGTGTTTTTCATACCGAAAAGCAGACAAACCGGCCTTGAGAACTCAACACTATGGACATAGGATACACCGGGGCGTAGGCTGACCACCTTATCCTGTGAACAGTTTGAGTTACGATGATTAATAAACCCCCGACACCGCAAAGTAAAAGAGGAGAAAATGAGATAAGATGTTAAGTTTAAATAGATGAAAACAAAAATAATTAATTAGACATAAAATAAGGTGCAGCATGAAACATTTTTACTCCATGTCTAAGGAAAAATGTATCTTTAAATACAACATAAATAAGCCTAACATTAAATTAGAAAAATAAAAATAATGACAAACGCCTTCGAGGAGGCAGCTAATACTTCTATACAATTTATGTTTGATTCCTTATAATACAGTGAAAATCGCTCTCTTATGGTTGGGTACGCGAACAATCTCAGACTTGGGCGTTGTGATATTTTCTTTACAAAATACGATCTTAGTATTTCCATAATCACCATCAGAAGATAAAATTTCCTTGTAATGTGTAGATCGTGATGTCATGACTAAAATTAAAATTAAGTGCACAGATGATTAATTAATAACTTCACAAAACAAAAATGAAAATAAAAGTTAATCAGGTTATACTTTCAACAAGAAATTAGAATAAGAAATAATGCTGAAACTTATCACTAGCGAAATATATCCACAGCTGGCCAGTATATTTCTTTCGGTCGATCAGAGTATATACCACTGCATGTCATTATAAAAAAATTCACCCTCTTTCCGGGAATAGATTTCCGGGAATTTGTTCTCTAGTACATATCTAATTCTTGATGATCTCAGTTTCTACAGGCTAAATTGCAGGGAACCCGTTACTTTCCTTTAAACATTCATCACCTGTAGCCTATCTTTATCTTGACATGTTTTCATTAGCCATGACGAAAATCATTTATGAATGATTTATGTTCCTACATTGCATGATAAATGCACGTAAACACAAAAAAGATATTTAATTAACCAAATATTTTGGTCTGGAAATAATTAAATAATTAAATATCTTTCTTGTGTTTACGTGCATTTATCATTCAGTCTTATCTCACAAGTATCATTAAAACAGCAAATATGTTCCTACATTATTCCTACACTCTCCTACATTATTGATGCACATCAGTTCTCTGTATGTTTCTTTTTCTTTGTCTCTGTAGTCAGAATAAAGGAAATGTAGGCGGTAACTATTTTGTATTTTAAGCTTTTTCGTCACTTATTAAAATATTTTACAAATATTCTTTAGTTATACTTGAGGCACTTTGTATTCAGTTCTTCCAACAAATTGGAAATCTAAATATCCTACAGCAATGCTGCTTCATCTAATTTTTATGAGTGGCGTACAGGAGTGTAGTAATGATGATGTCGAAATATTTATTGATGGAAATCCCTTTACCCAAAGAAGTAGTAATACTTTATAGCTCACCATTGCTACTTCGAGCAACTAAAGCTTGATTATTCCGGTAACTTTGCTTCAGAACCTTCTTCAAACCACTTCTAAATTTATAAAACTGTGTATACTAACCATCATACCAGGCAATAAAGACGATCACAATGCATAACACAAAAATATAATCCTATTATAAAAGCTTAACCCAAATATATCTTTATCGAAGTGAGACGTGGTGACTAAGTTGAAGCAACTGTTTTATTTTCTATACATCAAGAAGCAGACTTCGGTATCTGTGCTTTCTTGTTCTTGCTGCAATAATATCTATTTGGATTAAATTCTTGTTCTTTTTTTGAGTTCGGTTCAAATCATTCTCTTAGATGACGATATTTTTAATATTTTTTTTCTATTTATCTTATATTATGTCTGTTTAATACATTTTTACTTATGTATAGAAATCTGAAACAGATTTTTTAATGAAAAACCTGTCGCTTCATGTTTGAAAATCAATAGCATACTTCTTTTTTGTGTGGGAAGATCAACCCCTCCGACTTCGAATACAACTGATTCGCAGGTTATTTGAAGGGCAGTTGTTCTATACCGCTTTTGGCATCTAATTAGGAAGAATCTCACTAGAAATGGAGGCTAAAATCAGTATATTTTAATCATATAACATTATTATCAGATACATATATATATATATAACATCATTACCTGAAAATATTCCTTTAGAAGCGGGTAACTAATAGGCTGCAAATATATTTCTCTGTATGTTCCAACAGACGAAAATGAAAAACGGAAAAACATTTCCGTTTTTCATTTTCGTCGCATAGTGGGACAGTCATTGCTAAACTGAAGGTTTCCAGATTTTCTTCCCCTTAACCCATTAAGGGTGCCATGGAATATAAGTTTATATTTCTTGGATATATATATATATATATATATATATATATATATATATATATATATATATATATATCCAAGAGTTCAGAACGATGGCGATTATTCCTCCGCTGAAGTTTCAAACTGTTATCACATGGATAATTGGTGTACATCATCTAATCAATATATATATATATATTGATTAATATGTTCATAAAACTTGTACACTAATAGTGGTTTTTCATTTCCCAGAAGAGATGGCATTATTTAGCAGAAATAATTGGAAAATCAGTATGTGGCCAGTCTCCATCTCTTATCGCAATTGCAGTTCAGTGCGTTTCCGTGACTTATTAGACAGAAGATGATGTTCTTAATTAGTATACGTTGCTTGTACCTTTATATTTCTACGTATTTTTTGACTTGTGACATAAAAACACTAAGTTCCATCTAAGGGGGAAAAAATTCTGTTTTTTTTTTTTTTTTGAGTGAAAGCTTAAGCAACTCTGGATCAGCTGAAAAATGGCTGAAAAGTTCATTTGACAGACAACAATCGAAAGCATGCAAGGCTCTCTTCTGAAAGTCGCCAAGTGTCATAGAAGGTAGATTTTTACTTAAGATAATGGATGGCCGCATACAACTCCCTGAAACTTTAGCTGATATCCATCTGCAATCCATGCAATAAAGGATAGTTATGTCCATGCAATAATTGACAAACAGAAACTTTATCTATCAAGTTAATTATCCGTACGATAATAGTTTGAAACCTCAGCTGACATATATTATCCATGTGATATTGCAATCTGGTATAATCTTTCACACGTCTATAACTTCATTGGCTCATTTATTACGACTTTGTTCTCACTGTAATGTTAACTCTTCGTCGAAATAATCATCTCTATTATAACTGTGTCTCTTGTATACATTATATAACGGATATTCCTATATTATGGCGAATCCCGTTTGTGTTTGTGTGCGCCTGTGCGTGATATAATGTCCTTTGTAGATATACTCGGAAAAGCACACACACACACACACACACACACACACACACACACACACACACACACACACACACACACACACACACACACACAACCACAACACACCAGTACATAAGCAAAGACTGACACCAATGTAAATAAGTACTTATAATAATTATTAGAGTATAGAATTTAACAGCGTTGATCATTTATGATAAGGAAAAAAAAGATAGATGAATAAGAAGAGGCATGAAGAATTTTAGTGCACTGAGAAAAAATAGTGTCCCGAGAGTATATATTGACTGCTTAATACTTAATAAGTATTAAGCAGTCACAGTGGTGTCATCTTGGATGCTGCACCGGAGTTCTGCAAACAGAGAAGAGTTGGAGGTTTTTCGTGTTCTTTCAACTATAGTTTTCCGCTGTCAAAGCCGTAATCGCAGCGGAAAAGAGAACAATAACGATTTTTTTCTTGATAATTATCACAACGCAACATAGCAATTCTATTGAATTGAATTATTCTTCGATTGTATTCATGCCCAGCGGAGTGTTAGTTCCATCGCAATATTTATTTCCTTGGTAAAATGTTATATAAATATATTTACTAACGTTTAAAAATAAATATATTTATTAACAAACACTAACGTTTACAAGATATTGAGAAATATATTTTTCAATATTCCTTCTTAAATATAAGTTTAAAAAAAAGTTCATTTGAAAAATTGTTTCAATTTACTTACTCATTCCAATAATTTAATAATAGTATAGTCCTTTCATTTAACTATCTTAAACTACATCCTCCTTACATCATTTAGAACGAATATTAATCCAGCACATTCTTTATTCTTTAATAAAATTTCTATAAGCTTCCTAGAAATAAAAATAAAACTTGATACACGATATATGAAACAAATTCTTGAAATAGTTCTAATAATAATAATTGCGTAAAAGTGTAGCTTCGTACTGACTAACGCCTATTGGGTAAACTAAGGTTGTCATCGCAATAAATGATTTTCATTTGCTCTTTGAAGTACAACTAAATTCTTTAGGTTTGCATACGTGAGAAGCACCACTGTAATGCTATTATTACTATTATTATTACTATTATTACGGGCAACTCCAGGGAGTCATTAGACTCATCGAGGGAGGCCCCAAATCATATTCATCACAACTATTCGACATTCATACAGTATCTATCATACCTCGCCTTAAACTCATTCACTGTCACAGCATCCACCACAGACTCAGGGAGCGCATTCCACTCATTCACTAATTCTAAAAGTAAAGAACCCAGCTCTAACTCTTTTACTAACCACACTTTTGCCCAGTTTCCATGGCTGTCCCCCTAGTTCTCCCACAACCAGCCCTGTTCTCAAAAATATCTTCTGAATTAATTTTATAGAAACCCTTCAGTAATTTGAATGCCTCAATCATATCTCCCCTCCTCCGCCTATCAACCAATTTTTGCAACCCACAAATCCTCAACCTGTTCTCATACGGTTTATTCCACAGACCTGCTATCATCTTGGTCACTCGCCTCTGGATCCTCTCCACCTCCTCCCCATCAAGAAGAAACCTAGGTGACCAAATCTGAGCACAGTAGTCGAGATGGGGTCTTATCAAGGCTCGATACAGAGGAACAATAACCTGCTTGTCTCTGCTTGTCAACGTATTCTTCAGCAACCAAGTGGTTTTATGAGCTGATTTGGCCACTTTTGCAATGTGTCCCCTAAATTTCAATTCCTTATCCACCAACACTCCTAAATCTCGTGCCTCATCAATTTCCTGGAGCACGGTTCCACCAATGCAGTAAACTGCCGCAAATCATTTCACCCCAAAATGCATAACCTTACATTTTGCCACATTAAATTGACATCCATTCTCCTTAGCCCAGACCTCCAATCTATCCAAATCATCCTGCAAAATTTTGACGTCATCTGCATTCACTATTGCCCTACCCAACTTCGCATCATCCGCAAACAAATGAACTGTTCCTCTCAGATCCTTTCCTATATCATTTATGAACAAATTAAACAGCAGTGGTCCAAGAACAGATCCTTGTGGCACACCACTAGTCACAGGCCGTCTTGTGGACTCTACTCCTGAGTAAACCACTCTCTGTTATCTCTCCGTCAACCACCCTCCTATCCATCTCACCAACCCTATGTCCATTCCCATATGCTGCATTAGAACTGATTAGAATTCCATGTGGTATCCTGTCAAAGGCCTTAGCAAGGTCCAGTAGAATCACTGTAAACCCCTTACCCTTATCCAGTTCAGCCGTCACTGTGTATAATACGTGAGCATTATATAATACCATTTTTATATCTTGGGTACATTGGGGGGAGATGAATTTCGTTGTTACGCTTATCAGAATCCTTAATGTGGCTTGAAAAAGTTTCATATTTGATCAGAGGTTTCCGGACTATGTAAAAAATAAATAAATAAATTAAATAAATAAATATATGTATATGTGTGTGTGTGTGTGTGCGTGTGTGTGTGTGTTTAAAATTCATAAAAATAGGAAAAAATTTCTTAGCCCACCCACGGTACAAAATGTACCGTGGGTGGGCTAAGAAAATACAAAAATAAATAAAATATTAAATTCTGGACAGACAGTTGGTGATTTTCTAATTTCCAGTTTTTCCTAATATTTCCGAAAGAATATTTTCTATTGCTGGGGAATTGTTATTATTCCTCAATGAATATACTCTATCAGCTAATACATTTTCTTAATTGTAATTTTGTAGATTCTTTCTAGAGTAAGAACTGAGCTACCGAAGTCATGTTACTAATCAGTACTCCTTGAAAATATTCATTTTCTTTTTCGTTCACGCTTAACATAATTCCTCGAATATCCTTGCATATTTTGCGTTCTGAGTTTACGGCGTTCAAATTCTTGTCTAAATTACCTTCAGACTTCAAATTTTATTTTAGTGTGCAGTATTGTTTCATTAAATGCAGTCATTTCTTTCTCTGACAAATTTTATTCTGTACATTATCTCAATGATTAATATTTCCTTCTTTAATTTTAGTTGGTCTTCTTTAGTAATTTTTTCCATTAAATTTTGTTATTTTTTATTATTGTTTGCTTATATTCTTCATCTTATCAGTCTCTTCATTTTTTTTAATATTCTAGATTTTCTTTATAGGTACTCAGAATCAATTAAAATATATTTTTTTTTATTTCTCTGCATTTTGAGTCTTATTTTCATGTACTGAAATGTGTTGGAAATTAGATATAACTATTCTTTTACTTACTCTTCGTTTTATTTTTCTACCTTGTCAATTTTATTTTTACTTTAATTAATATTTTGCAAATTAGTTTTAGTTTATTCTCAATGCACGTCTTTTATTCTCAGTATGATCTTGATACAATTTACGCCTTTACTAACATTTTATCTGTACATAAATTAATACAACTTTTTTATTGTACCAGATTTAACTAAGCCTAGAAGAATTAATATTCTCATTTATTAATTGTCAAGTAATTATGATCCTATAAAGATTACTGAAATGGGCAATTTTCGGTTTATGGGAACAATAGACGAGGCACAAACACACACACATCCATCAACGTACAATAAATCGGACATATGATAACCTAATGTGTACTTCGAGTACCTGTAACAGAATTATAAATTATAGATCCCAAACGACTCGTAAATAGATAGAGGCCTCATTATCTGACTTTATACTGGAACCAATGGTAACAAGCTGAATAAAGACCCTAAATATAAAGAGCTAATAAGCTTCATTTCGGCGATATAAACTACTTTATAATTTACTATATTCGGCATGAAACTATCTGATTCCAATCTTTGAGTTTCTTATTCGGTTTTAAAACAATCTTCATGAAATTAAACTTTGATAATTATTGTAAACTAGTACGTACCAACGTATCTTATATTAAACGTAATTAATAAGGAGAGAATGAATTACATTATTGCACCTGTCACATATTGTGAAAAGATGTAAACACTGATTATTTTTCAGAAATACTCAGATTTCAGTTAATTTTGTTTCCACATGTAGGTATGTATGTGGTTTCGAGACTATTCTGAGGTTAAATCAGTGATCTCGCAACTTATTGAAACCTTCGACTTAAAGCTGAGTTAGCCTAATCTGACTTGGCCTACACTTGGTGATTCCAAATATATCAATAATGGTATCTAATTGTTGACATCACCTGATAATATGAAAACGAATATCAGTTTAAATCTTTTTTTCTTTTAGAAACAAAGATTTAAACTAATATTCATATTCGTTTTCAAATTTCCAGGTGATATCAACAATTCGAATGGACTATTGGAGAGGTTCGTTAATAAGATTCGCGCATATTTTGTATGAAGGCCACAGGATGAACAACACTGAACAATCAGAACCGTCACATCACCAGTCCAAGCTGTAAAGAGATGTTGTGAGAAACGATTTCAGATAATAAATAAGGTCTGTTTAAATGGACAACAAAATGATGCAGTGTAATTAACAAGTTTTCGAAACGAAAATGAAAAAGATTGCATCCATCAAATGTGGATATTGGTGTATATTATTTCTGGGAAAACTCCCATGTTACTCCTCTTTATAAACTATTATGATTACAGCTATTTTGCCTGCTTCAGTTTAGGAGTACCCCTGTTTAAATGTCATTGGCTATTTACTCATGGATTCTTAGGGCATTATGAGTGTAGATGTACTAAAAAGTATATGTAGCCTAAGGAATAGAAAATTGCACATACCTTTTTCTGGGTGTTGTGGCTTTTCCTCAGTCTGCGATGTCGAAAACTGCAGATTGTGTGTGTGGGGGGGGGGGGTAGGCAGTTTGGTAGAATAAGTTAGAAAAACCCGGGTTTTTTTTCTGTAACATATAGAAACATATACTTTTATATAGGGTGGGGAAAAAATGAAAGGGTTAATTTTTTTTAAAATAGGGAGGGGGAAGGGGAAAGGTGGTCGGGTGAGTGCTTCTCTGAGAAGCACTCACCCGACCTGACATAGCTTCCACTTTCCCAATGTGTTCAGATGACGACCACGAATAGTCGAAACGGTCCACACCCCGTCAACCACCTTTCCCCTTCCCCCTCCCTATTTTAAAAAAAAATTAACCCTTTCATTTTTTCCACACCCTATATAAAAGTATATGTTTCTATATGTTACAGAAAAAAAAACCCGGGTTTTTCTAACTTATTCTACCAAACTGCCTACCCCCCACACACACACTGCAGTTTTCGACATCGCAGACTGAGGAAAAGCCACAACACCCAGAAAAAGGTATGTGCAATTTTCTATTCCTTAGGCTACATATACTTTTTAGTACATCTACACTCATAATGCCCTAAGAATCCATGAGTAAATAGCCAATGACATTTAAACAGGGGTACTCCTAAACTGAAGCAGGCAAAATAGCTGTAATCATAATAGTGGATATTGGTGGTTTAGGAAATATGGCGAAATGGAGTTCTCTGTTCTTATTGTCCCAGTTTTAAGAACTCAACCACTGTACGAATCTAGAAATGCATTAAAACTTAACACATTAAGTTTTCTAGCCATGGAATGCTATTATATATTTTTTCAAATTTAATCTTAGAGACGATCAATGTCGATATCTAAAGAAAACTTAATATAATTAAGCACATTTGGCAATGCCAATGGATTAATAATAATGTCTTAATAACATTGAGTTTCCTTATCATTTTTTCTTTGGATTTATCTTTAATGCTGAAATAATGATTTGTGCAGTTATTATAATTCTAGATGATCTGTCCAGTGAACGAAGGTTTCGGGGTCGCTTACAACTACGGAGGTCAGACAGAGCGCATATTGAACGAGCACGAGCAAGGACTCTTCGGATGACAATCATTATTGTTCTGGCCTTCTTCTGGTGTTGGACACCGTACGTCGTTATGGTGCTGTGGTATTTGTTCGATCCAGAATCAGCAAAAAACGTGGACTCTCGCCTACAGTCTTCGTTATTCATGTTTGCCGTCTCCAATTCGTGCGTCAACCCCTTGGTGTACGGAAGCTACGCCTTGAACTTCAAGCAGTTGCTCAAACGGTGCTTTTCACGAACTAAGTGCTCGATTTCTCGTCAGTCATCTCACCAGACAGTGACTTCAGCGATTATCCGAGGAAACAACTTGGATCGCCATGCGAGCGGTTCACTTACTCCTCCTGCCCTGGCGTTGCGTCCCGAAAGGAATTGTGTACCAGACATTGTTCCAGTTCTAGAAGATAAATGCATGAGTCTAACATCTATTAACAGAACAAGGAGAAGAAGGAACAGATTCGAACCATGTTGTTCTCGAAGTCCGTCATTTCGTCAGCCTTCACCTACGTTCCGCGAGTTCTGTGAATAATTAAATGCGTCACTCAAGGAACTGCCATAAGAAAGAAAATATTTAATTACATGTATATACATACATATCTCTATAATTATTTATATTTTCCCTTACGACTTTGACTCAAATATCGGACCACATGGACCAAGAGTAATTAAAATATCTTTCATAATCAGAGAGATCCCTATGATATCGTTGATTACCATTTACATTTCGTATTTATCGAAATACTGTTTCCCTTATATGTCGCTGATTAATAAATGGCCAATGGTGAACATTTAATTTACATGTATGTTTTTTTTTTTTTTCTGATTGTGTTTTTGTCTATTTCTCTCAATAAAGTTGGACTTTACCGACACATCGTAGCGAAACTTTTTATGGATATATCAATTAATCGCCTGCTTTTAATTAAAGATTTACATGATATATAAATTAAACTGATTCGTTAATCTATGAATGACTTTGATTAAATAAAAATAATTTAATTTTGTTATCGAAATAACTATATATTTTTATTTCAAAATGGCAAAACGGCTGTAAAGTTTAGATACACCCTCCTTTAGAAAGGAAATATTTTCTTGTTGAAAAGTAACATGGGTGTTGCTACAAGCAAGAAAGCAACTGTATTGCTAACACAGCTTCGATTGTTTGAAAGTTTAGTCCTTTTAAAATACCGCTTAAGTTTCTCTCAATCATTTGTCCAGATGTTTGTTCTTACATCAATACTACCATGGAAAAACCGATGGAAACTCATCACTCTATCGGTTTCTTTTGAGGAGCGGCAGATATTTTTTTTTCTTTGAAGATTTTCATTTCTGAGATCACACACGCGCATCATAATATTAATTAAATATCTCGTGGCCTAATAAACATTTCGAAACTTTACGAATATATTCTTGTATGATACCAGCTTATGATTTAAACCCTGCATAGAAATGTATACAGCGTTTAAGATTTTTATTTATTTCTGTACACTGATATGAAAAGTATGATCGATACAATTATTGCATCCATTTTCCTTTGCGTACTAAGGTACCAGTAGCTTCTTCTAAACCGAGTTCTTTTCAATAACAGAGCCGATATTGCGAACATCAAGTTCTACAACTGCGATGATTTTCTAATACCACAGTCAGAAAATTACCAGAGTTCTCTGACATTGCGTATTACAGAAGGAGAAAAAATATTTCCATTAAGAAAATGCAGATAGATAAAATTGGATATCTTCACTAAGCTATAAAGCAATGCCATTTTGTTCCTGCACAAAAAAAAAATAAAAACAGAATTTGCCGCTTAATTGAAACTTTGCCACTTAACTGAAATATTTTAGTTTTATCTGACTGCTTTTGGAGAACGGAATCCTCGTTGGTTACAGAAAGATAAACATATGACATATAAAGAGATTACTTTACTGTTAAACTTCTCCTACTAACGTACAGGGAAGAAATGCATTTTTTTTTCTGTCCACACACTTTCCTTTTACACTTATAGGTATACATAGTTTTTAGGTAATTTAGTTTACACTAAATTAAACGAAGGCTGATTTTACTAATCTAACTTAAGTGCTCATGTGTATAATTTCATTGTTATTTTGACGAAAGCAGATATTAAGTCAATTCCAAATCTTTCTTTTTTTCCAAAAGATGGCCGAGCATATACCATTATAACACAAGTAACGAAGACTTTGCAAATAAAAGAAACTTTTCTTCTTATGAGAGGTAAGAAGAAAATATCTGTGGACTGTAAAGATATTTTAAGTCGTTTTATTGCTTGTGACTGAAAGGAAGCCATTCAATAAGCCTTTCAAAAGAACAGGATTTCAGTGACGGATCTGAAAAATAAAATGGAAAAAACAGTTCTAGGCTAACATCAGCTGGCTGTTCTAAACACGATCCAACGTACAAATAAAAATGGCAAAATGGTAGAGAGAATGGCTGCGCATAAAATAAATGATCATGATGCCCTCCCTTTAATTTTTTTTCAGAACTTGTATATTTTAGTCATTGGAGAATGGCATCAATGTGCAAAACAAGTTTTAATATAATAGAGATGAAAGCAGCTGCTAGACCTTTACTGTCTACAGTATCTTATAGAAAGTTGATACGCCTAAGGGCAAGGAAGGTGCTATTGATCACAACAGGTCACTTTTTGGTCGGAATTAGGGTCAAAGCCGTTAAGCAATGAGCAATGAACGTGGTTTCTTATGTACATTAATTGTATATTCTCCAGTCGGTTTGTCTCTCGTGCCTTATTAAAGCCGAATTTCCAACAGGAACTGCCCCCTCCATCCGTATGAATCCTGTTAACTTTTAATTCGAAAAGCACTTATATGAATTTCTCTCGTTCTAGAAGGGTTTCTTAGATATCGACAGTTCAAATAAAGACAATTCAGTGGCCAAAACATTGATAGCAGTTTGACACCTAGTTAAGAACATCATAGGATATCTTATTTCAGTTCAGCTCCAATTATAACCAAGGAGCATAAGCTACTAAGACTATGAGGCAAATGTATTGTGTTTGTTAATTGGCTTTGGTGTCCAACCAATTCTCCTGTATAACGAGAGGTAGTATCTTTCTCAATATTATAAAGATTGTTATTATTATCATCATCATCATCAACATCATCAGACCTACATGGAGTTAAGTCGCTAATAGCTGATGTTCGCGCTATTACATACATACTTCATCATATGTTCTTCGTCTCCTCATTCACAACACTCTTAGGCAATGCATTCCAATCACTCACTACTCTTCATGCAAAACATGTGCTCCTCACCCTCTTACTCATGCCCTCCTTGTACAGCTTCTGTGAATGACATCTTTTCCCTTTGCTTTTCCTCATTCAGTGTAAAATCATCCGCATTAATCAACTCCTTAATAATGTATATGTCTCGATCATATCTCCTCCCATACGCTAGTCTCAGCAATTTCCGTTACCTCAATTTGTCTTCATACTCAACATTGCATAAACCAGAAACCACCTTAGTTATTCGTCTCTGGGCCGTTTCCAATATCTCCCCATTATTTTCGAAACCAGGTGACCAAATCTATGTACAAAAGTTCATATTTGCGTCGATGAGTGGATTTATATTCCACGGTTTTCCAATTGAAAAGGAATATTTTGCAGCTATGTCACTATCAATGCACAGACAGAATTACATCTATTGCAGTAGGGTGGGTTTGAAATCGAATGGAAAATCGAACTACCATTATGTTCCAGAAAATAATCCATTTCACTTATAAAGGTTGTTATGGGAATGGATGCTAGAATAGGTGATGACAGACTACTTCGTGCAGTAAAATCATATATGACTGACAATACTCTGGCGAAACCACCGCGTATTCCCGCTACAGAGGTGGAGGAAAAGCAAAGTAGACACTAGGTGGTTGATGTTTTTCATCTCCCCGGTGATATACCACCGCCTGGCTTATTGGCGTATTGGAGGTTAAATGTAACAAATGCCATGTTTTCTCTCTAGAATATTCCGGTTTCTTTTCCCCACCCGCCTCTCGTCTCCCTTCAGTGTGAGTGATACCCTTCCAGGCCATGACAAACACACATTGAGACTCAAAACATCCTCTATTTCGCGGGTACATCATTTTACATCACTGATACCGAAGGCCAGCCTAGATTAGTGCACTGGCCCGAACATGTCAATAACATGTCAATATGCGTTATTTGACCGAAAATCCTCCTGACTTGGTCAGGAGGATTTCGGTCGAATAGTGCATATTCCAGCTGCTACATACTCTGCCGGAAAAGGAATGGAGAGGGAGTCCAATTAGTGGTATGTGAAGGGGAAACACTGTTGAAGCCACACTATGACAGGCGTGTTGATATGAGTTTAGAGAAGATATAAGTTTATCTTCTCTCACTGCATGTTCCCACTATACATTTCCTTCTAATCCGTTTGAGAATAAGTTTTATCAAACTCATTAAGACTCTCAAAAACAATAACACTAACACTGCGGCAAAAGCGAATCTAACTCATAAACTAATCCCATGATTAGTCACAGCTACTCAGAACATGCAGACCATGCCAGAATCTCTTCACTAAAATCTCACTTTCACATCCACTTTACTAACAACCTTAGCATTAGTAAAAACATAAGTGATATGCACCATCACCTTACACGCATCCAGATCAGACATCTTATTCCTGAAAGAAACCCAGATCGCATCTAATTTAGGGTCCCCTTTTGACCATTTTCGGCTCATAGTTTTCTTGCCCCATGTAGCGAAATTAATTTGTTGCATTTACTGATAAACATTGATAACAATCAGAGCTCTTCAAATTTCATTCTACAAAGCTCGACCGCGTGCAATCCAGCTAGCAAAATAGCGAAGTGATCTTCCTGGGCGATCACCCAGGAAGATGACTTCACAATTCCAAGATCAACGTCCACAGCTCCAACAGTACCGTTGGAGCTGTGGACGTTCATCTCCACATGCACCATGAAAAGTAGAAGAAAAGCAGAACTGTTTGCTCTAAGTAATGACCTAACCCAAACCGAAAATCATTTAATTCGAATTCCTGATAACCTTCTTCACACTCCAAATATTCTGTATCTTTTTGAAAATTTCTCCTTCCAGATCCACTACAGAAGTTACCTTTCCTGTCGGCAACTCAGACCACGATCTTGTACAATTCTCCTCTCTCAGTGAACGTCCTTCCTTCCACCCCGCATCGTCTGGCACTACAAAGGAGCCAATTCAGATTACCTCCACGATTTATACTCTTCCTTTCTTTGATATGCGTCCACTCACCTGACCCTAACACCTGCTGCATACGAGTCACAAATTATTCTCACTGGATGAATGCCTTCATTCCCTATTAAACTCTTAATCCTCCTCCGCTTTCCAAGCACTGATTCAACCGAAAATATATAAACGTAGTTGAAGAAAAAATCAGCTTAGCGGCTCTCCTCAAGAACTCCAGCTTCATACTCTGCTTATACCAACAGCAGATCCAAATCAGATTTAATAAGGCTAACAATAGAAAATTTGCCTCCTGTCCAAATAGAAGCCCTGCCTTCTGATCCATGGCTAAGGCCGCTATGTAATGTAGAAAATCATCAATAGCCGACTACTCCATTACTTAGAGGCCAACTAACTAATTATCAACCACTAGTGTGGTTCTGCCATTCAAGATCCGCAGCTTGCTAGTAACTTACGCCACCCACAACTAGAGACATACCATGGAATGGTTCGGAGAAACTTGTACTTCCGCCCTTGGCATTTCCAAAGTTTTCGATCGTGGGTCATATCGCGGCCTAATAAACACTTGCCATCCTTTGGTCTCACTGCCACCCTCTGTAATTGGGTAGCCAATTTCTATCTGGTAGTTTATGCGAATCATAATAGATGACTCCCTCTCTTCACCACCGATAGACCAAGGTTTTATTCAATCACATACACTCTTTCTCTTGTACATAAATGACCTAGTCATTAATGCTATCACAGCTTTGCAGACTATAGCACCCTCCATTCATCCTACTAATTTTACAGACGAGTACGCTGACATCCAAAGTTACATGAGCTACAACTAGTGCCTAGCTGTCGTTAAACCTTGATTTACATATACGAGTATATTCTTCAATGAAACCAGGACAACCTTGACATGTTCGACATCTAAACTGTCTTGTCTTTTCTCGCGCAAAAGAGATCCCAGCTCACCTACCCTTACCCTTAATACAGCAGATAAAACCAAATCTTCCTTGCTTGACTGACGTTTACCTCCAGTCTTTGTTAGCATAAACACATCACGTCCTAATCACCAACATCGAAGAAACTTGGCATTCTCTTTCGTTCTTCCGTCTATTTAGCACCCAGGTAACTATTAATTATATATAAATCCTAAATCCGTCAGTTTTAGAATACTGCTCACATGTTGTGGGGGTGGTGCACTTAAAACTTTCCTTAAAATACTTGGTGCCATGCAAAGGTTGATAGATGAACTATCTCTTACAGACTCATTTCATTCTCACTTCTGTTTCAGCTCTATGTCCCTTGTACAGATACTTCCATGGTCACTGCTCCAGTAAATTGGCAACCATCATTCCTCCACTTTCTGTTGCACCTGTTGATACATGAGCAGTAGCTGTCCAGCATCCCATTCATGTGCAGCTAAAAACACACAAAACTATCTTCTTCTCTTCGTCTTTTTCGTCTTTTATCACGCCTACCCATGTCCTCTGGAACAGCTTTCCTCAGGAAGTATTTACAAAGAAGTACAACTTGCAACTCTTAAGTAATTAGTAATTACTTATTAGTAAGTAATACACAGTGTTACTTACTAATTTTGTAACATGAAATATTTAAGTGAGTAAAATGAATAATTTTAATAATTCATTTTACTTCCACTTGCTGTAGGATTAATCAACGCCAAATGAAAACTCATTGGATTTAAAATGATACCGCAAAATCAGTTAATGTAGAAATAATAATTTACAGTTGAGTTTAAAGCATTTTTGCAAACTGTTCATGTATGACTTACTTTAATAATTACACATTTTTTATGTTTTCGAATGCCTGCACTTATTAAATAATTGTTAATTTCGAAAATTACTGGTTAAATTACAAGCCCATATTCTCTTCATTTTACTACCACTTGTTTCCTTTTGTTTTAATACAGGTGACAATAAGCAAACTCTCATTAACATTGGTAATGAACGTAAACTTTTATTCTTTTTTCTTTTCCCTCTTTCTATCCACTGCTGGATATAAACCTGTTCCTTAACTTTCCAGATTCTCTTTGACTTTAGACAATATCCACCATCTTATATCAAACCCTTTGTAGATCATCCCTGCAATTTCTTTCTCTGGACACTTTTCCTTCTCATCGAATCCATTCAGTATTTAATTTTTTTTCCTACCTTTAATCGTATCAATTTGCTAATACGGCCAGACCATCTTAATTTGCATACCTTACAATATCTTCCACTGTAATCACCTCTCTAATACTGTTATTCCTAATTGTGTCCATTTTAATTACATGGAGAATTCTTCTCTCCAAGGTTCTCTGAGTCACACACACACACACACACACACACACATTGCCTTCTGTAATTGCCAATGTCCAATTTCCATAAGGATTGCACATATTATTAAATAGGTGGGAGATGAATTTCATTGTCTGGTATAAAAACCTTTCCGCTTATCGGAGACCTGAGGTGTGTTGAAAAATTTCCATGTTTGGTCTCTAGAGCAGGGCATCTGGACTATGTAAAAAATTAATAAAATACAAAAAATATATAAAATTGATAACAACAGAAACAAAAATCCTTAACCAACACCCAGGTATAAATGTGCTATAAGTTTTAATTTTAATTTAATAACATTTTAATAAAATGTATTTCTTTAGACAGCGGAGGACTAAAACTGAAGAGAGTGATGCGTTCCCAATCCACTACGCTAAAATCACAGTTCAAAAACATATTTCTAACACGAATATACTGAGACACTATCGTGTGCTCCAAATCGATACTTTTATTTTTTACTTCGTGTAATGCATATTCGGAGAGTTATTTGTTTCGTACCAGTGCTGTTTGAACAGCACCATCTTATAGGTCAACAGATATATTTTGACTACATCTTACTACGGAAGTGTCTGAATATACTTAAAAAAAATCCCCTTCATACATACAGATGCATCAGACTGAGGACAACTTCTGGATGATTCACCTTAAAGAAAAAAGACAAAATATATTTAGTATTATTCTTTTCACCGAACTGAAAAAAAAACTATATTTCATTTAATACTTTTGTAGAGGATAAGGTATATATTAATATCTATTCCCATCTTTCAGTATTTCTTATGTTGGTTCACTCTATTGCATACTTTGTTATGATAATTTAGTTATTCTTGTATTTTTTGACTACTTTTTTGAAAGTGAAAGTGAAATTTTGTGTGTGTGTTGTATGTGTGTGTGTGTGTGTGTGTGTGATAACCGCTACTGATGCTTTCAATGATAATCGCACATATTTCCAAAAGCGAAGTATTTTATTTTTTATTTATTTTTGGGTTTTTAAGGCTCTGAAATCAATCTTCTTATAGTAAAGCTAGAGAATATAAATGAATTACTGCTACATGAACTCATGGATGTCTGCTTCTTCAGTTACGCGATTTTTTAGATTAAAATCGTCGAATGCCTTTTTTTTTGCGTAGGAGTTGGAATCAAGACAACTTCAGATTAAATTCCCAAGTTTTCGGTGAAAATAAAAATTTCAACTTTACTATAGTAAAGTTGAAATAAAAAAAGTGAAGATTGACCAACCGAGGTTGGTTAATCTTCACTATAGTCAAAGAAGGATACAGAAGGCTACAGACCTGTTGGTCAACCAAAATCGAATTAATAATCTCTTCCTTTTGATAGTAGAACATTATGGTAATAGTAACCTTTCCATAAGGCTATATGGACATTACTCTATTACAGAATAAAAGATTGTCATAAAACACAAATCTGTCCCATACATAGATATGCTATTACCTAGAATATATATATATATATTTTTTTTTTTTTGTAATTTTTGTTGCATCACTATCTCTAGTAATGAGAGGTCTTAAATTAATATTAGATTTCACTAATTGTACCAGCGAGCATGATTAAGTATTATGCAAAAGTTAATTTAAAACTAAATATTAGGACAAAAATCAGGGATAATATGGTGGCATGTATTCCTACAATTCTATACAAAACAAAAAAAAAATGGAAGAGAAGTGTAGGGAACGTTCAACAAAAATGGAGAATAGAGAGTCACAGGGTAGTGAATATTCTATTCTAAACTATTAGGAGTTATGACCAAAGAACCTGAGGTTATGAGGCAAGTGAATTATTCCCGTTAATTGCGTAATTTTAATTGTTATACTATTTGGTTGGAATAGCTATGCCGTCCTGTTATTTCCCTGTTAATATCATTGTATTTTAGTTGATTTGCCTTATTCCTAAATGAAAATTTCCTGGTGGCAAATTTTATATAAAGGTTCTTGTCGTCTTAAAACGACATACAATCTGTCTCTGCAAACATAAATACTCCAAAGGAGAAATCATATTTCTTGGAACCTCTCCTTCACAACACAAATATGTTTGTATCTTATCTAATTTCGCTCACATTCCTAGGTATTTGTCGCTATAACAACTTTCTAACAAATAACCTCTTCAAAATTTCGTTTACCATGAAGAATTATTCATCTGCCCTTTTTAGTCGTGTCCTCTGACATTATAAAGATACCGAATAGAATGACCTCTATGACTTCTACTTCTCCTTACCATGGTCAGAACGAATAATAGGAAAATCCTACAGGTAAAGTAAGCCTTCATTCTCCAATTCACCCCAAAAGCCTAAACCTTCCATCTCTAAGGGCGCTAACACAACATAGTCCAGAGAAAAACTGTAACATATCAGGAGCGGCTCTACAACCAATCCCCAACTACATACTCAGCCTACAATGCTGCTTGCAATAACTGTAAAAATCTAATGACAGATACATTTGATTTTGAAAGCGTCAAATTCAGAAAACACGATTCCTGTTAAAAATACTAAAGTCTTCTATTTCCTAGAGAAGATCGCTGGTTGGATGTATGACCAATCTACATTTTTAACTCGGTCACATCCAGATTCTACTATTTTAATTATCTAAAGATTTGTTGGCTGACCTAATGATATCATCTTCTCCTCCAACCCTTGACCTTATGACCAAGGCAAAGTATCATCCGCCCAGCTTTTGTAACTTAGACTTTAAGAATTGTCTAATCCAGAAGGTATCCTTATTATTATTCTAAACCAGCTGTACTACAGAATTAACCCTATCCTAGACCGACTTTTCAGTATTCTGTATTCTTCTGATATCTACCCTTCAGTATGGAAACAAGGTCCCTATGTCTCTTCTATAGGTACATAATTACATAGATAATCCTCCACAGAAATGATCATCATCATTCTTTCTTTTCCATCAAAAACTTCAAAAGAAGCAACATCCCTTTCTATTCGTTTCAAACTTAATGAACCAACTTCTCTTTAAAAGCCAAATCTCATCAGATATTCAAACATCTCAAGAGACTATTTTTCTTACTGTCTTGTCCAGTTTTCTGTAGGTTTTGCAACCTTTCCCCATGCGAGCCTAATATGAAATGAAAAATCAGCAAGCATCGTCTTTACTTACTGAGCTGACACTCGTCTATCCCGCATTCTAGTCCTTTAATGGAAGCAAATACATTTACATGTATTTTTCTTCAGTTGTATCAATATACGATAAACTGAGATAGCCAGAGAAAAGTACTGTATTCTAGAAGTAACGTAGTCTAGAAGTAAAAAAATCATTCAATGTGGCCAGAAGAAAGCCCAATGCACTTTTATTTCAAGTTAACGACTGCCTGTCGATTTCTAAAAAAAAATTTAATACCAAAAGAATTCCCTCTACAACCCTTTGGGAGAATAAATAGCGTTAGGGGGGTATTTTATTTATTTTATTACCACGTTCGTCAATTCCTTATTCCACATCGAACCACTGTAATTCGTACGATGCTTGATCAATAAGACTTGAAAGAGCATTTCCATACAGTGGAACAATTCTGTAGATTTGATATTCATTTTTTTTTTTTATAAAGTGAAAGAAATATCAGAAATCGACATAATTTGAAGTATCATATTATCTAGAACTTTTTAGTATTGATTAGTAAAGAACATTGAGTAATGTTTTATAGGTATACACTTATATTTTATATTATTTAATGTGATTTATTTTTCTTATTATTTTCGTTTAAAAGTTAATATCAAAAAATGAATATTACGCTATTATATAATATATATAAAGCAAGCCAGTCTCTTACTTTGTCAATCTGAAAAAATATTAGTTAAATGTGTGAGATATTTTATTATCAATAAAATTTATCGTTGTTTCGAAAATATAGTAAGAAAGTATAATATAGTCGCCATCACCATCATCACCATTAGAATATAGAAATTGTTGCTGTAATTGATAGATTACATTATGAAGTAATCTAGGTGCTATAATAATATTCTAATGAAAACGTCACTAAATAATTATAACTTTTTGCAACGTGTAATGTGAATTGGTAACGTTTTCATTAGGATATTATTATAGCAACTAGTTTTACTCCAGAATGCGGGAATCGAACACAGGTCCCTTTCGCAAACAAGTAAAGAAACCTTTATACCACTACGTATGATGTAGAGATATTTACATACCATTTAGTACTTTTGCTGAATTACCTCCGGAATCTAAAGTGGAGACTGGAGACAGAGGTTTGTTTGACTACAGTTGAATAAATGTTTAAATCTATCTCAGAGATGAGATAGATTTAAATATGAGTGAATAATGGCGCAGCCTGTTTCTTTTTTTCCTTCAACATCCCAAATGCGAAAGCATGAAATATCAACGAATAAGAGTGTGCATGCTTTTATTCCCCTCAAAACCCAAAATCATCCAGAGGATGTTTTGGATAACAAAAGAGAAACAAAATCATAACTGTCTAAGCTCGGCCACACTAGCATTGTCTCAAGAAGTCTAGATATTTCTCCGCTAAGAAACATAGTTTCGCAACTGTTTCAGACGAATAAGTAGGGAAGACAATAACAAGAAAGGTTCGATAAAAAATATGACGTACAGTAAAAGACTCCGCAGCTAATGGTAGATCTGCTGCGATTCTGAAATCATTACGAGCCACGTGATTTTTCATTGTGTCACTTTTGGCGGTGATATTCTAAAAACAGCATCAAGGCTTGGAAAGCCCAAAGTATTTTTTCTTGTTTAAACAGTAAGTCCCGGAAGTCTCTTTAGAGTCGACTTGAGAGAAACGTCTCCTTAAAAAAAAAGTTAAAAAAAAAACAAGAAAAGAAAGGAAGACTTCCTGTTAGCACTTTGCTACTGCACAGCATAATCTTAATGAAGGTCGTATCCGTATTTACCATTTGTGATGACATGAATACAACATCTTCTATTGAACTGTTCATTATTTTCTTCTTTCAGCTGATCGGTAGGCTTTCTCATATTGGCGTAGTAAAGAATTATAAAAGTAAAGAACTTTTTCTTGATTAAGAAAAAGAAAGAATTTTGTTTTAAGTAGATTCGTGTTATGGATGATACGAGGTGCTATCCATGTGCATTAGCTAAAAATAAATTGCAGGCACTAAGTTTACGTATCGAGATAACTTTGAATTATATTGTTCCCTTTCTTTGCGAATTTACGCACAGAACTCTAGCATTTTCTGACACTGATGCAATCACCGTTGGAATTAAGTGGCTAATATCTTCTTTAACACCTAACGCAAAGTCGGTATATCCTTTGATATGAAACGTTTTAAGCAAATTAACATAGAGACATGTCAGGATCTAGGAAACACGGCACGTGTTTCCATGTTTCATCGCAGTAATGAGTAATCTGCTAGCATAGGCAAATTCTAACAGTCTTTCATCACTAATGTTAAGTTTACCCAGACCATACATAACAGACTCAGGACACACTTTCATACTGTTTCCCACATTGCAGAGGCCCTAAGAGGAACAGTAAATCATTTATTAGCATGTAGTCGAACGCAATCTGTAGGTTTGCATAGAACTCCTCACTCCTTTCATTAGTCCTGTCTTTGTGGGGCGCAACGATTGACACATTGGTAGAATGAGACTTAAGTCAAATACAAAGTATATTTTTAATTTAAATTAATGGTATATTAAATCCCACATTATTTCAAAGCCGAATAAGAAACTCAGAGAAAGGAATCAAAGAGTTTCATGCCGAATATTGCGAACTATATAAGTTTCGGCGGACTGTAGCGTAAGCTAAAGCACATAGTTCAACACTAGTGCAACTCGCTGCAAAGATGGGTAAAGTTCTGATCCCTATTCTTAGTATTACCCATAATGTAAAACACATCTCCTAGGAGATGTTTGATGTTTTACATTATGGTGGAAGATCACTACCCAGACCGGTTTCGACTTTTGTATAGGTGCAGCGGGCTCTAAAAACAAGACCATCCAGAAAGGTCGCCCAAATCAGTGTTGTTCCATTCAGTGACTGGCTCACTCCGTCACCGAGAAGAACTTCTCAGCATTACCTCTACCCAGTGGCAGGATCACCGCCATCACCACCAAACAGAGCCATAATCTCAGCGGTTGCCACACTCACAGATAGGCAGAATTCTACTTCCAATCGGAGCCTCTCATAGTCAGATCCGTCCAGCACCGGTTTCGTTCTTTGTGTAGGTGAAGAGTGCTCTAAAAATTAGGCGATCCCGATATATCGCCCATCTTAGCGTTGTTGCACTCAGTGACAGGCTCACCCCATCACTGAAAAGAACTTCTCAGCATAGACTCTACCCAGTGGCAGGCACACCCCCACCACCAAGCAGCAGCATAATCTGTGGTTGCCCCACTCACTGATAGGCAAAAACCTACCTCCAAGCGAAGCCTCTCAGAACCAGATCTGCCCCCCCCACCGATTTCAACCCTTTTGTATAGGTAAAGCGGGCTCTAAAAATAAGACGATCCCGAAAGATCGCCCAACTCAGCGTTGTTCCACTCAGTTACAGGCTCACCCCCGTCACCGAAAAGAACTTCTCAGCATAGACTCTACCCAGTTGCAGGAACACCCCCTCCACCACCAAGCAGCGCCATAATCTCAGAGGTGGCCCCACTCAGAGACAGGCAAAAACCTACCTCCAAGCGGAGACTCTCAAAGCCAGATCCGCCTCGCACCGTTTTCCACCCTCCTTGGGGTCTCATCAGTGAGTAGGTAGAATGGGAGTTCATGTCTTTCATCATCGGCCTTTGGAGTATAAAGATTGCTAAGGGTCAGCAGGTAGCAATAGGGGAAGTTAAAGAAAGGTAGAGTAGGATAGTAGGAGATTAAAAGATTCCTCAGTCAACCTGTTTAGCTATATAACCCAGAGGTTGTGGCTAAAAGGCCTGTAAAACATAATCTCCTTACACCTGTTCTAAAAAAAACTGAAAATATACACTTCACTTTACCCGAAAAACATAACTTTAGATTACATTAATCCAGGTGTCTGGAGACGTCATCTCGTAACCCCTAAAAAAAGAAAAATGTTTGTTAAAATTTGGAACTTAGATTATTCTTAAACTATGCCTTACAACTGAACAAGGAAAAAAACTGCGATAGCGGGATCCGTATTGAGGTGGACTTTATCAACCAGAGAACCAAGAGTTGGGGGAAGAACCCGGCCCAAGTGATGCAGCCCACAAGAAGCTGCACCGCCTAGACATAAGCCTTCGCAGCCCGGGTTCTCGGGTCTAACCCCTCCTTTGTGGACTAATAATCATAAACCTGTTGGGGCAAGCGAAATTTTTTTTTACCCCTCCTGCGTGAACTAACTCAACTTTCCTAGCTGTCGTTACCTTTGGAAGTATTTACGTCCAAACCACTCAATGTCTTCTTTGATCTCTGATTCTGTTAGGTTTCTCCAAGTTCTGCAGAAGTACTTACTCTCGACCTCTGTCATCGCCAGATGACCAGTTACCTGGTTGGGCACGGCCGTGGCTATGTCCTCGATATAGATATCCTTCCATTTCATACTTATAATTCCTTTCCGAAGGAGGAACGTTGGCCCATCTTCTCTGTACATTGTTAAGAATACACTGTCTGCGGATTCGATGGGTCCTCTCCATTTCTTTATTATTGCAGTCCCATTTTTAAACATATTTTCACCCATAACTAGTTTGATTTCTTCTACAGAAAATTCTTCAGCCTCTTCTGTATCGTTGTTTTGGTCTCCATTTCATCAGCTTCTGATTCTTCCGATGAGGTTGTGTTGTCTGGTTTTGAATTTTTAATGTTCCCTTCTTCAGGACTTCGTGACCGCTTTTGTTTACCTTCTTCTTTAGTAATTTCCATTTCTTCCTCCGTTTCGCATTCTTTCTCTGCTTCGTTTTCCTTCTCTGTATCTAAAGTGGTAATTTCTTGTTGGTTGCGTTCCTTTATTTCTTCCACTGCGGTTTCTGTGGTGGTGGCTTGATCCTACACTGTTTCTTCTTCCTCTGTTCTTTCTTTGCTGGTCGTTTCTGCATTCTTAGTTAAGGACGCTTCCTTCTTATTGCGTTTTTGGATTCCCTGTTGCTATTGTGTTATGTGCAGCCTGCAGGGTTGGGAGTCTTCCCATTCTGTGTCATTAATATTTACTGCTGGTGTTACTGTGGCTGGCGTGATAGCACTTCCCATTCTTTCTGCTTGGTTTCTGGATGGGCAGGTGTCTACTTTGTGATCTATGGTGCCACATTTAAGGCAAGGTGCCTTACACTGAGGTAGGGCATGTCCTGCCGACATGCAGTTCCTGCATTTGTTCTTAGAGCAGTCTTTACCTAGATGTTCTAGAGAACCGCACTTATAACACTGTTTCTTAGCTCCAGGGTAGTTAACTACTACCCTGGCAGAGCCTAGAAAGACAAAATTGGGGACTTCGGCCTTCATTTCCATACGGAAAGTTACCTCGCCAGTCTTGCAATCGGGGAAGTCTGTATCGTTAGCGATTTTTACGTGGCGTACGACTCCCCATTTCGAAAATACTTTGTTGATTATTTCGGTTTCCCTCCCTCCAGATATTCTACAGGGAACCTCTCTATTCTTATTGTCTTGAAAACACTCCCTACTACAAAGGGGAAAAAATTTCCCTTGACATTCTAGTCCTTTACTTAACTTGTTCCTGGTTTCCAGATCCTTTACTACTACCTGGAACCTGCCTGCACCATAAGGAGTAAATCCAACTATATTTTCTGCCCCTACTGCTTCGCTAAGAGCTTTCGCCAACATCCTCTTCGGTGTGTCGGTGTCCGCTTCGATGCCAAGGGTCCTGACTCACGGTGAAAAAGAAATCATGATTCAGAGAAAAAAAACTAAGTCCCAGAAAGGAAAGACCTTCAGAACTAGGGCCAAGCGTTCCCTGTTTGCCGAAATCTCCTGCTAGACTAGCTAGAGGCGGAAGACTGCAAAACAGGTACAAGGCAAAATTAGAACAACAGTAGAAGAAAAAAAAAATGCAAACGATCTTACCACTAGGATCAGGTACTGGATTCTGGAACATGGAGCTCTCTCTCTCTCTCTCTCTCTCTCTCTCTCTCTCTCTCTCTCTCTCTCAGTGTCGCTTGAAAATAGGGACTTCTGGCAAAAGTCTTCTGGCAATGGACTTCTGGTAGGTAAACCAAGTAATACTGAGGTTAACTGTTAACTGATGGGGCTTTGATGGATATCAGTCCCGTAAACTCTGATCCCTTCATCGCTATGAATGAATCTTGGTTTAAAGGAATAAAGTTTTGAGCACTTGGCTCGCCCTATTTAGGGCTGTGTTGAAAGATTTCAATCTGTGACCAGGGCCGCCTTTGGGCGTTTATTTCCATCTGTCTTTTTCATCGTAATCTGATGACTCACGAATGAGTAGGTTAGGATGGAGTGATGCCTGAGCAAAGTACTTGGTTGCTATCTGGAGGAGAAACGTAGGTATGTCTGGCAGGTTTCCGTCTTGATGGAGGATGGTGATCCTTACAAACCACGGGGCATCGACGGTCATTCGGAGGCATTTAGTTTGGATTATTTGTAATCTTTTGATGTTGCGAGGAGAGGTGTGGCTCCACGCTGGTGAATCATAAGTCAGTATGGGTCTGATGATTGTCTTGTATATTCTTAATTTGTTTTCTGGGCTGACTTTGCTTCTACCGTTGAGTAGAGAGTAGAGTTGAGCAATTGCTGAGTTTGCTTTGTTGCAGGCATGAGAGATGTGAGTGTTAAAGTTGAGGCGGTTGTCTAGTTGAATACCTAAATATTTGGTGCTGGATTTCCATGGAATAGTTGTGTTGAAAAGTTAGACTTCTCCGTAATGTGATGCCTTCCGTCTTGTGAAAAGAATGACAGTACTTTTGTCGGCATTCACAGCTATTCTCCATTTCCTGAGATATCTTTCCAGGTTTGCTGCTGCGGTCTGCAAGCGCTGTGTACGGCCTGAGAGATCTACTCAAAATTGCCATATCATCCGCATAGTAAACTGTGGTGGTTGATGTCGTGTTAGGAGCGTCAGCAACGAAGATGTTAAAAAGCAGCCGGGAGAGCAACGAGCCTTGTGGAACACTTGCAGTGATTCTTTTCAAAGTGGATTTGAGTCCTTTCAACTTGACCTAAAATTTCCGGTTTTTTAGAAATGAGTCGATAAGTTTGATAAGGTAGAGCGGATCTTTGGCCATAAATAATTTATAGATGAAGCCTTTGTACCAAGCCTTGTCAAAGGCTTTTGCTACATCCAGAAAAACATCACCTGTATGTTGTCTCCAATTGAATCCAGTAGTGATAAATTCGATTATGTTTAAATAAAATACTAAAAAAAAATGTTTAGTACTGTGTCCGGTTCTAAACCCAAACTGCTCCTTCGGTACTGTGTTGTTATTGTTCACCACATCATGAAGTCGCTTGAGGACGATTTTTTCTGCAATCTTTTCCAAGCATGAAAGAAGACTGATGGATCTGTAACTTTGCTGCAACTGAAGTGCTTTTCCTGGCTTATGAACGAGGACTATATCTGCTTGTTTCCATCGGGTTGGAAAATAGTTTAGTCTGAGCATTGCATTTATGATTGCTACCAAGTGCATCACAGCTTTGTGCGGAAGGGCATTGATTGTTTTGTTGTTAATTTCATCTGGGCCAGGGTTTTTTTTGTTGTTGAGCTTCCTAGTGATTGCGTATACCTATTTAGGTGAAGTGGGACAGATATTTTCGCAGTTGTTAGGCTGCTGGAGCGCAGTAGGGACTCGATGGTGAATTTTCTCTATGAAGACCAAATCAGCATGCGCATAATTAGGACTGCGCTGAAGTTGAAGAGCTTCAGCGAGGGCTTCTGCCTTTTCATCGTTCCTATAAACTATACCTCTTTCTCCGTGAATGGAGTGGATATTGGAGCGGTCTGTACAGATAGCCTTTGCAAACTTTCACAAGGATTTATCTTCAGTTTACTGGGAACAAAGTTTTCTTTCCCATTGTAGATTTCTGTGATCTTTGAGTTCATAGCGGAGTAAGTTTGATGCTCTGTTCAGCTGTTGGCAATCTTGAGGAGATAGCGTGTTATGAAAGCGACGTCTGATTTTATTTTTGTTTTTGATTAGAGCAAGGATTTCTTCTGGAAGTAGGTTTAATTGAGCCGGAGTGGAGATAGAAGAGGCTGCATTTAAGCTAGTTTGAATTTTTCTTTCCAGGTTGTATGCATCAATTTCTTCACAAGTGGAGATATTCGGCACTGAATCCATGATAGTGTTAATTGTAGCCTTGAATTTTGTGAAGTTAGTAAATGACTGACTGGGAATAAGTTCCGGATCCTCTCCAAGTTTTAGAAGTACTGGGTTCTGGTCCGAAATGAGGTCGGTAACTACGTGCGGCTGGAATTGATGAGATGTGTTTTGAATATGGCTATATCTAATACATCCGGCCTGCCATGTGTTCCATAGTGTGTTGATTCAATCGGGCCCGCGATGATAATATTTCTCAGCTTAGCAAAATTTGAAAGGATTTTTCCGTTGTAATTGGTACACCTGCTATTCCATAAGGGATGTTTTGAGTTTAGATCACCTGCTACTACTGTTGCTTCCATAGTGTCAAGCAGCTGAGAAAGATCAGAAGATAGCAGAGTTCTTCCTGGGGGGTTATAAACAGAATATATTTTTTAAGTTGCTGAATTAATGGTGTAAATTTCTATGCCAGTTTTTTCCAGATTAGTTGTAGGAATCTTTTCAATCTCAATATAACGGATGCTTTTCTTGATAAAGATTGCAGTACCTACATCTCTGCCATTAGGTCTGTTATTTCTAATTAACGAGTAATTTCTTAGCTTGGGATTATCACATGGCCGCAGATGGGTCTTGTTAACCAACATGATATCAATTTTGTAGTGGGTAGCAAATTCTTGGAGTTCCAGAATGTTGTTTTTGAGTCCAGAATGCAACCTGTATAGAATTTATTGTGATGGCCGAATTATCCATTAATCAACGAGAATATGACTTGGGTATTTTTAAGAAATCTGTTTGTGTCAGCCTGGTTTGGATTTGATTTGCTAAATGCTGATAGCATTTCTCCCAAAGTGATAGCAAGCATTGCAGCAGAGTTTTGGCTGCTTGGTGTAGTTTCTGCCGATTTGTTGCAAGGAAACTACAGAGGCATATGATTTATCAGGTAATATTTCGTACTTTAATTTCCGATGTAAGGTGTGTGACTCGCTTCTGAGTGGGCGGGGTTACTGCCTCCTTAGTCCTTGTCAGGTTAGATGATGGAGTGTATAGCCCTTGTAATTAGCTGGATGTGGACCGCCACAGTTTGCACACTTGGCAGGAGTGGTTCTTGGTTTGGCACATGTGTGCAAGGGATGATTGTTTACGCACTTCACACATTTGTATTCCGCCCTACAAAGTTTCTGCGCATGACCATACTTTTGACAGCGATGGCAATGTCCGGCAGATGTATTCCTTCTGAGGGATTCAGTTTTGATAACCAAGTTACAGACAGTTTTCAGGTCATAAATTTCTCTATGGTCTTTACTGATCTCGACCAAGACCAGAGCCATGGGGCGCTTGTCTGCTCGATACATGCGCGATATCGTAATCGGCTCTAGGCCTTGTTATCTGAAGTCAGCAGCTATTTCATCGGCTGGTATGGTCTCAGCTAGTCCTCTGATTACCACCTTTAAATTTTTTTCGCTTTTAGGCTGAAACGTGTGATATGGGACTTTCAGGTCATCCATAAGTCTGGTGAGCTGGCGGTAGTCCGAAATTTCTTCTGGTTGAATCCGGATTCCTTCATCTGTACTCTTGGCTGATATAAATCTGATGTTTTTCATTCTTCATCGTCGCTGTAAATAAAGACCATTTTTCTTTTGTTCTTAAAATTGCTGGTGGAATCCTCTCTTTGGGTTGTGACCTGGAGTCGGTCTCTATTCTTTCATCAGGTTGTGCTGTTAAGTCCATTGGAGTTGTTCTTTCCAAGGGTTGATGTATTATTTCAGGATCTGCTGGCGAACCCTTCTTACGCTTCTTTCTGCTGACAACCTGATAGTCTGTAGAGTTATCTGAGTCAACTAGGGGCTGGTCGTTAACCAGCAACATAATCTCTCTGGTGTTATCTTGAGAAGTGCTAGGGAGAGGGTCAGGGGATTGGCAGTCCTCTGATTCAACCTCTTCTATTTGGTGAATTGCTACCTTTCCTGGCCATTTTCTTTGCAGCAGGCCTCCTACGTGTTTAAAGACTGCCAACAGCTGCTTAAAATCGAGCGCATCGTAAGGGGATTCTATAATTTGGCCTGAGAGCAAATACGGTTTTCGGGTTTCCCGATTAATCCTGTAGACTGAGAGTCTACTAGCTAATCCCGTAGACAGCTTAGAGTAAGCGTCTATCAGCAAAAAGTTAGTTTATAATAGGTGACTATCCTAAACACAGGGGAAAAGGAGTTTCCGGAACTTACTTGGACAGAGTGTAGCGACCTACCTCCCTAAAATACCATTCAATCACCACTGGTCCTCATTGCGGATGGGACCTGGCGGCCATTAGGCCTATGCATGTTTCATACAGAAGGGGGAGATAGTAGGTCACGAACTGTGTTAGTTCCAGTGCAATTCGAGCTTCCCGAAAAACCTTATATAAAATTCAACTAGGCAGAGTCTATAGGAATAAGTCCGATCACAACGATAGCAATTGAGGTCCTTATATCCTTATAAGGACTGGCTTAAAGGGGCGAAGCAAGAATGCTTTTCATCTTCCCCGTTATCTGTATCGCACAGTGTAGGGATAAGGTGTTATTGAGCTATTAAAGCTCTGATCATGGCAGGAGGGTAACAGCAATAGCCGATCCTCAGTTAGGACTTCATTGGCTTCAGCATTGTCATCCATTACCCTCCAAGCGTATTAATCACCGCATCGAACGATGCTCCATGTTTTTTTCCTTAGCAATTGAGGTTATAGCGAAGATAACTTTATACTTTGCTATACGAGTTGTGAAAAAGGTGCACCCATAAATTACTTAAATAAAGAGACAATAGGCTTCACTTCCGCGATGTAACATTATTTAAATTAAGGGGATATTAAATCCCACATTATTTCAAAGCCGAATAAGAAATAGGATTCAAAGGGTTTCATGCCAAATATAGCGAACTATAAAAGTTCGCTTATATAAAAGTATAAAGTTCTCTTCGCTATAACCTCAGTATTACCTGGTCTACCTACTCACTGATGAGACCTCAATAAAGGTCGAAACCGGTCTGGATAGTGAACCTCCACCATAATGTAAAACATCAAACATCTCCTAGGAGATGTGTTTTACATAATTGGGTAATACTAAGAATAGTGATCAGAATTTACCCATTTTGCAACGAGTTGCCCTAGTGTTGAACTAGTTGCTTTAGCTTACGCTACAGTCCACCGAAACTTTTTTAGTTCGCTATATTCGGCATGAAACTCTTTGATTCCTTTCTCTGAGTTTCTGATTCGGCTTTGAAATAATGTGGGATTTAATATCTTAATTTAAATAATGTTACATCGCCGAAGTGAAGCTTCTAAGTTTGTACTTAAATAAAGAGCCTACTGGTTCTTTATATAAGTACAAAGTATTTTGTTATAGACGGTATTATAACCAATAATTGCTCTTTTTTGAACTTTCCTCATTATCGCAGCTACCTCATGACGCTTTGCGTAACCTTCTGAGTAATTGACTAACTTAATCATCCTGTCCTATGAAATTGACCTTTTCCATTCTATCTAGTGTCTTTAATTCCCACGATGTCAATTTCATTCCTTTCTATCTCTTTACGGATAATATCAAGAGTACCAGTCGATACTCTGGGTATTATCTGTAGATGGCGTATATGGAAGGGTATCAACTTCAACTCTGAGGTTACTCCATACTTTCTGTATTCCTCGTTCGCAATAGCATTGACTTGTGTTGGAAACTGTAATATATATCTCGAAAATGATCGTCTGCATTAGAGATAGATGTTGAAAGTTTTTCCACTTGGTTGGACAATGTTTGCGCGTGAAGTAACTTCACGGCTAGGCAACTCGTATATAGAGGCTACTGACTTCACATCACTTGCCTTAGTATCCCATAATGCAACACACATATCCTTACAGACATGTATAATGCTATGCATTATGGCAATATTTCTTGTAATTTTATGGAGATCATTTTTTTTTTTATTTCAGAAAAAAAATTAAAAGCATTTGTTTGTTATCACTGAAAACTGTGAATATGAAATTAGTGTACGTAAATATGAAAAAAGTCAGATGAAATCAGAATATTAGTTCTATTTTGCAGAGGAAAAAGAACTTCAAATTTCCGTAAGTAAAATTCCTTTCACCAGAGTATGAGAAGAATTACCTTACCTTCTGTAAAGACCTTCGTAAAGGTTCCTCACTTCTGGGCAGAATTCGCACTCAGGATAACTCAACTGAGAGACATTTCGAATATGTCCGAATTAGTCGAACATTTGTGAGAGGAGGTGGAAAAGATCCTACTACTATCGAAGAAAAACAAGATTCGTACTTTTGGATTAATAAAAATTAGAACGAATCATTGCAGCAAAAGAGAAGCATATTTCTTATTTCCTATAAAAACAGGTGAAATCCATCCCCTGCGCTTGCAAATATGTTTTCAATTTTGCTGCAATTTCTTGCAATTTCATTTAGGATCAGCTTAAAAGCAAAATACGCATAGTGCTTCGATAAAGATAAGCATTTGCTAATAGTATTTAAAGTTACACAATGTATAACACTATCACTTTATATTACAATAGTTTAAATCGGCACATAGACTTTTCAATCACCCTACTGAAGGAATAAAAACTAAATTTAATCCTAGGAATACACGAGGTGTAAATGTTAGGAGAGTTTGGTCTCTGGTAGACTTTCCTCTGTTCATTCTAAATTCTAACAATTAAATCCAATCAGATCTCTTTATTATGTAATATACACGCTGATCTAGAGGAAGGAGCACAATTCGATATAAATGCATCCACATTTTTGGTTTTAATTTGTTATTTTTTACATTGTACCAAACCAATTGATTTCGGAATAAATAAATAAATAATCTATAGATTGTATGCAAATCTACCTAAGAAACACTTTTCTGAAAATAAAAAACAGAAAAAGGAATGTTTGTGTATAATATCTCATTTAAACTAGATTCTCTAGAAGAGTGAGTGACATCATATTTACAGAAACTATTCATGTTTGAAAAAGCTACCTGTTATTTTAGAAAGATTGATAATAAGAGCTTTGTTATCAATACAAGACGGATAAGCAAATTATTTATTTATTTATTTATTTAGAGAGAGAGAGAGAGAGAGAGAGACTAGATAAATTGAAATCTTATTTCGTGATATTATGGAAAACAATACTTCATTAGAAAATATTCGTTTTCTACATAGTTGAGGTTTCGTTGATGTATCCGCTTGTTTGAGTGATGAATGCCATTTGAATTTCAAATAAATGTTCTTATTATTTTTATAATTAAATGCGATTTCTTTAAATAATTAAATATCAATTAGAAAATGTTACTTCAATTTTAATTCTAAATGAGCTGCATTACAAGTAGAAAAGTAACATACTGACATATCAGAAAATTACATATTGACCTTAAACATCAAATAAAATCCAACAAATGTTTAAATTTCTTTAAATAACTAGTATTGTTATTTTTTAACTTTTAATTGTGCAAATTAATTTATGCAATTAAGTTGATCATTTTTCTCATGATACAGAAAAAGTCTTAAGTAGAGAGGGAGCTGCAAACAAAGTGGACTTTCTTTCTTACCGCTCACTTACTCTATAATACTAATTAAAAAATAATAAATTATTTATTACTTTTAATTATTTATATCTGTAAAACTAAAATCTTCAAGAAGGATTTTTCGGTTATCTCTTCATGCGAAGATGCCTTTGTGAGTTTAGTTGAACGCATTCTGTTTTTATGAATTAGGAGTGACTTTATAACCAATCTGCAACTGCATACTCAGCTTACAATGCTGCTTGCAATAACTGATAATTAAATAATTTAAATAATTAATATTGTTTGCAATACACATAAATATACAAAATATATAACAGAATTTTAAATAGCAAACTAATGAAATATTCCGAAAACTTTATTTTAGAAGTACAAAATGGATTTAGAAAAGGACGATTATGTATAGACTCAACCTTTTGCCTAAAATTAATAATAGAGTAAAGAAGAGAATACAATTTAGAAACACATATTGCATTTATTGACTTTGAAAAAGCATTTGACAAAGTTAAAAGAAGCATTTTACTTAATATATTAAAAGAAAGACAAATACCAAATAATATCCTACAAGCTATCATAAGTATATATAAAAATAATCAAATACAAAGAAAATCAAGGAGTCCGACAGGGATGCCCCCCCACTTAGCAACTCTTTTTAATATTTACTTAAATTAAATAATAATAAAATGGAATAAAAATTTCCATCCAGGTATTAAACGTTCTCCTACTGTGAACTTAAACACTCTCCTTTTTTGCTGACGACCAAATAATAATTACAAATTCTGAAGATAACTTACAGAAAGCTATTTTAGATCTAAATGAGATAGCCAAAGATTATGGTAGGATAATATCAACGGAAAAATAAAAAACTATGGCCTTTAAAGGAAAAGATCTAGCAAGAACTAAGATAGGAGTAGATAGCAAGATCTTAGAACAGGTGGATTCATTTAACTACCTAGGATGTATAATCACATAAAAGTGAAAAAGATATAAACGTAAAAATTGCAAAATATTTAAAAATAACAGGTGTAATTAACTATATTTAAACGAAACCTAGTTCAAAAACAAACTAGACTAAAAGTTTACAATACATTAGCCCTACCAGTCTTATTTTATGGAAATGAAATCTAGACAATAAAACAAAAAGACAAACAAAGATTAACAACAGCAGAAATGAAGTTTATGAGAAAAACTGCAAAGTGTACTCTATTTGATCTCAAAAGAAACGAAGAAATTATGAAAGAATTAAACTAAAATCCAGTAATAGAAAAAATTAAAAAATATAAACATAAATGGGTGGAACACGTTCAAAGAATGCAAATAGAAAGATTACTAAAACAAGCCTTAAAGTACAAGCTATTAGGGAAAAGAAAACCAGGACTTCCTTTTAAACGATTCAACGATGACTTCTAAGGCTAGAACAGGCCACGCTGGGCCTAAATCCTTGATATGCATGATGATGATGATGCAATACACATTTTAATCCTCAAGTTTTTACGATCTGTTTATTTAAAAAAAAATTCTTAGATTTTGTTTTGTGTTTCGTGCATTATGTTGTTTTGGTACATCACAAACATCACACAGTGGATTTGTTAATGTGAACTTAAAAGGAAGGTGATTTTGAGATACCTCTAAAGGAAATTTTATATAACACTAGAATAAAAGGACTTTTTTTCCCTCTGTTCAACATTCCTAGCAATATATTGTTATTGCAGTTGCCATGGCATTATAAAATTTTCATCAGGATAATTTCGATCTTTCTAAATTCCATCTTCCTCTAATAACAAACTATTATTATTTTGGGGAAATCTTATTCAAAATATTTTAAATAAAGATTTTAAATCTTATTACATTGTTATGCTGAGGTTACGATCCAATGAATGGAAACCTCATGATAAAAATTCATCGGTAACCTCAAATCAATTTTTACTAAACTTTGAACGTAGTAATCCATTAATAACAGTGCTTTAGTATTCGCCGAACATGAATTCTTGCAGATTTTCGTTTCATGAATATAACATTAAAATAAATATTCGATGAGTTTGAAAAACATCAATGAGGAAATCCTTAACAATGACAACTGCAAGAGTAAAATTTGTATCAATAAATAGCAAAGCGGTTGGGATAATGATGGTGTAAAATTCGATGCAGTAGGGTTTTTTTTTTCTTAACTTTGCATCGATATTTATACAGAGGTCACAAATAGACTATATAGAAGGATATTGTAATTTAACACTGATTGTGGATTTTTGTTAGTACGAATTTTGTATATAAGGTTTATATTAACTCTATAGTGATAAAAATTTTCTGATTTGAAAAACCATGCAAGTATATATATTGAAACGGTAGGAATGTTAAACTGCATATTTTAAGGGCAATGCCTTAGAAAGCGGCGTGGCATTTGAAGTGGTTCCGAATTTAGAGAAATGGCTTAGAAGCTTTGTTTATAAAAGGTAAAGTGCGTTCAATTGTTGGAGCTTAACCTAATGCATATCTCAAGGACAGTGCAACAACAGGCGGCGAACATCTGAGGATCTCCCGCGGTCGATAAATAAGATTGTTTTTGTGTGTTCTGTGGGAAACAGAAGTAATCAACAACTATGAAGGTCATATCCCCTTTTGCGGGGGATTGTTAGAGGTTCTCACCATTAATCTTGTTTGGGACCGCAAGAGGAAGTATAAGAAAGGATCAAGATAAACTCGTAGGGGTATCCAGAGAGGCAGTATGTAGTAAGTGGAGGCAGTATGTAGCAACGCAACGACATATGCCGGTATGCAGAGGCAGAAACGAGGAAGAAAGCAGGTATGCAGGAACTCAGAAGGAAATGCTGTCTCCTCTCGTAGTGTCTTGGTATCTAGATCGCAGACCCGGGGTCCGTTGGACGTCTGGAAAGAAGTCGGGAGATGTTGAGGGAGAAGTCGAACCATAACATGCTCCAAGCCCCGAAAATTCTCCGAGATGCGACAGCGCTAAAGAAAAAGAAGCCCGCACAAATGTTGAGGCCCAGGACGGAAAAGTGGTCAGAATCGGTGTAATATGCTCCAAGCCCCCAGAAACACTCCACAATGCGACGGTGCTAAAGAAAAGAAAGTCCGAACGAATGCTGAGGCCCAGGACGGTAAAGCAGTCAGAAGTTAAATTGTGATTATTATTATTTGTTCCGGAATAAGAGGCTGAAGAATAATTGATATAATTTAGATATGAAAAACTTGTTGATTGAATTGTATATATATATATACAATTCAATCTGATAATATTGCTGCAGGTTTTTATGTGTATATAATGTATGAGATATTATAATTCTTAGCTTTTAATTTTCTGAAGAGCCAATTCATTTATGAAACTGCATTATTGCATCCTAGTTTAATAAATGTTTGTTATGTTAAAGAATGTGTATTCACTGATCCTTATTCCAATGCACTGTTTCTAAATAAAAACGAACCTGTGAGCGAAGATAAATAAGAGTAGCCACAACTGTCAATAACGCTTGAGGTAGAAAGAGATACTGCAGGTAATCTTAATTACATTTAATACCCATAACGGAATCTTGGAATCTTGGTTAAATAAATTTTCCAAGGTTCCCAAGGTATTAGAAATTAGATAACTTGTAGTAACTTAGGTAAAAGTATAAAGCGTAAGAATAGAGATGAGTAAGTAAAGTAAATAGAGCATAAAATTAAAGTAAAAATAATAGTATGATAATATTATAAAGGAGCCAACAGACCCCATGTTTATAATGGAACACTGCCCTTCTATTGGAAAAACCCTGATTTCGACTTTTGTCCATCAAGAGGAATCTTTATATGGGCATTTTTAATTAACGATAAGTTCAACTGTCCCAGATTGGAGGTATCAGAATCTTACACTCTTTCGAAATCGTGTATTTCATCCAGCATACCAGCAAATCGGTCAGAGAAAACACAAATTTATGGACACTTAATAAAAAGTCTATATGTTGGCGGTAGATGGCGTTGTATGTTTATATGGGATAATGCCACGCTATTTGGATGGAACATTACATGGTGGAGAATGCGGATTGTACAGAGTGGATTGCCCTACTTCCGATGAATCCTTTGTCCCCTTAAGGATGTCACATCATAACAACAACAACAACATGATATTCCAGGGGGGGGGGGGGGATTTAGGGAAATAATGGTTTCGGTAAATTTAAGAAATTTACCGAAACCATTATTTTTTAATTCAAGTATCTTATTTGATCACTTTAAAAGAAGAACCTCCTTACGAATAAAATGTGAATTTTTTATCGATTTATCTTGATAGCACAAATATGACGTGTAGTTGTCATATGCAATAAATCCAAACCCCTACTTATCGTTTCAACGAGTGCATGATAATGATGTACGCTAACAGGTTCGGATTAATGCTCAGTAAATTATAAGTTTCAATAGCGTCAGTGTACTGAAATATCATTTACAGTAACCACATAAATGAACTAAGAGCTACTAGATTGCCAAGACAAGACAACTTGCTACAATAACAAGAAAGGCATATACTTTTAGAAAAATGCAAAAACTTTGTAGAGAAAACGAAATTTATCTTTCAATGATTACATTTATTTAAATGCTAAATTTATGCTTTAAAAATGCACATAAAACGTTAGTTCTTATTGGAATGATCGCTTACAAACAGCAGGTTTAGGTCCTGATAAACTCGAAGCCATATCATTAAGCACAAGACGATATCGGTTAGGCAAATACTCAGATCGACCATTAAAGAACAGTGGTGGGAAGAAGTAAGGGTTGTGCACTGATAACTACAAGACTACACAAAAAAGCTTACTACTAAGAGAAAACGTAGAAGTATGACACGAAGGGAGAGAACAGAAATAGAAAAGAGTGAAGAGAAGAGATATCAGAGAATTTTTGCATATCCTATAAACAGACCATGCGAGTGATAGTGTGGCGATGTGTAAGAGAATTTAATGGACTCAAATGGAATCTTATAATGGAAAGGTACATTCGTGAGCATAGAATCCATGCCAGATTAATGGAACAGGCGGCAGTTTTCCCACGTATTCTTCAAGGTATTAGTCTTATCTTTTAGCAGTTCACGCCCAGCTAGGATAAATAAGCCAAACTAAAACCGACAAATCGCAACCGCTGATGACACAATCGTAGTTTTGAAATGAGGAAACAGTATTCATTCTTTCATTCATGAGTTAATTTTAAGTCTGTGCCATGATTTTAATTATTCAAAAGTGAACCGTTCTGTTTGGGAATGAGAATAACATAAAAAAAAGTAATAATAATTACATTATTTTATAAGATTTTTATATTTCTTAGAGTAAGATGAAAAGCGTGTATTTAAGTTTTCGATATATTAATTCAATTAAATAATTATTAATAATTCATAAATAAAATCTGAAACTAAAGATGACGATGCTTACAGCAAATTCCTTATTAAGCAATGCAATCGAACATTCAGCTTCTCTTCTGATTCTTTGGGAAGGAGCGAGATTAAACCAACAAAATCATGTATAACACAAGACATAGTTTATCCTTAACGCTGAGAGGTAAGATATATAAACATCACAAAACATATCCTCACAAAGAAGATTATGAGCAGGCATTACTAGCTTCAAACATTTAACAGTTATTAGGTGAATTATAAGCTGAGAGAAAGCTGAAAAACAGACTGTAATTTAATCCATTTGTATATTATCGTGAAATACATTTCTTGTAGTGAAATACGATGTGTTGTAGGCGTCTCGACGAAGTCTTAAGTCTCTTGCATAGAGTTCACATTTTGTTTAATTACTGTGTATTCTGCAATAATTAATGTGATGCCAGTATATTGTTTGTGAAAATTGTGAGCAGTTTGCTGGATGAAAAACCTTAAGAAAGCAGTAATTCGCCTTCAGTTGTAAAGTCCATAAAAGGGTTTGTTGTATCTTAGACGGAATTTGAACCAAATGCCTTTCACCTAACACATAAATATCTCATTACCCCCCCCCCCCCTCCCACACACACACACTACATCATTTCAGCAGTCACAATGTAACAAGAATTGTGCAGAATTGATGTTGAGTTTTTGATTTTCAAAACTAAGGGTCATATTATAATACCAGCATAATATATGTAACAAATATCACAATACACTGCGAAATAACATCTTTGTCATCAGCCATAGATAAAAACTTTTTAAAGTGCATAAAAAGTGTACAATGCTCTTATTTCCGCTTCTCAACTTAAATTAGCCAGTCTGCTATGTAAGTGGGATTTTTCCTCCAAGGAACTTGGGTTTTTCCTGCAGCAAATAGGCAAAACAGTAAGCATAATGCACGCGCGCAACCGAACACGCATACACATTTAATAGATGCAATACAATGTCCACATATGGTTCACTACTTCGGACGTAAATGCAAAAACAATAGTTCTTATTTGAATAGATCTTTCATGTCGCATGTCCCACCTATATTACAATGCTTATTTGTTATATTTGAAATGGTCTTAAAAATATTATTTCCGAACTTTTTTTGAAAGACCATCTGAATCTTTGGTTAATGTTTTGAAAATAAAGTTTAATTTCAAATTAAGATAAGTTCGTATATAGCTTTCCAAAAATTGAACAAAAAGACTATTGGGATGAGGAGTTTTTTTTTCCCTTTCCTCTTGAGTAGCCATCGATAAAAACAGAAAAATCCAGTTAAATAGCATGTGATTATTTTTTTTTCCAACAGAGTAAAAACATCGCATGCGGAATGAAATAAACAGCGTTATTATCTGACCTTCTCGAATTCTTATCTCAGTCAATTTCAAAATGCAATTAACTTTACTTTCATGACGGCATTTTAATTAACTACTGCCAAAAAGCAGCAAGTTAAAAGTGAAAGAGCTCACAAAAATCTTTATATATTTTTTATTATATGTAATTAAAGTCTCGGTAACTACTCTAAAGAGAATATTAAAATGTATGTTAATACATAAAAATGAGTAAAAGCCACTGCACTCCAAAAGATGTGTTTATTAACGGTGATTAAAAGTTGGGTCTACATGAAATTCGAAATTGTTTTTTGAATGACAAAATTCATCTGTTTGAAGAAATTCATTAACTGGAAGTCATAGTGGAAACAATAGTACACATCAGTGAGGGGAGGGTTAAGATAGCGATAATCTCCGTTTGTCATATCATATTGCTGTACTATAAGGATATTATGCATTAAATCTTAATTAATAGACTACACATCATTCATCATTTTGTTTTCATAAAGAAATGGTCTACTTGTAAAGTATAACAAACATTTAAAAATTTACTAAGTGATATAGTTTCAAGAATAGACACTTTGGCATTTGCTTTGAATGCCATAGGAAGCAATCTCATTTCCAACGCACTTTTTTTTTTTTTTTTTTTTTGCGTTTTTAACAAAATTTTCCAATTTGATCTAATCGTTATCTTATGTTGAGGACTTCAATAGATTTCTAGGTCCCTTAAGTATAAATAAGAAAAATTGTGCCTTTTCGCTTTCGAAAGTTAAAATAAAGAATTACTTTCGCTTTCTCGGATTAGCTTCGAAAAAGTATTTGCGGTACTGGCCATCGGCATAAAACAAGGAGCATTCATCTTTCATTGAAGCCTGTTTCGTTTTTGTAATGCGAACATGTTTCTTATTTCTAAATAAAATCTTATAATGGGTTTCTTAATGGAAGAGACGAAAATGAGAAATTTTATTAATCACTTATTAGTTCCTAGTAGCCATTTAATCTGTTCTTCTAAACCCACCTTGTCATTTTCATTACGTAAGTCTATTTCCTTTCATGTACTAGCATTGGTATGTTCTCCCTTAGAGAGTTCAATGCAGTCCCATAGAAATCTATCTGCAGATTAGAGTTAATAGTTATTACCAGCATTCAGGAGGATTTATTTTATGTAATGCAGATATTAGCTAAAATTACCTTAATGCCAATCTTTAGAGACGGGTACGACATTGAGTGAGCATAATAAAATATCTAGAATGCTTTCATAACGGACGTCATTAATGTGTGTGCGTGTGTGTGGGTGGGTGGGTGTGGGTATGCTTGCGTGCGTGCGCGCATGAAAAGCATTTGTTGTGCCCAAATATATTAGAAATTACCTGATTGGCCGAGCGGATAGTGAACCCGCTCTTCAACCAACAGGTTACGGGTTCCAAAACCACCATGCGCATACAGTATTTGTGAATGTCTTTAGCTAGCGTACTAATTTCATCGCTTGGTCGGTGACTACCATCCTGCTTACTGGAAGGTCTGAAAGAGCTTTATCTTTGATTTATCGATCAGGGGTTGTCTAATTTCCTTATTATTAACCCATGAATGGTTTCTGTACGATAAGTGTGCATACACTCGTGGATTCATATAAAAATGTTAAATATATCAAAAAAAAATCTTGTTGTCCAAGTCCTATTAAAATAAACGAGATATGAAGTGTTATTAAAGTTCAAAAGTATTTAAAATATTGCAGGTTAGGTCGACCAAGTGGATAATGTAGCACCTCTACGCTTTGATCAGTAATATTTCTGCGATATATAACTCTGAATCCATCCACCGCAACAAAGCCATTATACCATAGGCCATATGCTAAGAAATTCTTTCATAGTAGAGTAAATGAGGAGTAGCAGGAATGAGATAAACACAAAATAACATCTAGCTATTAATTAACAATATGACTAGATTCGTCCTAATTAAATGGAATTCCTTCATGTGTGAGAGAGAGAAAGAAAATATGAACGCAATCTTAGAAATAGTAAAGTATTACCATGGTGACTACAAATATCGGAATCCTTCATAATACAGTATGCTCTATACAGCATCATATCATTTTAACTGTTTAAATCTACGATGATATTTAATGTTTCTTTCACACCGGAAGTCCCACATGTAATTAGTACAAAACTGGTGTGTTGTTGTTACTAAATCTATGAGTTATTTTTACCTTATTCCAGCATCACTGATATGAATGTTCTATTTGTTGTTTATTGAAAGTAGCAACAACAGGTTTCCTGAAATCTATATGCGTTTTCTAATTATTATGATATTTTCATCTAAGAAATATGATTAGATACTGCAATATTAGTCTCTACAGACTAGTGAAACTCTCCGCAAGGTCGTTATTCAGTATGCAAGATGCTTCAAAAAAGATAATCAGGGTCTGCGTTGTGAAAATTAGAACCTTCGCTATTCACATGCAAACAAAATAGAAGAAGATTAAAGTGAGGAAATTCAGGAAATTGAACTATTAGCAGCAATAAATAAAATAAAAGTGGGCAAATCAGCAGGTCATGACTAAATAACACCAAAAATGGTAAACCATTTAGGAACGAAAGCCATAAAATTTCTTGTACATCTATTCAATGTCGTATGGAAAAAGAAAATTATTCCCAAAGACAGGGAAGCAGCAATAATAATCCCAATATTTAAGAAAGGGGATAGCCGTAAATGTAGAAACCATACAGGGATATTGCTTTTAAGCGTTCTAGGAAAATTGTTTGACCGTATTTTAGAAGAGAGACTTAGGAATCAAATAGATGATACAATGGACGAAATGCAATATGGCTTTCTAGAAAATAGAAGCACACAGCATCTTCAGTCTTAGAAAAATATCAAAGAAAACATTGGAATACGGACAAGAACTACATGCAAGTTTTATAGCTTCGAAAAGGCCTTTAAAGAGCTCCCAGACATTTAATATGCCAAACATTAAAGAAAAACAAGGTACAAGATAACTTAATAGCGGCCATACAAAGCCTCTACAAAAGTAATAACAATTAATGTAAAATATAAGAACCTGTAATAATAGATCAAAAGAATTTGGAAGAAATTTAGTAGTGAAGCAAGGCTGTATCTCAGCTCTCTTCTTTTTATTATATTAGTGGATGAAATTTTAAAGGCGTGCCATGTGATAATAGCAAATACAGCTGAAGATTTGCAGTACAACGTCAACCTTTGGTTTGAAAAAACAACGAAAAGGAATATGACCATAAATATAAATAAATCTAAACAATGATCATATCTAGAAACCAATCACAACACACAATAAAAATTGAGATCCATCAGCTGGACTCAGGATGCAGGACGCAGGACATATATGGTGCAGAGGGTGAAGCTTGACGCTTTTTATATTCCCTGCTGTCTGTTTCGGGAGCAGTGATGGGAGAGGTTTGTGAGCTATTTTAGCTCGCCCTGAGTGGGCAGAAGTGGTTATAACCGTGGTTGGGTGTTAGGATGGCTTTTGGTCTTTTGTGTTTCCAGTGGTCATTAACGTTATAGTTTCCGACTTGCTGTATTAGTTGGTTTGGATGCATAGATGTTTTTATAAAGAATTTTTCTGCTAGGGAGCGTAGTAGTGGAGATGTAGGGGATATTAATATCCGGTGGATCTGGGCGTTCCTGACGAATCACGGGGCATTCATGATCATCCATAGAACACTTGTTCTGTAGTCTTTGTAGCTTGAGGATATTTGCCTTGGAGGTATGGCTCCAGGCTGTGGAGGCGTATATAATTGTGGGACGGATCACTGCCTTGTAGAGTAGAATTTTGTTTCTTGGTATAGTTTGATGTGTCTGTTAATCAAGGGTTACAGCTGGGCGATACCTTTGGAAGCTTTGGTGCATGTGCCCTTGATGTGGCTGTTGAAGCATAATCGTTTGTCGAGGAGTATTCCGAGGTATTTAGTTTCAGTTTTCCAGGGAATTTTTGAGTTGAACAGGGTGATGTCTCCTTTGGGAGATGCTCATCTTCTTGTAAAGAGTATCGTTGTGCTTGTCTGGTGATTTAATTGTAGTCACCACTCTGCAAACCATTTTTCTAAATTCAGGATGATGTCTTGTCGTTTTTTGGTTACGAGATGTGGTTGGCGGGATCTGGCTAGTATAGCCTTGTCATTTGCATAGAGGGCGATGGTGGATGTAACGGGATTTTGAGGGATGTCTGCCATGTAGATGTTGAACAGGATCGGGGCCAGCAGTAATCCTTGAAGAACTCCGGCCAGGATTTTTGGTTGGGTTGAGACTGCATCATTTATTTTCACTTGCATCTTCCTGTTTGTGAGGTATGACTTAATCAGATGTATCATGTTTAGTGGAAAGTTTGCGATGATAAGTTTCTAAAGGAGGCCTTGGTGTCAGACCTTATCGAAGATAGTTCCGGTTTGCTGATTCCAGTTGAATCGTGTGGTGGTGTGTTCTACCAGCCGATGGATCTGATGAATGGTGCTGTGGTTTTGCTGGAAGCCAAATTGTTCTTGTGGAATAATGTTTAGTTGGTTGACATGATCTTGGAGTCTGATGAGGATGATTTTCTCTGCTTTTTTTCCTAAGTTGGATATCAGGCTGATGGGACGGTAATTTTCTGGTAAGTGTGAGTCTTTGCCTGGCTTCTGAATTGGGATGGTGTCAGCTGTTTTCCATGACTGAGGGAAGTGCTGCCATTTGGGGATGCTGTTCATGATGTTTGCCAGATGTACTATGGCTTCGCGTAGTAGTGCCTTGACGACTTTGTTAGTGATGTCGTCGGGACCTGGAGCTTTTTTTGTTCTTGAGGTGGTTGATGATGCCGATTATTTCGGTAGGTGAGGTAGGCTCAATAGGGTTTGGATTTTAGTAGGGACGATTTAGTGTGGGCCTGACTTTACGATGGATCTTGCATACGTGACTGATGTTTAGGTTCTCTTATGCAGGACTGCATTGTTTTTCTAGGTTTCTTGCCATGGTTTCAGCTTTGTCAGCATCTGTGTATGCTAGGTGCTGTTCTGCTTGAAGAGGGGAGGAGGGATTTACGCTTGTTCCTGAAGTTGTTTAGGAATTTCCATATGGAATAATCTGCTGTGGAGATGAAGGTGAGCTTCTTTTCCCATTGTTGATTCCTGTGGTTCTGGAAAGCTTCTCGGACAGATTTGTTTATTCTGTTGAGAACTGTTTTGTCCTGCGGAGCACGTGTGTTGTGGTATCTTTTCCTTTGTCTGTTTGTTCTCTTATTAAGTCATGAGTTCTTCCGAGAGACGATTTTGTTTATGGGTAATCATGGTTACTGTGGCTGCTGTTATGGTTTTACTGATTTGATTAGTGAGGTTCTTTATTGTCGTGTCTATTTCTTCCTTGGCTTTTATGTGGGGAACCGGACCGATATGTTCTGGAAGCACTTTCCTAAGATTTTTCCAGGAGGATTGGGGGGGTAGCTGATCTTTGTTCCCTAAGTAAAGTAGGATTGGGCTGTGATCTGATGATAATTCGTTCAGTGCTTGAAGGCTGTATTTGATGTTGTGTAGGATAGCGATGTCTAGAATGTCGGCTCTGCCAGTTGGGCTGTGGTGGGTTGGTTCGCTGGGTACTGCTACAATGCGGTTATTTAGTCCTGGATAGCTGAAGAGGATACAGCCATTTTTGTTTGTGGTTCTGCTGTTCCAGGAGGGATGTTTGGAGTTTAACTCCCCAGCGACGATAATGGATTTATTTACGCCAAGGACAGGATCCCAGTCGGAAAACAGCAGGGTCTTTGCGGGGGAGTTGTACGCGGCGTAGATTTTAAGTCTTCCAGTTGAGTGTGTGTGTGGACTTCGACGCCGTTGAGCTCTAGGTTGGAGGATGGAGGATTGGGTATTCCATTGTGCATGATGTAGTTTTTGATGAATATGGCTGTTCCACCACCTACGTAGTCCAGTCGGTCATTTCTATACAGTGTGTAGCCTCTTAGTTTTGGTTTATCTGTAGGTCTTAGATGAGTTTCGTTGATTAGGATGATGTTGGGGTTATGTCTGGGAGAGAATTCTTGAAGCTCCAGTGTCTTGTTTTTTAGGCCATTGTTCCGCCACCTATGTAGTCCGGTCGGTCATTTCTATATAGTGTGTAGCCTCTTAGTTTTGGTTTATCTATAGGTCTTAGATGAGTTTCGTTGATTAGGATGATGTTGGGGTTGTGTCTGTGAGAGAATTCTTGAAACTCCAGTGTCTTGTTTTTTAGGCCATTGGCGTTCGAAGCGACGATCTGTAGTGAGTCTGGGAGTAGTCTAGTTTTGTTCATTAACAAGCATTGGTAAGATGGTCTCAGTTTCCTGTAAGAATCTTTTTGTGGAGTTTTGTGAAGGGTTTGACTTACTGAAGTCTTGAAGCATGTTCGCCAATGAGGCTGTGATGACTGTTGTCCTGTTTGAATGAGGTTGGTCCTGTTGGATATCTGTGTTGGCTACTTCGGCGTATGTCCTGCTTCGACGGTGGCTTTCCAGACTGTTGGTGTTTTCCATTTGTGAAAGCTGGTGTTTTGTTTTCTTTTGTTTTGTGTCAGGCAACTGGGGAGCCGTCGTCTCTGATGCCTGTGGGCAGGTTGAGAGGAGATCTGTTTAATTTTGTTATCTGTTTTCTTCTTAGGGGAGTGAACTGCAGCCTCTGTAGTTTACCGGGTGGGGGCCCCACAGTTCGCGCATTTAGCCGGTGAGGTCCTTGGTTTTGAGAAGGTTGCTGTGGGATGGATGGTTTTGTCCACATTTGAGGCATTTGTAGTCTGCTCTGCAGAGTTTCTGTGCGTGTCTGTATTTTTTAACATCTGTGGCACCGCCAGACGAGGCTCTTTTCCTTAATGGTTCAGTTGTGATTTTCAGACCCCAGATTGCTGTTATGTTGTATATATTCCTTCGGGCGTTTTGTATCTCTATGAGCACTAGGGACATTGGACTCTTGTCGGCCCGCAACATTCTACTAACCTTGACAGGTGGGAGATCGTGTAGGCGGAGATCTTCGGTTATTTCATTTGTGCAGATGTTTTCTGTTACTCCCCTGAGTACAACGTTTAGGTTTTTCTCTGACTTCAGTGAGTAAGTATGATATTTAATGCCTATCTCGTCCATGGGTTTTGTGAGGTGTCTGTAGTTTTTATCCATGAATAGGCAATTTGTTGGTTTTGCATAATGGACCTGAGGGCCGTCCATCTTTCTTTTCCCATAGTACAATTGGCGGGACTTTTTCGTTGCTGGGGGCGTCTTCTTCCATCCACCCCCTCGTTTACCTGAGTCTCCGCTGTTTTACGTTTTTTTCGAGCATGGGTTTCTGTATGGTCTGGTCGTTGAATATAGGTTTAGGAACACTGGCCACTCTACCTCAAATTTCTTCGAGAGTTTTTTTTAGGAGGTCGAGCGCAAGCTTCTTATTCAGAGACTGGACGAAGTCGTTGGTACTTAATCTGTTCATGCTTAAAAATATTAAAATATGCTTATCTGAGATATACAGGGTGTTCGGGATAAATTTGACAGTTTCGTAAGGAAAAAGAAAATCTTCTTTGTATCTATTAAATTTAATGAATTGACAAAAAAACATTACAGGCAGAGTTAATGACAATACTATCAACAAGATTTACTCAAAATAACCACCATTAGCATCGATCACAGCTTCAATTCTGCTTCGGAACCTCGAACAAGCTGATGCTACAGTCTCCCTGGGAAGGGCCGCAAAAACTGTTTTAATTTTATCCATTAACTGGGCTTTTGTATTACTGGAAGTGCGATTGGTGTCTTTTTCAACTGCGCCCCATACAAAATAATCCATGGGGTTAAGGTCTGGGGAGTTTGGAGGCCAAACATTTGGACTGGTGAAGTCGTAGAAATTTTCAGACAACCATTTTTGACTTTTCCCAGAGGTGTGGCAAGGGGCCGAATCCTGCTGCCATACATACGGCCTACCATTGGCTACCCTTGTTATCCAGGGCTTGACTACAGTTAGCAACTCCACGAACAAAGCCCGAATTCCAATGCCAGGGTTCTTCAACACCTGTTCCTGCAGATTTGCGAGGAATTCTGCTGTACGAACGCAATCAGATCGTCTGCTAGGGATCTTTCTTCTTGCTACATCCTCGTAGTCACCATTGCAAGTCTCTAGTTCATGCCTGATTGTTTTTACTGTATTCAGGGAGCATTGGGCAGCAGTCGTAATATCCTTATTTTGATGGCGGGCACGAATCATCATGATACAAGTTATTCTCTTCCATGATTCAGGTGGGTTCCAGCTATCCATCCTTTCTGACATCTTGTATATGAATGAAGAAGGGTCCAAACTTTTAAATGAAGAGAAGTGTGTGTTAATACATGTAACTTACGGAAAAATATAATTAATTATAAATATGTCAAATTTATCCCGAACACCCTGTATATATATATATATATATATATATATATATATATATATATATATATATATATATATATAATGGCAAAAATCCTTCACGTAATCCCACTCGTGGATTTTCTTTGTTGCAATCCCTTTTAAGTTCATCTAATTCACTTCTCACTAATTTACTACTCCATTTTTAATTATCGCGTACCAACACCATATTATAATCGACTGACCATTCAACCATCAACTGGAACAAGTCCGCTCCTTTACATACTTGGGATCATACGTACAAGAAGATGGTAGACTAAATACAGAAATGAACAACAGGATACATGGGGGAATAAAGCTATTCTATGCAATGATAGGCCCGTTTCCTAGATAAGAAAGAAGTTATCCAGAATACCAAAATGGCAGCGTACCGGTCAGTGTTTGACCCACCATTAACATACAGTTGCAAGTCTTGGTGTTTAACAACATGAAACACAAATAAACTACAAACAATTGATGTGAAATATCTTAGGAAAGTGGAGCAAAAAACAAGATTAGACCGAATAAGAAATCAAACTGTAAGAGACAATCGTCAAGTTTCAACTCTGAACCAATTCATAACACAAGCCCAATGAGGTGGTTTGGACATCCCATTCGAAATGGAAGAAGGAACAATATCAAAATCTGTATATGAAAGCCATATAAATAGGAAAAATGAACACATGCAGGCCCAGGAAAGGTTAGCAAAAGAAATTAAAGAAAAACTGGAAAAGAAGGGAATTAACTGGAAAGAAGCAAAAGAACAAGCCTTGGAACAACAGCGTGGAAATCTGTTTGGCAAAATCTCGACGCTTAAAAGCACAAGAGATCATAGACGATTCACAAATCTTCGCCATTCGCAAATCAGTTTCCTTATTAAGTTCTCAAAAGACAATATAAACCCTTTATTCCTTTCTGGAGTTTACGATCTGATCTGATCTAATTTACGTTTGTGAATTGAACTCCACTGTGCCACGGAGATATTCAAAAGCAAAACTCACGGAATAGGTTCAACTTACCAAGCAGTGTCCTGCATTCTCTTCTAGTCGCTGACTTGAGGAGCAAAGGATCTTTCTCAGACATAGCCAAGTTAGCCGATTTTGGGCGTGGACTGCAGGTTTTTATCCCGAGTTTAACTGGGGTTTTTCCTCTCGCAAAGCAGGCAAACCGGTCTACATACAATTACACATGGTTGAGCGTGGGGGTAACGATCGCACTACGTAGTGAGTTATGAAACCCAAAAATGGGAGGCCGAGGACCTACATGGGGCTGTAATGCCGAAGAGGAAGAAGAAGAATTAACTTATGAATGAATTACAATATTGTCTGCATTTCCTTCAACGAACTTAACTTAAATAATATACGACAATGAATTTTACCACAATCAGCATGATTAAAACTTATTCCGTATAGATTCTTTATTTATCCTTCACTTTCCTTGCAATGATGACTACAAAGTCTTTCATATTCTCAACGAATAGAATATTACGCATCATTTATTTTAATTTCTTCACTTTCAGTGAATAAATTTCAATTTGTTTTCGGATTAAATGCTAAAACAAAGGATGATAATCTTTCTGTTGATAGATAAATATAAGAAACCAGAATAAAAAACATCAAAATGTGCTAAATTTGATAGTTTACCCTGTGACATATAAAGAAATAACCATAACATTCGCCAGAAATAGCTGAAGAAAACTATGGTCAAACAGCCCAATTTATTATTATTATTATTATTAATCTTTGAATACACTTGTTTTATTATTTGTCTAATTGCATTTTCTTACAAACACTTTGAAGTTATTAACCTTCTATTTAAAAATAACTTTTGTTAAAATAAAATATAGCTCGTGAACAATTCTATACTCTGTGTTAGATCCATTCAGTCGTTTTGCAAATCATGCAAAACCTAATTGATTTAGAAATTATAGGGATTGGTTGAGAAACTATATGGAACAAACTTTATCTAATCATTTAAATTCATTTACATGTATCTTTAGATTATATTTACTTCTCACATCGAGGTAATTAGCTGGTTTGAAAATGTTAAATACGTTTGTAACTCACTATCTTCGATTTTCTGTCTGATAAAAAATATCGCAAATGCCATCAAAGATCTCATACTCCACTTCAGGTTTATTCTACACTGCTCTGAAGATTGAAGTTCGTGGCGACTGTATGGTAATAAGGTTAAAGTGTTTTATTCCTTTCAGCATAGTTTATAGGATTTCTTGGGATGTAGCGATCGATTCCCTGCTTTTATTCTCTTTCCTTCTAGATGTGATGTTTCCTATGTGGAAATCATTTTATCCCTTTGCTCTCACAAGAAAACAAAATAATACTTTCTATCTTTTTTTTTTTTTTACCAAGTGAAGGATTTTTAATGCACTGAATTACTTTAGAAAAAATCTATATTATATCATTGAAAGCAGTAACTAAATAATCGTTAAGGAACAATTGTCATTCAAAGTAAAACTATGAAAAATTACTTATAATATTTAAATACGAACATGTTATGAAATGCAAATTGTTAACAATAAATTACAACAGTTATATATTCTAGAAAAGATGTCTCTAAAACAGAAACGTCTTCTTCAGAAATTACACAAATTCCCTGAATACATTACACTATTCCTACTTAAAAATTTGGTGAATTTAATTTGTTCTTGTTACTATAAATGGAGACAAGGTAGTTTTCCATTATCTTCCAAGTCAAAAACAGTTTGAAGGCTTCTAATGTAGAAAAAATTAATGCGTTAATGCTCTTTTCCTTTCGTGATTCTTAATCCCTTTTTAACAAGCCAAGGAGTTGGCTTGTTAAAAAGGGATTCAATATGCAGCACCCAGGTCAAGGTCACACCAGACGCATTGCAAATCAAAAATCCACAATCAGGATATATACTCAGCCTCAGTTACAGGTCCTACTTTAGACAATCGATACTAGAAACAAGTCTACGATACTCTATAAGCTTAACTTTAAACCAATGCTCTGAAGCATTTCAGAGGCAGATTGTTCATTCTGCTGTCTTTAACTAATGTTCTGTAGCCGGTTTGTTTTATTGGATGATAATTCCAAGAATTTGGAACAAATAAGGCTTTCCATCTCCATATGAGATCAAGTAACTCACCTTAAAATGGAAATTGCTTTTTATTTCAGAGAAATATTCTTCTTGTCAGTGACCTGAATCGATCCAGATTATTTCCAGGCGATGAATGTGGTGTGATCCTTCCGAAATCACTACAGAGGAGCTTTATGTGCAACCACGGGAGAGTGAGAGAGGAACTTAATTTACATGTTCCAGTAGGTGATTGTTACTCTGTAGAGGATAACGCTGTGTTTCTTTCTGCTTCCCCTCAATACATTCACACTACCAAAGGCTCAAAAATCTCATTGAAATTAAAACAGATAAATGTTGACAAATCCTCTTTATCAATATTTATCATCGAAACCTCTTTAAAATTTCATAAGAGGACAAGCAAATAACAAATATTTTAATAAAGTGCAAGATATCATTATTTCTGTAAAATATACCTGAAATAAAAATCCCATTTTCTAGACCAAATGTCTTACCTTTAGTTTGATTTCAAAACAACTATTATTAGTGGAAATCCGTAAATATACATTTTTGCATCTGTGCTGTGCAGTTATAAACTGAATACTATATTGTGCGTAACACAGGCAATATTAGGTAATGTAATGTTAAAGGATGCATAAAGGATGCTTCAACCTTCCTTTATGTACCAAACAACCCGCTACCAAGATCCGAATACATTACAGTAATTTAGACAATTACAGAAATGTTTATCTAGAAAAGCTCGCAAAATAATTACAAAATTTCTTTGCATTCATTTCTTGATATTTTTGGTTATGATAACAAAATTCGCTCTCTCCCGGTGTCTGAAATTTTAGAAACACCTGAATATAGAGCTCGACAATCCTTGTGAATTACGAACATTTACCATGTCTGGATTTAACGATAATCTAAAGTCGTGGTAATGTCTTTCGAGTGTATTGTTAAGAAAGCAAAGAAATGTATAAGAAAGGACAGAAAAGGAAAAGATATATATAACAAAGGGATGAGAATAGGTCTTTGGGTCTTAGTAATGAACATTGTCTAAGTAGTTGTTAAGGGCGTATCTTTTTACGAATATACAAAACGACCAGGACATATGTGGTTTATTATAAACAGTACTTTTCCCCATCTGAAGTCTTCTTGTAATAAGGATATCGTCCGGTGATTAATGTAATAATTACTGGAACTTTATTCTAGGAGATGAGAGGGAGCAAAGTAATGGCTTGCACATGCATGCAGTTTGTCGACTGCTAATATTTTGTTAGCAATTCTTAGGTCAAGAAATGAGGGTTTCTATCTTTCGGATTCCAAGATGAATTTAATTTTGGGATGGCGATGGGATGGCTGAAATACGTCAGCAGTTGTTCATTAATTCATCTCTTGTTTGAGTTCAACAGAAGAGGATATCGTTACCATAAAGCCAGTATACGTTGGCGTTTAACTTATCCTAAATCAGAAAGAAAGAGAGAGAGAGAATGATAGCGAGAGAGTTGCTTTCCCAAAGTTCATCGAACATAATTATTCAAACATGTTTATGTGTTGTGTTAATTTTATAAGCAATGTAGATTACGAAGTCTCGATTATGAAGAATTAAAGGGCGACAAAATGCGTTAGCGAGAGTGATTTATAAGTGATTTGTGATTTACACGAAACCTACCAGTCTTTATTAATTCATGGAATTCTTAATGAATGATATGCTTCTCTATACTGCTGTTAGTTTACGGGCTTCAAGTATGCATTTGGTTTAAAGTACGGTAATCCGTTTAATAATAACCACATTATTCGCCATATTTGGGGTAAATATTTCAGTTCTACATTAATTTGATCTATCAATGTAGTTTCACAACATCATATACAATACCATATTTTTAAACAACTGATAAATATGCAGAAAATAACAACAGAATATCTTTAAAATAATGTAAGTAAACCTGATAATGTCTAAGAAATAATTACGCTGCGTAAGTGATGGTGATGACTGTAAAAAAGTACTATTTCACATACTTTGAAAACCATTTGGACATAATGAAAGACGTACCAGTTACGAAAAACCAAAGTAAAGGATTGAGCCCTTCCTTACTCGGTATACTAAAACATTGTATGATCTAAAACATTTTAGATCATACAATGAACTGGAGACAAGAGTTGTGGAATCAACATAACTTCCTGTTCAATCCGGTCCATCTTAATACGAACCTTTTCTATAACCCATCTTACTGTCCGTTATTCAGCTTTGGCATTCATGAGATCATGTTCGCGTAAACGTGCCTAACAATACTATGGCATCCTGAATGCATTTAGAAGCTAGCAATACGTTTGAAAGTTAATTTCAATGTTAATTATATATATATATATATATATATTGATTCACCCACATATAGGTTATCCAAATATCTGGCGTCTGCGGGAAATTCTTCTTATATTAAAAACTCAACAGATTTTATCTCTAAAATAAAGGACTTAAAACTAAAATCTTCTGACATCATGGTGAGCTTTGACGTGGTAGCACTCTTTACCAACAATCCGACACAGGACGTTCTCCATATTTTAAAGAACAAGATTTCAAATAAAACGTTCTCTCTGCTCTCTCACTGTGTAAACTCTGGCTATTTTGAATTCGAAGGTAAACTATATAAACAGATCAAAGGATTAGCTATGGAAAGCCCCCTCTCTCCTGTATTAGCCAACATTTTTTTCGAGGATTTTGAACAAAAGGCAATGTCCTCTTTTAGTTTAAAACCAAGAATTTGGCTTAGATATGTGGACGATATTTTCCTCATATACAGGTTTCTCAACCACTTAAACAACCTCCATCAGGATATAAAATTGACCATGGAGATTGAAGAAAATAGTTCCATTGTTTCCTAGATGTTAAACTCACCAAGACGCCTGAATCAATAAAAGTCTCTATATTTAGAAAGCCAACACACACGGACAGATATTTGCATGCGTCCTCACATCACCATCCAGCGCAAAATTTGGGTATTATATCAACTCTTACGAATCGTGCAAGATCTGTACTGTCAGATGAAGAAGAACTAAAAAAAGAACTACACTTAAATGGACCTTAAAAACAATGGCTACTCTTTAAAAATATTAACAACCAATTATCCCACCGTCAACGTAGCAACGTAGAGACACAAGACGGCTCCAAAGGTCATATCGTCTTGTCATATATCAACACACTATCCAAAAAGCTGAGTAGAATCCTAAAGAAGTTTAACATACAAACGTGCTTCTCGACTCTGCCAAAAATAAGATCGCGTTTCAACAACTATAAACAATCTTACAACCTTCTACAATTCCCAGGTGTATACAAGGTCACATGTGAGTGCGGAAAGCCTTACTATGGGCAAACGGAGAAATCTATCCTACTGTGTCTCGAGGAGCACCAGAGAGACAATGCTTATAAGAGAACCAGAGCAACTGCCCTGTCGGGCCTTGTCCTGTTTTTAATAAACACGAACAACGAAAGCCGCCAACATGAGATAAAATGGACGTCAACTTCAAGCCTACACATTTGCCATGATGAGGTGGAACGCCGCATTGTCGAGTCAAAAGAAATCACCTTGGATCCGCTTCATATGAACAATAATCTCAGCTATAATTTGCCTGACTCTTTCAGCTCTACTATCAGATACTGGAGATCGTGTGGTTCCACACACGTACAAGTGTACAACAATAGAACTTTAACACGGAGTATAGCTCAAGTTCATAATAACTGTAATTCACAGTCGAATATTATAACTTTATAATTGTATAGCTTTAGAGTGTCTCAATGTTATTTTCAGTGTCTTTTAATATCTTTCTATGTTCTTAACGCCTGATGAAGTCAATCTCGACGAAACATGTTGCGTTTTCAAATAAATCTCATTTTGTTATAATTCTCGGGTTTTCAGTCAGTTAATATTAAAAATGAATATATATATATATATATATATATATATTATGCCTGTATGGGTGTAGTATCAGAATGACTGTTATATTATAAATTTATTAATAAACAGACTTATCATTTGCTTTCTGTATAATAGCTGCCGTCCTTCCAACCTAACGGGCACTTTCGCCTTTCGCAATCCAATGGTACTTCAGATCCCAGAGAAATGTATTTCCCTTGTGTTTGGTCATCGAACACTAGATATTGTGATATACTGCAATAACGACATTTGCGATACTGGGGGAACATTCAAGACTGCTTTCAACAAGTCTTCTGGGAAGTTAATATGAGATCCTTTATCACGTGCCGATGCATTCTGATATCGACTGGGAATAATACGGGTGTCATATGAAAAGTACATTACATCATGCTTGAAAAATCTTATATGAATTTGTGAGCAAGGAATTGCAGTTATAAAATTAAATTATTTGTAGATTTTGCATTCTTAGTTAAGAAGGGAATACCTTGTTTATATCGTAAAAAAATAGGCAATTTGCAGTATTAATTTTATAGTGAATTGCAATTTCTCTTTATCTGACTTTAATTTTAAATGAAATTGGTTACCGATGAGAGTTAAGTGTTTATATGTAAGAATGTATCCTTATGTACAATAATACTCAACTTAAATGCAAGTTTTAATGGCTGACAGAAGAAGCAGTGAACTGTTCTCGCAGGAAGTCATACGTTATCATCATACCTAATCACCTAGGTATTTATAATTTATGATCAGTGTTGAATGTGGGATCTGCGATCAGCTCCCATAGTCGCTGACAGTATTGTCTAAATGAAACGCTCATTTTGACAAAATTCAAACCACTAAAGATAAACATTACGCAAAAAGGAAATAGTAGCATTTAAAAACTTCTACAGCAGTAACATGAAAACTATTATAACCAAAGTTTATATTTGTAAGACTACTAACATTATTAATCAAACACAGTACAACAAAAATATAAATTTTCTATCGAATATGGCTAAACTTACCAGATTATGGGTCGAGATCACACTGATTCACAAAATAAAAAGGTGCATATATATATACTATGGGGGGGGCTCTGCTCCCCCTGACGTCTACGGAGCCCAACCCTCGGAGTTCCGGACTGGTAGGCCGGTTCTCCTTGAATTCTGATGACTCGAATTTTGAAGACTCGAAAGGGGTTCCGCCCTCTCTGGCGCCTGAGCAACCCCCCGATTCCGGACTGGTAGGCCGGTTCTCCTTGAATTGTGATGACTCGAATTTTGAAGACTCAACACTCGATTAAAGGTAGCCTCTGAGTTTCAAAACGTTTCAAATAACTTGACAGAGAAACGTTACATAAAACGGCTTATTATTTTATATCTATAGGGTAGATTTAAAGGTTACGTTTGGATCAAATAAATTAAAAAAAATCAAGCGAACCAACTAAAACGCATAATTTCATACAATTCCTTGTCATATAAAAATTTCTCAAATCCAATGTTCCCTTTCGTGTTATAGCAGTTAGATAGCCCGACATACAAACTGTTTACTAATCTTCTTCTTCTTTTTCTTCTTCTTCTGCAGCTTCTCCCACTTAAGTGGGGTCACTGTTTGTAATGAGTCTCTTCCACACCTTCCTGTCTTGGGCTGTTACCACATCCAAGTTCTTCATCCTCAAGTCCTCTTCTACCAGCTCCCTCTATCTCTTCTTTGGCCGCCCACGCTTCCGCCTTCCTTGCACATCCATCTGCATGACCCTTCTTCCCACATATTTGTCCTCCCTCCTCATCACATGACCAAACCATCTCAACCTTGCCTCCTGTATCTTCGCTCCTAAATTCGTAACTTTCACTGTTCCCCTGACATAGTCATTTCTCAGACGATCGTTTCTGGTCACACCGCACATCCACCTAAGCATTCTTATCTCTGCTACTTCCATCCTGTTGATATTATTTTTCCTCAGGGCCACAGTTTCTATAGCATATGTCATAGCTGACGTCACTACTGTCCTACAAACTGTTCACTAATGTAACCGACATATCTTTGATGTTTAAAATAAGAAATTTCGTCGAACAATGGGTTGTCCGACAACGCTTTCGTCAGCATATTTTCTTCCAAAGAAGTATTGCAATCTTCGTCAAAGAGAGATTGGAAAAATATCTGTGTTCTAGTTATTCAATATTTTATTTATATTGTTGTAAACAACTGTTTTATTTTATTTATATACAATATCCAAGATAAGAAACTGATTACTTTGAAAGATCTATTCTTGATGATGTTTTGCGTAACAACGCTTTGCAATCTGTGCAATGGTCACATTTTTACTTCATTCTGTAAAAAAGTGGGCGGATTAGCTTTGCGCTTTAGTGAGTTTTGTGTATCTTGATCGTTTCTTCCGAGGGAATGCATAAGTCATTTTAACTTCTTTTGAAATATTTCTGTATTGTTTCATATTTCTGCATTTAACTTGGAAACTATAACTGTTGTTTAATTACTGAAATAGTTTTCAATGCGCCATAACAGAAATTTCAGGAATGAAAAACTAAATCCTTACGGCCTAAACGTACTTAGCAGCATTTCATTCGCGAAAATTATATAAAAATAGATTTTGCTATATCTTTCTTAAAGTGAGTTTATTTTTTATTTCACTTCTACCCAGGAAAGGTAAAAAAAAATCCACAGTATATTGCTGCTGTTGGTGGAGCTGAACTGCGGTACTGATATATATCCTGGACTTTTGTATGTTACCCTTAGCTAAAGGAAACCATGTTATTAAGAGCAAATATAGAACTTTATCAAGTCGCTTCAGGCTTTCAATAAACTTTACGGCAGATATCACATACCGAGTAACAAAATATATCAACCGCCTAAAGATGCTGGAACAGCTGGATTCGAAGATGAGTTTTAGCTGGTTAGAGAGTAAAGAAAAGTATCTATTGCCCAACAAGGCGAGCAAACTGACCTCCTCAGCAAAAAAAAAAAAAAAAAAAAAAAAAAAAAAAAAAAAAAGGGGGGTGTAACAAAGGGACTTGAATATTACTTGTGCATTCTAAATTCAAATCAGTTAATATTACGTAACTTTAATAATTTTTAATTACATTTGATTATGCATTTTCTAATTTATATTTGAATTCTTAGAAATGTAAGTCGAATCTAAGGGATTGATATACCGCACTGGATAATCTTGATATGATTCTTCAGATGAAAACATGCAAATCAATTGAGTGAGATTTAAATCTTTCTCCAGGCATCCGTCTTAATAGTGAGATTAGAAACACAACAGAAGTAGTAGTGAGAGAAGGGTACAAGCACCGTTTAAAAAATTGTAACAATTACTGACGCTTAGATAAGTTTGCACATTATTATAGAATATTTCTGTTGACCCATATAATTATTGAGCAGTAATCTCGTTGTACTTATCCATCAGTTATAGCATTGAAAAATCTCCTAGACACCTTTCGTACTAGTGAACGTAATTAACTAAATAATTATACAACTCAACATTTGAAACTCTATAAGTTCAGGTGAAAATCTCGAAATCAAAATACCTCGACATTTAAAGGGCTGTTGAATGCACTTCTATAAACGTTTCCGACAGTCTAAATTATATCTTTACTATTACGAATACCGTTTAATAACATTAGAAATAAACAGTAACACATAATTTAAATTTGCACGGAATTAAGTTCAATTTCGCAGCAATCAAAATATAATTAGATATTCTTCTTCTACTAACACACAATGAGAAATTTTCACCTAGTGAATCTAAATAGTAAACAAACGACTATAAACTGCTTCTTTCATAGACTTTAAAGGGGTAGGAATGTTATTCTTTCTCCTTCGAAAAAAAATTTTTTTTTTTTTTTTGAAATGGAAGTATTCGACTTAAATATTATAAGCATACGTCATTTAGTGAAGCAGCTGAAAATGAAGTGAAACAGTATTATTCCTGTCATGTGGCAGAGTCCAAGCTACTGCTAGTTTCCAATCAAAGCACTACACTGTGTGATACATGGATAACTTGTACTTAAGTACACATTGTACCCTAATACCTGCACGATAAAAACGGAAAAATAAGGATTACTCGATTTTTACCGCAAAGTACTAAAAATGAAAACACGAAAACTTGTGTAAATGATTCTCTGCAACATTTAGACCATTTAAATCATATCTAGATTGTAGACTAGATGATTAGACACGTATGTTTAAAGGTTTAAGATGTAATCACTTTAAAAGTCTAATCCGGTTTTATTAAGGACACTGAAATATTTGAAACGATTGCTGTACTTGGTTTTCAATCTTCAGTGGCCTAACGTTTCTATGTTCACTGTCACCTTCTTACTAAAGGCCTGCACGTGCTTGTTCTGTCCATTTTCCATGCTGCGATGAATAGGTAAACAGTGCATTCCTGTAATGCAAAGACTACTATCCACAACAGGAGAAATATACCAATTAGTAGTCTGATAATGTCCACAACGAACACGGACACACATTCATGAGAGTCTGCGGACAGAATGGGTATTGCTGCCAACTACGAGTATTCTCGTAGTTGGTATATGAGCCTCACAAGCCAACTACGAATATACTCGTATGTCGCTTAATTAGTTATTTTCGGAAACAGCAGAATGCTCTTAAATCTCTTACTATTCATGCTGTTGACACCTAGTTTTAAACAAAAACTTCTCGCATGCCAATATTTGTTTCTTCAAGAACTTGAATGATCATTTCCAATTATATCAGATAAGTCATAGCTGGTAAAGCTCTTTACCGGTGGCCAACAGCAGGCCCGCAGCCGGTAAGGAGATTTACCAGCTATTCATCAAGTTTAAAAAATAAACAAAACCAAAATATAAATTATGTTTTGACATAGATATCATTGGTAGATAAGCATGGACCATTCCGTAAGTCTTGATACGTAGATCGCCTGTTTATACATCATTGGCCTCTCATTAGTACTGGTGCTATTCCACTGAACATTTCCAAGGTATTTCATAAGATCTGGCTTTCAGGACTTAGAAACTGACATATTCCAGTTTTCCAGTTGAATTTCCAGTTTTCTCCTCAGATTGTCCACTAGATGGCAAGAAAAGAGGTGTTCTCTCTTTGGGGTCAGTCAGCTCAGACTCTTACAATTTTTCTGATAATAGCGCTCTGCACTGTTCTTACTCATATGACTAACCTTGTTGTGCTCAAATATTACGGATCGGTATAATCTACTATCAGGACCTTAAATACTTATCAATTCAATGGGATGATAACAACCTGGTCAACGTTGATGTTTACAAACACGAAGGTGGCGTTTTTTTTGTTCTGCAAAAATGCCTTTGTTCTTTTTCCTTAACCAAATTTGATGCTCAACAGACAAGACCACATCTCTTTTTTTTTTGACTGACTCTTATTCTTGACCTTTTCCTTGCGTAACCACATCACTCCTATAGATTGCTCAGTTTCAAAACAACAGCTACTAATAACATACGAATTCGCTCAACATTGAAACAGTGCTATATTTTTGGTGGTAAAAAGATTTCTTGTGTTCAAAAGAAGGCAATTCGGCTAACTAAAGATATCTCTTAAAGACTTCTCCAACCACTCTCTCACAAATGATCAGTTTGTATTGTCTTGTACAAACATTTCCATGGGTACTGCCCAGTAGAACTGTCTGTGATCGTCTCCATTTCTGCTAAACTTCTCAAGCAACATGAAGCAATTAAGTGTTTCCCAAGAACAACAACCTCCACCTCTTCATGAAGAATATACATATTACTTCTCTCTCTTAACCGTTTCTTACATTAGACATTGATTTTCTATATATTTTACAGCCTTTCGTATGTTCAGGTATCATAAACGAAAACAGATAGAAATTCTCATGGTATCTGCACTGAATGAATTTGTTCAAATTCAAATAAATGAGATGAAGCATGCATTCTTGAAAAAAAAAAACAAATGGAGAGATAGATTCAAATCATATTAAAGAAAAAAAAATCTGTGCAAAGAAAGACCAAGTTAACAATCTTATGGCCGTTTTCTTTTTTTATCTTCAATCTATTTCTTCAAGTTAACAGAAAAGCGGTCTCTTACATTTTGTGAGGAAATCAAAACAGGGATTCAAGGGATTAAATGATGGATAACCTATGATTGTCTGTGATGGATATTCCTGATTTTGCTGAAAGTATAGAATTTTTTTTCCTTAATAGGATTCGGATCTATACCGTTTCGAAGAGTGCACGAGAAATAAGTGAAATAATTCGTAACGAACAGAGTGACATTCAATTCCTGCATTCAAACGAAATTTCTTTCCAGTGCATCTTTATTCAAACTAACTCTGACATCAGCATTTTCAAGACTATGAAAGGAATTTTGTTTTCTTCATCTCTTATGTAAAGACCTTCTCATATTTAATAAGTGAAGGTTTAAATGCAATGAGTTGTAACGAAAAAACCTCGGAATTTTCCTTTCGTGAAAAGTTCCAGAATAAATTCGCGTAAGTCAGTAAAAATTAAATAAAATAAGACGTTGATTTATCGGAACTTCTTATAAGTATCTTTTCACTGCAAAGGAATATCTTGATAGTAAACTTGACTAATATTGACCGATTTCATGAGATTAATTATCCCCTAAATTGGAATAACGAAAATACGTATTAACAAAACGTTAATAATAAGTGGATATACTGACTCATATACAATTATATAGTAATACCAAATGCGGTGTTCATTTAAATACATTATTGTGGAAAAATTATAAATGCAGTTACTGGATTAGCCATAAGTGTTATACCTCACACCCACATTAAGGAAACCGTAAAATAAGATTTCGTTGCTTCAATTTGATGGTTCCCAAGTGCCCTCTATCTCTGACCTTCTGTTGATTACTAGTCAATAATATTGACTTCCGTGCTACCGCTGTCTTGTTCGATTACGTACCGTTGAAACTACTAGAGTGCAATAGTTCACACAGTATATAATATAAAGTATAACATAAAGTATACGTTATACTTTATCTCCAGAATCAAGTCGTTCTTGACAACGAACAGCTACAGCTTTATGATTAACTTCTCACAGTTGAGTGCGTACTGTATTCGCATTAATTAATGATGTACATTTAGATGCGTGGTATTGAAAGTGATGCATTTCAAATTGCAGATGCACATTAGCAAATTAAAGTAAATATCATCCGAAAATAAACGGTCTGATTCAAAGCAATTATTATTCTGTTTCATGAATCATCTCTTAGTAATTTAGTTTTTAATTTATACAATATACAGCAAAAAAAACAGTGCTGAATAACTACAACGATATGTTATGGAGTAAACAGGTTTATTAAGAGAAACATATTTTTACATCTGATGATATGTACATGAGAACTATCGGTGGAATCTTGGTTGAATAAAGCCTTAATAACGGTAGATTATGTGCTCGAAATGGGCACTTGTCTTTCAAGACAGGTTTCGTAGCGCATGCGGAGGTTCTCTGTCGTCTTGGAGAACAAGGGTTGGGATATGTGCTGGACATTGTGTAATTATATCCCTTAGTTCATCAAGGTTCGAAGGGGAAGTCATTGTAAAATACCCATTCCTTCAACATACCCCAAACGAAGGCATCAAGTGATGCGGGTGCAAGAGAACGTGAAGGGATATTGAAATTCTGTGAACCTCGAAATGAGCCACCCGGGGAATTGTTCTGATAAATTGGCTCCAGGACCACGTGATATATGAGGTTGCTCCATTCTATTGGAATATCTATGCACGAAATGGAATGTTTTTTCATGACACATCCTATGCAAATCGTGGGTGAATGGACCCAACACATTCTCCATATAGCTTTCGATATTCAAGGTCACGGTTACACCATCCTCTTCAGTAAAATAGGACCTAATTATGCCATGGCTGGAAACAGAACTCCATTCGGTGACCTTTTCGCTCTGAAGAGATTTTCATTGGACAAATTCAGGTCTAGAGAAACCAAGAAACCTGCAGGTTCGTCTGTTTATATGACTCCTTAGATGGAACTGCGCCTAATCCGAGAACCCGACATTATGGAGGAAGCCCTGATCTACATAGATATTGGCTAGTATGCGTACACAGTATTTCGGCTGGACAGTGTATTTCGTTACTTTTAGACATTGACTCACCTGAATGACGTGCGAAAAGGCACCCAGGTCTTTAAGGATTCTCTGTATCCCAAGTTTTATTTACCGTTGCTCGGCGTTGACTACATTTCTAGCACACGCCTGTGATTCTCATTTGTGTTAACAGTTCGTCGTCTCTTCGAATGTCCTTTACATTGGCAGCAGAACATTCCCGGCACGTCGGAAACTCTCGATTAAGGCGACGAACAAATTGCTCACAAACATGTCGAAGGCTTGGATCATTTGCTCTACCAACTCCGTACGAACAAAAATAATGCTCAACAATAAATGCCCCCCCCCCTTTTTTTTTAATGTCAAACCATGAATACAGCTAAATGTAATGTCGAAGATTATGCGTATTCTATTAATTTGCACTCAACGCGTTTACTGTGGGGGGAGTGTCGAAGTTCCGTACTGTTTTTTTTTTTTTTTGCCCCATACTGTGTGAATAAATCAGTATAGAATAATTTTCAAAATAATAAAATATAGCATATTCTAATTGCTATATTAGTAGATGTAATAACAGAGAAATAAATTAATTATATCCTTACAAAACTTGAGCTCAGGACATGTGAATTTAAGAAATGGATTAATATACTTCGATATATTACGTGTTAGCGTGCTAATATAATACTTAGTTAATTACCTGCTATAAGCAGGAAGAGAAAACGAAAACGATATAGTGAAGCTAAGATTGGAAATAGAAAGAAAAGTAAACCACTGGACAGTGATACAAGAAAATGTTATGAAAATGTTAAATATTCAAAGCATACACGAAAAGTAAGGATAGCTGTAACTCATTATTATGAAACAAAGATAATTACCATGTATAATATCCAGTTTTTTTAGATCGGTTTCAAACACGACCATCGTGTGTGGGTGGAACTATTACTGCCTTCGTCTCCAAAACTCCAATTGCCTTTTCATATATTAATATATATATAAATAAGGAGTAGTAATTGCACAATAGATTCGGTGGAAGACTTTTCATAATCGCACCGTAGATCTGTTAAAAATATAACAGGAAGAAATATAAATTCAGGTGTTTATTAGAGATGTTGCAAAACTAAAATAATTCGAAAACGAAATGCCTAATACGTGGCGACCTAGTGAACTTCAAACCATACTCATGTATGGCTTCGTTTTAAAATCTGAATCTTCCTACCATCAACCTCATCGGCTCTAGTGATTTTGGTTTACTTCACTTAGTGTTCCAATTATATGACCTGAATGCATGCTGAAAAGATAGAATTGTTGCCATCAGAGTGAAAAGAGATCTTCAGTATAAAATCCACAACGTATCTCTCAGAGTGGCAACATGACATTCATTTAACCTCTTTAATGCGAAGCCGCAATATAATCGTGGTTTTATCCATTACTTAAAAAAGATGTGTCTTAGTAGCTTATGCAAGACCACCAAACCCATGAAAATTGCAGAATGCATTTTTAATTCCACTAAGCTATTACAAATTTAAGAACAAAGCACAGTTATAAAATCGGTTACAAACCTAAAGATTAGAGGATGACTGCAAGGTAACCCGATTGAAACGGATATCATCCTACCTAAGTTTTGTCCATCTATTGACATAATTAAGGTTCATAATATAATTTAAACCTCAGAGGAAAGTGACAGGTCTGATACAAATTCTTGACTTCAAAGGCTGACACTATTTAATTTGTTAAATCTCCATTTAATATTATTCTACCGAACACACAACAGTGACAGCACGAAGGAAGCCAATAAATAAAAATATCTAGTCCTGCACAAAACTGAGAAATCAAATATCCCATCATTTCAATTACAATTGTAGAATCAATTATAACTTTCGTCTGCGCTATTCTACATATTTCATGTACTCTGGTGAATTCAAAAAGCTAGTTTAAAGAACGCGTATATCCAATATATGGTTATCAGAATTGATAGAAATAATCTTGACCTAATCCGCTAGATTTGCGAAAAAGTTTAAAATGAATGAGAATGAAAAAATATGGTTGAGTGGAATTGAGTAATCGGTAGCTGTAACTGATAAATATAATTTTACTCTTAGGAATAACTTGATAAAATAATTTTATATATGTATTTATATATGTGTTGGGAGTGCTTGATTTAATAATTTTCTTTTGCTGATCAAAGAAGACAGAATTTCATATAGTAAAGTTGCCTCAAATATTGAAAGTAAAGTAAATTAATAAAATTATTATTATTATTATTATTATTATTATTATTATTATTATTATTATTATTATTATTATTATTGCCATGTATAATATTCAGTTTTTTTTTAGATCGGTTTCAAACACTACCAATTATTGCCTTCCTCTCCACAATATTACTGCCTTCGTTAAAACTCCATTTAATATTATTCTACCGAACACACAACAGTGACAGCACGAAGGAAGCCATTAAATAAAATATTTATGCCAATAAATAAAAAATATGCTTCCCAACACAACAAAAAAATAATAATAATAACCAACTGGTGTCATCCTCAGATAAGCTTACATGTAAACTTCGAGGATGAAAGCAGAGAAATTAGTTCTCATACAAGATGTATCATATGTAACCAAGTGCATGTAATGTACGTATTACATGTAAACCAAAATATTTAATATATGTATTATATGTAAACAAATGTAAGTAATGTACGTAATAACTGTAACAAAAGTATGCAATATAGAGTGATTATATCCATGGATATTGTATATATAGAGTGTAAAATTGCAAAGAAACATCTAGAAAAATCATCATTATGAATATTATAATAATATATGTTGTAAACAGTTATTGTTATTATTATTATTTTAAAAAAACTTAAAGTACGAGAAAGTGTTTGTTATGCATAATTGTCTTCATATAATGTATGTAATTTATCTGAGAAATAATAATAACAAAAAATAAATAATAAAATAAAAAATTATTTGACACCTCCAGGGAGTCCAAAGACTCATCGAGGGAGAGTGTGCCAACAGCAACGAACGATTGGTCCCTTCCAACTACTAACCGCCCTCAAACTACCGTAACTGCGCCATTACCAGTAGAGGGACTACCAATCGACCAACCTTTGCCAGCATCAGCAAGCAATTATTGCAGGAAACAAATAATTATGCTAGAGTTTTTATAAATATTTTAGTTGCTACTGGCGATTTTGGAAAGCATTAAATAATTGATGGATCTCAGAATCTTCAGTGATTCGAAAACACAAAAGATATTCCACGTGGATAAATGAGATCAATTTTGTAGAAGAGTAATACGCATTTCTGAGTATGCATTTTAATCGAACTATTGTATATAAATTTTCTAATAACAAGAAAGAGCATTGTCATCATGTGCTTCAGGCTCCTCTTTCATCCAATTTTCATCCTAATTAGGGGGTTTTAAGCACTTAACTGAAGTTAGCTATCGATTTCCCTTTTGCATCCCTTCTAAGGGTAAGTATTAATGTCTCTATATATATTATATGAAGTTCTACCCAAAGGTCCAGTAATGTTGGCCATAAAAATATCCTTAGGCATATATAGTCGACTGCAGAGGTTTTTCGCTGATTACTTGCATCCCTGGAAATTATTCCTATCTGAATCTCCTCAATCGTGAAAATGACGTTCTTTCAGCCAGAATTTCGTCAGGAACTGAAAAACTCGCATGGGGCTAGGTCAGGTGAATGGGGAGAATGGGTAATATCTGTCATGTTTTGTAAGCATGGGACTGTAGAATGAGTGATGTTTGAGCCCATTTGTTGTTCTTCAACTTTTCTGGAGGTATACGCCTAATGCTTTTTTTTAGCCGCTTTAAAACCTCACAGTAACAATTGCTGTTGACAGTTTTACTAAAGGGAGAAATTTCTTGTAGTATTAACTTGGATCAAAAAAAAATAAAAAAATCAACGATTTTCTTGCCATTACTGCGAACTTGTTTTGATGCCTTTCGGTACTACCTTTTATTATTATCACCAAATGCTTACTTAAGTATACGGTGACTTTTTGCAGCATTCATTTTTCTGTTTTAGTTTGAATCAGATTTGATGTTTCATGAGTGCCAGATTATCAATCTGATGTTTTATAAATACCGGATTATAAGGAGCAAAGTTCTTTGCTCCTTAAAATCCGGTGGCATTTCAGTTACAGAAGAAAATCGTCGAAAGACTAAAACACAAAGTTAAATAAACTCAACTCAAGAACGTAGCTTGCCAACTTTTGGCACAGTGATTCAGAAAGAATACTGCTCGTCTCTTGTAGCACCCGAAGGCCGTACTGACCGGTTTGCGCGCTCTTCAAATTCTCCGAACTTTTCTATATATATATATATATATATATATATATATATATATATATATATATATATATCGTCGAAACCCACTGAAATTCGGACCCTCTCCAAGATCATCTTACTTATGGCAAGCTCGTGAACTCACCTGCCATTACATTCTCTGTCCTCTCTCATCTCCATACTTGTTATTAGAGGATATAAATAATATTTCTTTTAATTTTTACTGCACGCATGAAGTGAAAACCGCTGACTTCAAATAACTGGTAAACCTTGGAAAGCATAATCAAAACACCAGACATTATCCTTAAATTAAATGTTTGCCGTGTTTGTATTACAGTGTTGGTAATTATAAGGTGTCCGTAAGGCCTCTTGAAAGTATATTTTTGCCATAAACAGAGCTCACACACTTTGGACTTCGCAAACTTGCTTGAGATCTCTATAGACATGCGAAGAATCACTCCACGTTATTAAAAATTTAATGTTGTCTTTCTTACAGAAACCACAGTACTAATCCGGAACACCGGTTGAACACTAGTGAACTAATTATTTCCACGATACGTTAAGTTTGCTGGACTCTTAATGAGATGTAAGGGATTCTTGTCAATTCGGGTTTTCATCTTACAAAAAAGCAAAACCAGCAGTCTCATGACTACTTGCCTCTGGCGTAATCCTAACCCCTCTCTCTCTCTCTCTCTCTCACTCACACACACACACACACACACACACACACACACACACACACACACACACACACACACACACACACACACACACACACACACACACACACACACACACACACACACACACACACAGGTTTTCAAGTAGGAATCATGCTCAGATTCTGCATAACTAAGTCTTGATCTACGGCTGTTCTAGATTAATGAACATGTTGCAATCCACTGTAAAACTACTCTCTGTCTTCACTTGCACTGTAATTGGTCATAGTTACATGCAGGTGTTCTTCGGGTTAGAGATATTTAGAGTCAAATCCAAGGCGAAACTACGAAATATTGCAAGGACGTTTCATCTGAAGGTGAGTTAGCCAATCTCACACGTAATTGGAAAGTGTGTTTTTTTTTTTTTTCATCCTACAAAACAGACAAACCCGGCGGGAGATCATACGAAGTTAACGGAAATAATATATTAGGCTCAATGCATTATTTGTGTCCGAAATATCACAACCTACCTAATAATAACATGCAATATTGCTGATGTAAGTCATATACGGATTGCCAGCTGAACGCATGCCTTTAAATATTTCGATACCGATTTACTTTTGAACTATTCTCGTATTTTCCTTCCAAATATCAATAAATAAATACCTTGGGTTTTTATTTATTTAGATTTTTAGTCTCCACATTTTTAGCTGAAGTGGGGCTTTTCATTCACTGTTACTCAACTCCCATTACATTTTCAGATAGAGTTACTTAATTGCATGATATTAATTTACTTTTTTTACTCTATAAAACTATTTCACACCAATGCTGCATTATTGCGAAATTGAGTAATAAATTATAAAATCACACTTCGTTTAGAAATTCATGAGAAATGCTATTTTATTTATTTAATTTGTCCTAAGCATATTTTCTCTCGACGACATTTATATCAAAATATGTCAAAGCCAGTTAACTTTCTTTTCCAGTTTAATTATTTCTAATTCCGATAGTTATCCGTTCATAATAAATGCTTAGTTGGTAAAAGCAAAAAAAAAAAAAAACCTTTTCTTCAAACGTCAGTACCGAATTATTTCTTTTACTCACTAATATAATTTTGCTTATCGTTTTATTTCACAACTCCATACCCATAGTTCTTATGTAGACTGGAGCCACATTACATATATGTGTTTGTGGTTACGAGAGTTCTAGAACCTACTTATTAGAACACTTACCCTGTAGGCTCATTTCAAGGTTCACAGAATTCCCATACCCTTCACCCTCACCTGATCTCACATCACTTGATGCCTTCGCTTGGAGTGTGTTGAAGGAATGAGTATTCTACCATGACTTGAAACCTTAATGAACTAAGGGATAAAATTACTCCATATGTCCAGTAGATGTCCGAGTCATTGTTCTCCGAGAACCTTCGTATATGTGCTACGAAACCCGTCTTGAAAGACAAGGTGCCCATTTCGAGAATTTAATCCACCATCGTTAATGATTATTTGACCAAGATTCCACCGATGTAGTGGATGTACAATACATATCATGTGTAAACATATATTTCTTTGTTAATAAACCCGTTTACTCCATATATCGTTGTAGTTATTCAGTATTTTTTTGCTCTATACTATATTTTTTACAATTAGCTGAAATTTTAAATTGATAATATTGATAGAAGTTTCGAATTTATTCTCATGCAAAATGTATTTTTCATTTCAAAACAAACAAGGGATTACGTTTTGAGGGGAAGAACAAACTTAAATAAGATCAGTAAGTCAGGGTAATTTACAAAAAATTTGGAGTCCTCACATGTTTGGGAAAGCAGCACGTCACTGCTCTGTTCCAGCTTCATAAATGCTTTTCAACAAGTTAGAATGACTCAAGCTCACACAAGACATCCATAAACTCTTAAATCAACTAAAGTGTTTAGGTAAAAGTTGCATTTTACAATGGATTCCTGCTCATGTAGGCATTGATCACAACTAAGCAGCTGATAAATTAGCAAAAGAGGCCAGAGAACTCAACCAAGAAACTCATATGATAACTCTTGCTGATGCCAATGCACTAGCAAAAGCTAAACTAATTCCATTGAAATCAGTGATACAACATCAAATTCCAGAGATCAGTGCTGACAGAAGGACCTCCACCACGATAGCAAGACTACGAACAGGACATTATAGAGGAATGAAGATCAATACAGATGATACGAGAACATATAGAAACTGCAACAACTGCCCCAATACTGAACTGACACCCACTCACATCTTTACCTGTCCAGCAATTACAGCAGCCTTGCAAGAAATAGATCCTAATCCTGAACAACAGCTCTATACAAACAAAATCACAGACATAGCCAAAGCAGTACAAGGAGCACACGGAAACATCTAAGACTCTTCAAAGGACAAGACAACAACAACAACAAGTTAGAATGCTCGTAAGCACGAATTAGTATCGTAGAAACGCTCCGCTTTCAATAACTGCTATGCTCATGGGTTCGGATATTCTCCTTTAACATCCTAGTTTGGGTGATTTTCCTGACGGTGATGAATTGACACTGGTAGTATCATTCTTGCATCTGCTTAATAGCGTTTGTTGTGTCCAACGTTGGATGGACTGCTTTACGGCTTTCGGGTTCTTATGTATTTACACATGAGAGTTCTCTCTTGTCGATTAGTACTAGAACCCCAGTCATTTGTCATTTATTTTTCATCACTCCCGCACATACATACATAACGGGCTTCAAAGCCTAATAGGAAATCAATTCAGCCTGGGGTGCAGATCAAGAGACAGGGAGCTTGATCTTTTATGAATAGATGAAAGCTATTTTTGGAAATATTCTTGGAAAGGTCAACATAATTGAAGTAGATGGAATAAAATATGAATAGTAGGTTGGAACAGATGGCAGTTTAGTTACACAAAAGTTGCTTGGTAGCCGCTGCTCTTGTTATTGTAGGTTGAACAGAAATGGGTGGGCATAATGGATGCCAATGAATGTGCTGATCGTCTGTAGGATAGTGGTATTAAATTTGAGAGAGAAAGAGAAGGGGGTGGGGGTGGGAGGGAATCTTAAATCGAAATGCGCTTCCCTGGATAGCACTCAAGAATTTTTAGAAGTTTTAGATGCCACCAGGAATATAAGAGCAGTTATAGATGGGGTCTATTTGTGATTTATTGAGTTTGTAACAAGACAAATGAAATGATTAAAGCTATTTTTTTCAACTGAAGATGTTAAATGATAAAAATCATTTTTATAAGAAAAGGCTAGGGGTCAGTGCCAGTCCAAGAAAAAGCTAGTCCTTTTATAACATTACTTGAATGTTATAAAAGGTAAAGGGACAAGAACAAAGTCTTTTTTGAGAGAAAAATACTTCATTCTGATAGCACCATCGATGACTAGGTTGTCTTTACCCAATTGAAAGAAGTTAGTTTAGATCACTGATATCAAAACTGAAATTGCAGAATGTTTCGTATGAGTAGGAGGAATGAAAAGTGATGTTTTCAGCAAAACTGCAAGTAGGGTTTGAGGTTAGTGAGAAAAGGCCGTTTGATATATATATATATAACGATAAAAGCGAGGGTAAGACAACATATCCCTGAGGAATACCAGGATTATAAAAATCTATAGAGCAACCTCTGCCATTCTCTGAGAATCCCTGAATGCCAAATCCAATCACATTCATTGATATATCGAGCAACATCACAGGTTTCTTCAAACCTTTCCGCTGCAGACGTGTCCATGGGTAAGTGATGCAAGCGAGATCTTATCTAGATATTTACTGACTTAATCCGTATTAGTGGTCACCACACATTAGGTCTCCGGGTGTTAAAGCTGTTATTGTTACGACAGAACAAAAGTAAAGTTGGAATGGATGGATGGAATGATTTGTAGTGGGCATTTATGAATTTTATTTTTCTGTCTCCTGACTAATACCAATGTAAAAGTTCCACTGCCTCTGATGACATTCTAATCTGGTGGACATTTCTGATATTATACATTCATTAATCAATACTGTAGAACAAACCGACTCGGAAATGCTTTTGATATGCTATTTCAGGCATTTTTTTGTCTTTTCTGGAGTTTTATTTTGAAACAAGTTCAGATACACTAAAGATAGCAAATTGCTGCATATTTGAAATGATCATATTTGAGTTTCATCAATCGAAATTGTTACCATAGCTTGATGTGAGAGCAATAGGTTTGGACACTTCAAGATTCTAACTAGTCTAGTAGGGCATTACTGTATGGTTGGTAAACGGCCTTTGATTTAATTTTGTGGTGAACAGATTCTGATATTTGAATGCAAGGATATAAAACAAAAGTTATTGTTTTGAATTTAGTGAATGTTTGTTACTAAACTTAGTAACAAACATCGATATATTTTCCTAATCACAAATAACGAATTCACTGAGTTACGTTTACAAAACACTGTTCGCAGTTGTGTAATTTTTTTTACTTTGAAAACCTGCATTTAATAAATCATCATTAGCATCAATGACAGAATGAGATAGGTGTGTCATTAGGAGCAATCACTCACCAAAAATACCTCTTGCGTTGTAACTGTATTACAAGAAAACAATTAACGCACAGTCGGAAGAACAACACGACATTTTCTCCTTCAGTTGGTGTGTGTGTGTGTGTGTGTGTGTGTGTGTGTGTGTGTGTGTGTGTGTGTGTGTGTGTGTGTGTGTGTGTGTGTGTGTGTGTGTGTGTGTGTGTGTGTGTGTCATACCGAGGTGGAAAAGAATTTTCTTCTAGTACAACCCATCTAAAATAACGCATAATTACTACTTACGCTGGTCGCATAGCCTCAGTAGTAACAACCTTAATTTCAAACAGAAAAACTTAAATTTCATTTCCAGTAGTCAAGTTTCAACACTTTTCTCTCTCTCTCTCTCTCTCAGCGCTCCCCTTAATCATAACTCCCCTTAACCGCTTCAGGCTGTTAAGAATGCATGCAGACTCTCGACAAACATTGAATATTACCGTCTACATTACGACAATTCGCAATTTTTCGATCAATTTACGAAATTTTTTAAGTATGTGACCGTTTATTCCACGTAATATCACAAATAATTTCAGTTATATTCATTGATCACATTTTCTTCATGTTTAGATATAAACATTTCTATTTCTTGACAACGTATGTCTGATACTCACCCGATTATTATTCTTTTATCTAATAATTAACATTAATACTAAATGATGTTCTAAATTTAAATAATGTATACTTAATATCACCTATTTTATATATTACTCAGTATGTAATATTTAAAAATATTTCATTTGTACATAAATCATTGAAAGATAGGTTTAATGGATTTTATTGTAATGAAGAGTTAAATATTTAGTCATCCGCAGTTGCTTGATGTAATGCGGCTTAAAATGTGGTTTGAAACAATTCAGCTTTCGGTTAGTTCTGTTTCGTTATTGATTACGTGAAGCAGTTGCACTTCTATCAATATAATTCCTAGTTTATTTGGTCCGTATCAATGATCAGAAGATTGGAAATACCAGGTGATAAAGGTCTTCTTTACATGGTTATTTATTTTGTTTATTTGTTCCTAATTTGATACTCGAGATATTCTATTATCAATACGATTTAAACGAGATATGATCAGCTACTTTCTTCAAAGGGAATAACAATCACTAATTTTGAATTCTGTCTTGAGTTTTCCATCCATCTAGATGGTCCAAGCAATAAAATAAAGATTTACAATATATTGAATTGGAGCACATTCTGCTATCAAATTTGAATATTCAAAATTTAAATAAAACAAAACATGTTTTCGTGTTTTTGTTCGTTTGTTTCCTTTTAGGATGACAAAGACTGTTTTTATTTTTGAACAACGTTCGAAATGTCCCAAATGGTATAAGATAGAAAGAGAAAACAGATTGAAACAAAAGACACTAATAAACTGAAACATTGTAAGAATGATTGTATTTTTTAAAACAGGATCAACATGATGGTTTGCCGTTAGTAAATATAATCTGTTTTTGTTTATTTTTTTCCTCTCTCCTGGATACTCTAGTTTTTCATACCTCGAAACAGGCTAGAAGAGCACACGCAGTTTACAGAAATATTTTAAAAAAATTGCTACGGTCCGTTCAGCAGCAGTAGTTAATGACCAATCTTTCATTTTAACATGAAAGAACTATAAAACATTTAAAAAGATATATTAATAATAATACTTAATGAGTTACGATACTTATATCAATGAATTATATCTTCTGTGAATTATTTTGTCGGTAGGCAAGACGATTATTCTGGAGTTAAATGAATTTTGCTGTTTCAAACTGTTCTCATCTTTTTTTGTAACTAATAGCAGCAAAATGTGTTCCTATTATGAATTGCAATAACTTCACCCTGTTGGGATAGAATTTAATAATATTTTTGTTTCCCAATAATATTCTATCCCAATAATATTTGGATAGAATTTAATAATATTTGGAATTTAAGGACACGCATATTGACCATGAGGATCCAATTTTGATTTCATTCGGTCCATTTTTATTACCGAATGTCGCAAAACGATTGGAACTGATATTTATGATTACATAAAAATTGGAATTAAATGAAATTTTCGATTCCTTTCAGTTTTGGTTTTACCGCAATATTAGAAATGGGGAAAAACACTGAATTGCATATCTGTTAAACATATCGAAAGAGCTAGTTGAATAAATATACTGTATATATATATATACAGGGTGTTCGGGATAAATTTGACATATTTATAATTAATTATATTTTTCCGTAAGTTACATGTATTAACACACACTTCTCTTCATTTAAAAGTTTGGACCCTTCTTCATTCATATACAAGATGTCAGAAAGGATGGATAGCTGGAACCCACCTGAATCATGGAAGAGAATAACTTGTATCATGATGATTCGTGCCCGCCATCAAAATAAGGATATTACGACTGCTGCCCAATGCTCCCTGAATACAGTAAAAACAATCAGGCATGAACTAGAGACACCCTGTATATATATATATATATAATTTAGTTTAATAAAATGTCATATACCATGACCATTCGCTTGCAAAGAATTAGAATATTGAAAATTCGAACCGTTCAGGGTGGAAAATTCAATCTGCATGATACAATTGCTAATTCGCCAAATTACCATGCGTAGTTTAACTCTTAAGCTAAGTTCTACGTTCAATATTTGATATACATGAATATAATTCCATTGGTTTTGACAAAGCAAGCTGAAATAATTTCTATTCCGCTTGACAGAATTAAATAATTTGGTATTTAGGATAGCTATTAAAATTTCACTTCAACAGCGGAATAATTTTAATGGCAAAATTAGGAAACTGCACAGTGAAAGGATCATATGGTCAAAAATCGAGGTTGGAAGGTATGATTATATGCGATTATTTCCTTGATTTTTAAACCAAAAATCCTGCACATAGATGGAAAACATTTTACTTCATTTTTAGGAATGTAGTATTTCACATATTTGACAATCGACACAATACTTCAATTTAGCTTGTTCCGATTAATATCCTAAATATTTCAAGGTATATTTTGAACTTTATTCTAGTCTTGGTTTGTCAGATGGATAGCCTCTTCACTTTCGATTCTATCGAAGTTTTATAATTATTTTTAAGTATTAAGTATGATTCTTACTGCTGAATTATATGAATGTTAAATACCATTATGTGTATATCAGGATTAAAGTACATTGAAAAACACATTTTATTAATGTTATGTGGGGTCTTGTGTCATGGCAATTCGTTTTTTCCCTTGTGGAATGCTTTCTGGAATGCTGTTTTTTGTGATTTCACGTTAAGACTAAAGCGGTAGTTCAGAAAACCTCCCAATATCCAGTCTTCATTAATTGGCTCGCCGCACTCTTACTAAGTAATCAATCAACCGCTGGCGAGTAATGACACCGCCGTTAATGAGAGAAGTTAAATCGAGAGCATCGACTCTTTGTGTGAATCACTTAAAAGCAGCTTGTTTATATTTTTCCATCGAACACTAAAACGCATGCAAATGAACTGAAAAAATAAATAACTTGTTGTGAACGAACGGACGAATAAAATAATGCAATAATAAATGTAATATACGACGAAATATTGTGGTGATACGTAGACGATGAAATGAAGTTCAATGTCATATTAAAGAGTCTTTTCAGTAGTAGTAGTCTTTAAAGAGAAGGGTGAGCTGGATCCAGTAGGCTAACACAGGATTGAAGCAAGGTTCACCACCTCCAACTGACAGGAACAACGGACGGATGCTTTACAGATCTATGAAACCTTATTTCATATCAATCTGAGTACCGCTGGTTCGATTGTTTTCCCACAAACCATAATTTTCTTCAGTAATATGAAATTTGACTAAACAATAAACGAAATCCTTTGGATTAGATAGACTGAGTGTAAACACTCATTTTTGATAAAATTTTGCGAGCATTCATAGTGTTAAAATATTAAGTGCAAGTACTTATCATTTCACATGTTTTGTTGGTCTATATTATTAAAATTACAATTGCTAATGATTTTAATAACTTTCAGAAAGACGAGAGCAGTCGAAAATCAATAGGCAAAATTTAACGAAGATGCTTTTATAAGGCAAGGAATTTTAGATGACTTTGTGAGGTTTATACTCGTATATTATAATTTAGTCATAATTTTGAAGTAATTCTAAATAATTTTTAGGATGAAGACAAAGTATAAGCTGCTAAAATTAGAATATTGAAATGAACATTTATACATCAGAAAAAAAATACTGCGAATTTAAAGGTGAAAATATTCGAAACATTGAAGTAAGTATTTCTGTGTTGGTTTGAATACAGAATCATATACAAATATAAGACAATTATTTATCTGCATCACTCAACTGATACGAACTTTGTTACATGTTAATTGGCCATTTCTCAGTGGAATTTCCATACACGAAATTTGAATATTACTTATTTTGTAAGTAATATTCAAAACACTTTCACACACTTTCCGTTGACAACTAAGAAAAGCAAGTCGCAGAGACTTAAAATAATCATACACGCACATCATTAAAGAAACAAATGCAAATGTTTGGTAATGTTTGCATAGATGCATTGACCGATAGATTTACTTCCATGAACTACCATTGAAGTGAATCTAAATGCTGTATTCACTCAGACCAGTTAAAAGTCGAAAATTAGCAGTATACTGCTCCCCTTCGAAAGGGTTTACATACTTCTAGTAGCACTAGCTCTCGTAAAAGTAGGATAGCTAGGAATTTCTCACACTTCGCGAATTCTTAGCTACACAATTTTTATTTATTTTTTTTTTATCCTGCTAGAGGCGATCTTGGCAATTTTATTTACATTTAACGAATTAATGCATCTTTATGTCATGAATTATTGTTTATTATGGACCCATTTGTTTTATTTTCATCCTCCAGGGAAAGGAAAGCTGTATTGAACGTTGTTCGTTATAATGACATTTTTTCATCCTTTTAAAATCTTTTTTTGAATGGTAAGCGATCTGAACAGAAATATCAGATGCTTGAGCTTCATAAGATATGAAACATTACATATAAATGTAGAGATATATTTGTAATTTTACCCAATTTTCTCTTACCCACGACATAGTTATTTCATGAAGTATTCATATTTCATCAAATGGTTTAAAAGAATGTTTACTTAGTCAAATGTTACTGCACCTTAATTGTAATCTTCAGAGCTGCAGATCATACGGTAATAACCCAGAACTACAAAAGAGGGCCTGATAATTGTAAAAAGGGAAAATATATAATTGTTAAAAGGGGAAAAATATAACTGAGAAAAAGTTTAAATTTAAAGCAAAGATCATTTAAAAGCAATAGTATAGTTACTGGATTTACATTTCAGAGCGCGATTCTGAAATTGTCTGATATTTTGTCCTCTCTTTGCGGATAAAGAGAGAGAGAGAGAGAGAGAGAGAGAGAAGCTATAAACAATTCCCTCTCCAGACGACAATCCTATAACCGGTTGAGTGAGGATACTTTTTTGCAGTATCCTTGAGCCAAGAAGAAAGTTGTGCGGTAAGCTGTTCCAGGCATCGACTTTAAATTATTCATTTCGGCACTTCGATTTTTCTGTGAAAGACTTGATTTTCTTTTTTTTTAGTCTACCGTTCGATTCATTTAAGTGCAAAACAAAGTAGACTATTCTTGAAAGAGAATTGTACTTGGGATCCCGGTCTTTTTTTTCCTCCAATCGGAGAAGTTTTTTCATACAGGCATAGTTTTGTGTGCCTGTATGTTGTTGTTCCTTTAGGACGTTTCAGGAATTTAAATTTCATGATGATAAGTTTTTTCATAAATTAAAAATGGATTAAAAATATCAAAATATTGTAATATATAGCTCGTGCATTAAACACACACACACACATTGTGTAATATATCGATCATACATCACACACGCATTAAGATATTTAATGAGTGAGAGAAGTGTTTCCAACTCTTCACTGTTCAAAATCTATGACGTATGCAGAGTAAACTCGCTAGGTAGAATCGCCATCTACTTAAATTTTATAATTGCTTTGTTTCTATGTCCAATGAGTTCACAATGTATATCTTGGATATCAGCATCATCAAATTCCTGCCATGTACCCTCAAGAGGTGTACAGGATATGATAGTATTACATGAAAAATTTACATCATTACTAACTTCCCATCTACAATTTTCCTCCAAATCAGTCAGTTGCTTGTCAAGACTCCAACATTATCAGATCTTATATTCCTATCGTCTAAGGCACTGTATACAGTATCAATCCACCTGAATCTTGGTCCTCCTCTGTGTTGTTTTTGCCAACCTGGCAGAGAACACCTGTTTTTCCAATCTTTCCTCCCCATTCTATTTAAGTGTCCATATCACCTTAGACCAGCTCTGCTAACGGATTCCTGGATGCTGAAAATGTCAAGTTCTTTTCTAATATCCTCGTTTTTAATATCATATTGCCATTGATGCCATCTGTTCACACCTATAATCTTTCTCAGGCTCTCATATCTGCGGTCTCTAGTCTTTGGTCAAGTGTTTTACTTCTGACCCATCTCTCAGATCCATAAGTTAAAACTGGTTTGAACACGGTCTTGGATATAGCTAATTTAGTGTTTCAACTAATTTCTCTCTTATTCCATATGAATGTATTCAATTGACTTCCTACCATGCCAGCTTTGTTGATCCTGTTGTCTATTTACATATTTAATTTACCATCTTCACTAAAAATCGTGCCTAAGTAGCTAAAGAGTTTTACTTGTTCCACAGGTTCTCCATTCACAACGCAGTTGACATTTTCAACGATTCTGCCTATTTTCATTGTCCTTGTCTTTTTATTGCTGACCTTCATACCATATCTATTACAACAGTTATTCAATTTAGTCAGGGAATCTTGCAGACTTGTAGCGGATTTATTTAGAAGTATAACATCATCCGCATAAAGCAAAGAGCTGACATTAACATCTCCAATTTTGATATCATGTTTAATACTACTTTCCTTCATAATGTGATCCATATAGATAATCAACAACAGAGGGGATAATGTACTTCCTTGTCTCACACCAGATTTAACATTAAACCATCTTCCTGTACTTCCTTCAATTCTAACTGCTGACTTACAAATCAAATAAAGACTAAGTATTGCTCGATATAATACCCCATTGACACCATATAACTGTAGCGTATTGAATAGCTTCTCTCTTGGCACCGTGTCGTATGCGTTTTCCAGATCGACAAAAACTTAAATACAGACCTTTGTTATATTTCGTGCTTTATCAACTATTTGTCGTAAAGTGAAGATCTGATCCTGACAGCCTCTATTTGGCCTGAATCCAGCTTGTTCTTCACCAAGCTTTTCTTCCACAATTCTTCTCAACCGTTTCTCAAGTATACTTGCATAAATCTTGCCAGGAACACTCATTACGGAATTCTCTGTAATTCTGACATTCAGTTTCATTTACCTTTCTATATATGGGTACTATGAGAGCGCTACTCCAATCATCGGGAATTCGTCCCTCTGTCCAGGCTTTCTGAACTATGCAGTGCAGTCACTGTAAGACTTTTATACCACCATACTTCAGAATTTCTGGTCAAACATCATCTACTCCTGCTGCCTTTATACATTTCAAGCCTTTGATGGCTTTTTCTACTTCAAGTATAGATATGTACTCCTGGCTATATGGCTATTGAGTGTTTTTTACCACTGTGTTATCACTGCTTGTTTCATTTAGCAATTTGTCGAAGTAATTACTCCATACTTCAAGGATATCTTTTTCACCAGTTTCGTATCACCTTTATCATCTCTAATTCCTTTTACAGCACACTTTCCCTCCATTTCTAAGCTAATTCAACAACCTCCAGAATATCTTACACCTTCTTGATATTTTTCTACGTTCTTGCTAAAGTCCTCCCATGACTTTTTTAGCTAGTTTTACACAGTGTTTAGCTTTCTTACATTTGTCTCTGTATTCTCTAAGAGCACAAGCTAACTTATTTGCCAGGAACGTTTAATATGCGTATGCTTACTTCACTGCCTCTTTAACGTTCTGTGTCCACCATGGAGCTCTGATTTTTCTATCCTTGCACACTACCTCACCACATGCCTCTCTGGCTGAACGAATGAATCAATTTTTTTCAAGGCTTGCCACTGAATATCAAAGGTTTTGTTGCTGTTCTCAAACTCTTTAATTTTTTTCTTCAATAATATTTTGTGTATTTTAGTCTACAGTTCACATCTGAGATCTGCTCAACTTTTATTCGCTTTAAAACTTTCTTACATGTTATTCCTTTCAATATGAAATTCAAGTTTATCCTACTCAAGACTGAATAGTGATTACTTCCAATTTCAAATCCTCTGCACTCCGGTGTCCTGCACCAGCGAGAAAACATCACCATCAACAATAACATAGTCAATGAGACTTTTCTTATTCCTTGTCTGTTTTCTCCATGTGAATTTGTACACATTTTTATGTTGGAACATGATGTTAGTAATAACCAGTTATGAACAGAAATGTTATGAACAGAAATCCAACAGGTATCTGCCATTATTAATAACTTTGCTCTTTTCTCCAAATTTTTCCAAAATATTTTTGTATGTCTGACAATCATTTCCTACTCTGCTATTTAGATCCCCAATAAGGACCAACTTTTCCTTTTTCATGGTGTCAGTTTCTTTTTTCTAAAGTAACAAAAAATTCCTCTACTTCTACCTTAGTAGAACCTTCTGTGGGTCCATAGGCACAAATAAGTCTCATTGTCCAGTTCCACATTCTGAAATTTGCCCACATCACTGTACTTGAGATTGCCTGCCATTCAAGAAGATTAGCCTCGTGTTTAGTGTTGAATATTATGGCTACTTCTTCTTTTCCTTGATTGTCATTGCCTGAATATAGCATTTTGTATTTATTTCTCAGAAAGATTTCACCAGTTTTTGTCTTTTTTGTTTCCGCCACCCCTGTTATGTCGATGTGGTACTTATCTAATTCCTCCATTTCTCTGCCATTCAATCTTCTTATATTGATAGTACCGATCTTTAACTCTGGTGATGTTGAGTTGGGGTGTGTTTTCAGATTTGTTCCAATAGCTGACTTTTCGCTAATCGCCCTGGTTCCTCTGGCGAAAACAGCGGAGGACTTGTTTAACACGTTCACAGCCAATCACGCGATATCACGCGATGCAAGTCCTCACCGAACAACCGATCACGCGTTATCGCGTGGACGTCGTTAACTAAGTAAAAATAAATAAAAAAAAAGTTGGCCACCACACGAAATTCCAATTTTCAGCTTGGCAATGAACGATATCGCGCGATCACGCGATGCGAGCTCTCACACAAACGGCCGATCACGCGTTATCGCGTGGACGTCGCTAACTAAATTTTTTGTCACCACACGAAATTCCAATTTTCAGCTTGGCAATGAAAGTGTTAACCGGGCGACGCCCCAGCCGGCATAAAAATTTTGTCATGTTGTACTATCGTTTTTATTTTGGTTTAAGCCATTAGATCTGATTTAACTTAAAGCGATTATCTTATTTCATTCTATAGTATACATATAATGACTAGCAATAAAATGTTTTGCAGACTGAATCGCAGAAATTTAGAATGTGATATAATTTAACGTGATCAGTAAAATGCAATTTTAGGTAAACCAAAATGTGGCATGCTTAGAATTGTTCAACACATTTTGCTTGTTACACGCTATTTACCTTTATTCTTCTCCTCTTTCACTCAAAATAATGATTTCAGAATCGCAACAGTGATTAAATTGTCCAAATAGGTATCAAAACTGAATGGGATATGTGATTTATAAGGACACTTCTATGCCAAATTTTTATTATCTTATTTATAATGTCTTTCATGCATAACCATAATCCATTATTATAATCGAAGCATAACCTCACATCCATCATAGTAAAAGATATCTTCATGTATTAAGTGTAGCAAAAGAAGATAATATTTCCTGTATCAGATTTTTGAAATTGAAAGAAAAATTGGAAAAAAAAATACTCCTTTATCATATTGTTTTCTAGTACAATAAGTTATATTAAATAAAGAAAATGTGCATTTTCGAATAATTATTAGACCATTTATGAATATTTTTTCATATAAACGTTTGTAGCATTATATAACAAGTTTAGCAATCTGAATGAAATCAAAACATCAGAATTATACTTTGTATAATTCTGATGTTTGTTAGAGGGCGCTTCCGTTTCGACATTCTGCCAAGACGGAAATACTGTACAATATTTCTTCCAACAATCGAATAACACATACAGTGTAATAATTCCTTATCATATTTTAATCATATTTCAATTATATTTGTTTTCTTTCTGTTCTGTTTTTGACATTATCTTTTAACAATCAAGAAATGCTGAAGGCCAGTCACCCTGGTCACATGCACAATACCTTATCCATCGGTCGTTTTGTTATTAGTTGTTCAAAGCTTTCAAGCTAAGTGTATCTTTAAGAACAACGTTTTAATCTCACTTTTTAATTGTGTTTCGGATCTCGGATTAAGTACAAATATAAAACGGCATCCAAAATGCACTAACAATACATCATAACTGAGTTAGCTGCAGAAGTACTATTTCTTCCTAACCATCTGCTGTCCTAAATTAATATCTACCATTCGCTTGCATTACATCATATGTAACAAGCAACACTTCTTAGTATGAAATGTTGATGAATACGTCATGATTATCTACGACATTTACTGTTCTTTTCGTGTGTGTGTGTTTCTTGAAGTCTCATATATCAAATGTCATTAACGTAAAATAATGAAAACATACATCAGTTATTTCATTTTGTAGTGAGGGTAAAAAAACAAGCAACGGGGTTGATTGATTAATGATTGGAAGTTAATCAAACGAGCCATTTGACCTTAAGCAACAGGCGATATCATTCCCATAATTTCCAATGTAAAATTTTTTTTCCTCCAAGTCAACATTAATTTTATAAACAGCAGACGAGACTACTTTAATAAATCAACATCTGTTTGTTTTCACCGCTATGTCAGATGAATCATTTATTATTTTAATAAGAAAAACGGTGAAATAAATGTCCCCTGCTCATTTTTGTTAAGTTTATATATTTTTAGCAAAAATAAATCATTTTAATAGGATGATTACGCAGCATGTTTATAATGCAGCACGTAAGAAGATAGCTGTTCATTTTTTATAACCTTATGAAAAACAATTATTTGCCGTCAATAATAATTCAATCTCGTTACCATTAATGCTCTATTATTAAGACTGGTTATTACGTTTCAGATATGACGCTATATGTGTAGTGTGTGATCTTCTTTGAATATTATCAAGGAAGATCACACTGGGATTATTTTATTGAACTACAGAAAGTTCTATAGAACTATCTGTAAATCCATATAAATTCTGTCAAGTTCCACTTAGCTAGAACTTTGAAAATCTATTTGCTTATTCGATTCTGCCCTGTCAGCCCATACTGGCTTGGCGTGTAAATGGAGCCATTGTAATGGTAACTAAAACTGATTTTTTTTCTTATATTAAGAACGATTTATACTTCCTCAAAGAGCGTTGCTGTCACCATCTTACCCAATATTTAATTCTGCTTTACATACCGATAATAGACATCGCAAATAACTAGCATTAGAATGAACAAAACAACCTCTCTTGGAATTGCTTGAAAGTTCATTCATAAGTCAGCTTCTACATCTTAAAATCCTTCAAAATGAGGTCACATCTGAAGCAGAGTAGGCATGTGAACCGGCCTATCCTGTTTCAGATCTGGGGTTTGTTCGAATAAAAACTCCTGTATAGTATTTGCATTTCCTACGTCGTGATTTAATCCTCAAATGATGCTTGAATTTCGCCGTGTGTTCTATGGTTGAAATATCTTTTAGGAAGTAAAATCAGTTTTCAGAGAAGGAATACTGTTACTACTGCATTGAGATTAGCTAATTCTCCTTAAGTTAAAAACTTCGTTTCAAAAAAAAAGTACAACTGTTAATTTACTCAATTCGCACAAGGATTAACTAATTCTAATTGATATAATCAATTAATATTTCAAGATTATGCAAACAGAAAATTATGTTTACTTCTAAGAAGCCACAGATAATTATGAGGAATATTCGTTCTCATTTATTACATTTCAGGAGACTGAAATCATGATTCAACCTTGTTTTGAAAATAAATTTTTATGAGGAATCACATTACAGATATGTTCTTCATTCAAAAGGTATTATTTGACTTGGTGAATTACAATTCAAGCTTGATTCTGAAAAACCAACACTTACCAGTTATTTTATTCAGGAGAGGGAATGACATAGCCTGAAATTCTGAATGGAAAAAGTTTGAACAGATTTTTAGAGCTGCAATGGTTACATTGGCAAAGTTAATTAAGTTCAGACAATGTATGAATAAAAAATTCATTTATGGCTTTATGCTGAACATAATGCAACTCTAATGGCAGTGCTTTGACGTTGACATTTTGTCATAAATCTTAAAACTGGATTTTGAATAGTCGATGAGGTTTGGATTCCATTTGTGAAAATTAAAACGTGCCACTTCGTATATTTCTATTGTAATTTGCTATGGCCATGAAAGACAAGGTCACAAATGGGACAAAGCATGTCATGCCTAGAATCATACGCATGACAAGGTTGTAGAATCCAGGTAATTATCTATTAACTGCTTCAAAAGACAGGTACTATTTATAAAAATGAAAACAAGCAGAGTTATAAAAATTATCTTTATTTCATTTCTGACCCCCAAAGGAATTTTGGGCTTAAGAGTCACTAACATGTACTGTACGTAAAATTAGAAGCTTAGCAGTGGTAATATATTATGAAGGCAGTCATTCGGCTAATGGATTCTACTCGAAGAGCAAAAAATAAAAATTATGGCAATTACGAGAACGAAGGAGAAGTATCTTTGTGATAACATAAAATCCTGACAAAGCTTTCCTGTGCACTTACTATGAAGACAACCAACGACATTTTTAAAATTTGTTCCTCAAAAATCATTTCACCAGTGAAGATAAATCATAAGATGTTGTAAGGAAAAATTTATAAAAAATAAACCCTTTCGGGAGTTTAAAATATAAATGGCATAAAACATTTCGCTGTCAACAAGTAGGAACGATAAGTAAACAAGTGCGGGTTTATGGCATATATCCTTGCTTAAAAGCAAATCAATAATGCAGCAAGTAATTTACTATTTCGCCTTCGTGCATATTTTCGCGGTGCATATTTTATTCCTCTACTCGGCATGTTGAAATTATTGGAATGAAACCGATTGCTGCTACTGGGAGAGACTTCAGAAAAAGAACGAAAACCAAACTTCGTTTATCCGATTGAAATTTCCACTCAGATTTACATCTTCCAAAGATTTGATATTTCCCACTTGTACAATCCTTTTCACTAATTTTTAGAATTTTGTCTATCTTTAGCAAACGTACATGTATCGGAAACGAGACTGCGATTTTGTTTTTCTTTTTTTTTTCTTCCCAAGTACGTTTTCACTCATAAGTCAGTTTTTAAGTTTGTGTACACACATCAACTAGGAAGCTAGCACGTTTTCAGTTATCGCTTTTCATTTTGCAAATGTTTAGAAAAGATTTGACAAAGGGAAAAATGTCGCATATATAAAACATGCATTCGGTGAGCAACGTCTTCCATGCTGCTTTCACATCAAATAGATTTTACAAAACTGTATATTAAAAGATCGATTTAAACTGTACTTTCAATATCGAAAGCGGTAATAACTCAGTTCTAGATTCTAAGGAGGGGAGTAATATCGGTGATCACACCTCCTCCAAAGATTATGCCTTCTCAGTATTATTTGTAAATTGTTTTTCAGAAATATAATAGTAATGTCAATACGATTTTATAAGTATATCCTAAAATAATAGGCATTTGCATTAAAAAAATCTGAATTGCCACCCAGATGTTAGTGGATGGCTTTAAGAACTAATTCGATTCTGGTGTTATCAACTGAATACTATTTCATTCATTAAATATCTAATACTGTACTTCTAATGAGCTTGGCCTAAATAAGATTTTTTATGCAATCATAATATTAAATAATCCATTTTCCCGTTTGGCATATCATCTAGTCTAGCGTGACGTATTCATTCTCACTTCAGTGTGGTTCAAAAAGAAAAAGTAGTACTACATGAGTGATACATGCCTAATCTTAATCTTCAACAATAAAAAAAGACATAGGTTTTCGACCTTCTTAGCAATGGATTCAGCACCATTCTAACATATTGGAGTGTGTTGTTGACTATTGGTCCCTAGCAATAATAACATTATCTCTTAGTGTATATATCGTGATGATCACTATAGCAATGTCTTTTGTTTTTCAATTTATTCAGACGAATGTGTAAAATCTCTCACGAAAAATTAAATTAATTAAATTTTTTCGAGTTCGATTTTACAGAGATTTTCACATATATAACATGAATTTATGTAGTGTGTTTTTTTTTCGTGTACGAACTACAGAAAATGTAAGAGCATCCATTTAAATGATTAAACACAAACATTTAAAGAAATAGACTTAAAAGAATTGGGATTAAAAGCATACATTAAAAGACAAAAATGCCACTTGCATGAAATATTAAGCAAAAACATAAAACAAATTTCACTCATCCAGTGAGAAATATACTTTAAAGCTGTTTCCTTACACTGCATTAAATCTTCTCGAGTACATATATTATTAATGTCTATTAAGCAGCATTGCAGAAGATGATCCATGGTTTGTGTTTCACCACATGAGCATTGTCTGTGTAGCCCCATCTGGCCATATTCTGCGTTGATCTGCCCATTCCGGAACGAAGTCTATTCAATGTCTTCCATCTTTTCCAGTCAAGTGTAAGCCGGAAGGAGGAGATTCGTTTAAGTTCAGAGCCTCTGGAGATTGTTCTTGCCACATTGTTGACTTTATAGCTTTTATGGAATCAACCAGCGGTTCCACTGAGTGAATAAATCTTTTCCTTGATCTTAGCCTCTGATGTACTGCAAAATGTCCGTACAAAGGATGCCGTTCATCCTTTAGTTGTTGTTTCCGCTCATATCTAATCTGTATAGTCCTTCTGATGTGAGGAGGTACACTACCACACAGTGAGTATAGATGGTCAATTTTTGTAGGCTTAAAGGCAGCCGGTAATGTGCCGACATGTTTCATTAAGAACCTTATCAATAATTTTGACAGGTGATGATCTTTCCCAAACAGGGCTAGCATACTCGGCTGTCGAAAAGCAGAGTGCCAGTGCAGAGGTGCGCAGTACTTGTGGATTTGCACCCCACCGAGATGATGTTAATCGCCGCAGAATATTATTACGTGTTTGAGTTTTAGCTCCTGTTTCTCTACGTTTCGCTTATAATTTAGGTTCCTGTCTAGTGTAACACCTAGGTAAGTTGGATTTGGATAATTGACCAGTTTCACACCATTCCATTCTATATTCAACTCTCTCCTCTCCTCCCTATTATTGAGAAGGAAAAGACACTTTTGCGTTTTACTGGGATTTGGTTTCAGTTAGTTTTCCTTGCAGTAAACTGTAAGGGTTTCTGGCTCTTGTGTAAGCTGCTTCTCAATGTCATCAAAGTATTTTGCTTGATAAGCTATTGTCTGGTCATCTGCATATAAGAAAGTTCTTGACTATGGGTTGTTTAGGTTGGTCATTAGTATATATATTGAAGAGCAGGGGAGATAGCACACTTCCCTGAGGTAGACCATTTTTCTGGATATGCCATCTGCTCTTTTTTCCTTGAAACTTAACAAATCTCCTGCTGAATAGCAGCGACCTAAATATCTCCACTAACTGATAGCTGTTGGTCATGCTGTAAATTTTGAATATAAGCTTTCTATGATTTAATGTGTCATATGCTGTTGACAAAAATCTATAAATGCAGCTCCTGTTGCAAACCCCCACTTTCAAAGTCGTCCTCAATAAACTGTGTTAAGTTTAATACTTATCCATGATCTTCCTGGTCTAAATCCTGCCTTTTCTTTTATTAGCACTTTCTCTATTTCTGGACTTAGTCTGTTCAAGATTAATACATACAGCTTCAGTGTTATGCATAGTAGATCTATAGGCCTGTAGCTCTTTGGATCCTCAGCAGGTTTATCCGGTCTCAGGATAGGTATTACTTTCGTTTGCCTCCATTAGTCTCCATTTCGTTTGCCTCCATAATCTTTTTAATATAATCTTTAGGTATTTTTCCTTTACTACTTGGTTTACCATTCAGAGATAGCTGAGTTACAATTTGGTTTGCATTTATAGTAACTTCGGTGGCTGCTGTTGTGGGGTCACCAAATAATTATTTGAGTAAGAGCCAGGATTTCCTGCTACTGTGTTTCATATCTAAGCTATTAATTTTTTCTCGCATTGTTGACTTCTTTTTTCATACAGCGCTGCTATAAGTTCCTCTTCTGCATCATTTGTTTCTAATGAAAATGGGTCTTCATCATATAGGTCACAATATATTTCATATATTTCCACGTTGTGCTCTGTAAAACCTGGAATGTAACAAGTTTTACAACTTCTTGGGATGCACATGAGATTGGTGCAAGTACGTGATTAGCGCACAGATTAGCTATTCTGTTACTACAAATCCAAGGTCTGGGTTATAACCTCTTTTCCATCTTCCAGTGTTAAATGATGATGGCTGTTTAGGATCGTGTATAAGATTCATTTGATTACTTTCAGCCGACTGTTCAACTAATTCTCCATCCTCATTTGTTTCACTATAACCCCAGTGTGTGTTATGACAGTTAATGTCACCTATAATAATAGCAGATTTCCTTTGTGTCAAGTATTGGAACATTTCAAAAGCACGTTATACTAGGTGGCTTATATACTGAGAAAACACACAAGTGAAGTGCCAAGTGAAGATATCACTTCCATACATATGGTATTTCTGGTATAAGCTTCATTCCAGCAATTTTAGATCTGACTTGTTGGGGTCCTTTGTGTGTCTCCTGTAGACATAAAATATCACATTTTTGTTCTTTACACATTTTGCAATAAGATCTTTTACAGAGGAGAGACCCTCTGTATTGTGTGAGATGACTGTCAGGGTTGGTTCCCATAAGGGCCATTGAGTTTTAGTCATTGTGAATAGCTGTAGTCTTTGTAATCGTTGTAGAGTTTTAGTTAATCGCTGGTAGCAGAATTAGCGGCTTGTAAACAAGCCAAAAGGGGATCGTGAACACTTCTGCCATGACTCCCAATTTATGTAGTAATGTGCAGTAATTGTATGAATGTTAAATTTTACTGTAAAAGTGCACAAAAATAAGCTTTATTAAGTTGTATGTAAAACGAAGGAAAGAGGATTAGCGAAGATTTTGTATGTTAAATTTGATCTTGCCTATGTTCTGTACTTTGATTCTCATGCTATATATAGAAATTAGAATGGCGCAGTTGTTAAACAAAGACATTTTTCTAATTGCATACTTTTTGAGTTGGTAACCTGTTTACCGTGGATAGGCTAATAACAAAGGTTATTAATTAGCATCGAAACATAAAGAATATTATACGGGATTAATAGAGGGGTCTATCTTAAGCAGATTATAGTAATGACTGAGTAAAGTGGAAGAAGTAAGTTAGTTGCACGTGTAAAAGAATAACAGAGGTGCGTTTGTTAGAAAATCAAAGTTGATAATATAGACCTAGAATATTAAAAATGGGGCAGTCGATGTCAATTAACAATTAAATTATAAACAAATATTATAATTTAACACTTGCACACTAATCCATAGTGGATGAATGAAGCTTTTGAATGGCTGGCTTGAATGTTTGATATGATGAAACCATTAAAAGCGATTTTGTTTTTTATTTTAAAGTTACAATTTAGAATGAAATTTTAGAACACACAAATAGATAGCATGCTTAAATATATCGCTTTGATATGAGTGACAGACCTACATACTGTTAATAGAGACATACTAGAAAATGTCATTCTCCCCGTCTTTCTGTTTTTCTCTTATTTTCTTTTTATAAAACTTGTTTGTGTAAAGGAAAATATGTATTTTCGCCTAAATAGCAAATTCCTTTATGTTACGCATTTGTGTTCTGTTGGAAACATTCAAAATCATTTCATATTGTGCAAATATTAGATAATGCTTATCTTTTAAATATGTAACGAATTATATATGCAGTATCTGGTTGTAGAGAAGAGTACCGATCGGCGTCAAGAGGGAAGTTGCAGAGCAAAAAAGTAACAGCAAAATGAGTTTAATATTAGGCATGTTAAACGACGAGTTAAATATTAAACTAACGTTCTATATATAATTGCTTAAATCAACAGTTGAAAGTTTTAAAATATGAAAAATATGAAAAGTATTTTTTTTATTTATCAAGTAATGATGTCGTAACTCATGCTGTTCAAATTATTTGAATGACTAAATAATAGCGGAATTTTCGGTCTTTCATTTCAAGTGGTTTGTCCTCTTGACCAAAGCTTAGAACCTGATGGACAATTGACATTTTGTAGCAACTCGCAACGGTTAATTGCTATGAAATTGTTAGAATATTGCACTCATCGAACATCTATTTTTATCATTACAAGTAGTAATTTACAATAATCACTACTTTTTGCTTATAGATTAAATTCAATTACGAAAGCGTAACATGAATTTATTTCTGAAATAAAAACTATCTTAGGAAATTTGAGTAATGCAGGTTACAGAAATTGTGCTGATATATTATATTGACCTTAAGCTGTACCAGTGAAGCACACGAATATTTACATCACATTCATTTAAAACGATATGGTAGGATACTTATAAAAATTGAAAGATTATATTTCGGAATAATAGTCACACCAGTTTTCGATTAGTTGTTCTGCCAAAGTGCTTTTCTATATTAATGATAAACATAAACCAGTGAATTTTGCTTTGACAAGAAAATCACGTGGTCCTTAATACTCCGAAGTAATATCAATGTTTTATGTACAAAAATCAACCAAGCTATAGAAAGTAAAACAATCGTTTATTCCACAGCAAAATAAAATGACCCTGGTTCTTCTGGGATATATATTGAATTCTGGCAATAAGCCCATTTGTAAGAGCTAAATACTCTTGAATTGAATGTATGTGAGTAGAGATGAAGGATGACGCATCATTTTCCTAATGTGAGTGTGACATTACGCATCTTGATCACATTATTCTGTGTAGCATTGAATACTATCTTGCAAAATACTACAGGATATCTTTTATTGCAGTGAGTGCTACCTGTAACATGACGATACAATTCAAATGAAAAAATCTCGGTTGGAATTCTTTCTACGACGTGAAGAACTTCTCTAAAGAGTTCAATGAAGGCGAGTTATCCCCCCCCCCTCTCATGCCTAGGGAAAGTGTTCTCTCTCTTTCCTGGAAACATGAGTCTTCATTCCACTAAACAGGCACCCCAGCCAAAGAACACACATGAGTAACAGATATAACACAACTGTCTCAGCCTTAATTGCCTCAACGTATTTTTAATCAATAACATTAAGAAGTAAGAAGTTTCCCACTAGATTACTACAAAATATTGTACTTAACGAAATTATATTATTTTAATCCTCTACCTAATCTTAAGTAAGCAAAGTTTGCATGAGAGGCACATCTTCTCTAGTCTACTTGCCTATAGATGTTGAGTTCGCAGCAGTTGCCTTAGTAACCCACAGTGCAAGCCGTCTCACTGTTGACTCTTTCCACATTGTGGATAGGGTCAACAGTGAGACGGTTTTCACTTCATATTAATGTGCTTGAGGTTATTTCCAAGAAACTCAGTGATCTAAATGATCGCTCTGAACTTTACTGAACAATTTGAAGGATATGTTAAGCTCATCATGTCTGACCTAAATAATTTCAAGATGTTCAGCCGTTGCTCTGCACAGAGACATGCAGAACCACTCTTCTCCCAGGAAGCGAAATGATAAACATTATTAAATCGTCAAAACCAGTACTGAGCAGAACCATTCTTCTCCCAGGAAGCCAAATGATAAACATCATTAAATCGTCATCACTTGTAGCCAGAGCCAGGAAGATAACCAAGGTTAAATCAAGGCAATGGCCATATTTTATATTTAGAAGTAGTAAATTGGCTTTTCATCATGTTACTGAATTCTTCTGATTAAACGCAGTTTATAGTTTAGACGCTGGATTAAAAAAGTATTATACTTGACCAGAAATTATATTGCTTCATAAAGTAAATAGATATATATACATAAATAGAAAATAAAGAAACTTGCATGCTACATGCATATTCTTTTTCTCAAAATGTGAATATTTTTCTAATAATTTTTAAAATCATTTCTGTCCATTCTTCGCATTCTTATTGGACTTAATTTAGACGAGAAGATAGAAGTCCGAATGCCTTCTCCTATTAATGCTAGTATCTACTTAAATTGGTGACTTTCCTGAAAGCAGATAAAACCATAAAATCTCTTAACCCTGATTTTATCTATTATTCTATAGGAGTCGCTAAACCCACCTGTTATCTTGAGAAATATGTTTGTCATTCTTAGTTTGGGGGGGGGTTTCACCATGGAAGGAAATCTGTAGAGTCTACCCGTAACCTAGCAGTATCTGTCATAGAGAAAATACATTCCTTCATACTGACTAGCATTCAGAATATTAACCTTCATCTTAGTGAAGATTAGAGGAAGTACAAGATTTTTTGTGAATAATTAAATCCGATAACCAAGAGAAGATTACATACACAAATTACAGAACCGTGAATAATCACATTATAGACTTGCTTTGAAAAGGCTTGCAGCAACAATTGCATGCCAAGTAGAAGAAGAATCTCTATTAGTAGGAATAGGAGGAACAAAAACTGTGCTCGTCCTCAACTAGAATAAAATTATCCTCATCACTGAAGAGGAAATTCCGGATAATATTTCAGTAATAGGAACCTGCGATTAGATGGAACGAAACTACTACAGGAATGTTTATGGAGAGCTGAACTCATCGTGGGATTTTATAGTGTTGCAAGCACATTGAAACATGGTAGCACTGTATAATGTGATCATGCACAGTGTTACTGTAAGTGCATGGAATTGGAGGTGAGGGAGAAGAAATTTCTTAACATTTCATGTGAAGTGTTAGTGTAACCATTTAAGAAATATACAGGAAAAATTGTTACCAAGGTGAAAAACATATACGAAAAACCAGCGTTCCTGGTATAAAAAAAAAAAAAAAAACCTACCTCCATATTCAACAGCAGAAGACTACCTCGAGTCACGTCAGCGTAGCGTCACGCTCACCAACAAACCGAATGACATTAAGAAGTGCCGCAGCTGTGAAACAGAAGTCAAAGAAGGGGAAAAAGGTATACCGTGCGATTTCTGCTGCAATTGGATACATATTTCTTGCGCGAAAATAATTGAATCGGTGCACAAGCTTATCACCGACCAAACCCAGTCCTACTTCTGTACGATGTGACTCCCTTCCGTAAAACAGATACTATACCTAGGCAAAAGAGTCACAAACCTCGAGCAGCAGCTTAATATCGTGATGGATACCTCCTCCAAAATCGGAAAGTTGGAAACTAAACTCGAGACGCTCAACGATCAGTGCCCGATCGCAAGTGCGCCTGTGCCTGCTAACGAACTTCTTGAACTAATCACATCATCGGTACATGAGTCGCTCTAGGCCGAAAATAGGAAATTCAACGCTGTTATCCTGACCTTTATGAGAGAAAGCTGTAAATCCCTAAAAGAAGACATCGGCAAACTTGCAGGAGAATGCAATTTCGATCCCAGAAACATCGCCAAATGCAATCATATCGGACCCATAACCAAAAGAAAGGACGGAACGAACTAACCACGTCTCGTGAAAGTGACCTGCGACTCAAAAATAAACACAACGAAATTTATAACAGCGATAAACAACAAGCTAAAGTACACTTGCCCCCAGTCGCTCATACGTGCTCGACCTGATTTAACCTTTGCCCAGAGAGAACAAAGACGCCAACTCCGAAAACAACTAGAAGAAAAACACCAAAATGGAGACAACAGTTGGGAAATAGACTATAAACAATCCAAACTAGTACAAAAACCACCAAGTGACGCCAGTAGCCACCAAGAACACCAGCATGCAGTCACTGCATAGGAAACGTTCAGGATCCTTGGGGTAAAATCCATGCCTCACAGAACCTTGCATATCCACTTCACCAACTTCCGTGGCCTTAACTCTAACCTCAACAGCATCCATTACCACCTGCAGTCCACCAAATCCCACCTACTCTTTTTAACTGAAACTCAAATCTCACCTCCCCCAGCACTATTCATCTCAACCTTCCTAACTATACACTACTTAACTCCTTTCGACCCAAGGGTGGCGTCTGTGCATATATCCGCTCTGACATACCCTGCCAGAGAACAACCAGCTTGGAATCGCCCGACTTCGACCTTCTTTGGCTGAAGATATCCCTCCCCCATTCAGTAAAATTCCTCTGCTGTCTCTATCGCTCTCCTAACACCACCAATCACTCAGAGCTCCTTAATTTCCTCTCCTTAAAAGTTGATTTTCTTCAGTCCCACTCCCCAAACAGCGAAATCATCCTCCTGGGTGATTTCAACGTCTATAACACCAATTGGATTTCCTCTTCCAGTCATACAGGTCCTGCAGGCAGAGATGCTGAAACATTTGCAGTCACTAATGACCTCACGCAAACTGTTCAAAAACCGACCAGAATACCAGATAACCGAAACCACTCAACAAATACCCTAGATCTCTTCCTTACAAATGACCTCTCCAAATATGCAGTGAATGTAGTCACCACAACTTAGTGCTTATCTCCTCCCCCATGCAACAACGCCTACATAGTTACTCCCACACAAGAGTAGTTTGGCATTATAATAGTGCCAAATGGGACAGTCTCCGAGACTACTATGCTTCATTCCCATGGTTAGACTATTGTCTCCGGTCTTCCAGTCCAGACATATGCACTGAACGCACCACGAAGTGATCCTCGCTGGCATGAAAGCATATATATATTCCCCACACTACTCAGACCTGCCGTCCCATAACTAAACACTGGTTCTCCAAAAAATGTGCCAAGGCTGTACAAATAAAAAATCAGGCATACCACAACTGGCTCAAATCAAGAACACCATCCTCATTCAATGCCTACACTGAAGACCAAAACAAATGCAAGAAAACTATCAATACTTCTAAAACAGATTTTGAACGGGTAAAACGCAGAAAGCTTGCAGCCTGTCCAAATGACAGCTGTGCATTTTGATCCCTTCGCAAGGCAATTGGCCGTAACTTTTGCCCTACACTATTTCCACCTGTATCATACCCAGATGGCTCATTTCCAACATCGCACATAGAAAAATCTAACCTCCTGGCATCACACTTTTGCCTCCAATGCACACATAACTGACAATGGCAAATGCCCTTCAGTCATTCCAACTGCCCAACATACAATGCCCCTATATCCTTTCGAAAAATGGCATCACAAACCTGCTGTCTAAATTAGACACAAAAACGTCTCCTGGCCCAGACGGAATTCCTCCAATTATCCTGAAGGTCTGTGCATCTGAACTGACTCCTATCCTATGCCACCTATACACACTCTCTTACTCCACTAGTATATATCCCAAAACCTGGAAACTGGCCTATATTCAACCCATTCCAAAAATGTGACAAATCACTGCCATCTAACGACCGCCCTATTTCATTCACTTCAGTCCTATCTAAAGTAATGCAGAAAATCAACTCTCAACTCCTAATCTACCTTGAAGGTACCTGGCTATTAAGCGACCACCAGTATGGATTCTGCCAAAGCCGTTCAACAGGAGATCTACTCTCATACATTACCCATCACTGGACAAATGCTATGGAGAAATTCGGCGAATCCCATGTAGTTGCACTTGATATCTCCAAAGCCTTTGACCGAGTCTGCAACAAAGGCTTACTAAGCAAGCTCCTATCATTTGAACTGCCTCAGGACTTCTACAGATGGATTTCCAGCTTCCTGTCTGGACGCATACTATGTGTAATGGTAGATGGTAGGCTCCCTATCCTCTCACATCCAACTAATTCCGGGGTCCCTCAAGGCTCAGTTCTCTCACCGACCCTCTTCCTTCTATATATCAATGACCTACTTCAGTTGACCTCTAACCCAAAACACAGTTTTGCAGATGATAGCACACTACATTCCTCCCTTTCATTTGACAAACCCTACCCTACACAACTCACTTCAACCCACAGAACATCAATCACCACTGCCCTTAATTCCGACCTCCAAGCCATCCTCTGATGGGGCTTAGACAACCTTGTCAACTTCAACGCTAGTAAAATCGAGTTCTGTCTTATTTCTCACAAAAAAGAACCATTTTCCCCCAGCATGTGAATTTTTCGATAACACTCAAATTCACAGACAAGACTAAATTTCTCTTCTCGGAATTACCTGGACATCAAGCTTCTCCTGGCATAAACACTTCACAACCATTGCATCCTCAGCTTCCAAAAATCTAGGTTTTCTCTTTCTACTTTACCTCTAAACAGCTGTTAACACTATACAAGTCACAAATCCGCCCAGCTCTCGAATACTGCTCTCACATCTGGAGTGGGGCTCCAAAAAGCTCCCTCAAAATGCTTGACTCAGTACAGAGGAGAGCAATTAGACAAATAAATTGCCCATCCCTCACCAACTCGCTCCCCCCCACACTTTCACATAGACGCTTGGTCTCTGAAATCTATATATTACATAAATACTTTCACGGGAAAGGTTCATCTGAAACAGCATCAATAATTCCCCCACCCTGCACCCTGCACCATTGGAACACGGACAGCTGCCGCCCAACATCCTTTTGCAGTACACCTCGAAACCCGCAGAACAAGTTTCTTCTCCTCCTCATTCATCCCTACTACTGCAGTACTGTGCAACAGTCTTCCACCTGACGTACAGGGTGTTCGGGATCAATTTGACATATTTATAATTAATTATATTTTTCCGTAAGTTACATGTATGAACACACACTTCTCTTCATTTAAAAGTTTGGACCCTTCTTCATTCATATACAAGATGTCAGAAAGGATGGATAGCTGGAACCCACCTGAATCATGGAAGAGAATAACTTGTATCATGATGATTCGTGCCCGCCATCAAAATAAGGATATTACGACGGCTGCCCAATGCTCCCTGAATACAGTAAAAACAATCAGGCATGAACTAGAGACTTGCAATGGTGACTACGAGGATGTAGCAAGAAGAAAGATCCCTAGCAGACGATCTGATTGCGTTCGTACAGCAGAATTCCTCGCAAATCTGCAGGAACAGGTGTTGAAGAACCCTGGCATTGGAATTCGGGCTTTGTTCGTGGAGTTGCTAACTGTAGTCAAGCCCTGGATAACAAGGGTAGCCAATGGTAGGCCGTATGTATGGCAGCAGGATTCGGCCCCTTGCCACACCTCTGGGAAAAGTCAAAAATGGTTGTCTGAAAATTTCTACGACTTCACCAGTCCAAATGTTTGGCCTCCAAACTCCCCAGACCTTAACCCCATGGATTATTTTGTATGGGGCGCAGTTGAAAAAGACACCAATCGCACTTCCAGTAATACAAAAGCCCAGTTAATGGATAAAATTAAAACAGTTTTTGCGGCCCTTCCCAGGGAGACTGTAGCATCAGCTTGTTCGAGGTTCCGAAGCAGAATTGAAGCTGTGATCGATGCTAATGGTGGTTATTTTGAGTAAATCTTGTTGATAGTATTGTAATTAACTCTGCCTGTAATGTTTTTTTGTCAATTCATTAAATTTAATAGATACAAAGAAGATTTTCTTTTTCCTTACGAAACTGTCAAATTTATCCCGAACACCCTGTATTTCCCCAAGGAATACAATATACACGCGTTCAAATAAAATGTAAACAAGTTTCTCTTTTCACAACCCATCACTCATATACGGTACTAACGTACTATAGGTTGACCAGCCAACCTCCTGTATATGGACCGAACATAATATATATATATATATATATATAATTAATTTGTAATTCATTTTTTAATTTTTTAATTACACATATTTAATAATTTTTAATTACCAAGCTTATAAAATTACTTGGTAACCCTAATATATATATATATGTATGTATATATATATATATATATATGAGATCAGATAACCCACCTTCCATCGAAAGAGACCAGATAAAGGTTCTTCGCGTGACTTAACGAGAATCAAATCTGTCTTTCCGATCAAAGAGCTTTGTCTATACTGACTGAGGCTCTCAGATTGTTGTAGTTAAACTTATTTAAGCTGAAATTTGTTAACTGCCTTGATAATAATCGGCTTGGAATATTTTATACACATTATATAGGTTATAAGCCTTTGCAATTGCACTTCGTCAAGCGATCTCCGAAGAGTTGGTATGTTGGCTTTTATTACCACTTTTGATTAAATAATTTGTTGGCTTTGAAGAATTGTTTATAGTTGTTGGTTCTCGTTAGAGATCGATCGTTGTAGATGTAGTATATAAGGCAGAAAAAAGCAAAACCAAATGGCCTTAAACAAATCAAATAGAAATCATTTAAGATCTTCTTTAACTTTTCTGTAAAATAGTTACAGAAGATAGTTTACGCTAGATGTGGCCGATATAAAGCGTTCATGTGCCATTGCTGGCTGGCGTGCTGTGTACGCTGGATATCATCAGTGATGTATGATCGACTGTGCTTTAGAGATGTTAGTCATTTAGGCAAAGTAGTTCGTTAAAACATATGATTTCATATAATTTCATTAATTATCTGGCTTACATTAATTATCATTGATTTCATTAATTATCTTGCTTACCTTAATCTTCACAGCCTAAACGCTCCTGTTGATTTATTGATTTTAGCATGTTAAATAGACCTCTCGTTCCCCACATACCTTAATATATTAATATGCACCGGTACGATAGCATGTTTGTGTTTACAACTAACACAGTTGTGTTGCTTGGTTAGTTTGGTCTTATGTTAAATGATTTGTTTATTATAGAACACCGGATTGAGCTCTACTGGAACTACTGCAGACGAATCATTATTTCTAGTGTTTATCCTCAAATAGGCGGCATTATGTTGCAGCATGTAAGAATAACTTTTTAAAAAAATATCCACAGAATATTTAAATTATTCTCTTCATTGAGCCTTTATGAAATCAATCAAGGAATTCTGTTGACAGTAATGAGATTGTAAGACATATCAACCGACTATAAAAAGTTATATTTTATTATATATTCAATTGTAAATAAATTGAATTTCGTTTTTGCGAAAACTAAATTGTAAATTAAAAATCTGATATCGTTTACATTGTAAAAATTCACAATCTAAAAAATAAAATCCGCTAAAAACTTTCATTCCCAAAAGAGAGTAGGCCCATTTTAGCACTATCTATGTTTTGGAGACTAACAGGTTGGTCAACCCTTTGCCAAGTAGAAATACCCGGTCCAAACCGTCAGTGATCTATTCAACAGCATATGGCGAACAGAGTGGGGTTGACTACTGCCGCTTACTCGTGATCGCTAGCAGTGACATAATATTCTAATTGTTCTTGCATGCGATCGACTAATTCGAAAAGTAGTCGAAGAAAGCTTCAAGTATCTCTACTCGGCGACTAGATTCGAACATAGATCGCCAGAAAAGAGCGTGTTCTAACGCTGTGAATGCAACTCAATTTCAATAGGCCTTTGAATCTCAAAGTCGCGGTGATGTTTTTTTTTGTTGTTGTTGTTATATTAAATTAACTCCACACAATAACTGCTGTACATTTATCAACAACACGAGTGGTTAACAAATGTGCAGAATATCAGTCCATTGTGTTTCCTAATCGCTGTGAGTTTTTCTCCTTGGGAAAAGGAGCATGAAGGTTTATTCCATCGTTTTTATATCAAACCCCATACACCAAAAATTTTGCCACCTATAACACGATAGTACTATATGCGAAAAAGTGATTAGGAGTGTTAATATTTCTTGTGAAGTTGTGGGGAGGTTTAATGCATTGTAGAAAAATGGTACTGGGGAAGCCTTCCAAAGGACACGTCTAAAAATTATGAGGTTGAAGTTTCTTCGGTGAGTTTTGAGCGAAATTACATGTTGATCAACAGCTGCCCACATCAGTACTTGATTAAAAGAAGGCGTAGGAATCCCCGTGACAGTCAGTGAAGCAGTGTCCATGGAAATACTTACAGCAAAAAAGATAATGCAGAAACACTGCATGATAAAACGGTGGAAGGTAGTTAGATGCCATCTGTTAAGTGAAGCGTTGCTATGGATACAGTCTACAATTCTGAGGGAGGATTTTGGTCCGTCATCATGGATTCGGGAACAGTATTCTAAATTGCTAGAATATGAACAGAATTATTATTTGGAATGAAGAAACCTACCAAGCTTTTTGGAGGATGATGTGAAAGGTAGCTCAAAAATAAGAAACTGATTAAGAAAATAAGTGAGCTTCTTCTGGAAAATAAGTGAGCTTCTTCTGGAAAATAAGGCAGGCGATATGGTAGCACTAACATTCGCTAAATTATCTTCAGAAATGTCAGAAGATTGACTTTCAAGACGTTGACCAAAGAAGATGTTAATGCATGAATCGTCTGAGCACCAGGCGTAAAGGAAGAGGAATGGAGTATACATTAATCGATAAAGCTATGGATTAGGTTGTACGTTAGCGATCATTTATGTATAGCAGAAAGAGCAGAAAGGACACCGTCCTATGATACTCTGTAAATGATGGTAAAATCAGACAAGAAGGAATTAGCCGTCATAATACCCAATGAAAACCCGAGGAAATTGGCAATCTTCTCACCTGCGGAGAGGAAGACTGTACGATGAACGCATGGTAAGAAGGCTGAGATGCCAGATGAAATGCTTTGGAAATATCAAGAACAAGTATATGACTTTCTCCAACTCTTTCCATGGTTTGTGTCCAAAGTTGATAGATTAGCTATGAGGTCGTATCACTAATTAACCATTTCATCTCTAGAGCATTGAGAGTATTGGGATTGATGGCAATGGAACGAGTGTTTGATGTATCCTCCCTTTTAAGGATTGACGGGATAACTGCTTTCTTTGCTGTGTATAATGCCTCGTGGCATTTCCCTCTGACATGTATCCTGCATCTTGGCACAACCGATTTATTAGTAGCAAGGCTGCTGAATATTTTTCTGATATATATTCTGGTGAAAGATCAGATGGATTATGCTGGATAGTTCGAGAAAATGAATGACAAGGGATCAACCTCTGATGAACAATCTTGCCATTATCTTTCAATAATGTATTCAGTATGAGTTTAATAATATATTACTGGTCCTTCTCCATTTTAGTAGTTATCTTCTAATGATTTGTCATGTTATTCCAAACAGTGTGTGGTCTGTTAAAAACAAAAATCGAATTTTCTTAAGGTTTGGAGATTAATCTTAAGCGTCCTTCAAAGAGTATATTTCCTTCTAGTATTTTTCTATTTCCCAAAGCATAATCCTGGTGTCCAGTAGAGGAACTCTGCTATCTTCGTTATTAAATTAAACTAAATATTAACGACCTTCAAATTCGGGATTTATCAGTCAAATTTCTTCGCTATGAAGACGAAACCAAACCAAGTTGCACGCTCCACATTTCTTATATGTAAAGTGAGCAGACCTAAGTTTCACACTTTAGATAATAAATGTAGACCTCACAGCGTTCCTTATTGCCACTTTACATTGATATATATGTCATTAATATCATAAAGTAAATAATGATAAAATACGAAAGGGAAAACCGCATTTATTTATTTCGCCATATTATTAGCGTAGCTCTTCTTTCCTACTTTATTATTTAAAAAAAATATTAAAAAATCAGCTAACGCCTTTTTGTTCCCGTATAGAGAGTAGGTGAGGCCGTTTTTTTAGCCCTATCTAACTTTTTGGAGACTGAGTGGGCAGTTCAATCTCCACTGGTAGTCAATCAGATATAGCTGGCCCAAGGCTATCACTACTTAATCGGCACGCAGTGAAGGCGGCTTCTAAGTGCCGCCATTTGGTGGCCCCTAACCTTAACACAATATTTTTAATGTCTGAAAATAGTGTGGGTTCGACAGTCGATTTTCTTGAGTTTACGGAACGAAAAACCCGAGTTTCCGGGAGTAAAAACCCGCTAGCCCGTGCCAGAGATCGACTAACTCTGGAACCGGTCGAGAAAAGGCTTAGAAAAAGTTCCTCTAGTCAGCGACTAGATTCGAACGCCTTTCGTCATGCGGTCAAGCGGTGTAGAGTGCAAACGCCACTTCTACTGAGCTACACAGGCCACTACTTTATTATTTATTTACTTATTAATTTTTTTTAATATTTACTTTTGACGTCTTCTCGTAGTTCCCAACCAAATGTAGTGCGTTTTAGGATTTCATGAAATATTTTGATTAATCTGAATATCCGAAAATAAGCTTTATCATTTCCCTAACAAATCTGAAAGTCACACCAGATGCAGAACGGAATCCCCAAAACGATGACTGAAATTGAAAAATTCAAATCTGTTATAAAATATGTCTAGAATATTGAGATTTTGTATTCCTTTTATATAAACACCAGTGTTGTTCAACGTAAAACAGTAAACTTTATCTGTACAGGTGTTTTCGACAGGCTAGTTCCTTCGGTCTCTAAATATGTTGTTCAGTCGTTCCAGAAGTTGAACCAGAGTGAGAGGCTGGTAATAAGTATATCCTCTTGCGAAACTTCAGTGGGGATTGGTAAATATGTAGGAGATGGTGCAGACGTTGTTTTAAACCCCTCTGTAGTAAAACGGGTAAAGAAAGGCGGACTATAAGCAGGTCCTTTTTCGGTTGCGGCAAGATTAAATAGACGATCCATTTTTTGTGTGTTTCCTCACGATAGCATGAAAGATATTTTATTTTACAGCTGTCAGCTGGTCTCATTTTTCAGTGATTCTGAAATCTTAATGTCTGAAAACTGCAAAAATATCAGTTTTATTTTATTTAGCTTTTTATTCTTTCCAATTTAAACCTAAATCTTTGTCGCCTACATATAGTTGTAACACGAAGCGTATTGAGAGGATAGTGGTTCTGCTGCCTTTCTAAGCTAAAGCTGAAGATGGTCCTATGCCAGTGTTTGTTAAGGAGATATTATTTTACGGAAGTGTACAGGTGCCTCTCAAGGCTGTTAGTGATATAAAGTAAGAAACAGAGCTATGGATAGCTGAGAAGAAAATCTGGAAATACGAGTCATAAAATTCGGAATTTCTCTTGGGTATATTCAGCATAAGGATAGTAAAATTTAAAATGCAATATCTAGTTTAGTACCTTCACGTCATTGATTTCGTACATAGGCATACTGAAAAATCAGAAAATGCGAATACTTTGCAAAACAATTAGGTATAGCCACAGTTCCTCTGATTTTTCTTAGGAAAGACACTGTTAACATATTTAACGAACAACCTATTGATCTTTATATGGTGTTGAAAGGGGTTTAAAATGTGAATAACTAATAACTAATAAAAGAAACAACCTCCAGGTTCTGTATTTGTTTATAAAAAAACAAAATTAAATAATAAATAAATAAAGTTATTAAACGTAAACTCCTTCGTAACTTATGGGCCACCTTGCATTTGTTTGTTTTTATAATATCAATCTTTCACAACAGTCGCTGCAGAACATGTACTACATGTACTCTTCACTAGTTGTGAAGAGCGAAGGAACTTCATATTCAGAACACAATTAACCTAAGTTTGTTCTAGTTATCTGGAATGGTCGTTCCATATTAAGTGAAGACTATTCCACATAATTTAGTAACATAAGATGAAAGAGGATGAGCGTCTGATTAGATGGGCTTAGAGCAGAACAACAAATGTGTATGAATGTTGACCAGTTATAAGTTTAGTAGAAAATGGAGGAATGATGAGTGCTAAGTTTAGCTAAAACAGCTTCCATTGTAACATCTGCGGAATGTCAGTGAGGAAAAGCAGTAGCTGGAGTGAGCCTGTGAGGAGAGGTTATTCATATAGCTCAACTTCCTTTTAGAACAGAATTAACGTGACATTATTCAAAGGATTGAGGCATTTTAACTCTGGTTCGTCAAGTAGTTAGGGTATCTGCTAACTACTCTTCTGCTATGAAATTAAGCGCTGCTAAGTAAGTTTTTGAAACTAGCGTATCCGCATGAACAATACCATGGTCCATCATTGTAGAAGAATGCTGATGATTCAGTATTTAAGGCACTAATTGTGAAAGAACGCCAAACATATTGCATCCTGTCTACTGTTATTGTTTGCCGCAGAAATCCATCACTAAAGTTGTCCTATCTGAATTATGACATTCAGTTAAACTAAATTGGAAAATTTCTACCAATAAGAAATGTATAACTTGTTATCGACAGCCTAAGCAAAACCTCGTGCTAAAAGAAATTCTAATCAAACAGTAGGCTGCTTCATTCTTTGGGTTATAGCCTTACCCTAATTATAGGCATAAATGACAGAGGGATCGCCAGCCAGCTATTATAAGTCATAACTCTAATGCACCTTTGTTGAACCCAAACGAAAAATAACTACGTACAGGAATGCTGCCCTGCCTGATCTATCCTATCCAAGAGAAGCCAAATGTGAAATAGGCTATTTGGACTGCAAAATCAATCCTATATCACAAAGCTGAACATCTGCACTTTGCTGAAACTAGGAAAATTATTTATAGAAAATGAACTAAATTCACACTAAATATTGTGAGTTGTGTGGAATGTACTGAAATAGGAGAAAGAAGCATCAGTCGGAAGAAGGCTAAGATTATACTACTCATGAAGAACATAACTTGCATAAAATGGAAGAGCAGCAATAATGAATCAGAAAGTATTAGATAAAATCGCCACACTAACTTCATCAACAATATTTCTTTTTAGAAATATTTCATAATGGGAGACACGACCGAAACGGCTCGCACTCCGTTAACACTCTCCCCGCCCCAGTTTTCCCATAACACCATTCCTCTTCCCCAAAGAAGCACCCTTAAGTATAATAATAATAATAATAATAATAATAATAATATATATATATATACAGGGTGTTCGGGATAAATTTGACAGTTTCGCAAGGAAAAAGAAAATCTTCTTTGTATCTATTAAATTTAATGAATTGACAAAAAAACATTACAGGCAGAGTTAATTACAATACTATCAACAAGATTTACTCAAAATAACCACCATTAGCATCGATCACAGCTTCAATTCTGCTTCGGAACCTCGAACAAGCTGATGCTACAGTCTCCCTGGGAAGGGCCGCAAAAACTGTTTTAATTTTATCCATTAACTGGGCTTTTGTATTACTGGAAGTGCGATTGGTGTCTTTTTCAACTGCGCCCCATACAAAATAATCCATGGGGTTAAGGTCTGGGGAGTTTGGAGGCCAAACATTTGGACTGGTGAAGTCGTAGAAATTTTCAGACAACCATTTTTGACTTTTCCCAGAGGTGTGGCAAGGGGCCGAATCCTGCTGCCATACATACGGCCTACCATTGGCTACCCTTGTTATCCAGGGCTTGACTACAGTTAGCAACTCCACGAACAAAGCCCGAATTCCAATGCCAGGGTTCTTCAACACCTGTTCCTGCAGATTTGCGAGGAATTCTGCTGTACGAACGCAATCAGATCGTCTGCTAGGGATCTTTCTTCTTGCTACATCCTCGTAGTCACCATTGCAAGTCTCTAGTTCATGCCTGATTGTTTTTACTGTATTCAGGGAGCATTGGGCAGCAGTCGTAATATTCTTATTTTGATGGCGGGCACGAATCATCATGATACAAGTTATTCTCTTCCATGATTCAGGTGGGTTCCAGCTATCCATCCTTTCTGACATCTTGTATATGAATGAAGAAGGGTCCAAACTTTTAAATGAAGAGAAGTGTGTGTTAATACATGTAACTTACGGAAAAATATAATTAATTATAAATATGTCAAATTTATCCCGAACACCCTGTTTATATATGTATATATTATTTTAGAAAAAACCTGGGTTTTCAAAATTATTCTTCCCGCCTTGCGACAAACACTCCCCCCACGTTTCCCTCCCACCCTTTAACAGCTTAACAGCAGAAGTATGGAGAATGAAGTCATCCTAGCATCTAAACAATGTATGAACAAAATTTTCTTCCTCAATTATTCTGCCATATTTTCCTTTAAAATACACTTATAATGCCCTAAAAATGAGTTAAAAAAAGATTTAGGAGTGTCCCTTATTTAAAATAAGGGACACTCCTAAATAAAAACAGGCTATAATAGCCGTAAAATTTCAAGAGGAGTAACATGGGAATTTTCCCAGAAATAATACCTACATTTTATATGGGGTTAAATTACAAACAAAGATGTCAAATAGAAACTAGTTGATTTGGACTAGTTTTCTGAAATACTTTGTTTCACTTCATCAGGAAATAACATGAATAAGCTAGAAAACTATTACACAAGAAACAGTTAACATCTGTAATGAAAAATATATGAACACATTTGAACAATGGAAAGCGGGCATTTGCTTCTACGCTAACTGGTTTGTTGTATACTACTAGTGAGATGTATTGATGAAGAGTAGACGATGTAAAAATCATCCCTTGTTTTTGTTGCAATGTAGAGGATGCTGCATCATCTCAGCGGATTCTTTGAACGCTCTTAAGTAACAACGGTAATCTTATGTTATTTTAGTTTGATACCACTTTAGTTTGATACCAAAACATCAAGTTCTACTTGATGTTCAGTTTCTTTTGTATGTGGTGCTTGCCGATTTGTGCTTTCTTTCATTCTCAACTTCTTTAAAGTCTTCATATTGGTGTAACTCTACATCTTCTTCTCTGTCTTATGTAGCGTAGACTAGAATTGCAAGTGATCTTGTCAACACCTGGCTTAAGTATCGGATGTGGAAGTATAAGAAGATGAAGGTGACTTTTGTTTTGTTGGCGAAGCAATCTTGCTATTTTATCAGAGACTGATTATAAATTTCGGAGAATCGCTGCTCCTTGGTTTATTTGTTCTTCTGATTGTTTTGGAGGTTGAAATAGAATATTTTTACAGATGTTCTGTTGTAGCCATTTTAGAAGCAATGAACTAAGATACTGTAGCTGTTGTTTTATTTTACCTATCTGTGTAGAAAATCTGTAGACTCCATCGTGTAAGGAACGAGGATGATGCCTATTTTGCGATGGTATTGTATAATATAGTATACAAGAGAAGGCGAGTGTAGGCAAAGTCCTGCGTTAGACTGAGAAGTTGAGTATTTTGTTCGGATACCTCAACTAGTTTATCCGGAAACGGTGAAGACCTGTTTATTTTTAATTCAACGGTGAATTTAATTCGAGAATGAATGTTGTTCAGGTAGGTGAACGAAATCTTCTAATTGGGTAAAACTTCCGGGCTAAATAAGATACCGCCAACATATCTTCGTCAAATTTTGGTTGTATTTCTTGTAGTTGGTGACTATATTTTTTCCTGTTCACTCCATAAATAGGTCAGTCAACAAGGAATATAGGGGAGAGCCTATTACTAGTCCTTTATATTAAATTTGAACACAAATGACTATTTATGTAGTACTTAAAGAGATCCACTGTGTTTAGTGGAAAGATATCTTGAAGTAGTCTGATTGTTTCTGTTCTTGGAACGTTGGTAAAAAAATTAGTTCGAATCTCACCGTGGGTATGCTGTACGTGTTTATAATTGTCGTTATGTCTTAGATGAATTTTATTACCTGGTGAGACCATAGACCTACTTATTTGAAAGTTTGAAGTGGCTAGAAAAAGTTCCAAGCTTCCTCTTCAGAGTAGAGTTTCTGCATTATGTAAAAATACGAAAACTATGGAAAATTTCATATTAAATGTTTGTTAAATTTTATAATAAAAGGAAAGTTAAGAAATACTACTATGAATATACCAAGACACACTGGGCAAAAATCAAAATATTAAAAAATTAGTTAGACGTAATAGATCTCTTTCACTTATGGATACTATTAAACCACTACAGTCGTTTAATAGTATCCAGAGATACAAAAGAAAGGAAAATATAACTGAATAAGAGAGCCAAAAGGCTTCACTTCAGCAATGCAAAATTAATCAAATTAAGTGGATATTGAATCCAACATTATTTCATAGCCGAATATAGAAACTACAAGAGTTTCATGCCGAATATAGAAACTACAAGAGTTTCATGCCGAATATAGAGACTATAAAATTGAAAAATATGACGATGTTGTAATCAATAAATATTGTTGGTTATTATATTTAAAGAAAAGTAAATCAGAAGCGTAAAATGGAAATTATTCGCTTTGTTTTTAATGAAATTTAATGAAAATAAGTTTCTTGTGTTTTCGTATTCATTCTTACATGTTTCCAATGCACTGCTTTTTAAGAACGCTGTGCGTACAAATTAAATCTTCGATTGTAAATCCAATTACAGTGATTAACTGGGGGGGGGGTATAGTATATTAATTTTTTAATTCTAAGTATAATAAAACTGTCATTAATCGTGGATCATATTTGTTTTTTGATAGATGCAGAATTTCAGAATTTTATAATATAAAATTTTTCTTTAAACAAAATATCTAAACGTTGGCAATGAACACAGATTCATGAACAAATCATAACCCCGGGAAAAGTGGAAGCACGTCATTTGCTGTTTAATGTGCATCGGAGATTTACCACGGAAGAGGAACAGTGGCATAAATTGCTAAATGGAGCGTTGAGATTCGAGTCGTTAATACTAATGTAACTTTAATAATATGGTCATTTTAGGTGGGTAATTTGTTTTCCCTTAAGGGTGTTACATAATTTTATAGAGAATTCGCTGATAATGCTCACTGAGTATGATAATGAGCATTATCAGAGCCTAGAATATAATTTTCGTTTATTAATCAGCCGAATGAACACCCTATAGGATAATATGATTGCGCACATTAGTTAGAAAAGCCTGGATCTGAATCTGATTATATGAAGAACTGTTAACTGGACTTTCCGATAAGTGTGAACATATATGGTTTATATACACGGATTTCGAAAAATTAAGGATCAAAGAGAAAAATCCGATAATTCGGTGTTTAAAGGGGGTGGGGAACATAAAAGTCAGGTACATTATACTTAAAGTATCGCCGATTCTAGTTGTCGTATTCAAATGAGTGGACTTGTCGTCAGTATCATATGCCAATGAGCCACTACATAAAAACGGACATATTGTATTTGAGTTTTTTTTCGTGTCTGGAATGAGAACAAGTCATTGAGTGATAACAAAATTTTTAGGAAAGTTTTTAGGAGAGCAATGGCTATTAAAAGCTGAGCTCCTTGACATCATTGTAAAAAGTACAGACATTGTGAGAGATGTGACCCCATGCCTTATTGATGCACGCTGACAATCTCATTTTCACCTTTTGTTTTTAGTCATTGTCGTCCTGAATCCATTTATTACCGAATGAAATCATTGACAATTTTTGTGAACTTTTCTCTCTAATATACTTTACACCAAATTGCATAAAAATTTCTCATACTATTTTTGAGTTATCGCAAATTTTGTCTTTATTCTTTAATTTATGGAAACCAGTATATCTAACTTGTATTCCACAACTGAAATTTGAATTAGATGATGTTTCCGACAAGCCGAAACTCTATCCCATATCCCTCCCCCTCAAAGTCTCGGACTAGTATGAGAACAATAATGAATATAAAAAGCAAAGTGATATTTAGGTGGATTTTGAAAAGTTCTCTCATGATGAGACCTGGGAGTACATAGAGTTGCCAATTATTAATACTTAACTGACTTTTAGAGGACATTCGATGCCATTAATATAGATTGATATAACTTCAAACGAATAAAAATATTCACGATCGCAATTGTGAATGAAGAAGCATTTTCGAATGAATTGGAGAAAACAACAATGGTGAGTTAGTGGGATACTCTTGTCAAATATAGAAAACAAAAGCTTGAATGTTCATGACTGTTATCGTGATGAATTAACAACATTGGTAATGTCCACTCTTCGTGCACCTTTTTTTTTTTTTTTTTTTGGATTATCAGCTTCTGTATATCCAGAAAAAACGTTTTGCCCGCTTATCAGTTCTTCAATCTTGGTAATTGGAGTACTCCACGTTGATCATTGCGCATCGTTGTGGCGCAGTATGAAGATAGACACCTAATAGTTACAAAGACATGGATTCAGACTTAATTTAATTATACGGCCAATCCATGCCTGAGTTAACTGGCCTCAAGTATAGGCCTATATTTCTTCTATAAACTTCGTTTTCCTTTCTTTGGTAAATTATGCAAACGTTATCACAATACAGCAATGATAACTGGAAATAAGTGACTCAGTCCATAATGCAATGCGAGTACGCTGTTTAAAATTCATAGTGGAAGGTAAAGAGTCAGATTACTGAAGTTGAAAGTAATTATTTGAGTAAACAATGAAATCTGAGTTTGTAGCATTACTAGAGGATGCGTGCAATGAGGTATCTGGAATGAAGATTCCTTTTAGCTGGAAAAACGAACTGGTCAAAAAGATTCTCATCTACACTGTGAAGAACTTTTTATAGGCAGAGCAAGCAGACAGCCTGTTAACCATCCAATATGATTCTTCTACCGACCGTATTTCTGATTAAAATATTTAAAAATATGTACGAAGATAAATAGTAAATAATTTCGAAGACATTTTTTCAGGTGTAGTCTTCGGAATATATTAATGAAATACTATGGAATATTTACTCAGCAGTCTGTAATTTATACAAATTAACCTACTCTTGCAGAAATGAAGCCAGTGGACTCACCTTCGAAATTCGAAGGAGCCCTAGAATTCGATAGAAGACCCAATAAATTATTTTATTACAAAATCTCTTATTTTTTGTTTTCATTTTCAAAATCATGACAGAATCATTTTCCCTCTTTCTCCTGTTTCTAAGCGTTCATTCTGGGCCATTCCACTCATTACTTCCACATTTCCCCGTTACTGCATATTGCTGCTTGTCTGCAGCAGTCAAACGTAACTGCAAATTATATTAATCTTAGCTTTGTCAATTTGCACATTCACATTTAAGGATTATTGTGGCTTTTGTTCCGCTTCTATACATGAAGCGGAAGGAAAACCATTAAGTGTGAATATCAAGTAATCAGATACACCTCATTTATTTCATTATCAACTAAATCTGTTTACAAATTACGGACAAACTCATTTCACTACCTAGAGTTCCTTAATAAGGTAATTCACTTATCATTTGCTTAAGAATTATTTAACCAAACGTTATTTTTAGTCATGCATTTTTTATATAACTAACCGAAATTATGCGCTGACATTCGCATCATACCACTCAGCAAAGTAAAACTTTAAGCAGACTTTATAACATTCAACGACTCGAATTATTTTATTAAGAAATTCAAGTCTCTTAAAGTTGTATAGCGATCGAGTAACATAGTAATTGATTTAGGTAATCCACTCAGCAGGTATTCCAAACTATCTCTTCCTTCACAGTATCATTTTGAGAGTATTCAGAAAGAACTTTTCAGAGTATTCGTTTATTAGTTTTTTCTAACAAATTAATTTTTTAACTTAAGAAGTAGAACATATATCAAGACATGAATATGAAAACAAATTCTAATCAAACCGTAAAGATCAATTCGAGTACCTTATAAGTAGCTAAAGACACAATGAAGTGGTATGGTCTCAGAATCAAAAGAGAAAAACTTCTATCAAACTTTGGATTATCTCACTACTTCAAAAGTTTTAGCAATTTGCAACAGCAACATTTCAAATTTCATTTTCGTGAATGTTAAAAGTGATGTATCGTGAAGCTGATATTTCTGAAAATTAAAAATATAATTGGTGAATGTATTTTGGTCGATCACTAACTTTCTGCACACATCGGTTTATTTTCTCAACAAAAGTTAACGTGCATCTATCAATAAATACGCTACAAATAGGGCAAAGGCATCTTATTTAATAACTTATCAGCTTAGATATATATATATATATATATATATATATATATATATATATATATATATATATATATATATATATATATATATATATATATATATATATATATATATATATTTGATGCAGTATATTATATACATATTGTATATATAAACTACATGCTTTATAAGTGCTCCACTTTATATTAAATCGCTCAAAATATGAGTAGCTACTAGCACCACCCACCCATCCATTCTTAGCATTACTTTACATCTCCCTCCGTTTCTTCAGCGTCCATTGCTTTGTGTGTAGAGAGCAAGGATGCTGAATTAAAGTGAGATGGATGTCCACGTAGACGTCTCAACTACTTCAGCTAACGTTTCTGATTTTTATTATTGTTTTTTGTTTATATCAGAAGAATTGACGAGCTCTGTACTCACCATTCACTATATCAGAATATCTTTGTAAAAACCAAGTTACTGAAAATATTACTTCAAACGTGCAGTCGTTTAGCTTAATATTTCATTCTGTTCTGTTTTAATACTTAGTGATACTGCTTTTGACTCCAACCTAATCAAAGATATATGCATTTTTATATTAATTATCTAGGTAGTTTTGGTAATTCTAATTGTCAGTCGATCAGTCCATTCTATCTGCAAAGTGGAAGATGATTTATGTGGTTTGATAATCGTTGATGACAATCGCTGCTGTGTTGATCATTGTCTCTGTGATGGACGTTGAAGGTCTTCCCTCACGTTCAAGATCTTCCACATTTTGCCTTCCTTCCTTAAATGTTTTATGCCAGCGAAAAACACTTGCCCTCGACATTGCTTCATCGTGGAAAGCTTCACGTATCATGTTAAAAGTGTCCGATGCCGATTTTTGCAAATGCACACAAAATTTAATCGCATAACGTTGTTCCAAGGACGCTTCCATTTCGAAGACTGGTCGCGCCTCGTAGGCGCGACGATGAGCAGTTGCGTTTAGTTACGTGACACTCTGGCACATCAGCCCGTATACACCATCTATCAGCCTCTTTTGTTAATACATACAGCAACATTTCTTTATTCCACAGGAATTAATATTGTGATGAGTGGTTTCGCCACAGTAAAATTAATCTTATTACTTATCGAACAGCCCACGTACTTTTACCACTACTTTTAAATAGCTCATTAAAGACATAGTAAATAATCTGGAGAGAAATATTCAGTTGTTTGTGGATGATGCAAAATATATCTCTATTGCTTTAGTAGGAATATATTTTTCATTTGTCTTACTAAAATAATCTTTACATTAGTTAAGAAACTCTCTCCATTTTAATGTGCCAGTTGTTACTGAGTCGGTAAAGTAAACAAAAATTATTAGATTCAGTTAAAAATTCAATGGTTAATAAAAACTGCACGATATTCAACAAAACATTTAATTAGCTTTTCTGTTCAATAAATACTAATTGATCTTCAGATTACTATAACAAAGGAAAGTGTTGTAATATATAGAAAAATGACAAATAAACAGCACCCTCCTTTGTCTGTTTTAACGATGGATTTGGCCATCGTCTGAATATATATATATATATATATATATATATATATATATATATATATAAACTCCAACCACTAATTTCGTACAATTTTTCACCCGAGACAGTGATTTAATGAGCAATTGAAAGCACCTCTAATTGAAATTTTTGTACAGTGGTTCTAAAGCGCGTGTATTTCTTTCTGATAAGACTATTGTTGAGTTCGGATACCCAATGTGTAACAGGTTTATAGGTGGGAAACGTCTATGGCATCCATGATGGACGCAACGGGGTCCATAAACTAAGAGAAGGTTATTTACCTTAGGTAGCCGAGTTGCCAAAGATCCATAAAGTCTTCGTGTATACGAATAAAAATTTGTTTAGATTAGACAGTTTCCGTTGGCCAACATGTGATGTTAGTAGCAGGCTTTTTTAATTGATACCGTAGCGTTCTTTACAATAGCCAAATAAGTTTATGCATTTTATCGGATAACAATTCTTTCAGTTTATTATTCGAGTCATCCGTACTCGTGATCACCATAGCATTGCCCTTGTCTGATTCACTATTGCTAGATTTTGGTTTTGTTTTAAATTTTTCCAAGTTGCTGTTTCTCCTTTTGAGGGCTTTGCTTCTAAGTAAAGCAGCGGCTTCTACTCTAAGGACGTCTGCTTTCACTGACTAGTTTTTTTCCGACTAATAACTGCTCGAAAATCAAACATTCAACAGCTTAGTACGGTAAAGGTCACAACACTCTGCTCGGCTTTTAAAAAGTCCATTAATTCAAGCCAGTAATTGACTGAAGAAGAGTGCATCATCTGACTATTAGAGGGTTCTAGTTATTAAAAATGTCTTCTTTAGTTAGAGGAAATGCCAATTACACTTACGGATCTAGGTAAGTAACTTTCATCGCTCCGTTGAAATACTATCTTCCTGCTTATGTGAGTCGTAAGCTGGCTACTGCAATGTCCTAGAATCAACTAATTTGAAAAAGCGCAGTAAAGTTGTTTCCTCAGGAACACGAGAACAAATCTGATGGTAATGCGCATGAAGGCTTCTCAACTAACTGGTGGATAATCTGTTATCGAATTACGCTAGCAGATCATGCATAAAGAGAATCTGAATATAGCAGGATAACGCCAAGGCTACACCTAGTCAAGAGTATGTACTCCGTTTGAGAGTTGTGAAGTTCACCTCTGCCGCTTGTAACTGCTGTATCAGTTTTCGGCATTAATTCAACATGAAATATAATCAAATAAATACTAGTGTCACTGTGAATATAAAGCAGAAAAATGTTCAACAACTAGTTACATTCGTCCTTCGTTATACTGTGTTCAGCTGCTGCATAATGGATTTCAATGAACTGCCTAGAACAGTGTAAGAAAGTAAGTAAGAAGATAAGAAAGAAGTAAGAAATTATGCAGAATGACAATCATGAACATCAGTCTGATACATAAATTATGAGAATTGAAATTTCACGTACCTATGATTCTGCCTTCTTTGTACACTACTTTACAGGACCAAATATTTTTCCGAATATTTTTCAAAAGGACGCTCGCTTTCTCGACTAACGTTTTGTTTGTACGAAGTCTAATGCCGTTATAGGGCAGGCCTTCTTTTCTCGTTTCGTAAGAAAATTCAAACCGCCGTGTAAAAGTTTTATTATATTATGATTTCACGAAACGAATATCCAATTAAATTTAGTAAAACTAAATTCCATATTAGGATACTCTAGCAGATTATCTATAACAACTACCGTTTTCTAGCCTGCTCAAATTATCAATACTTTCAAGTATTTATTTCCCTTCGCAATGCTGACATTAAAAATTCATTTGAGTACTTAGATTCGTATTCAATACAGAATGAATGCTTCAGATTCGAGAACCTTGTAGTTAATTAAATCTTTATACTTTTACATATAAAATTGGCTACAACATCGAGCAATGATAAAGTGTCCGAAAGCATGCCAATCAAGGGATTAAATGTGATTTAATGCTTCCAAGGCTTAAAGTGTAAATTCTAATAATTTATACCATTATCTATTGTCACCGGAATAGTTTATTTTCTTGCATAACAAATCGAATCGCTTTAGGTTGAAATGTGCATAACTCAGAGCATACTTACAATGGTCTGCTTAACTGCAAACTTTTAGTGGAAGCAGAATACTAAATACAAACGGAATAATATCGTGTAACATGATCGATGAGCTGAGATTTCAAATGGATAATAAAGCTGTTCATAAGCTCCATTCCAGAACAATGGCATATGCTGCTGCAGACGAATTATATATTGATAATTCATTGCATAATTTAAATTCTGTTTCTATATTGTGTTATTGTTTGACAATGTTTACTTTTTGGTTTCTCTTTCACTAGCCGGAGAAAAATTTGTTCAAATTCATAACAGCTACCAGTAAAATAACGTTTCTTATTTTAAGAGGCTTTTAGAAAGCAAAAACAAGACAATGCGATATTAGAAAAGCAAATCAGATTTGTCAGGTTAGCACGCTTTCATGATAATTGTTATATTATATAATAAAGTTTCTATTTAGAGTTAAAGATGTTTTGTTTTAAGGTTATTTTGATTAATTTCTCAAGTGTTATCGATATGCTTCGCATTGAACACAGGCTAATGATAATACGGATTTTGTTGGGAAGGAAAACATGTTTTTGTGACTAACTTTAGAAAAATCTAGGCCGCCGTTAGCTTTATGGTGCGATTTCTGCTGTTTGACATACCAGTTCAAGACCATCTGCTTGGATTGTATCAAATCCTTGCTCGATTACAGTACATATGATTAAGCCATAAATAAAAACAAGACAGGCTTAACTGAATGTTTGGATTTCTCTAGATCTGCGTGTGTTTGGGAGGGAGGAATCAAACGCTGACACTCTCGATTCATGTAATACTGCAAGGGGTTTTATGAGACAAAATTGGCGAATTCCGCGGCCAAGGCAAATATGAAATTTTCTGCCGTGTTAGGCGAAATCACTGTTGATGATACTTATCACGGAACACGACGTATTATTCAACTGGTACACATCTGTACTATCGGGGAAGAAAATCACCATAAAGGGGTGCGCTTGATTAGCCATGATAAACAGGTGTTTTCTGACAAGCACTGTTTCTAGTTATCAGAACTCTAAGAGATTACTGGAAAACAACCCCATATCATAACACTACGGCATACTGCCGGTTTCTGCTGGACCATGGCATCGGAGATGATTCTACTCCCCAGGTTTTTGGAAAGATTAGTCGAAAACATGCGGAGAATAATTACCCACCATGACATAGCTGGGAATATGAAATCATCCGAAAAGACAACTTTTTTACCGTCTTCAAAAGTCCGATGATGTCTCTGAATGTGATATTGAGTTACCTGTTACCTCTTCTCAAGAAACTCAGGTGTATGAAGAAGAGCTATTAGAGCTGTTGCACAAACTGAAAAAGAATTCAGCAATATGGACTGATGGGATACCAGCACGGATGCTGAAAGAGTTTTCAGCTCAACAGGCTATTCCTTTGACTTGGATATATAATTTGTGTCTCAGAACTGGGAAGATTATGCATGAATGGAAAGAATTATAGTAATCCCATTGCACAAGAGGGGGTGCAAAGATCGATGCATCCAACTACCGACCAATCAGTATTTCAGGAGTGGTGGAGAGGATTTTGGGAAAGTTGGTTAGAACTCGCATTCAGAAATGGTTTGACAGTGAATCTCTACTTTGCATGAACAGCATGGGTTTACTGAGGGAAGGTCATGTTTTAGCAATCTACTCATATACTATAATAATGTTATCATTGAACTATGTAAGGAGAATGGATACCCCAAGATATTTTTGGATTTCGCTAAGGCTTTTTGACAAAATACAGCATGTAAGATTGTCGCATAAATTGGAGCATATGGGTTGGGAATATAAAATATTAGCGTGGTTAAAAGGATGGCTGAAAGATATCAAATGTGGTGTACGGGGGATGTGAGTCTGCAAGATTTAAGGTAACCAGTGTTGTACCATAAGGATCAATGCTTGGTCTACTCGTATTCAATCTGTACATTAATAATATTGGGAAGGATTTGACAATATCATTAATGATTTGGCAATATCATTAATAGCGACATACAGCTATTTGCTGATGACACAAAGAAAGGTAGGGTAATCAGTAATGTTGATGATATGCAGTACTTGCAGAATGATTTGAATAGGCTGGAATTGTGGGCATGGGAAAAATGATCATTCAATGTCAGTAAATACTGGTAAATACGTCATGCACTTTGACCTGATTAGATATCTAATGTCGTATTATATTGGTGCGATTATGCTAGAAGAACCTGATCAGGCTAGGGATACTGGAGTGTTAGTAGATAGCAAGTTGAAGTTCAGGGATCATGCAACAAAGACTGCATATACAACTCAAAAAATTGATTTTGAGTTGCATATTGCATTGAACATTTGCAATGCTGACAAATTTGCAATTGCAAGACAATTGTTATACTGAAACGAACTTTAACATGTAAAGATAAGGATATTACTTTGCCTCTTTACATGATCTTGAAAGACCTCCTTTTGACTATTGTGCGTAGGTCTGGCCTTTTGATTTCCGTTGTGATTCTGATAGACAGTGGAGAGAGAAATGAGAGTGCAAATGAGTGTTAAAAATGATATCAAGATTGTCGAATATGATGGCGGATTGCGAATTTGTAGACTGCAGACACTAGTAAACAGGAGAAAGATGGGTGACATGATTAAGACTTACTAACTTCTGAAAGGATCATACAGGATTTCAGTTAATGGAATTTTTCATTTTATGGGAAAAGGACAAGAGGGCATCCTTGGAAGCAGAGAATGAATTGAATTGAATTGAATAAAACGGAACGAATTGAACACAAATATATTATAAAAAGCTAAAATTTATCAACCCTTACGTACACAAACACTTACAGACCGTACATGATCATTTGCAGTCGAGAGAAAATAAAACAAACATAAAGATGCAGGGTTAAATCATAACTATATAAATTTGACTGATATGAATTAGTTAAATTAATTAGCATAAGATACATTTTTATAACGAATCATTTATTATTGTATAGGCTAGGCTACTGTGAACCAATAGCATCGATTGCATTAGGCTACCATAAAGCAATCATATTGCTGCTGCTTTGTTATCAATGCATGAATCGTTATAGCCTGTAAATAAATATGAAATTCTTTTCCACGTTATCTTTTCATTTTATATTTTTTATCTTTTCATCAATATAAGACAATATCGATGTAGGTACTGAGAGACATACGATTCATCTTGAACTTATGGTATCGATAAATAGAGTACAATACTGAAAATGTATTTTCACTTCCTTATGATTTTCTTTAATAACATATTCTTTTCCCTAGCTTATTTTATTGTAAGACTATAGAATATATATATATATATATATATATATATATATATATATATATATATATATATAATAGACTGTTTGTGTTACGATAAGGCTTCCGGTCAACAGTAGGCTATTAGTAGTTAAGTTTTTGGGGAGTCAAATGTCATACGCGTATTTTTTTCGAACAACGTTGGAGGTCGAAGCCCTAGCTCACGCTTCGTTCAAGGATCAATTGCATTTTCATGAAGCTTGCATGTTTGTATTCACAAATAATACCATTAATAATTATACAGTATTGTTATATTTCAATGAAGGATAACTGAAGTAAACGAAGCATGCTATCATAACTGCTTGTGAAATTATGAAATTAATGAATGAGTCATTCATACTTTCATAAGGATCATCTATCTATTTCTGAAACGAACAACTGAAATTGGTTGTAAGAATGGCTCCAACCAGAAACTTGTTCAGGTTCTAGTTTATAAAATTCATTTAGCTTGAGTTTTTTTAATCTAATGCGCTTTCATAAAATCCTGGACTAACAGTCATGTTACGGGCTGCAAGATAAAGAACAAGTATTCCTCGTCACTCTCCTGAATAAACTGGGACTGTTGGCCATCCTACAGTTACCTAGTCGGAATACAGAACTTGGAAATCTTCGTTACACATATGAATACAGTGACAAGGCAGGAAGAAATCGATCTACTGTGAGCTTCACCGAGGTTCGTGATGGAATAGGCGAAATTATATATACTTTTCCAAACACTCTATCCAGTTTCTTACATGATCTCTGATTTCTCCAATTAGGCTATTCATACAAGACCGAATGTGGTATAGTATCCGGTGTATTAAATTTTTGTTAATGATAGAACGGAACGATTCGCGCCTAAACTATCTTTCCTTTGCAGGTGCATTAACCCATATTTCGGGATACTTAGATATGACAGTGTTGACTTGGAATTTCAATAAAAATAAAACTAACATGCCCTTACATTAAGTGAGTACCCACTATTGAACTAAGAGCGAACGTAAGAAATTTCTGCTGTTGGGCAAACGTACGTCAACCATTCTTAATTCTCCTGTAGGGGATATTTTATGGATTTCGGCAGTTTAATTTTCAAGACTACATCATAGTAAATGACTTCAATTATGGCGTACTGATTATTGTTCTTATGGTAACACCCTTCACTCTTTTGTGATTATTACCTGTAAGTATTTTTAATTGATCATAACCGAATTCCTGATTACTATGATTATGTTTATATTATCTACCTATCACCAATTTCCTTCCAAATCTGTTATTTTTCAATTAGGAAGACAGAAATGTAACCATATCAGTTCACCTAGACCCTGGTCATTTTCTGGATCTTTTTTCTGTCGTCTTGGCATCGAACTACTGTTTCGCTGTCATTTCCACTCCCATTCTGTTAAACTGAGCATTCCACCTCAATTTGCATATGTACACTTTTTTGGGTGATTATAATTTCAAGTACCTTTCCACTGGACCTTATTTTTCTCGTGATTCCACAGATGACAGTTATTTTTCGTTTCTTCTGAACACTTATGTGGTCTGAACTCTCTGAAAATTGTGATCTATAAGGGAAAGTCAGTTTCAAAACAATATTATGCAATGTGGATTCAGTGTTTTGGCTACGTCCATTAATATAAATTTATTTGACAGACTCTAGCCCCACCAGATTTATTTATTATGCTGTCACTTTCCATAATTAATTTTCTGTCTTTACGAAAATGTGTGCCTAGACAGCTCAGATTATAGATTTTACATTGTGAATGCTGATACTGTTTTACATGTTCCTGCTTATTTTATTAGGTTTTTATCTTTTTAATGATAAATTCCTGCTATGCTTTTTACAACAATTATTGATTTAGGGACTTTAGAATATTTTTAGAATAGCTGAAGGAGTATTATAAGTACAAATCTGAGGATATCGTATCACTTGCACTTCAATGTGATTTAATGTAATTTTCTCTCTGATTCCCACCAACAAAAGGTCGTGAACCTATAGTCAATGAGTACCAGGTGCAGGCTAAGGATGGTTTTTTTTTTTTTTTTTTTTGTTCTTTACAATATTATAACAGTGTCCAGGCAGAGCGTGACAAGTATGAATATATATACAATGGATTTACTCTCCTGAAGGACATTTTGAAGTAGATTAAATGACAGGAAGCCGAGAGATAAAAATATAAATAATATTTTTTATTTAATTACAGCGCACAACTAGTTTCGTTTTCTTAGAAGACTTTATCGGGTGCACTACATGAAAAGAGAAATAGAAAGAAAAATAAATATCGCCAGAGAATAGCTATAAATTAAATACCTAAGGTATTCCCGATACAGTATTGTTGGGCACGTACATGCGGTCGTAATCTCGTGAACTCCAAAATTGGATAGAAGCGTAGTGACAATCAGAACTTCCTTTTTTTTCTCCCGTGTAAGGCACCCGATGAAGTCTCCTAAAAAGATGAAACTAGTTGTTCGCTAGAATTACATAAATGAAAATACTGTTTCTATCTTTATCTCTCGCCTTCCATTTATTTAATCTACTTCAACCCCCCCCCCCCCCACACACACACTGCTTGAAAAGAAGTCACTAAAGTGTGAGGGTTAGGGAGTCATAGCGCCAAAGTTAATAGGATGCAGGACCTTTTTTTCGTTGCGATAAATAACTGTAGCAATCCTACGGAGCATACTTTCCACAAGCGTACGATAGCGATTCGGGAATTTTGGCGATTCTTTCTGAAGGCATGTAATGAGGCCCTGGACTGTTGTGGTGCAGACGGCCACTGAATTCTCGAACGCTCCAGTTCATCCCACAGATGTTCAACAGGGTTGAGATCAGGACTATATGGAGGCTAATAATGACCAGTTTCGTCGAAACGCCAAGAAGAAGAATTGCATTGTTCAGAATGTTAAGATACCTCTCGAAGTTCAATGTTCGTGGCCCCACAAAGAGTACCCAGGCTAAAACAGGAATTACATTTCACCTGGACAGTTGCACTGACTTGGAAACGAAACGTCATATTCCTCCAATATGACATAACTGAAGAAATTTAATTACTAGAAGTCGAGAAATAACAAAATAGAAGGAAGCTAAATTTGTTATTTGAATTCACAACTAGTTTCTTCTTCTTAAGAGTCCGTTATCCGATGCATAACATGAAAGGAGAAATAAAAAAAAAAATATATATATATATATATATAAATACATTACAAGAGGAAAGCAGGAATAAATTAAGTTGCAACGAATTGCTAACATTTCAATGCGTTCTGGATATAATAGTATTCTTGCGAACATTCACGCGGTTATGATCACTTGTACGCCAACGTTGAATAACTGAAAGTGGCAATCAGAGAGGTTCCAGCTAAGGTGGACAGAATTGAAATAGAAGATATGTTGATTCCACAATTCTTATTTTTTTACATGTATATTTTGGTATCTCTTAGCTTCTAATAATTAAATTTCTTCAATTATATATCATTGGGTGCATAACATGAAAGACGAAATGAAAAAATATATATTATAAGAGAACAACGGCTATATATTAAGTTGCAAACGAATTGCTGACAATTGAGGGCAATATAAACTTTATTGATCTACAACTTAAAGAATCTATCTATAAGCCTGGCGATTTGCTTCCAGTTTCTGAGTATTTCATCTAGTCTCTCTCTCTCTCTCTCTCTCTCTCTCTCTCTCTCTCTCTCTCTCTCTCTCTCTCTCTCTCTCTCTCCGTATGTGTGTGTGTGTGTGTGCAATTACAACTAAAATTTTTGCTTACTTCAGCAACTTAATTGCTGACGTTTGCATACCTTCATTTAATTTGTAACTTTACTGTATTATTAGTTATCACTGGAGAGGAGTTCCAAAGTAATTGTTTTAATAAATGATTCTCTTAATCACGGTGCTCTTGTTTTTTTAGCCTATAAATGAGGGAATGCAAACAGATTACAGATCCCACAAAGAACTATGTGTAAAAGCGTACACGTTCGTATAAGGAAGACTTTCCACTGTGAATCTAGACGAGTAAAAATTTACCATAATGAGACCGTATTCTGTTCATTTCATATTTGAATGCTTTCTCTTTCTGCTATTTTAAAGATATTCAGAAGAAACACTTTAGGACTAAATCCAGATTTTACTGCGAACAGAATGATGTGGATACTGATAAACATGTGGTTAACTTCGTCTAGTTTAACTCAAAAAATTTCCGGATCTTTTGTTCATGAAATCCTCATCGAATGCGATTTATATCTTGTGATATCCCTCGATCTCTCTCTCTTTCTCTCGCATTTAGTTAACTGCTTGACTAATACAACTATGACTTTCTCTTGAAGGGGAAGAATTCGGGCGCGAAGAATTCGACATTTGTTCTTAGTTCGGAGAGACAAAAACTCGACTCTTGTCCAGGACGCGGAGATTTTACTTTATTCGTCTGTTTAGTGTAGCAAATATGCTTCATAAAAATAAAAAATATTGTAATTAAGTCACCACACCATATTGTAACTTTTTTGAAATAACTTCATTAATTTCGACTGCATTTAAATTTGTACATGTTTCTGGGGGGCACCATTTATGACATCGTGATATAGGCTGGCGATTACTGAATTATATATTTCAACGACTACAGAATGCCAGAATACAGTGTAAATATAATTTTATATTTCTGTTTATTTTCTTTTATTTTGTTTTATTTTTCATTAGAGAGAAATTAGGAAATTCAGATAGCCTGGAACCATAACTGTAGTGATTTCACAGCACCAATTCATTGATTCACACTAAAAGTTACTGAGCCTTTGATATAAAATTTCCTTTCAGCGTTTTGGACATGGGAAAAAGATATGAAAGGTAGCATGCGACCATACATAGAGCCGTTAGTGTCATTTAGACTGGTAGACTTTTGGCCCTAGTTTTCGATGTTTTCCTATTAAGATATTGCCGATTTTTTAATAACGAATGCTTATTTGTTTTACGACCATGGGAGATTTTATCACGGAGTTTCAATTGTACACATATGACAAATTAATTGCCCAAACTAATTAATAACCATAGTAATATTATGAGCTTGGACATCTGATTACACTAAAGGGCATGGCTTCACGTTAATTTACATTAAATTGACAGCCATTTTCGCATGCAGACAAATGCAGATTATACAAACTGTTCTACAAGAACTACGTGTCACCATCACCACAAATTATATAGCCTAGCTAAAGGAACAGCCGGTTTAGCTGAACACTTTAACATTCATGCTGATTCCCATCAGCACCTATTGGCGAATTCTTATGCAGTTTGTGCAGCAGCTCTATTATCTATTCTTCACATGGGTTTCTTCATCTAGTGAGGAAGTAACGATGAAAGGAAGGTTGCATACACCAATTTGATAGCTGATAGCTTTTAGAAATTTGGGCACTTGTTAGTTGAACAATATCTTCTTCATCCATCGCATGCATAAGAGCCAGTTTATTTTGCATACTCATTTTGGTTAGGACTCTTCTGACATACTCCTTAAAAGTTTCATAACTAACAGCGCCATTGTACACACGCCATTCCTTCCACTTTACTCTGAAAAACGTAGTAACTCATTCCATATGAGATCATTTAAGTAGTTTAAATACTTCCCATTCATAGCCGAAATCCTCCTAACTAGTAAATGTTACAATGGGATAGAACGAAATATACTAATCAGTTGGGCATAATTTCTTCCTTTGTAGTTTATCAGGTATTTCCTTTGGCCTCTCTGAATGAAAACGTCATAAACTAATCCACTAATTCATAAACTAATCCTAAGTCAGTACAGCATGATCACTCATCAACCGGAGGCAGAATAGTTACGTATTTAATTGAAACTCCGTCTGACATTAAAATTAGATCGAAGTGATTGAGTGTGTCGCAACAGCTCAGTAAATTCGTTTCTCATTATATTTCATCGCTAGCGAATCAGTGTTCGCATAATTAGTCGCCCATGATAATTACTTGTTTCACACAGTTTTGTTTATATCATAGCACATTCGTCATTATAGCAGCTGATCCTAGGTCTGTAACAACGCCACCTATTTATTTGACTTATTAGTCTACACTTCATATCACAAGGCTTCAAACTCACTGTTACGTGGAAAATTGTCACTACTATTGCAGTCATAGATTTCTACCATAACTGGATTTATATAATTCAAGATCATTATGAGCAGAATCATTAGTAAACAAGTGTTTGTCTCCAGTCAGATCCTTTCCAGTTTCGTTAACGTAAAGATTGAAAATAACAATGAACTAAGCCATAGTACACCAGTGCTGTTCCACATCTGCCGAATTTATAACAGTAGACGTATCTATCTTTAGAGTGCGTATAATTTTATCCTTTATTCGTAAGTTTTAATCCATCTAGTACTTTTAAAATGAGAGAATGCATGAAAACATTCTTTCAGTTGCAACTCAGTGAATGATTGCAATGCTGAAACGAAGGTTGACATGTGAAATAAGGAGGCCATTTTGCCTCTTTACAAGGCCTTGATAAGACCACTTGGAATATTTGGTATTCACCTGGTTTCCGTACCGATTGTGATGCAGTAGAGAGTGGAGGAGGCGAAACGAGAGGATTAAAATGATTATAAGTATTGGGAAATACTGATTATTTATGAAGACATTGGGAATTTGTACACTGCAGGCACTTACAAACAGGAGGAAGAAGAGTGGTGTGATAGAGACAAACTTCTAAGAATTATACAGGATACCAGTAGATGGAATTATCCATTTTATGGAAGGCGGGGAAAGGAAGAGGGAAATCCTTTGAAGTTGAGAATTAATATCTTCAAGAAGGGGGAGAGGAGGTGAGTATTTCCATTCTCTCGTAGAGTGGCTCGTTATTGGAATGGAATGGAAACTCTCTCTCTTAATAATATATTGTATAATTATTATCTTAGTAGAAAGACATGACAAAATGCCACTAAGCAAACCATTTGCAGTCGTATTTTTATCTAAAAACTCTTAGTGTGAAATTATTACAATTGCGTAACATTGGTTACTCTGATAACAACGCATATTTGATATACCTGTGTGTTTGTTATAGCGGAATTCTACTTTTCTCAACTCTGACAATTTAATTATTATATATTGGAAACACTGTTTTCTCCTCAGAGAAAGATCTGATTAGCTGAAGTGCTGTTTACCGGTGAATGGCGGGGCTGTTTTCTCTGCTCTAGGCATATATGCGCTCCAATAACACATTAACATAATCACATGAAAATATTAGAATAAATCAGATTTCAAACCTTGTTACAAGACAGAAATTCATGATTCATTATTTACTTACGAGATTAATCCAGTGGATAAATCTCGTTGTCGAAAAAATAAAGCATGTTACCTAGCCTTGAAAACAAAATATCGCGCTTCTGGAATAATAAATTGATGACTGAAATAAGCAGATTCGGTGTTTACAGTTGCACTGAAACGGATTCTTGGGCATCTGCTGCTGTTGATCTTTTATTAACAGGTGCAACAGAAAATGACCATTGAAGTACCTGTCGAATATTCCTATTCGACAGGTACTTCAATAGCGCCGAAATATTGCGTCTATGAGACAGAAGCAGATGTGAATCTATAAGGATCATGAATGAGATGAATTACTCTCCACTGTACAGCATCAAAGATTTTTGTTTAGTTTAGTACACTACGAACAAACAGAAAAGTATTCTAAGGATGTTTAGATTTGCATCGAGTGAAGAACTGGATCGGTGTAAAATAGAATATTCACCGAATGATAATTGCTGTTTTTTGGATATATTGCTATTTCTATAGCGGTAATATCTGTTTTCGGAGTGAAAAAGCAAAATGAGTTTCAACTCCGTGTAGGATACGAGTACCGTTTGAGAAAATTTCAACTAAACATGAGTTAGCCATTCTTGTGTATACATATGGCTGGGTATTTCATTTTTTAAAATAGATAAGGAGGCTGGTGGAAGCACACAATTAGTAATCTTTTCATTTCATTTCGTCAACTAAAGAAAAGCTACAAAAAAGGATATGCTGCAAGTAAAAGAAAGAATGAATGTGAAAGAATAACTACTCTAAATGCAGATTGCCTGAGCGTTACAGATGTAGAAGAGGTTGCTCAGTTAAAGAGTGGCCATTTCGTTATGAGCTATCAACCTATTGAACGGAACATTGAGTTCACTCTTACCTCTTCACAAGATGAAGAAATGCAGGTGTATGGGGAAGAGGTATCAGAGCTGTTGCACAAATTGAATAAGAATTCAACAATAGGAACTGATGGAATATCAGCACGTGTGCTAAAAGAATATTCAGCTGAACTGGCCATTCCTTTGACCAAGTGGTTTAATATGAGCCTCAGAAAATGTAAGATTTCGCAGGAATGGAAGGAATGTAGGGTAATTCCATTGAAAAAGGGTGGTGGAAAGAACGATATTTCCAACTATCGAACAGTTAGTATCTCAGGGCTGGTGGTGGAGATTTTGGAAAAGTTAGTTAGCACCTGCATTCAGAAATGGGTTCAGAGTGAATCTCTACTTTGCAATGAACAACATGGGTTTACTAAAGGAAGGTCATGTATTAGCAACTTGCTCACATTCTATAACAATGTTGCCATTTAACTAGACAAGGGGAATGGATACACCATGATACTTTTGGATTTTGCTAAGGCTTTTGACAGAATACAGCATGGTATGGTAGAGTGTTGCATAAATTGGAGAAACTGGGGTTTGGGTTATAAAATATTAGCATGGATGAGGACTGCAGACTGACAAATATCAAAAAGTGGTATACAGGGGATCTGAGTCTTCAAGGTTTAAGGTAACAAGTGTACCACAAGGATCAGTGTTAGGTCTACTGTTATTCAATCTGTACATTAATGATATTGGGAAAGATTTGACAAGCGACATACAGTTATTTGCTGATGATGCGAAGATAGGTAGGGTAATCAGGAATGCTGCTGATATGCAGCACTTACAGAATGATTTGAATAGGCCGGAATTGTGGGCTTGAGAAAATGAGTGTCAGTTCAATATCAGTAAATGTAAAGTCATTCACTTTGGCATGATTAGATAACCAATATCGTATTACATTGATGGGATTAGACTAGAGGAAACTGATGAGGCTAGAGATCTTGGAGTGTTAATAGATAGGAAGTTGAAGTTCAGGGGTCATGTGGCAAAGATTGCAAATACAGCTTAAAACATAATTGCAATGCTGAAACGAACGTTCACACGTAAAGATAAGAATGTTATTTGCCTCTTTACAATGCCTTGATAAGACATCACTTAGACTATTGTGAGCAGGTCTAGTCTCCTGGTTTACGTTGTGATTGTGATATATTGGAGAGAGTACAAAGGAAAGTGTTAAAAATATCAGGATTGTGGAATACTAATTATGAAGGCAGATTAGATTAGTTACATAAAAAAGCAAGAAATTTCTTCATTTTCACCAAAAGGCCATTCATTTTAAGATTCTTCTATTAAATGTGGTGTATACATAAGATAATATTAAGCCTTTTAAAGTTGAATATCTTTTTGTGTGTACTTATGCTTACGTATCCAATTATGCTTCCATATTGCCTTAAACAATTTTGATCAATAGCGACTTCTAAGTGAAATATTTTAATTCCTTTATAGATATCATCGTTTTCTGTGTGTTTTATACAAAATTTTTGTTTTTAAGAAACTTAAGAAATTTCAAGCAAACGAGCAATCTTTCTTAAGAAAATACACAACCACTCATTTCATGTTGTTTTCCATATCATTCTACGGTGTATGGTTTTGAGGGGGAAAGTCATTTTAATTCGTTAGAAATCTCACCCAAGATATCAGTGTTGGAGGAGCATAGTTGCAAACTTGGTTTGTATAGAAGGTGCAAACCTGGCTTCTATGACTAAGAAAAACAATTACTCCGTATTGAAGTTTTTGTAGCTTAAGATTTCATCAAAACAGACTGAACACGTAATTATTTCAGTGAAAAAAAAGCTCCTGTGAAATCAGAAACTGAAAACTTGCTGTCTGAGCTTTGTAATTTAACGGTATAAATGAGATAGCCTTAGTCAACCGACGTATTGAAGAACAGTTTGCAGAGAATTAGCCATGGAAACTTATGTGAAAAAGCTTTGTTTTAAGAAACAATAACCAAGAAAGTCTGCAACCTAAATTTCTCTATGGACTTGTCCATCTACCTAAAAAGGAAGTTGATCTTCTTTACTCCTCTATAGAATATAATTATTATTGCGCGACACCTCCAGGGAGTCCAAAGACTTATCGCGGGAAGGCACTCTACTCTACTTCGCTAACTACATCTCACCCTCTTCACTACAACTTAATTCTCCTACCATCTATGGGGGGGTTGATGGCTACTACCATTAGCCCCATCTACCGCCCATTACCAACAACAATATTTTTGTCTGTAAATTGCGTGTGTTCTCAAGGCTAATTTGTCTGTACCTTAAATGCCTTTTCCATTGATCCTAGGAGATCTACGAAATACCAAGAACTTATTATTTCTCGGTAGTTTTTCATGGAATAATTTATTTTATTTATTTAATTTATTCAATAATTTATTGAATAAATTATTGGAAAAATTTATTAAATATTGAAGTGAAAAAAAGTTCTGTTCTCAGATTTCGGAAACAATACGCTTTGTCAGGATAAATCCATATAAAGAAGCATGACTTAATGAGTAATGATCTTGCATTTTTCCTTTATTTAAGGAAAGAGCCTTGTGATCAGAAAAGAAAGAATGGTAGCAACATTTAATCAGTTACTGTTAAATCAAAGCAAAACATTAATCAATTATTTAATCAAATGAAAATGATTAGTTTTGTATTCATTAATAACTAGGTAGTATTACCAGAATAATATTTCGATAATATCGAATTTGTGGTGCATTTTATTTTATAAAATATACGTTTTGTCTGTATACGAGAATGCCTGTGGAAACATTACAGAAATGAGATAACATATTTGAGCAAAATTAATAAATTATTATTTTATACCGCATTGATATAATGCGTACATAATACTACTATTAGCGAATACTAAGAAAGATTATTAGTAATAGTTTACCTGCGTCAAACTTCATGAACTGGAACATAATGCATGATAATGCCATTCCAATTCATGAAGAAATTTGGGAAAAATTCAACTTGGGAATAGGGTTATAGGTGATGCAAAGCATTCAAATTTTATTAGTTTATAAAAAATAAAAGTCGATTTGTCAAGCGCATGCAATAGGCAATGTCATGCAAGTTAAAAAGCGACAAATATAGAAAATTATTTGTGATTTCATGTATCCTGTTTATACTGAATTCTTGTCACACCTGAGTTAGTGCAGTGAAAGAGATGACATTTAATAAATGAAGACATACATGTGGAAATTAAAGGTTCGAGTAACTTGGCATAGAATTTGAAATTATTTCTATCCTAAGAAATATTTAAAAAGAAGACTTTTTCGACTGGGATATTTTCTTTCTTTTGATCGTTAGATATCAGCTATATGGTTGTCTTCCGAAAAACAATTTCTTTAAATCAGAACAGTTTTTAATTATATGAGTAAGCAAATAAAAATTCGCTTGTTAGAAATTACTAGTGAATTTTATGGCTAAGTGAAACGCAGCTCATACTTTCCAGTCAATTAAATGATTCTAATCGAATGAGTTCTTAGGATGGATCAGAACATGTTTGCACAGCTCTAGATGAAATTAATCAGGAGGATAAGCAATTGGTTTCGCCTTTGAAACAAATGTGCATAGACGATGAGTAGCTGCTTGTGTTTTCAGATGTTTAGAGGAAATGAAGGAATAGTAGGCGGCTGGCATGATCTAGCAAATTCTGTGTAATAGGCAGAAAAATATTTATCGTAACGCAAAAAAATCGTAATATAATTTCGAGTAAATCTGTGATTTCTGTACTATTAAACATCTATTAAACAGATTGTACTTTTCTGTTTAGCATCAATAATTTTTCATGTACTTCGTAAGTGAATACAGCATTCACTGTTGAAAGGTGAATTCTGAATTTATAGTGTTATATGTTGTATGGGTTAGACGTAATATCTTCACCGAAAGAGGACACAAGTTCCTTAGAAGCTATGAAGTATTTTTGTATCAGGAAATAATAGAAATCAACATAGGAAGAGAAATGTGGTCTTTACTAAAAAAACAAGTAAGTTGTTTTGGTTACTTTGCTAATGTATATTCCTAATGACCCGTTACGTTCGTATTAGGCATGGCCTATTACGATTTGAAACTGCGACCACATACGACACACGTCCTATGTCTCTAGATGTTCTGGAAGACGAAAAACTCGACTTCCGGGGATGAAACACCCTGCATCAATATGAGACCGGCTAACTCACCTATAGTCGAAAGAGACTAGATTAAGGTTCCACATGTCTTGGACGAGAATTGAACGCGGGTCTTTCCGACCAAAGGGCTTTTTCTATACCAACTGAGCTACAGAGGCGCGCTAACTCACTATATTGAACTAGAAATTTAAAAAGAAAAGATAAAATATGGTTTATGCAGTAAATGAATATAAAACGTTTACTGTAGCAACACGTTTTGATGTTGCAAGCCTTAGATAAAATTCAGTTTTGAAATTTGATTTTTTAACATGTTTTTTAATCAGATGAGCCCAGTGAACATCGCAAAATTAATGGTAAATGAAGAAATACTAAGTAAAGAAATAAATAGTAACATATGATTACATTACATGTCATGAATGATTAATATCCTAAAAGCTGTCACAAGTATATATGAAAATAATCAAATACAAATAAGATTAAATCATGAGCTATCATATACAAGAGAGATAAACCAAGTGGTCCGACAGGGATGTTCCCTCTCAGCAACTCTTTTTAATATCTACTTAAATGAAATAATAATAAAATGGAATAAAAATTTACATCAAGGAATTAAACTTTCACCTACAGTTAACATAAACACTCTCCTCTTTGCAGACGACCAAATAATAATTACAAATTCTGAAGATAACTTACAGAAAGCTATTTTAAATCTAAATGAGATATCCAAAGATTATGGTATGATAATATCAACGGAAAAATCAAAAACTATCGCCTTTAAAGGACAAGATCCAGCAAGAACTAAAATAGTATTAGATAACAAGATCTTAGAACAGGTGAATTCATTTAACTACCTAGGATGTATGATCACTTATGAAAATGAAAAAGATATAAACATAAAAATTGCAAAATATTTAAAAATAACAGGAGTAATTAACTTTATATTTAAACCAAACCTAGTTCAAAAACAAACCAGACTAAAAGTATACAATACATTAGCCCAACCGGTCTTAGTGTATGGAAGCGAAATCTGGACAATAAAACAAAAAAACAAACAAAGATTAACAACAACAGAAATGAAGTTTATGAGAAAAACTGCAAAGTATACCCTATTTGATCACAAAAGAAACGAAGATATTATGAAAGAATTAAACCAAGAACCAGTAATTGAAAAAATTAAAAAATATAAACATGGATGGATGGAACACGTTCAAAGAATGAAAACAGAAAGATTACCAAAACAAGCCTTAAAGTACAAGCCATTAGGAAAAAGAAAACCAGGACGTCCTCTTAAACGATTCAACGATGACTTGTAAGGTCGGAACAGGCCATACTAGGCCTAAAACCTTGATATGTATGATGATGATGACATTACATGTGATAAAAAAATAAAAGAAGATAACTCAGGCAAATTTCATTAATATCCTTATGTAATTCAGTCAAACAATGCGTTAAATGCGAAGTAGACATAATTCTGCACGTTTTATTTATAGGCATTATCAAGTAGAAATAAAATAAAATAAATATAAACAAATTCAAAGTGAAATTCGATCTATATTTCTTGACTAGGAATGTGACCTCACTCGTGTATCTGAATTTTGAAACGAAGCAAGTTTTGGAACGAGAGTTTGTGATGAATAAGTTTGGGAAAACCATTTCCTTTCGTTGCTACAACGTAGTTAGCAATCTTGTTCGAAATAAGATATCACTGAGAACTTTGTCTGCCGAAAGTGATTTTTTTTTATTCTTCTTCTTTCTCTCCTGCTTCTTCAATTCAGGAGAGCAACATCTTGGGTGAAATGTTTATTCTTCACGTCGTGGTGTGTAATTGCATGAACTGATTAATGGCATCAAACTGTTTCACTAATTAGCAAACACTACAAAGTAAAGACTATTTTATGCTGAGAATAATTTATTTCTTCTTTGTTTTGTTAAAGTGGTTGTTTTTTATTACGATAAAAAATGCTCTTCTACAAATTCATTTTAATTCGCTTTCCATCGTCTTTTGCACTGTATTAAGAAAAACAATAAATTGAGATAAATAGAATGCACAACTACAATTTTGTTCAACAACATGTGGCAAACCCGAATTACTTTAATTTGATAAACAAACAAGTAAATATTTTTCTTAGTAAATAAGAAATGTAATATGAGATAGTTGTAAGTATACGAAGTTTAAATTATTCTAGTAGCAAGGCTTATACGTTGGTTAGACATAACTGGTAATTAGTTTACAGAATTAACAACGCATATAAAGTATATTAATTAAAGGTAACTTTAATGAATAACTTCTATATTTCGGCAAAGTCACATTGCCATCTTCAGGAACATAAAGATATGGTATGTGCACGCAGGCACTAACACAAAGCAAATGAGGAAGAAAGCAAGAAACTAATATTGTTCCTAAAGTCCTAATGGTGCCCTCTTGCGGGCTAATTTGGTAGTCTTGGCAGTTGGGCTGAAGTTCTCATAATGTAAGTCTCCCAAATTTGGGGTAGTTTCATGCACCCAAATTTGTTGAGGTTAGGAACGTTTTTTAGAGCTGCTGAAGATTCTTTGAATAATCTTTCGTATTTAAACTTGCTGCGATGAATTATTTTTGTTTTCTTCCAACGAATTTTATGGTGGGTATCTAAGGCATGGTCTGCCAGCCCAGAGCGGCTGTACTGGTAAAACCGGATGTAGTCTTTGTGTTCTGAAATCCTGATATTTGTTGTTCTGCCTGTTTGACCAAAGTAGGACAATTTGCAGCTGCAAGAGACCTGGTATATACCAGGTAGGTCTAGGGGAAGTGGTTGGTCTTTGGTAAGGCGGATAAGGGATGCCAACTTTTTATATGGTTTGTAACAGGAAGTAAGGTCATATTTTTTGAGGATATTGGTTATTTTCTCAGAGGTGCCCTGGATGTAGGGGATGGTGATAGACTTGGTGTAATCTTTATTGTGAAGGGGGGGAGGGGGGTTGTGGTTTACTGGTTTTAGTATTTTTGGGGTTATAGCCATTGGCTAAGAAAGTGTTGAGGATGTGGTTTAGGTTTTGTGGATGAAGTTTAAATTATTTCTGAATTTTCCTAGTTTTATTACTTATTTTTTTTGTTTTGCAAATAAATATGAACAAATTCCATTTCCCTTTTAAAGAATCGTGAGAGAAAGAAATGTACATAAACATAATTTGGAGAATGCATAGTAAACACGCGTTTTTTTATTTACCAACGTTAATTTTGAAAAATTCATACTGAAAAAACTCACTCCATTTCTCTTTAAGTAATAGCTAAGCGACGAATAGCAACAAGAAATTACGTATCTACGAAAATAAATATTTAGCCACTAATTTAGTACTTAACTAAAAGACTTCTTCTTCTGGTTCCTATCTGCCATACGGCCGGGGGAGGGTAGCTATATGCTACCATTCTAGGGAGAGATGATTATGAGCAAGGTGGTTTCCCGTTGCCTTCCTTGCCGAACTAAAAGACTGAACATCACAAAAACATGTGCCCCAAAAAATTGTTTTGTATAACATTGGTGTCTCCATAGCGAAGTTCGCGCCATTCGCAGTTTACTTCAAACGACTTGGATTCGAATTCAGACTATAACAAAGCCTTCGTAGGAGCTTTTAGACTAGTGAGTTAGTCGGTCTCATGCAGATTTCAGTTTATTGAGATTAAGTTCTGATTTTCATGCGAAATTCGAGAAGCATCTTTTATGAGCTTCCGCATGCTATTTTAACCAACATTAGATATTAGTCCGAAATCAGCACTCCTAAAGATCACAAAAACGAAAAACATATTATTACTTGAGACGTCCAAGTAGTCAAGGACTCATTGGGGGAAACCGTTCATTAACACACCAGTTGTCATGTCTTCTCTTAAACCCATTCACATTAGATGCACTCACCACTTAAACATACAAAACTGTTCCACTAACTGCTTTCTCAGAGGAAAACTTAGCTCTCTTACATTTTTCTTAACCGTGCACAAAGTTAACTTTCATAGATGCTCTCGTGTCCTCTCCATACTTTGCACTAAAACGAAAATTTTATGAGACGATATTCTATAACAATTGTTCAGAACTTAATAGACCTATCATATCACCCTCTTTCTTCTGGGCAGTCCACATATGCTATACCCTTTCCGCAGCATCTTTATTTTTCCAATCCCAGGAGACCACATTTTCTTCTCCAAATCTAGAGTTCATATCTCTGTTCAACATTCTCCAATTTATCACTTTATGAAATAATTTAAATGTAGTATTCTATCAAATGCTTAGCAAAGCCCAGAAGTATCATTCTGTATCCACTCTCTTTATACAACTTAGCCGTTTATTCATTGTAAACCCATGATGTTTTTTACAGGATATGCCTTTTCAACCCATTTATGTATGCATGTTGATATAAATTTCATTAAAATCTTCACCACTCCAAAGATAATGATAGGTATTTATATATTGGTTTTTGCACAAACTTTGGACAACGGAACTATCATAAAATCTTTTCATTCCTGTGGTATCTTTCCTGAGCTGAAATACAAATTATCCAAATATGCCTAGTCAATTCAGCTGATGAACATTCCTTTAGCATGCATGCTTTTCTTTCGTCTATACCTATTGCCGAATTCTTATCTAGGTTATGCAACAGCCCTTCACCTTCATTCTCATCACCTCTCTTGATCCAATATAGTGGTAGCACTGAGCACCAATTATAAATACACCTGGTTGACATATCTTAACTAAGTGAGCACTGAACAATCTTATTATTAGCTGAACAATGTTATCAGCCTCTGACACAAGGCTACTATCTATATTCAAGGAACGGTTTTCTTCGAAATTCATTCTTTCGTTTACTTGCGACATAATGATAAAATTCTTTCAGATTACCTTTAGCCAGCAGAATCAATTTTTTGTTCTCCGATTTATCTTTCTGTGCAATACTTGTAACTTTTTAGCCTGCGCTTTATATATTTCCTTAATCACTCACTCTCATTCTGTGTATATTACTTACGCATAATCTTCTCATGGGTCTGCTGCTTCACAAGTTTGGATATCCATTTTACTCCCGCCTTATGTGTTGCTGAACTCTAGGGATACATCAGGATAATGCCTACTTTCACATTTAAGCAATTTTTGTTCGTAGATTCCGGTGCTGATATCTTTCCCAATAAGTATCTGATACCATGGAAGGAAAGATAGTATTCTCCTGAGATTTTCATAATTTCCAGCTTTATAGTTCAGTATATAATCTGTCCTAATCGGAACCTCTAAACAATTAGCTGATTCTCAGGAAAGGATGGCATCATGAGCACTGTCACGAACTGATGATTGATGAAATAGTCACCTTCTTTACTGCGACACTTTCTCGTGCTGTGATCAAAACTTTGACCCAGTGTATGATCTCAAGCAGCATGTGAGTTATCTAAGCATTTCACATGCTTCTTGAGAAAGATGTCCCCCACCAACTCAAATTCTTCTTCATTCTTATCATGGTATTTCTCTCCTACCCAATCAATGTTTGGATACATTGTTACCACTAATGATGTTACTACATTAAGCCTAAAATTTTGTCGATTTTTTTCTACTAAAAAAATCGACAAAAAGGTTTCAAATATTTTAGGGTCTTAACATAATCACTTCCATAAGAAGGAATCTCTCTAAAGGATGCTTTTGTTAAAATGCAACTACATCAATAGCAATACCACCTATCTTTTCCCCTTTATCTTTCTCGCTTATACTGACTAAAATGCATAGTGGATTCTACAACGGTAAAGTAGGATATTATGGCCTGATGGAGATGTGCATAATAAACTAAACTGAGTGTTCATCGTTGCGTGTGGAGAATGCCCGCGTTGAACAGAAAAGAAGGAGATGGTGATTTTTTTGAAAAAGGTGGGTTTAAGTTCCTTCAACGATGCCAGAAATAGCTGCTGTTTTGCCGTTGCTGAATAAGTTACTTGTTCTTCGAGAGTGGAATAATGTTTCTTTCCTTTAAAAAAATGAGGCTTCTCGACTTATTCACACAGTTGAAAATTTTTGCATGCATAACTTTTTAAATTCACGTTGATTTGCTTTAATCTGATTTTTTATGAAAATTAGATTAAACGAAATGTATACTCGTATATACTATATACGAGTATACATTTACGAGTATATAGTATACTTTAAGGGTATACTATTAAAAATGATCTTAAATGTATACTCGCACTCAATTCGTCCAGAAAATATAACTCTAGTATTAAATTCAGAAATAATTAGTTTTGATACTTTACAATATGCACGGAATCGTTTTAAATGTGTGTCAATTGCATATAACTGTATTTTAAATTTTCGAATGACTGAGACGTCTAATTTAGTACGGAAAGATTTACAGTGAAATGGCAGGCGGCGTGTAAATTGCTTTTAAAAAGAGCAATTGAATAAACATGCCCAACTAGCTAAAGAAATGGCGTTTAATGAGCATTTTTGCTAATAGTAGTATTATGTACGCATTATATCAATGCGGTATAAAATAATAATTTATTAATTTTGCTCAAATATGTTATCTCATTTCTGTAATGTTTCCACAAGCATTCTCGTATACAGACAAAACGTATATTTTATAAAATAAAATGCACCACAAATTCGATATTATCGAAATATTATTCTGGTAATACTACCTAGTTATTAATGAATACAAAACTAATCATTTTCATTTGATTAAATAATTGATTAATGTTTTGCTTTGATTTAACAGTAACTGAATAAATGTTGCTACCATTCTTTCTTTTCTGATCACAGGGCTCTTTCCTTAAATAAAGGAAATCAGAATTTTTGAAAGTAACATTTACGGTACCAAATCGTACAAAGAAAGCAATTCTACGCCCTAGTAAAGGTAAATAGTGATGGGATATCGAAGACCAAAGACATCGTTAGGAAAGAGAGGAAGCAAAGTTTCTGAAATCGCTATTAAGCATAATGGATCAAACGTAAGTGGTTTTCCTACATAAACCACCGAGGTTACCGATTCCAGTGTTGTAATAAAACTGATTTAAATTTTCAGACTTTGTAATATACGCGTAATATATGCGTAAGATCTGAGCATAAAAGCATGATTATCCAGGACTCTACCTCGGAAGGAGAACTCACTGATTCTCTAGATCCCATGCGTGTTAAATCATTCTGAAGTTGTACAGTTTGTAGTCTCGTTTCTTTCGGTAATATAGGAATAAAATCACGTGATCAACAGTGCCATCTGTTTTGGTTTTTATTAACCTTTTCAGAAATGAATTTGCTTTAGGGATTAGATTAATTTGAAGAAATTGGTTTAACAAGAATTGGTTTAAAGGCAAATAATTAACAGACATACTGGCTTTTTCTTTTAATTTTTAAATAAGTTATAATATTATTTTGCTATATTATAAATAATATACGAAAAGGGTTTATTTATATGAAACTAGCGAATGTCTTATGAAGTGTACGAATTAAATGGCGAAGTTGGATTTTCTGCTACCCACCTGGATGTTTGAGAAGTTAGGGAAAATACCTCTCCAACAAAACATGCTGGAGACCGGTGCCAGGCCAAAATTGGCATGGATGTTTGTGAAACTGTTCAGACGTAGATTAATGTCTTTGCCCTGAGACACCATCACCACCTTTGCAAAGAAATATTAAATTCAATTTGGTTGCCCACCTTTAATTATGCGGCGAACATTTTAGTCTTTTTGACCCTAACGTTTCAGGCATGAATATTTTTCCTCTCCCTGTTATTTTACTTCAAAATTCAAAACCAACCTTTAAACACGGCTGAATGCGTGACCCGGTGGCACTGAATAAGCGGACGTTTATTCAGACTAATCTGATAGAAATAATACTATGAACAAATGTCACCGCAAATATTTTTCAATGTAATGTTTTTTATCTACATATAAGAATAAACTAAATATTATGAAAGGTAACATTGAAGCACGCCCTGATGCCAAATTCTACCTTTTACACGCGCTCGAAAGATGCATAGTTTGCAGTGGAGTTCAGCAAGGCTGGAGTAAGCCCGTGCACATAAAGGTAAGCGAAGATACAACATTCTCTTCTTTGTAACAGCATCAGCAGCATCTTGGCTCAGCTGTAAGGCAGAAGAGAAGCTAGTTAATCTGGTATTGCTAGTTTACAAGGTGACCTTCCAACTGGACTTGCATTGTACAAGCAAGTATCTTTTACAGCAAATTCTATTTCGGGGTGGCGAAGCTAATGAAAACAGTTGATCTTAGAAGCAGGTGCTTTTTCTCCCTTCTTCAGGAATGCATATGATGTTTAATTACTCAGATAAATATAATAAATACAAGAACATATATGAACGCATTTTCAATAAATAGTATATAAAATTAGGAATATTTGTTTTCTTCTGATACTCCATGAAATTTTCAGTGATAACAAAAAGCGAACTTCAAAATGATTTCAAAAAAGAAAAAAAAAATGGAGAGACAAAGAGAGAGAGAGAGAGAGAGAGAGTAGTGCCTCCGCTCCGTTATCAGATCAAAAATAGATTTGCGTTTGTCGAAATTTTACAGATTACTTTTAGTATAAAGCTTATGATAGGATAAAAATATAAGAATAAAAACAATGTGTAAATAGAAGCAATTGTATGTGGACACAATTTATGTAAATTAAAATTATGCAACAGCAAGAATAACGTTACAATCCAATAAACTATTATTATTATAGAAAAAACGTATAAAAAACAAGGGAAGGCGTTTTAACCTCTAGCTAGCAATATTAATTACAACATACTGAATGTTTTGTCTTCCGATTATAGCAGAAAGAAAAACTTCTTATGAGATTACACTGCACATCAGATGGAGTTTGGTTGATTTTTAGTGTTTTTAGTCGTATGCATTTTTTATAATTTATTTCTTTCGAATTTATTTTATCGCTTAACAAATACTGAATATGATTATATTTTTATTCTTGGTGTTTCATGTTTGTAGCTTATTGTATATAAATTTGTTTCTTCGTATATTATATGGATATCCGCATTGCTTTTTGTCTTTTACTCTTTTTGGGTTTAAACATAATAATTTTAATAACAAAATTCTTATTTGACGTTTCTACAGTTTGCAATCATCTTTGCTTTCAACACACTATCCGCATACGTTTATCGATATGAAAAATATTCAGTTATGTTTTCTTTTCAATATTTTTGGAAAACAATTTGTAATTTAAAAAATATAATAGTTATTACACTTGTAGGCTTGTGAGCAGCTAATCATTAAGTTTTTCTATTTGTGTGCAATCAAAAGAGCCACACCCTATAGTCATGCTTCATAAATCGTAAATATGAGCATTGCACAATAATTATTAACTGTTAATGTTAGCTTGTTCAGCAGTATTGCTATCTTATTTAAATTTAACAGTATAATGAGATTTCTCCATCAGAGGGAGTATGTTTTTCACTTCCCTCGTTTGAAGGCGTTGTAAAAGTTGTTTCTTATGACAAAGGTTCTTGCAATTCGCCTGTTTAATCTACTTTATTTTGTAGGCAATTGGAAACAAGATGGTGCTACTACAGAGAAATAATTTCGTTGCAAAACTGATTGTTATTTGAGATTGGCTCTCTCTCGGAAATAACTTTCTCCCGCGTATTGAGCAAAAATTCAAATAATAGGAGAAGCCCGTGATCAAAAGCAAGTAGTCATTAATGAAAGACAGAAACATGTTGCCCAGTTATCGTCATCCTCTTTTTCAGATAACGTGTTAAGGTGCATTGCTAATGACCAATGCACCTTAACACGTTATTTATTTATTTCTATGAGATTCATTTTTATTAACTTAATTATCTGCGACAGTTAATTTGCTCATATTTCTTTATGGTAAGAGATTTTCATTCTTTGAATTCTAAGCTCTTAGATTGGCATTCATCAATAGAATTCGAATACTATATATCGCATACAGTTTAAGAAATTGAGTTACACGAGTTTCAACTGAAATTAAACATTAGCAGCATTATATTACAATAATGCAGTGAAGTATGGAACACATTCGTAGGATGAGGAGAAGGCATATCTTCACAAATCGTGAAGCAAATCAAGTAGAATTAAATTGCTCTGTATATGTGAATGCACTTTCCTACACATTTTATGTTTGATAATTTATTTATTAACCCTTCGCTTTGTAGTTTAAAAGAATGGAACGAAAATCATTGCCTCCAGTACATTGATAGGATAGACGATGTGCAATAATACCAGCAGATTAAATGTGCGATCAAGCGAAAAAAATATAGAATTTTATATGAAAGGACGGACGCTTATGTAACATACTAGATAAATGCCTTTCTTGAAGTTTACAGAAAAAAAATCATTATAATTTCCAGAATAAAATATTTGTCTTGTTTGATTTCGCTAAATATCATTCAATGATATTTCGATAAAGCAGATATGACAAATCATTGCCTATAAATCCAAGCAAGTATTTTCTTCCATAACCCTAATTTAGATAGTTGAATGATCTGCATAATATTACAGGTTGAGGTTAGTTTGTGATCCCAGGCGTGTGTTTATTGACCAGCGGGGTTATTTCAGTTAATGCGGGTTCAACATAACTGACGTTATTGCTTGTATTTTGTCAGATTCTAAGTATAATTCAACAATCCATTGAATTCTTGAATTATTCTGAATACTTGAGCAATTTTGGAAAACTCGAACAGAGAAAGTTTTCAAATGTTTATACTAAGAAAGCAAAGATTCAGAGAGTGCAATGTGAAGTTCTTTCTTCATAATGTATTTCCATCTCTCATGATGATGTATTACTTCCCTGTTACTGAAGGCTATTTTAATGAGCTTAGTCAAAGAAGAAACCTTATGACGCATTCTCACATTGTGGATCCAATAAATTAAAAATATTGGAATTATGCAAAGATTGTCGTTAGCACTGAAATCATTCCAGTATATTTATTTATTTTTTAATTTAGCATATAGTTTAAGGTATTTGAAATGAACCGGTACCTCTTTTATTTTTATAAAATTGCTGGAAAATTCCAAAGAAATCACCTACATTTGTTGCTCATAGTTTTCGAACTTAATCGTACGCTACAAATGTAGCGTACGATGAAGTTAGAAAAAACATTGTCATAAATTAACCCTGTAAAGTTCATAAAACATGGTAAACAGAAAATGAATTGGCGAACTATAGAGGGAAAAAGACCTACATTTATTCATGTTAAATATGAAGTATTTTTTATATAGGTTTTCTGCACGGAATCCTGTATAATGCAGGGTAAGTGTTCGTGTTTTTTAATGGTACCTTAGCGGTCAATTATTCAAACCAGTAATAGCTCCACTAGCTGCGAAAGGAGTTTCTCTGGAAACAATTAAACCCGCTGCAAGTTTTCGATATTAACTGGGAGTTTGTTGCTAAATATAGCACTTCTGAAGGAGAATCGTGTAGGAAGGTAATCACTATAGCAATCGATCAATGATTTGAACAACTTTTAAATTACTTCTTTAATAAGTTCAAAATCACTTTTCTGATGTATCTGACATTTTCACTTAGAACAAGTACCCGGAAAAGTAACAGTAAAGAACAAAAAAAAAAAAAAAAAAAAAAAAAATTCCCTGATTATGTTTCATAATGCGTATTCAGACATGATTACTTGTAAAAATTTATATCGCACAGTACTTCTTGTTTAATAGCGTAATAATTATGAAATACACATTCGATACTATAAATTCAGTATGCGGCTAATCTGAACAAAGAACAATAAGCATTGTTTTGGTCAATTTGATGAAAGTGAGTTGTAATACCATCATTGCAAAGATTAATTAGGTCGTCAAGCAAAGAAGGCGCAACAATTGCAATTCCCATCGTCTTCCACCTACCTTTGGTCTTAAAGATGTAACTTGTATAAATAACAATAGGTGGATATATATTCTACATAGTAATATTTTATTTTATATGTTTAGAATTAGGTTTCATATATTTTATTTTTGTTTTAGGTTATCTTTGAACTTAAGTTATATTTTAAGATATACGAAACCCTTTATGAAAACTATATCCACGAATCAGGTAGTGGCAGAAGCCCCAGAGTTGCGAGTGCAGTATTTTTTGTAACCTGGGAATGAGTCCATTTTTCTAGGTAAGAGCATTTTTATGGTGAAAAAACAAACAAACAAACAGTATATCATTGATTGTTTGCAGAAGATCGCGAATAAAATAAAACTAGAGAGGATAAAACTTTAGTGTGGTTATCTTAAATGACGGAGGGAAAATTGAACGCTAAGAAAAATGTTGAAATTAGAAATGGAATATAGGCGACCTTCAGATGTCCAAATAATTAATGGAATGACAGAAGGAAAGAGAATTTATGTGGAACATCTTAGTGAAAGAAGATACGGCTGGATTTGTAGAAGTGGAAATAACTGATTCATTACTCCATCTTCAGTTGATTAAAGGCAGGAGTTATATTGATTGAAATTTTGGTACGTTAAGATGTATTAAAGAAAGAACAGTTTACTTAGGGAAAACAAGCACCTAGAAGTTCAGTTTTGGACTTTCAAAACGATCAGCTTTACCACTTTGTCATTGGTAGTTATTTATCCAGCATGCAGTGACAAGTTGCACATTGGATTAGCATTCAACATTCGTTTAGCAAACATTATAATACTTCTCTTATTCTCGGTTTTATCCTCAAGCATTTCCTTCTATTACTACGATATTGTTTCATAACTAGCACCTTTATTGAACTTCCATCTTGTTCTTAAGAAATTAATACATATGTTCTTTAAAATAAATAGAGACAACTTGCCTATCTAACTCTGCGCCGACACTACCCTGCTCTCTAATTCATTAGTAGAAACATATTCTGAGATTATTTTTAAATGAAATGTAGTTTTAGAGAATATGCTGATACATTTATAAAATTGATGGTGTTTTCATCAGGCTGTTACTGATTATACAAATGAATAGGCATTATTGAAGATAAGAATAAGGAACAGCTGTGTTACAATGATCTTTCGGAAATTGACAAAATTGGAGTAGTATAAAGATGCAGTTAGACTGTATTATCAAAATATATTCATTTGTGTAATTCAACATATATATATATTTGAAAAAAATATAGATTTAATGACTACAAGACCGAGATAACATATAAAGATTTTAATGATAAATACTACTAGTTTCAGCATATAGCAGCCTTCTTCAGGTATTTATAAAGGAAAAGAATACTAATAAACATTGAATTATTTAAACAAACTGGAAATTACAGGTACAAATTGCCTCACATAATCGATACATAAAAACGTTGTATTTTTTCAAGTTGATCCAACTGGCGTGCCATTGTTTGTTGCAATTGTGCGTGCAGGTTCACGTTTAAACAAACTGGAAATTACAGGTACAAATTGCCTCACATAATCGATACATAAAAACGTTGTATTTTTTCAAGTTGTTCCAACTGTGAACCTGCACGCACAATTGCAACAAACGCCAGTTATATATATATTATAAAAATTCATCAGTGTTGCAACTGTAGAACTGATGTATACCTTCTTATATATATTGATTTGTGAAGGAAAAGTTAGCACGTGCTGAAAAACGAAGGATTTCAACTGTCTTGCACACTCTTAGAATATTTCTTCGTCCTAGACTTACGAAACCTTCTTCCTGAATAGGAAAGTGTCGAATAGGAAAGACAAAGAAATGCAGTGAAATTATATATATATATATATATATATATATACTTATATATATATTCCTATTTACTGCAGTAACAAACAATGAAGACAATTTTATATGTTCTGCACAATGAGCAGCAATATCAGTTGGATGTTATGCGTATCAGACTGATACGCATAATGTTTCCTGACTTTATCCGAAGCAAAGTTTGCAGTTGAAAAATTTCCATGGAAACAAATCTCCGTGATATAGTTTCGACTTAAGAAGTGCTTAACTCACTTATGTGCTAATATACTATTCATTTATATACTTTCTTTTTGCTATTGAATTAAAGGATATTAGTGAATTCATTATTTCAGAGATATGTATTTGAAACTTAAAAGGCAAATCCAGCATAAGAGATTATATCAAAATACACTGCTTGACATCGCAGTTATTAGTGCACCACTAATAACTTGACTCTATCCAGCACTCGGTGATTTCTTTACAACCCCCAACCGGCCTGCCGCTGGGGCGGGGGGGAGGAGTATTTTTTGACTGTAGCAGCGTGTGTTCACTGGGCCGGTTTGGCTACTTGCGGGATGAAAAACCCCAGATAAACTGGGAGGGAAAACCCTGCTGTCCACGCCCAAGACCGGCTAACTTGGTCTAAAGAAGATCCTTAAGCTCCTCACGTCGTAGACGGGAATCGAATCTGGGACACTTCTTCACCAGGCATATGGTTGCGAAGCGCATAACCACTAGGCTAACCTCGCGGACTATACCAGTCACTATGAAAAACAGATAATCATATCTGTGGTGACAGAACAAGCAGACGATTTGACATAACTTTTTTCCAGATAGTGTTTCAAAAAATTGCAAAGAACAGACCTTTTTGGTATCCCAAAGAATATAAAAAAATTGTAATAGAAGTGAATTAACTAATTAAGCTAAATAAAACATCAGGCTCTGACAATTTCATCAGAGCTATTTAGGATCAGACTTGCAAAGAAGATAAACACTATTATTTAACAAGATATTTTATTATGGTACCATCCCAGTTCATTAGAAAGGTAATATACCAGAGTGCAAAAATCACTGATCTATAACGCTACTGCCATATACAGTATATAAACTTTCATTAGAACTCTGTAAAGCAGAATATATGAACACTCCATTTAAGAAGAACAAGCGAGATTTCGAAAACAAAACTTATTGTTGACCAGATCTATGCCGAATACATATATAACTTTGGAAAACTGATCTTTACTGTAGCGTTCTTAATTTCAAACAAGCACTTGACTATTAATTAACAAAACAAATACTTGAAATCCCGTATAATGGTTAGGAAATACTTTACGTACTCAGTGTATTATCAGAATACTAAAGCAATTGGGCGATATCCATACATGAAGGAAGGAGTGATAAGCTTACCCGTAGTTTTCAGCTTTATTTATAGTGCTCATTCATAATGTAACGGAGAAAAACAAGAATAAAGGCGGATAATATATCAGGGATATAAAATATCCAATGGCGCTGTCATAAATGCAGACACTAAATCTATCCTAGAATGTCAAATCGCAAGATTATAACCCTTCAAACATGTCAATATCAACAAAACAAAGTCGAAGGTAGGAAGAAAAGACAGAATAACAATTTTATATAATCAGGTAATATAACAAGTAAATATTTTTAACCAACTGCATTTAATAATCGCCTCTAATTTAGATGATCTAGCAGCAATTAAAGAATCTCAGCAGGATGGACATTGATGACAGAACTACAAAAAGTATTGAAAAATAATAAACATCATAAATATCTAGTCACTTGAAACTAAATGTGTATGAGTAAATCATAATTTCACTGTCTTTTATGGAACTACGATGATCGACAGTAAAACATTGCTAGCATTTCCAATGATCTCTCGAAAGTAAATAAGACAAACTGTATAAAATTAAAAACGAGTAAATACATTAGATATGAACTTATTAAATGACATAGTTATTGAAAATATATGAAATGATAACAGTTTGAATGCTCGATCACATAATTAGAATGCATCAAGAAAATCTAGTATATCAGATGATATAATTCTCATCCAAAGCAAAACGACTCTTTGTCCAGAGGATACAACTTATATAAATGCACACATTTCGTGAGTTGGAAGATAGAAATCTTGCACAAAACGAAGAAAATGGAGAATCACTAATCTGGTAATGCTCAACCTGTCCCAGGACAGAAGAGAACATCCAAAATCCAAAAATTGTTTCAGTAATATTCTGTTAAACATTTAAGTACATGTTTAGTTATTTCTATCACTTAAGTTCACTTCTTAGGAAGGAGTACGATAATTATCAGTTAGTTTGACATTCATTATTGTGTTCCTTTCTTAAATCTCTTATCGCTCTTTTTTTATTCACCACAGAAAGTAAGCAGTACTGTTGGTTGTCATGGGTCCCAAACTTCGCCATTAACTGCAGACTGGGACGACGTCTACTTTAATGAAGAGAAGAGAGTCCATGAGAATATGAACTCTCGGTCGCAACCAACAGCACCTATACAATTGGCAGTACCCATGCAACCGGCGGCACCCATGCCAGCCGGCAGCACTGTCGGTTGGCATGGGTCCCAATCTTCGCCATTAATCTGCAGACTGGGACGACGTCTAATTTAAAGAAGAGAAGAGAGTCCATGAGAATATGCAATATAACGGCTGCCACCTTGTGATCTTAACTGTAAACCAGCATTATTGTTTTACGGTTGTAATGCTGTTTTTTTTTAAACAGTATTTACTTGCACGAAATACTATTACAGTTAGTGCAACTGTAAAGTGCATTATACCGCCTGGAAATATTCAAGTTTATGAGTACAGTTGAATTCTATAACTGCCTTCCTTTTAATTGAATTTAGCATCATGGAGTTTACCGCACGACTACACAAGCACTATTCCTTAATGTAATTTTAATTTTATTAACTCATTTGTTCTGTGCATCTCTTTATTTGTAATATTGTTTTATTTCTTAGTATTACAAACAACAAAAATCTTTCTGTTTTTAAAAAGTATGAACTTGTTTCTACCCAAGCGACTAGCATTGCACTCCACTTCTACACTATATTTTATTCTTTATCTCTGAAACTGTTTTTGAAATGTTTATTACTGCTTCCTCATTTGTTTAATCAGATTTATCTCAAAGTTTTCCTCTTATTAGTTTTTAAATAACGAAATGAATCGCGGTTTTATTCCCACTTTCTTGTAAAAAATGAAACAACTTCTTTAGATTGTTTTCAGTTTTTTAAATTTATAAAATAATATTTTAACTTTCAGTGTTTGTTTAGATGACCACAGAATTCGATGGGATGGTGTGGTGTACCACTTGTTTGCAGAGCTGACTGGTTTGAATTTAAATCCCCAGATGCTGGAGAAATGTTGTCAGTAGAAGAGAGAAAAGTGAAAAAAAAAGTTTCCTGCTAGAATCTTCGGAAGGAGTAGAACCATTTTAGATTACAGCATTTCATAGGATACTTAGTATAAACCACTGCAAAGTAATACCTTAAATTGTTTACATTGTTCTAAGTTGTGCTACCTTTCTCTTTGCTTGTTAGGATAAAACTTATTTTTTTCAAGTAGGAAAAATCCGAAACGTCTCCATTGTTAATATATGACGTCATATAATTAGTTGATGTTTGTAAGTGAATAATATCAAATTAAGTAAAATAACTGGATATAATAAGTGCATTTCATAAAATAACTTTTATCTCTAGGTTTTTCTTTGCAATGTTGTATTTAATAGCATATATTCATATTCATTCATGTATTTTCAGTTGTATAAATACGTATTCATATCACCGTAATCAGATTAGATAAATCACAGAAAGAATAGGCAAATATTGTCTGGCTTCATGAAAGTGAAAAAAACTCAGAATTTGTTTTTGTATGTGTGTGCGTGTGCGAGCACGTGCTTGAAAGACAGATAGATTAATACTTGAAACTCGTGGGTAGGGATAATAGGTTTTTCATGTTGTCCAATGCCTTTCTTGGTTATTTCCGGCTCAGGTTAGCCATCCTTAAACTGAGTATTCTGCCTCTTATATGATTCCCTTTTTTTTTTTTTTTTTTGGTGAGTGTTCCAGAGTAAACGCATTATGAGAGCTCCTTTCTAGACTACACTGTTTGATATTTGGATAGTACGCTGTATAAGTGAAGTAGGAAATACAGTAGATATTGGTCCAATGTCAATATATCAGTATTGACATTGGACCGTATATTTACACGAGTCGCAAAACTTGAAACCGGTATGCAATGTGAATTCCTTACTAAGAAATGACAGAGGTTTGTAAGTAGGTCTGGATTTAGAGCAGCTCAGAATCCACGTGGCTCTCTACTTGTTCAAGTGAAAAGCCACTTTAACTTTCAAATATTCAAAATCATCTAGCATACTTCACAGCAACATGAATGGAACCATAACAAACTCCAGCGTGGAATTTGCGACATTTGCTCATTTGCTGGAAACACCTGCTTGGTTTTAAATCCCATCTAAGCTGCAAAGAACTTTCATAAAAACCTTTCATGAATGAGAATTACGTGTTCTTATAAGGAAATGACAGTTTTCCTTCCGGAAACAAACGAGCTAGAGAATACTGACTGCAAAAAGAAATACCCAATTCATTGTTTTCTTTAGCTATTGCTCCATGTTCCGAGCAACATAATCCCTTGCCAAGAAGACGAGGGGTATACACATGAATCAATACCACATGGATGTTGTTTTGTGGATGTCTGCATTATAAAACATGGATGTAATCATAAGAATGGGAAATGAAAAGTAAAACCAACTGACAGCGCAATAAAACTCTCCATGTGTGACGGAATTTCCAAAAAGACATGGGGTGATGAACACTTACCTTTCTGAGGATAGGTTATGTTACCAATGTAACATCGGTTTTCGGAGCTGTTTGGATTATCCAATCCTTAACGTATTCAGTATGAGCCACTATGATGTTGATATTTGCAGAAACACAACCAGTCACTGACAAATCACACGAAGTTTATAACTGGTTAAAATTAATTTTTGCCATGCGATCAGCATTGAATGTTCCTTCTAAATAAATAGAATTTCAGAATCGGGAAAAGATGCACATGTTAACTTTCATTTCATTTTATTACAAAGAAAACCTAGTTGGCCGAGTGGTTAGCGTGTCTTTTCTCCAGCCAAAAGGCTGCGGGTTCGAATCCCACCATGGGCATGGATGTATATGATTTTCTGTGAAAATACTAGTAGTGATGGGCGGTAGATGGCGTTGGTGTAGATGGTGATTGAGTGGTGGAGACAGAGAACTGTAAAGTAGGTGTCCTCCCTTGATGAGTCTTGAACCGTCGAGGTGTCAAATAATAATAAAAACATAGGAGTTTTATTTAGTGTAATTTAGCATTTCGTAAAATATGTAAGCCTATGAAATTTAAATATTGACGTTTCATTCTTACTGACGATTATCGCATTAATATAAAGGATACTAATTTCATTGTGTTTTATACTATTACTCTATTTAATATTAATGATCAAAAAGGAAGTAATATCTATTCCACTGAAACTTGGAGTGAAAAGCATTGCATCTTCAGGTGTTTAAAACTAAAAGCTGGAATTTTTATGGAAGTTACTATGCAAACATCACTATATTCAAAAATGTGAATTCAAAAATGTGAATAGAAAATCTGTAAGAAAATAATTTATGCAACGAAAATACATGTTTTTTTTCTTTTCGTTCTGCACATAGCTATGCAAATAAAATGCACTTCATTTTAAGTGCATTTTTTTTATGGTTTAAAATTTTAATATCAACCTATAAATTGCAAAACAATATTCTACGTGGACAAAGAAATGGTACACCATATATAATACATATGTAATATTTTATTTAAAGTTTATGTAATATTTGTATTATTGGAAATTAGGGTAGGCGAGTGCAAAGCTATTTAGAGAGCATGCGCTAACGGATTTCATCTTGAATAAATGCATTTCATGTTCCATACGCTCGCCAAAGTTTATTTCCTTCTCCATACTAATTTTGTTCGATAAAATATACACTTAGGCGGCGAAACAAACAGTGAAAACGATGAAACGACTTCTTAGTCCGATAAAATCAGTTGTCGGTATGCAAAATATGCTCGTAATGACTGCAGTAGCATTTTTGTTTCAATATGAAGAACCCACAAACTCCAGCAAAGCGTAGAGCTGCACTAATTTTTTCAATCTGGATTTGAATAAGAAAGAAAGCTATTAAATTAATTAAAAAAATGACGTATTACGATCTGCTGGTCCACTGCTCAATTGTGTGCTGCTTTGCTAGATTGCGCTAATTTCCTCAATAAGTTAAAAGTAATACTTCTGGTTTGTGTTGGTTTAGAAAAGTGACTGTCGTTGACATTAAGAACACGATTTGTATTTGTCAAAGTGGAATGTACAAAGTTATTTCATGTGACTGAGACACGTACAAAAGTAGAAATTTAAAGTAGGGATGGAAGGAATAATTAATTAGCACTTTAAAAAGTTATCTGTCAACGTGAAATGCAAAGTTTTATTAATGTAGATGAGCTACGTAGAAAAAGCTAGGAAAAAAAGAAATAATTAATCAGCGTGTTTTTTTTTTTCAAAACATAACATAACTACTCGCCATGTTCATGGCAACAATTAATTAATGTGCACCACCGCTAAATTTTCTCTCCGTTATTTTATTTTGCTATACATGTTTAACGCTGTAATGAGAATCCGGAACTGTACAGAGTTTCAAATAATGTATTTAATATTTTAGTTTTAACGTTTTAGTAGACCATACCAATTAAATTGCTTTAATTTTAATACCAATTTAATTGCTAGAAATACTTCCACATACCATTAGCGAAATTGAAACATCTGATTTCTAAGATGTAATATTGTAGATTCAACAAGATAGAAAACAAAAAAACAGACGGTTAGAAACAAAATTATCAGCGGTATTTTCAACATTGAGGACAGTCCAGTATAATTAAGACCTTATTAAGACAATGATCAACACATTGCATGCCTTTGGGATTGACAGAATTCAAGAGACTTGATTTATTTTCTCGCATTACCGCTCCGTCTTAAAAATTCAGTATTCCGCAAACATGATATCATTCTTGATGTCTCCTTTGCAAGCTCTTCACTGTATCAGAATCCCAACAGAGACTAGACCTGCGCACCACCCTCCAAGTGAGGTATTTTCAAAGTCTTTTAAACAGGTAAACATGATTCTTTATGATTGATTTTTGCACGTCAAGGTTCGTTTCAGCATTGCAATTATTCTCTGAATTGTATTCACAATTTTTGCTATATGACCGTTGAACTTCAACTTCCTGTCTACTAAAACTCCAAGATCCCTAGCCTCACCAGTTTCTTCCAGCATAATCCTACCAATAAAATACGACATTGGATATCATATCACACTGAAAGGTGCATGACCTTACATTTATTAACATTGAAATGACCCCATTTTCACATGCCCATAATTCCAGCCTATTCAAATCATGCAAGTACTGCATATTAACAGTAATCATGATTATACTACGTATCTTTGCATCATCAACAAATAGCAGTACGTCGCCTGTGAATGTGTTATTTAATCCTGTGAACAGATTATAACAATGGACTAAGGATCCTTCATGCTTACTAATCGCCACCTTGAATCTGATCCACATCAGATTCACGTGTACGGGAATGCAGATTCACATCCCCATACACGACTTTTTGATATGCCATCAGCCATCCTCTTATCCGTGCCACAAGTCCATAATTCAATCCCATATTCTTCAGTTTATGCAACAGTAATCCATGCTGTAATCTGTCAAAAGCCTTAGCAAAATCCAAAAGTACCATGTCCATTCTCCTTGTCTAGGTCAATGGTAACATTATTATAGAATGTGAGCCAGTTGCTAAAATATGAGCTTCCCTTAGTGAACCCTAGCTGTTCGTTGTAGAAATTCTCTGTCAACTATGAAGATTAACTTAATATCAACATGTCAAATAAACGTATTAAAATGAGAGAATTTTCTTCTTCGCATCATAATTTCATTAAATTATGAAGAAAGAGTGTCAACTTTTCCTATAACCAGAATTTCGAAAAGTAATTGAACTTATAAGTTAAGAAATCATTCGTAAATATAGGCTGAGAACCAGTTTATTATTATATATATATAATATTTAATATATAATATTTAATATACAGTATATATATATTTTTTATTTTTATTTTTTTTAAGAAATTTTGTTGTGAATAAGTTATTGTGTTATTGTAACCAGTAATTCAACGCATCTCCAAAGATGAGGTTTCTCTCTCCTCCATCGACCATTGCAATTTTTCATCTCAAGCAGCTGCTATAAAAAGCGTTTGCAATCAACAAAAAACGAAAGGAACATGTCTTTCATCACCTTCAGTAGTGTACAATACAGTATTTCTGGCAGGTCAGATGTACTGAAAATGAAATTTTCGCACTTTCGATGCTTCTCTTGAAGTGAATGTTCTCTTCTATCGTGTAAATTAGATGACCGGAATTTAGAGATGCGTGAAAAATAAAGGCAATCTCGAGAAAGCATTCAGTTGCGCAAGATAGATCCGTAAAACGCCGAGAGACATAAAGCAGGAATATTGTACACTTTATACACCTTTTTTTTAAAAAAAAAAAAAAAAAGATTAATAAGCGATGATTTATTGCTGTTAGCGGAAAATTTCACCTCGTTACAAGTTGATTGTATACCGGTAAAAATGCATCTACTTAAAACCTTTTATATTATGGAATGGCACTGTGTTTGTCCTTCAGTTGCAATGATGTTAGTTCACAGTATGTCATTTAAATAAGCTCCGCATAATATTAGGACTGGAGAATTCCGAGTGGACTGATATTTTGTTGATCTGGAGATAAGTGGTTTTAACTGAACGAACAGTTTGACCAATGGATAATGTAAAATATACGATGCCGTATAATCCTTATTCTTAAATTTTATATATCACCGCTATTAAAGTGGTGATATATCTTAGCTCTATGTGATCTTAACAATAAGAAGCTAATAAACATTACCTTCTTATAATAAACATTACTTTCTTATAAAAAACATTAGCTTCTTATAATTCAGAGACTAATTTCCTGTACTAATTCTTCTCCCTTATATTGATTAGTGGAAGTTTTAGTTCTACTCTAAACCGAAGCTTTGTCTCTGTTGTGGATTCGGTTAATATTTCTATTATATATAAATGATGATGAATACATATAGATGATGTTTTACATTTACACATGTATGTAAATAATTTCTTAGCGAAAAATTATAACTAATAAAGAACCTCATTTCTTTTTAAGGTGAACTTTCTGGTGAACTGTTTTGCTCTTAGTTGAAAAGTTTCGTTGAAACTTAACTTCAATTTCTCTCTCTCTCTCTCTCTCTCTCTCTCTAAAATACAAGGGACTCCGCTAAGCCACTTATGTCTTGAAGGAAGCTCTTTTAGTGTAGTAGTGAAGGAATACATTTGTAAACTTGGATGTCTTAATGCCTCAAAGACATCATCTAGATAATTTCAGGCAGGGAAGAATTATTTGAAAGCTTGAAGACCGAAGAATTACTAATATTGCCATACAGTTTGAAATCTCACACTACCTTCTATCCAGGCAGTGGGCAGCGTATCAAACCAATGGAATGTGTTCGAAATGTCGCCCTCGCTCTACTACGGAGCTCGGAGACGGTTTTGATTATAACAGCAAAGCGTAATAGATGCACCAAGGCAGGTAAGCTTGCACGCTAGCTCCATTCAGGAAAGTGGATATTTTCACAAACTGTGACAAGACGTCTGCACAGACGACCTGTGGTCTGCGTTCCTTTCATCCATATCTCATCGTAGAGTATGTTTTCATTGGTGTTGTATCCATAAAAATTGGACAAGACCCAATTGGCTAATGTTCTCTTTACAAATGAGACTCGTTTTAATCTTTCCATCGATTCTAGACGCTATTTGATCTGGAGGGAAAGAGTACTGATTACCATCGCGAGAATGTTTTCCCCCAAGAACCCCTGAATCACTTGGTGCTGAGCATGGTACGACCTTGTGTGAGGTGGATTTCAGTATGTGATGGACATATTTCATATTGAAATGTTTTCCTCACAGTTGTTTGTAAGCATTGTACATTAATTCCTTAAATTAGGAAATTTCGTCCTTAGGAATTTGTAACTTTTGCGAAAAACGTATTGCTATTTCATTTGTAAGAAATTTATAAAACATTTTTGTGTAATTTAATTTATTAGAAAGCTGGCAATAAATTTCAGTTCACCTTTGGACACCACTGTGTAATCTTTAGTTTGTTATTACAGAAATTCATTTTCATTCAAGCTAATCCGGTTTAAGTTATTCAGCTACGTTCCTAATCAAATGTGAGTGATCTGCTGTCATGGAAATGCTTGATTAATTATTTTTTCATGGATTCACTCAGCTGTTGAACGATGATCACGTGTAAGTTTCATCGATTTCCTACTTAAATTACTCAAAGCTGTTGTGCAGAACATCACGTTTAGTTCTTCCTCTCTACACCTTTCCGCGAAGCCAAATACATTTAATCCTGATATTTCTAATTATTCTGAAAACAAATTTCACACGCCTTAATTATTCATTCTAATTAAATAAACGTGTTTTATTAACAATTATGTACTATCGAAATTGTTACGACATACCTCGCTGTGCTTCATCATTTAGAGACTAGAACACTTCGAACAGAGCGGTCTTGAATAATGTCACAATACCTACTTATCGTAATTACAAACATTAATTTAATTTAATTACATAATGAACATCATATTTCAGAACTGTTGTCTGCACAGTTGCAAAACGAAAATCAACCCTCTCAGTGGAATAGACTACAAGAAGATTACATAATATCTGCTAAAAACCACATCAATAAACAAGAAGAGAGAAAGAAAAAACACCATGGATAACTGAAGAGGTAATCATCCTTATTGATGAAAGAAGAACATGGAAAAGAGGACCAAATTAAGAAGGAAAGGTTAAGATATAAAACTTTGGATAAAAAAATAAAACAGTTATGTAAAAGATATAACTGAGATAGAAGAATTGCAAAGTAGGAACAAAACCAGAGAAGCGTTCCTGAAAGTGAAAGAACTTAATGGAAAAGCAAAATGTACACAGTCTAATAACATCAAGGACAAAGATGGAAACACTTATTGGTAAGAAAAAGATAAATGGAAGATGGGTGGAGTACTTATCAGACTTCTATGATGATGATAATAGTAACATGTTAGATGATTCACAACACCTTAAGTTAAACGAAACAACAGACACCACTCTACCCACAAGAAAGGAGGTAGAACACGCAATCAGGAATCTTCATAATAATAAATTCTCCGGGTATGATAATATTTTGGCTGAGCTGTTGAAAGATTTGACTGGCAATAATAACTATTTAGTGGAATCCATTCAGGACATCTATAAAACAATACAATTACCTGAAGTTTTTACAACATCTATCTGCATACCAATTCCAAAGAAACATAATGCACAAAATTGGAAGGATTACAGAACTCTGAGCCTAATATTCCAGGCATCTAAATTATTTTAACTATTGTTAACAAGAAAATTGAAAGAGCCAAAGCGTGAATTGAGTGAACAACAGAAAGGCTTCAGAAGAGGAATGGGAATAATTAATGCTATCCGGGAACAAAAGATATTAATATAAAGATCACTCTAAAGAAATAGGAACATTTACATATTCTTCATAGAATTTTAGAAGTCTTTTGACCAGGTAAAACATAATAAAATGTTCAATGTATTAGATAAATTAGGCATTGAACATCATGTACTTAAGATTATAAAAATGTTTACACGAAACAGAAAATACAGCTGTTTAAAAATGAGACTACTGTAGTGAAAATAAAAAGAGGAGTTAGACAAGGTTGTATCCTTTCACCAAATCTATTTAATATCTATAGTGAGACAGTGATGAAAAAGATTAAAAAACAAAATATAGGACTTAGCATCAATGGTATAAAATACAACAATCTTAGATATGCTGATGATACCATTCTAATAGCAGAAAACAGAAACAAATTAATCAAATTACTGCAGCTACTAATTGAAGAGGGTAAAGAATTTGGATTAGATATAAATGCAAAAAAGACCAAATTTATGAAAATCTCAAAACAAAGCAGATCCGAGCCAGAAATATTCATAAACAATATGAAAATTGAAAATACAACAGAATACAAATATTTAGAACCTACTTTACTGCAGATGGAAAACAAGATAAATAAATAAAAATAATAACAGCCATAGCTAAAGATGCATTCTGGAAAAATAAATATCTGCTCAGAAGTTCTGTGAGTATCGAGAAAAAGAAAATAATGATAAGAACATTAGTGTGGCCAGTTTTCACATATGGAAGTGAGACCTGGATATTCAAGAAGGGAGTGAGGCAATAGATATTGGCCTTTGAAATGTGGTGCTATAGGAGAGCTCTGAAAATCCCATGCACAGAACATGTGACAAATACAGATGTCCTACAGAGAGTGAGAGCACAGAGATATTTATTACAGGAAATGATCCAGAGAAAGATGAGATTGGCAGGACATGTACTGAGAGGTTCAGCAGGACAGAGAATACTAACAGTTTTAGAAGGAAAAAATATGGGTATAGGATCAAGAGGCAAAAGACGAAGGAAAGACATGGCTTGAAGATATAAGATCATGGACAGGATCACATGGCTATGCAGAAACAAAAAGGAAAACCACCAACAGAGAGAACTGGAAGGACATGTTGCTGCACCCTCTCACTGAGGAAGATACATGAAGAAGAAGAAGAAGAATGAACAATAAAGAGCCAAACGGCGTTTTTATTCGGACGTAAATTATTTAATTAAGGGGATAATAAATCCTTCATTATTCCAAAGCCGAATAAGAAACTCGAAGATCGAAATCTAAGAGTTTCATTCCGAAGAACGTTCGGCAAGTCCAAGTGTAAGTAAACGCCCGGTGGTACAACACTAGGGCAACTCGGAGCAAAGGAGGAGGAGCAAGCTCCGATCACTGTCCTTAATATTTTCTCATAATGAAAAACGCAGCTCCTAGGAGATGCATTACTGTTTTACTCTTAGATTTCTTAGATCTGTTTTATTCTTAGATTTCGATCTTTGAGTTTCTTATTCAGCTTTGAAATAATGAGGGATTTATTATTCCCTTAATTAAAGAATGAATATTATTTAACTGTTAAAACTCATTGTTAAAACTTAATGAATTTGCTTAATTTGCGGAAGGTATTATATCTGCTAATTCGGCATGTTCTGGTTTGCCTTTATTTCTCATAAACTCGTGATGGGGGAAGACATTCCTCCCCAGAAACTAGAGATTTTCATCCTGATATTTTGAATAAATCATTTTTATGTTTATTGTTTCCCCCATTCTACTGAGCGTTGTACGGAAGTTGCCATATTAAGAGATGTTTCGTTTACTACAAACTTGTTTTAGATTTTTATGCCATACTTTAATCTGTTATGATTGATTGTTTTTGCATAAATAAAATATTAGCGAACGATGTTGTAATTCTGGTACAAGTACTTGTGTTTTTTCTAACTGATTTGCTCTGTAAATGTACCACTCATTCCTCTCGTCGTATTCCGGACAATTCCATTTCTTCCCAAATGATTACTCTATCATAGAACTTATTACAGAATAAAATTTATTATAATATTCTCCTTGACAATCTGCCAATGATTTACTTATTGAAATGCAATAGGAGACCTGATGATTAACTTACTGATGGCTTGAGGAATATAGTACGATTAGTATTACTGGGAAGATTACATGCGGTACAGCAGCTGGATATTAATGATGAACTTTCAGAGATAGAAATCATTGTGTATATGTATGTACTGTGTGCGTGCGTGTGTGTGTTACAATATCAATTAATCATGTTGTAAATTTTCATTTTCGTAAATCGAAATAATTAAAAACTGAATAATTTTTAATCACTATTGGCCTTATTCAAGCTATTTACATTAATTAAATCGGCTCTGCTTTTATGAGCGTGTTTCTATAGTAAAATACCGATTTCATCATAAATAGGAACGTACGGAAAATGAGACATTTTTCCAGCAGGTGTTTCACATACCAACAGATTTTCTTTCTTACATTTGAAGACTACAGCTGATGTTATGGCATAATACACGAGTCAATTGCAAATGCTTATCACAAGAACAACTTGAATCCTACTTACATTACAGCTCAGATTTCTTGCTTCGGATCGTCGTAAGATATACAACGTGCTCAGTAATTTTCAGTACGATGGCCTCGTTATAGAATAGCTGGGACGTTAGAGTGTCACGGTCCTTATCAAAATGAAAAATTTAATGTTTCCTGCAAACCGATTTAAGTCATGAAATCCAGATAATATGAGGTCACTTCTCTAGAAATCGGCAATAGCGATAACATAGAAATTCTATGACACATCATATTATTACGTTCTCATTCTTTTCCAAATTATGGTCCTCAGGCACAAACTTTCACTTAAGAATTCTCCTCTAAATACCCGTCGAGTAAATTGCAACTTCTACTCAGTTATTGATTTGTAGTATTACTTTTCTTATATTGCGACACTTTCAAGTATTCAAGTTTACACTTGATATTTCTATAAGGGCAATAGCATGTTTCAATAAAAAATAGCATTATATAAGTACGAATAAATATATGAATATACATATTATTCATATGTTTATATATATATATATATATATATATATTTATTTATTTATTTTTATTATTTTTTTTTAAGAATAAATTATAAATGACTTTAACCGAGATAAAATTTTAAATTTAATGATAACGATACAACTAGTTTCAGCCTTTTGCAGCCTTCTTCAGGTATCCACTAAAGGTAGAACACAGTAATAAAAATAGAAGATACAAAAAACTGAGAATTACAGGCAAAAAATGCAATACATAATTGACACAAAAACGTTGTACTTTTCAAGTCGTTCTAGTTAACGCGCTATTGTTTGTAGCATGCGTGCTTGCCTCAAGAATATCTCAAGTGTTTCTCCAATAAATCTTCATCGTTCATCAAAAACATCACAGACTTCGTTTCTCATATCAAAAATATTTCAATCAGTGAAAATGATATCATAGTAAGTTTTGACATTATCTCATTATTTACTAACGTCCCTGAGAACGTCCCCACTGAGGAGGTATTAATATTTCTTAAGGACAAATTCTAAAAAGATATTTGCTTTATTAAAGCATTGTATTCAATCTGGCTACTTCAGATATAGGGACTCCATTTACAAACAAAGCCGAGGCCTGGCAATGGGCAACCCTTTATCCCCGGTTCTAGCAAACATTTTCCTGGAAGATTTTGAAACGAAAGCCATATCGTGTTTCTCACTTAAGCCGAAACTTTGGAAACGCTATGTTGAAGACATTATATGGAGTCACGGACACACTTTTCGTCAAAAGTGTGTCCGTGATTTTCTTCAACATCTTAACAACCAGCATTCAAATATAAAATTCTCTGCTGAACTAGAACGAAATAACTGCCTTCCTTTCCTGGATGTAATTCTTACTCGATGCTCTGATAGATTTAAAGTCTCTATATATCGAAAACCAACTCATACTAACAGATATCTGCACTGTCAATCTCATCAATTTCCACCACAAAAGCTAGGAACTATTTCTACCTTAGGACACAGAGTACGATCTCTTTTAAATGAACCAGATGAACTCGAAAAAGAAATTGAACAACTTTCTCTTATCTTTAAACAAAATGGATATTCTGAAAAAACAATTAAGAAATTTCTTCTAGATCCTCCTAGGCAGCGTATTACGGAAACTACTGATTTAAAAGGTAACATCTCAATACCTTACATTAGTTCAGTCTCCAATAAATTGGCTAAAGTCTTTAAAAAAATACAACATCAGGACGTTTTTCACTACACTCCCTAAAGTCTGCTCGCTCTCATATAAGCCATCCGAAACCTATTCATCATAACCTGAAATATCCACGTTTTTACAAGTTATGGTACGCTTGTAATATTCCTTATTTTGGACAGACTAACAAATCTCTTGAACTGCGTATTGAGGAGCATAAGAGAGACATCTCCTATAAAAGGTCACATGCATTTGCGCTTTCCAGTCATGTTCTTTTCTCTAACAATCCTCATGATAATCTACAGAGTCACTCAGTGTGCTGGGATAAATCCGAAAACATTTTTCACTGTAGTGATGAGTTTGAAAGGAAAATCGTGGAATCCAGGGAAATTCTCCATAATCTTGAACATTTAAACAGCAATTTGAATTATAACATCCCTGATAGACATACTGCAGTTGTTAAATACTGGCGTTCACGAGAACCTGCAAGCATGCATGTTACAAACAATAGTGCGTTAACTAGAACGACTTGAAAAGTACAACGTTTTTGTGTCAATTATGTATTGCATTTTTTGCCTGTAATTCTCAGTTTTTTGTATCTTCAATTTTTATTACTGTGTTCTACCTTTAGTGGATACCTAAAGAAGGCTGTAAAAGGCTGAAACTAGTTTATATATATACAGGGTGTTCGGGATAAATTTGACATATTTATAATTAATTATATTTTTCCGTAAGTTACATGTATTAACACACACTTCTCTTCATTTAAAAGTTTGGACCCTTCTTCATTCATATACAAGATGTCAGAAAGGATGGATAGCTGGAACCCACCTGAATCATGGAAGAGAATAACTTGTATCATGATGATTCGTGCCCGCCATCAAAATAAGGATATTACGACTGCTGCCCAATGCTCCCTGAATACAGTAAAAACAATCAGGCATGAACTAGAGACTTGCAATGGTGACTACGAGGATGTAGCAAGAAGAAAGATCCCTAGCAGACGATCTGATTGCGTTCGTACAGCAGAATTCCTCGCAAATCTGCAGGAACAGGTGTTGAAGAACCCTGGCATTGGAATTCGGGCTTTGTTCGTGGAGTTGCTAACTGTAGTCAAGCCCTGGATAACAAGGGTAGCCAATGGTAGGCCGTATGTATGGCAGCAGGATTCGGCCCCTTGCCACACCTCTGGGAAAAGTCAAAAATGGTTGTCTGAATATTTCTACGACTTCACCAGTCCAAATGTTTGGCCTCCAAACTCCCCAGACCTTAACCCCATGGATTATTTTGTATGGGGCGCAGTTGAAAAAGACACCAATCGCACTTCCAGTAATACAAAAGCCCAGTTAATGGATAAAATTAAAACAGTTTTTGCTGCCCTTCCCAGGGAGACTGTAGCATCAGCTTGTTCGAGGTTCCGAAGCAGAATTGAAGCTGTGATCGATGCTAATGGTGGTTATTTTGAGTAAATCTTGTTGATAGTATTGTAATTAACTCTGCCTGTAATGTTTTTTGTCAATTCATTAAATTTAATAGATACAAAGAAGATTTTCTTTTTCCTTACGAAACTGTCAAATTTATCCCGAACACCCTGTATATATATATATATATCGCAGTCACATAATATTTTATATACGCCAGGGTATTTGAGTTGATGATGACAAGGTTTTGGGTGGCTAATTAAGGAACGGATCTTTGGAAGTGGAGTGAATATATACTGACTATAACCGAGACTAGAATAACAATTAAATTTATTCAAAACGCAACATGTTTCATCGGATTGTCCGGCTTCTTCAGGCGTGGGAACAAAGAAAGCAAGTAAACACTATAAGAAACATCGTATCACTATAAAACGTCTATTATAAAATCAGTTAACTTTTAACTGTAGCTACAGTCCGTGTTGAAGTTCTATTGTTAAGTAGCTGCGTGCGTCTGATTTCACGCGTGTGCCAATATCGGATAGCAGAGCTGAAAGAATCCGGTAGATTATAGCTGAGGTTATTATTTATGTGATGAGGGTCCATAACAATTTCCTTAGACTGGACTATGCGTCACTCCACCTAGTCACGGCATATATGAAGGTTTGAGGTTGTTGTCCAGTTTATCTCATGTTGACGGCCTTCATCATTTGTGTTTACTGAAAATAGTACATGGCTTGACAGGGCACTTGCTCTATTTCTTTTGTAGGCAGTGTCTCTCTAGTGTTCTTCTAGGCGTAGGAGGATGGATTTTTCCGTTTGGCTATAGTATTGCTTCCCGCAGTCACACGTGATTTTGTACACTCCTGGGAATTGTAGATGGTTGTGAGCTTGTTTGTATTTGCTTAAAATCGATCTTAGTTTAGGAAGAGTAGAGAAACAGGTTTTTATGTTGAACTTTCTTAAAATTCTTCTTAGTTTCGTGGAGTGCGAGCTGATATATGGTAAGGAGATATAACCTTTTGGACTGCGGGAAGCAATACTATGGCCAAACTGAAACATCCATCCTCCTACGTCTAGAAGACCACCAGAGAGACATTGCCTACAAAAGAACTAGAGCAAGTGCCCTGTCAAGCCATGTACTGTTTTCAGTAAACACAAATGATGAAGGCCGTCAACATGAGATAAACTGGTCAACAACCTCAAACCTTCATATATGCCGTGACTTGTTTGAGCGACACATAGTCGAGTCTAAGGAAATTGTTATGGACCCTCATCACATAAATAATAACCTCAGCTATAATCTACCGGACTCTTTCAGCTCTGCTATCCGATATTGGCACACGTGTGAAATCAGACGCACGCAGCTACTTAACAATAGAACTTCAGCACGGACTGTAGCTACAGTTCAAAGCTAACTGATTTTATAATAGTCGTTTTATAGTGATACGATGTTTCTTATAGTGTTTACTTGCTTTCTATGTTCCCACGCCTGAAGAAGTCGGACAATCCGATGAAACATGTTGCGTTTTGAATAAATTTAATTGTTATTCTAGTGTAGGTTGTAGTTAGTATATATGAATATGAACATATCCCAGTACCGAGTTAATACTACAAATTCTATATATATATATATATGATTAGTACTATTAACTCGGGGTTGGGATATGTTCATTTTTCTAAATTAACTGACTTAAAACCCGAGAGTTATAACACAATGACATTTATTTGAAAAAACGCAACATGTTTCGTCAAGAATGACTTCATCAGGCGATAAGAACATAGAAAGATATTAAAAGACACGAAATTAACATTGACACACTCTAAAGCTATACAATTATAAAGCCATAATATTCGACTGTAAATTACAGTTATTATGAGCTTGAACTACAGTCCGAGTTAAAGTTCTATTGTTGTACACCTGTGCGTGTGTGGAATCACGCGATCTCCAGTATCTAATAGTAGAGTTGAAAGAGTCAGGCAAATTATAGCTAAGATTGTTATTCATGTGAAAAGGGTCCAAGGTAATTTCTTTTGACTCGACAATGCGGCGCTCTACTTCATCATGGCAGATGTGTAGGTTTGAAGTTGATGTCCAGTTTATTTCATGTTGGTGGCTTTCGTTGTTCGTGTTTATTGAAAACAGGACATGGCTTGACATGGCCTGATGAAGTCATTCTTGACGAAACATGTTGCGTTTTTTCAAATAAATGTCATTGTGTTATAATTCTCGGGTTTTAAGTCAGTTAATTTAGAAAAATGAATATATATATATATATATATATATATTGAAGCAAGTGTGTTACGACGTGTTTAGCCAAAACTACCTTAATACGAGAAATAACCATATTCCAAAGATACATGTGAATTTAATAAAAAACTAGAATAATCACCAAATGCATGTTTGCCACCTATCTACTGAAAATAATAAAAAAGACGAATGTTTTTTTTTTTAATTTGTCTTGTATAATAAAACTAAGAATTGCAAAATAATTGGATCACTTTTTATGAACGTTTTTTTTTTAATTTAAATCTTTCATTAGAAACTCTTCTTCTACTTTCTACGTGTTAAGCCTAATGACTTAACACTGTGCTATTTTTCTCCCCTCAAGAAGGAAATGAAATAGCATACGAAAGCGATTTTTTATTATTAATAAACAGTTATCTAAGTCGTACCCGTACCGTGGATAAGGTGACTAGCTCCATGCCTTCCGGTATATTCTAGCTGTAGCTGCGTGTGTGCACTAGGCCGGATTGTCTCCTTGCTGCAAGAAAAACCCCAGAGAAACTGGAGAGAAAAATCCTGCTGTCAATGCCCAAGACAGGCTAACTTGGCTATGACTGAGAAAGATTCTTAATCTCTTCTCGTCGGCGACGAAGGAGCTTAAGGATTAACCGCGCGGACCATCAGAAACTTGAGGGTAATAAATATCTAAAATTTTTAATATAAAACTTCAAGAAACGAAGCTTTTTTTAATTTTTTACCATTTAATTGGATAAAATAAAGACGAAAAATCTTTATGAAAATGGAGAAATTACCTTTTATTTTATTTTTATTTTTTGCTAGTTTTACAATCTGATTTGGTGTTAAAAGAAATTGAAGAATAAATAGCTCTGTAAGGTTTTTATGAGTTCAGGTTGGATAGAATTTATTGTCGTACAATATTGCGAAATTGCTGAAGGAAACACAGAAAATAATAAACAAAACTTATTAATTTATTAATTTACAAGTTATATTCTGGCTTATTATAGGCATCTCTGAGAAAGTTTTTTTTTTTTTTTTTTTTTTTACTTTTGGGAAAAAGTAAAGAAAGCTGGCAATACGCTGAAGAAATGGTATCCGTTTTAATATACTTACGGCTGCAAAGAATATTCAGCATTATCAAACTTACTTCAGAAATTCAAATTCTTAACTTCAATGAGACAATTGTTTCAATATGCCAGTCAATCACTTCGTGATTACGGCCACTTGTGCTATTTTTCCCCCTCAAGAAGGAACTGACGCAGCGTATGAAAACGATTTTTTATGATTAATAAACAGTTATCATAAATAACGTCTCAAAAAAAAAGACTCAGCTTTTACAGAACTTCGGTCTTGCAGATACTAATCCAAAACTGATTTATTTTGCTATCTTTCGATGATATCAATTCTCTGACAAAGGTACTTCCCATGAATTACGTGCGACCGTCGCATCGAAGTCATATGTATGACCATATTAGTGATTATTTGGATATTATTAATTTCGTTAATGGGAGATATGGCTGAGTAAACGAAAACCAACTATGCTATCTTACGAATGTAAATACACAAATCATCGTACAGGGTGCAGAGATTTCTGATTATTCTGAGAAAAGCATTATTTAGTATCATATTTCAGTTACGGAATTAATTTATTTTTGATTACAGTTTCTACTTTCTTTATACATTTCATTCGCATATTGATCGTTTGCTCCCCCTCAGTCTACATGCATATTTAAGGTGAGGAAAAATAAATCACATTCCAACTATCTTCAAACTTTAACTTTGTTTGTTTGTTTTAATTAACTAGTCAACATTAACTGAGTGATTAGTCAGAATTAGGATTTAATTTGTGTTAAAATATAGTTAAACTGCTATTGGCCCATTCAGTATCTCGTCGTGGGAGAGAAAAAATAAATCGTTATATTTCCACATCACTGGGATAAGTTAACCCTTATTCAATTTAACATTCGGACTATTACAAGGAGAACCCAGCAGGATCTCAGGAAATTTACTCTCCATTCTATTTATGTATGAAGTAACATTATAACGTAGCATGTACTTCTCATTCTGGTTATAATAATCAATTTTTTCACATATTTTACGAATGAAATGTGCTACAATATATTTCCAATTAACTATTTTGCTAGTGAGTTGGGAAAATTATCCTAAAGTAGGGGTTGCCTAAGCATCGCGATTCAGGGCGTTCTTATTCGCAATAATATTTTTCTTGGTGCCCCTGCGCCAAAAAAACAACAACCTAACTCTTCCGTTTATTAAGTAGTTAGGTCCAAATTTAATTAGTTTTTGTGTCCTAAAATTCTAGTAGCATGCATAAACTGGGATGGCTGCGACACACCGTTTGGCAACCATTATCATTAATGGAACAGTAGAAAAATTCATTTTCCTATGTGGCTTTAGCTACATACGGTTTTTCGGGGATATCATCTTTGGTAATAGCTTGGCTATTTTTTTTTTTTTTCGCATCTGCAGAATAGGAGAATTAAAGATAATGGTATCCCACAGCGGCTATCAACAGTATATATGGAGCTAGTGTACTGAATTTTGTTTTAAAATTAACTCTGAATCTCTCTTTCGTTGTGTTATGATAGAGAGGTTGACAGTCTGTTGCTTGCCGACATTTATTACGAGAATATACTGTGTTTACCCAAGCAAGCTTCTTCTTCTTTCACTACGCGTTATTCCCGCTTCCTATGCGGGGTCCGCATGTTACTTTGATACGACTTCTTTGTTAGTATCACTCCCAACAGACCTGTCGCCTAGCTTGCGGGGGGGGGATATATTTTTGGCTGTAGTAGCGTATGTTCACGGGGCCGGTTTGGCTGCTTGCGGGATGAAAAAAGCCCGATAAACTGGCGAGAAGAGTCCGCGCCCAAGACTGACTAATATGGCTGCGAATATGGCTACTAGGCTAACGGCAGGGACATTTTTCCAAGCAAGCTAAGCGTATAAAATTCTAGCTGTTTCATTCCGAGTTTTATTTCTGTATTGGGTTTTAGATGTCCTAGTTCGCGAAGTTTCTTGCATGAAGTAATATTCCCCTCCCTCAAAAAAAAAAAAAAAAAAAACGGAAAGCCCCCCAAAAAACGAAAAAAAAACATTAAGGTGGATGTATTGCAGTGCCGATAAACACAGTACAATGAGCATATTCCAATTTTATTGCACAAATACTATGGATCCAAAATAGGAATGATTCGGTATATTCTACTGAGTCAATCCTGTTTATTATTTCTTCAGTAGTGAGTATGAAACATTTATCTTAAAGATAACATACGTTAGGTCCAAAATAGGAATGATTCGGTATATTCTACTGAGTCAATCTTGTTTATTATTTCTTCAGTACTGAGTGTGAAACATTTATCTTAAAGATAACATACGTTGGTATAATGTGAATGCATAATTCACACCAAAAACCTAGATTGTGCTTTATATGATAAATCATTATCCCAAAATTCATTGTTCATCCAATAATAACTTCGTTAATTATAGGAACTTCGGGTGTGAAAGAAACAAAATATCAAAACAGAGTTACCAACATTAAAAGATTATCATGGCTACAGCAACTACGTAATTATATAGGATTTTTACTATACTAAACTTTTACTGTTTGTACGCTCCTGCCTAGATGCTTTTTTTCTTTAGTACCTGAAGAAGCACCATCTTATAAGACGAAACTAGTCGTTTGTTTATCAAAAACTATAAGTTGGTGTTGACCTCATCCAGCTTCACCTATTAATCCTAATCACGCATGATTTTTCTTAGTCATCAGCGTTGTCGTCAGTACATCAGCGTTTCTTAGTCATCAGTACATCAGCGTTGTTACCATGGGTGAGTTACGGGTTAGGTTATTCGAAACTGAACCGATTTTCTAGTATTTCTTCCTTAAATTAAATTTCTTCCTTAAATTAAATTTTACTTTATATCCCCCTCCCCCAAAGAAAAGCTTTCTAAATGGCAACGCTGCACATTATGATATTATGGACATTTTCTTCTAATCACTAGATGTAAATAACCTGCTTTTTATGCACTTTCATTAAGTATCTATTTTCGCTAATATCTGCCTAGAGTAAAATAAATCATCTTAAGTACTCCGTATAAACATGAACTCTAATAGACTCTTGGATTTTGACGGATCTGGAAATGATTGTTAAAAGAGAAAACAAAATGCAGAATCAGTTAATGAAAGCATATTGCTTAAGTAAGGAAAATGATAGTGATTTTAGAGGAATGAAATGTTTAATGAAATTTCTAGTTTTTCGTCTCTCCCATTAGGAAATCCATTATAAGGTTGCAGTTAGAAATAAGAAGCATGCCTGCATGAGAAAGAAGTGCTGCTCAGTTGCCAATAAAGTAGTCCGTTTCTTCTAAGCGTAAAGCAAATTCCTCAGATAATTTTCAAAGTAAAATTTTAGTGAAAATTTTGCGCCACGATCAGAAGCTCAAGAAAGTAGAGGCTAAAATACACAGAAATCTATCAGAACCGTTATTACTGTTAACGAATGTTGCTCGTATCGGTCTAAAAAAATTACAAATATTATCTAGATCAGAATTAAGAGGGATAATGGATTAAAATAGAAGGAATATAACTGCTTATACTGTACAGGGTGACCCATAAGTTACGAAAGGGTTTTGACATTTAATAAATTTTTTATTATATTTATTTTATATTACTTGGTTTTTTTCTTATAAATAAATACAAATTCGGAGATTTTTTTTTCTTATGAGGTATTCACATTTTAAAGCACTTCGTGATTTATGGATCATCCTGTGTATTATAGAATCATCAGTATCCGATATTCGGTTATCTGATATTCCATTTTAACTGGCAGTCATAAAATCAAGAACAGCAGTCTATATTTTCCTTAATAAAAGAGAAATGTAGATCGCAAAAGTAAGGAAAGGAAAATAGAGGTAAAATTTAGGTTTATTCCTTTTCCTTAAATTTTCAAAGGCAATGTGTTTATAGATTACTATAAACAGAATGTGAATGATAATTGAGGCGGTTAATCCTTTCCAACCATCAGTAAGCGCAAATGATCTCCTTTCGTAAAAGTGCAATTCATCTCCACATCTAAAGTTATTTGACAGCCATCCATGCCCACTGCGAAAGTCGAACCCAAATCCTATTGGTTGGGCGAGCTTTTAGGCTAACCACTCGGGCAACCAAGCTGGCATTGTGTATTATCATTATTTTAATATCCTATTTAGCGCGATTATTCGACAATCTAATTACTTAAAATGTACTCAAGTATTTATATGAGCTCTTTCACTTCTTTCTGTCAGCTGTGTCGTCTAACTTAAATCACAATAAAATATTTAATGACACTGTTAAAATTTGAGGATAATTTAGTGGCATGGAAATGCAGAAGCTCAAACAAGAACACAGCACTTTCATTTCTCGTGCGATGATTTTACCCCCAGTAGTGCGATAAAGATCGTGTGTGGTTTAACTGTATTATTATTAGTATACAGTTGACTCTTCTCTTCCCTGAATCCTGTATTGCTTGAAATAACTATATGGGAACTTGAATCTTAAATATTAAACATTTTATTATATAACAAATACACTATAAAACTCATTTTAAAAGCCAAAGCAACGAAGCCTGTGAGACTGGAATATTTCTCCTTAAATTGGTTGTGTTCTTGATTAGTTGTTTTTTGGAGGAAATGTCGAATTTCCTGAAAGGAAAGTGCTGCCAACCTACCGATGACTCCGACTAACTTTAACGTATCTTTAGTTAAGAAGAATAATGAGAGCATTCAGCACGCTACATGCTTTTCAATAGCAGAAACAAAACTTGTTTGTCTATGGAGGATGCGAGAGCACGCTATTTATCAAAGTGCATCATCTCATCTGTTACACATGATATGGTGCTGGTATTATGATATGTGAAGATTATCTTTGTTTTGAGTAGAACAGAAAATTAACTTGGATTGCTATTGTGACCCATGACCCATATTTGTTAAGCTGCGTCATTTCTATGGAAAGGATCTAGTATATTCGTGTTTTTAAATTATAATACATCAACCAAAGCCGAGTTAATTGCTCTCTTATGGTTTATTTGAAAATAGGCAACCCGGTCACACGCATAAATCACGTAATATCCTGGCTTCATATTCATCATTCAATCACTATAATAAAGGAATAAAACTATTTTTTTAACATTTTTGCTGCGCGGATACAAATACTTCACATAATATATTTTTAAAATTACTAGATCTGTAAAAATCAGTTATCTAATGATTATCTAACACAATAATAGACATCACTGATTAAAACTATCAGAAGCTTTCTTCTAATTACTTCCGGTCTGAAACTGAAATTCTTCTAACGAAAAGAAATGAGCAACCGGATTGTTGAAAATGGCTTAGTGCCATTTTCCATCCCAGACAAGAATGTCAATGCATTAATTAAGAATCCAAAATGATAATGGAGGCAATTAATTAAATAATTTCGTCGCTGTGAAGGAAGAAGCGAATTTGTATAATAAATCTCTCTGTGATTAGTCAAGTTCTTCATTATCATCCTTCAGATGAAGAGAAAAAAGTATTACCTACAATGGTAAGGAGAATTTTTAACTCATCAAAACACCCAAATACATGCGAATAAATAATAATTAAGATTAGGAATATTTCCTGTTATCTAGCATGCATTGAATTCGGCGACTGTGAGATGTGAAGACAACTTTTATCGATTTCAAAAGGTTAATGAAGTTTCACCTAATCCACCTGAGGAAAGAAAATTGCCTGAGATGATTTATTTATGTGAATGATTTTTAATAGCTACAATTATTTTCCTGTTTCGCACTCAAATTTCAAACTGCTTACAGAAGAATGAAATTCGTAAATGTTAATCGTTTTATGAGCCATTTTGTATTTATGTAGTGGTACTAAGCAGCATTGGCAAGAGTATTAGTTTCGAACTTTTTCTTAATTTAATAATAAAAAAGCGCCTAAACAGACGCTGTAACGTTCACGTCATTTACCTAACCGCTTTGAAGTTATTTGCAAACTACAGCACCAGGAAATAAATTTTCGGTGGGGAACGCCGAAATTTTTATGCACAAAGTTAGCAACAGTACATTAGGCTTGGGTCTGTAAGCTAAATTAAAGCAACATCATCGCAGTAGTTTCATTAATCCACATGAAAAAATATTTATTTCATCAGGCCATCATTTCTACTCCATTCTCATCATTAGATTTTATATTAACTCGACGAGATTTTTTGAAACTAACGTAAAGTAAAATTCAAGGCTAACACTGATCAATAAAAGTGTGAGGCTTTATGTATGTTCTTTGGGAAATGCTGTACTTTTTTATGCTGTGAGAGATTTTGAACTTCATTTTTATTAGGAAAAATCATTTACATGTATTTTGAATCACAAAATAGAAGAAAAATAGGAATGCAGAATAAAAAAAATAAAAATAAATAAATAATAACGAATGAAATCGTTTTTGGTTGTTAAAGCTCTGTTGAATATGTTAGGGTGTACTGAAGTTGCTGGTGGAATCATATAATTTAGGCTGCATCTATGGTTGGAATCAGGTTGTCTTCTACGAGTTCAAGCCATTAACGTAACTGCTTCGAACTTAATTGCAAACTACAGCAGCAGGAAATGCAATTTTCTCTTGGTAACGCCATTTCAGTGTACAAAGTTAGCAGCATTATAAAGGTAGGAGACAAATGATATATTGAAAAAAAAAACAAAGACAAAGAAAGGAATGTTTAATATTTTCCATAACAGTTTCCGTTTGTTGTTAGTCTCATTTACAAGATATAGGCATCTCTCATAACCATCAACAAATTTATTTGCTACTCTATGTATGATTATCATGTTTTTCAATGTTTTACGGGACTTTTTTTTTTCACATACCATTTTCGAAGTAGTTTCTGTTTAATAATTTACCCAGTTTCTCATGCTATTTAGTTTATTGTAATTAATTTTTCTTTAGTTATTTTATTTCTATGTTTATTTATTTAATTCACTTATATTAGTTTTACCTTTCATATTTGCAAACCTAAATTTAAATGCCGAAGTTACTCTTTGTATCTGAATATTAAAAGTATTTTCCTGCGTATTAATAATGCATTTTCCACCCCGAGCCATGTGAGTACAATCCTTGCGCACTAAACCAATGATACGCCATTATCTGTTTCAGTCATATGGTTAGCATAATTAACGTGGCGATTCCGATAGTACAGTGGAGAGGACCATGTAGTATTTTCTTCTTGATTGGAATGACTAAGATTCGAATTCAGAATTCGGTTACGAATCTTTACAAAGACGTTTCAACTTAGTGCTGGTTTTATACAGTGGTGGGGAATTTCTTCTAAAAACCTATCTTCTAAAAAACTGAGTTTTTATCCAGAAGAAAGGCAGTCAGCTGGAAAACAGAAACAAGAGACATAACATGATTGTCTCATTGCTGTAGTTTCCTTGATAATAGAACTGAAATAAAAGCAGCATACCATAAAACTATTAATCGGCATTAATATATTAGACCATTAAAAGCTTAAATCCCTTTGATTAGAGATTATAGATCAAATGCTATGATAAACTATGATATTCTGTAAGAAATCAGTACCACATTTGCAGAGCTCAAATATAGTAGTTTAAAATAGTGTAACATTAAATGCAAGAGTGAGTATGTGTGTGCGCGTGTGTGCTTGCGACAATGTTTATGCACAGAAAGACTTCGCTCTCATTCTACTCATGTAAGTTATTCTCATACCTTTACTATAGATGTTATTTAGTGGTAGATAAACATACATTCATTGAATAGTGAACAAAAGTACACGTTCAACAAATGGCTTGTTGGTTTGCCTCACCGCCAGTAAAGAGTATTGGCTACTGATTATCAGCACCATGGTCTGCAAATACCTTTAGTCTCAAGTATCTTATGTTGAAAAATCTGGTTAGATAGTAATGTATATCGGCTTTACTGTGGAAAGAACGCTGTATACCGTCATTTATTTCGATTCGCTTTGGCTTCTTATGGTCTTAGTTCCCAATATTTCTAACTAAGAGAGCTGTAAGAAATCATTCTTGAAAAATAGACACGAATTTTAGTGTTTTGCTACACCAAGAGCGGTTCTTCCATATAAAATTACGTGTCTATCACTCTTTTGTTCATGTGTTTTGTAACGAAGAAAATGGTCTGTAGTACAGTTCGTCTATCATTAAGCGGTAATGAAAATCAGTCATTTAAGGAAATACATGTGAAGAGTGACATGATATCAAAATTTGTCATTTTGGCTGTTCTCTTGAAAGTCGCGAGTATCTTATTTGCTGATTTGCTGATTTTCCTATAAGAAAGCACTTTCTTGCACGTTGAATGGATGGCTGAAGTTCGTTCTAGAAAATCTATAAATACATTCCTAATGATTTGGCTTTCAAGTTTTGATTAACTCTTTCCACCAGTGCAAATGTGAGACCATGCATTCACAAATTTTATTTTTTTTTGAGTATTGCTAAGATTTCTAAATAAAATGTGGTTTAATTTATTAATCATATCAAAACGAGACTGCCTTTATATTACAGACTTTATTGAATATTACTGCATTTGTTTTAAATTTCTTTCTTCAAATATTCTAATCAGCCAGATGTATATACATTGTAGCTACTTTTACCATAAACGGCTTTATGAGAAAGTAAAGCAACTTTTTAATTTGGAGCGATTAAATCTATTCTAATTTTTTTTTCAATTCTTTCTGTGCTATTTCTTTCATTATTACCAAGTTTTTTGAACAGTTGTTTTCACTAGCTGCAAACAAAAACAGTTTTCTTCATAGAAGTAATGATATATTTCGATAACATTTTATGTTGTCTACTTAAAAACATTAGCTCTTCCTCTTAGTGTATCAATAAATAAGCGATTTTCTTAAAACTTCTTTTGTTATCCAAAGGTTTGGAATCATGAGTAAAATCCGAAATCACTAGTTTTTAAACATTTTTTCCTGTCAAGTTGGCGGTGCGGGTAGATCGCCCATCATAGGATCCTGTTCCACTGTTGTGATGCATGTCTGTTTGTGAACGTAATAAGGAAGTAGATGAATTTTATCACCTTGCTTAATGATGCCTGGAGTAGCTTGAAGATCATGTTTGGTCTCACAGTGAGAATTTCCGGAATATTCTCGGCCAGCAGCCTTGTCAGTTATCCTTGAGAATAACACGTGTTTTCTGAGTATTCGTAACTATTGGTTTTTGTTTGTGTGCATTTTCTTGAACATCTGCTGTTCAAGATTAAATTTTTCTGTGATAGTATGGAACTGTTCAAAAGAATATGCTCCACTTATAGCATTTTAAACTGTTTAACATAAATAATATCTACTCACGAGAGTATATCATTGTTTTGTAGAAAATTTTAAACAATTCTAAAAAATCATTAAGACTCATATACAAGTGCACACATAATTCGTAGTATGTCCAACTCTCCACCACGATTTTGTAATCAATAGTGACCCAACAGTTTCAGGTTTAATATCATTCTGCCATTTCTTCGACACAGGAATATACTCGTAACAGAAACATAATTTCCATTGGCGAAAGGACTAAAGTTGTCTCTTGAAATCTCCAAAGAAATCCAAATAATATTTTCATCTTTCTTCTCATCTTCTCTATCTACAGGTTACATCATTCAGACCAAATTTCGAATGGCTTGTTTCTTACGTTGCTGAAGATCCTCTGAAAACTTCGGAATAGTCGAACTGAAATGGAACAAAGTACAGGGGATAACTTTCTTATCAAAACTTATAAAATTCGGATTGTTCTACTGATGTCAACTATATTTGAAATCTATTTGCTTTTCAAATGATTTATGGTGCTCTGGGAAATGCATTCCAATAGCGATAAAATAAAATGGGAATCGATCGCTCTTTTACATTTCTACAGATGGTCATATTGTTCATGCATTTTTCTAACAAATTCAAAATGTAGATTCTATTGATTCTATTACGTTGTTTTGATCCTCCTGAAATTAATCCTCAAATATGTTGTCTAAAACTAAACAATTTCGCATAAAAAATAGCCAAGTAAGTACAAAAGAAAAATAGATTATGATTACCAGATATTATGGTTTCCATTGTTGAGAATGTAAATTTCCCAATAAAATTCAAGTGATCGTATAATCCGTAGTACTTAGACCCACAGCTTAGATTGATTTTCTTAACTGTAAATTTAAGAGATGTTCAAAACTATACCACGCCGTATGGGCCTGGCTAATTCACGGATAAAGTCCTGATAAAGAGTCTTTGCTTTCTGGACAGGATACGAATTTAGCTCTTTCGGATCAAAGGGAACCCTTGGAACCGACTGAGTATCGCAGCCTCGATGTCAAATGAAGTTGCTTCAAATTGCAGGCCATTTCCTGTATTCTCGGTAATTTTACTTTTTTTTCACTATCTGACACAGAAAATGTAATTATCTGAGTCAGATAGTAAATATATAGTCGATATATTCACTCTATCTAATATATAATATATAGTCGATATATGTATGAGTCAGATAGTGAATAATTTCAAATATAGTCGATGTTCAATGCAGCCTTTGTATGACTGGATAACATTTTAAAACTATGCGAATTAATATAATCAGCTAGTAGTATCATTAGTCACGTTCATCAATACCGAAACACATGCGCGTGAAGAATGCTAAAGTATTAAATATGTGAGAAACTAAGATAAAAAGCCAAACTGCTATTTTTTCTGGAGAAGTCAATTAAATTAAGGGGAAAAAATCCTTTATTATTTTACAACCAGTAAGCGAAACTCTGAGATCGAAAACTACGATATAAGAGTTTCATGCCGAAGAACTATCGGCGAATCCAAGCGTAAGGTGAACACTTGGTAGTACAACACCAAGGCAACTCGAAGCAAAGGCTCCCTCACTATCCTTGATATTTTCTCATAATGTAAAATACAGCTCCTAGGAGATATAATACTGCCTTACGTATGTAAGTTCTTTTCACTTAAACTTTGATATCATCCAGGTCTACCCACTCACTGATGAGACCTCAAAAAAGATTGAAACCGGTCTGGGTAGTGACCTCTCCTCAAAATGTAAGCTTTTGCTCCACCTTTGCTTCGAGTTGCTTTGGTGTTGTACTACCAGGTGTTCACTTCCGCTTGGATTCGCCGATAGTTCTTCGGCATGAAACTCTTATATCGTTATTTAAATTAAGGGGATATTAAATCCCACATTATTTTAAAACTGAAAAAGAAACTCAAAGATTGGAATCAGAGAGTTTCATGCCGAATATAGTAAACTATAAAAGTATCGGCGATTTCTAGCTTGAGGTAATGCAAGTAGTCCTAGTACGTAGTATAATCTCGGGCAACTCGCAGCAAAGGTGGTAAAGTTCTGATCGCTATTCTTGGTATTTTCCATAATGTAAAAACACATTTCCTAGGAAATGTATGCTGTTATTACATAATGGTGGGAGGTCACTACCCAGACCGGTTTCAGTCTTTTTAGAGGCTTCATCAGTGAGTAGCTAGACCAAACAGATACCAAAGGGTATAGCGAAAAGAATTTATATACTCTGCTATACGAGTTGTCAAAAAGGTGCAACCATTAAGTTACTTAAATATAAAGAGCCAATAGGCTTCATTTCGGCGATATAAACATTATTTAAATTAAGGGTATATTAAATCCCACATTGTTTTAAAACCGAAAAAGAAACTCAAAGATTGGAATCAGAGAGTTTCATGCCGAATATAGTAAACTAGAAAAGTATCGGTGATTACTAGCGTGAGCTAATGCAAGTAGTCCTAGTACGTAGTACAAGGGATATCGTAGTTTACGATCTCAGAGTTTCGCATACTGGCTGTAAAATAATAAGGTATTTTTATCCCCTTAATTTTATGTGAGAAACTCTTAGATTTTTAAGCCAGGAATTGCAAGATAAGTAAATTTTTATAATAAAGTGCGTAATAAAGATTTATTTTAACCTGTGTGAGAAATACTGAAAGACAAAAGTAGATTTCAGTTCGTACAAAATCCTGTATAAAAATATTAAATAAAAATGTAGCTTTCTTCAGCGCAGTGAAAGAGAAATACTGAATTTATTTTGCCTTTTCTCATCAAGATGCATCACCCTGAAGCTTTCTTGAATGTGGTGAATCCATGCAACGAGGGGATGCTTTTAAGTAGATTCGGATACATCCGTAGGAGGGAGTAGCCGAAATGACTGTGCATGAGTATAAGTTAGAACTGAGGAAACAACACTGCTCTAACAATTTTTCCATATCTATTAAAAGAAATTTAAAAAAAAGATGGACTAGTTTAAAGAAACAGACTAAGAACATCGCTCACATCAGTCTGTCAGTATCTAAAAATTGAAGAATATTACAATGTTTTTGATCATGAGTTTTGATGAATATAAAAAAAAACTTTGAAAAGAAATATGATCTGATAAAAAGAAATATTAAGTGCAGAATGAGACCTAAACTTCACAACCTGTGTGAAGATATAATGTTATGAAATTGTGAAGTGTGTCTTATGGTATGTTTCATGGAGGCCCTTATGAATTTTCCATTATTAGAGGGGAAAAAATCAGTAAAATATTTGCGAGACATCTATAATAATGTCACCATTTATTGTTGTATTTGGTATTTTTTAATAAAAATTTCTATACTGATATTTAATTCTTTATTTAATTTTATATTTGATTTAATGGTATTTTTAAATGAATTCAGTTTGTTCTATAAGAGTATGCAATGTAGTCAGAAAGTCACTTCACCATGCTATGCAATTAATGATAAATCCTTGTCAGTTGTTGGATGTATCTGAGAAATAAAAGGCATGTGAAAGGGCATCAAGCTGATTTACAACAATGATGTTAATGAGATTATTTCTCAAAGTATTCCTACGACAAAGCGTAGTAAAACATAGACCTGAATAAAAAGAAAACAGTTCAGACAGACAGAAGAATATGTTGTGTTCCAATGAGTAAAACAACATCGGAACTTGGAATCGTTGAAAGTGCAGAAACAGATGAAGACTGAGTTAAACCAGCGTGCGTACCGTTCTACATTTGTTCAAGAATTATTTAATGGAGGGGGGACTTTCTCCAGAGAAGGGAAGCATCCTCTGCTAGAAGTTTTTTTTTTTTTTCTGTACGTTGATCCGATGAACAAAAACTTGGAATGTATTCTATAATGGATAGAAGAGTATGGTGATGGTTTACTTCAGTCTTTGTTACTTTGTTTACAGCCTTCAAAGAATGTTAGCCATCTATTGGACAAAAGCGAAAGGTGTGAAAGTGACTTAATTCTTTCGACAAAACAAAAGTTTTTTGTAGGTTGATCCGATGAACAAAAATTTGAAATGTATTCTATAATGGATAGAAAAGCATGGTGAGGGTTTATGCTTTATTGGTTGAATTACAAACAGAACAATCAGCTGGACGTATTCTTATTTCAATTCTATTATTTTTTTCAATTCTGCCACTTACAACATCTTTTCAAAGATAGTGAAATTCTGGTACGGTACTCCTCAGGAGAAGAATTTCTTTCACTTCAGTCTTTTTTTTTTTGTTTACAGTCTTCATAGATACTTAGCCATCTACTGTACAAAAGCGAAGGTTTTGAAAGTGACTTAATATCTGCTATCGAAAAAAAGCAAACGTTGTCAAATTACAAAAATATTACATCACAAAAATACATGAAAATGCACTTTTACAGCATCTGTAGTTTTATATTGAATATTTCATTGAACACTGTGTGTGTGTGTGTGTGTGTGTGTGTGTGTGTGTGTGTGTGTGTGTGTGTGTGTGTGTGTGTGTGTGTGTGTGTGTGTGTGTGTGTGTGTGTGTGTGTGTGTGTGTGTGTGTGTGTGTGTGTGTGTGTGTGTGTGTGTGTGTGTGTGCGCGTGCGCGTGATTACTGTAAATTTATGTAATAAAATTATATTTATGGACTTTTTATTCATTTTATATAATCAGCAAAGTCGGTGAAATGAAATTAATTTCAATTACGCAGTTAGTGAGTAACGTCAATGTTGAAACTATGTAGAATATATAAAAGTTTTTAATAAAAGTGTGTCAATAAAAATACAGCGACATCCGGGCCTCATCACGCTGGTAGGTAGGTGATCATGATGATTTGTCTCATTCATGAAGGGATATAAGAAGCCAACTTACTTGAGCCCAGTAAGAAAAGGAAAATAGGATATAAGGATGTAACGCTGTATGAATTTATATTTAGACTTGAAATCATTGGATACTGCTAAACAAGACGATATTTGAAAGTTCTAAAAAGTTAATATTATTTATCGAGGTGTTTATATAAAGTTTTGATGTATGCTGTCTCATGAATGAAAAGCAGCAAAGTAAATAAAAATACTCATCGAACCTCAAAAGAAAACCAATAAAGCAATAGTGACTGCAGGTCTCCAGGGAGGTAAGTTTGTGTACTTTTATTGATGTAAGAAAAATTTGGACAAATGGTCGAGTGAGAGAAACTATCAAGTGTTCGATAACGAACCTCAGTGTTTTATCCTGGCATTTTAAAAGAAAGATAAAAGAAACTTTCAGCATTCGAAGACGGTTATCCATATTCCTATTGAACTAAGCACAGTTACTTAGCTGAAAGAAATACGACTGTTATTATTCAAAAATACTTTTCTTTCGAAAGGTGATTCTGTCGAAATATATGAGCTGTTTTGCCAAAATAGTTTACAATAAAATACGGTTACTTTGATTAAAAAACAGTTTATACTATCTTAGCATATAATCAGTTTTAGACTTTATGGACTTTGTTAAGTTGGTCTACCAATATAAATTAAGACAATTCTATTAAATGAATAATGCCTGGATAATATTAACGCCGATATGTTTGGACAATCGAGACTTATTGAGAGAAAAAGACAAAAATACAATCAGACAAAATAAAACCATACTTGTATATAGAAATCCAATATTCACCACTGGCCAATTATTTATTAGCGACATATACGAAAAACCGTAGTTAGATGAATATGAAAAGTAACTGGTAAACAACGATATTATAGAGATCTCTGTTTGCGAAAGATATTTTAATAACTCTTGGTTCACGTGTCAAATGCTTGAGTCGAATTCGTAGGAATAAATAATATAAATAAATATGTATTTATATACATGTGAGTGAAGTTTTCAGTTATTTCCCAAACTGCATTTCGCCTGCAATCATATACATTCTGAGACTTCTGGGAATAATTGAATGAATACTTCAATCAAGCATGGTTCAGGTCTATTCCTATCCATGTATATAGCGAACCGCTCTCATGGAGTTAAAAGGTGTTTCCTTGGATAATCACTGAGGTCAGTAAGTGTTTCGCTTCGTAAAAAGCACCGATTGCACAACCGTTGACGTTCAAGGAGTAGCTTCCAACATTTTTGCTGATTCTGGATCGAACAAATACTACAGCACCATTACGAAGTACGGCGTCCAACACTAGAGAAGGTGAGAACGATAATGATTGTTATCCGAAGAGGCTGCGTGCGCTCTTTCCGTAGTTGCAAATGACCCCGAAACCTTCTCTCATTAAGGAGATCTAGAAAAATATCTGCACAAATCATTATTTCAGCATTAAAGATAAATTCAGAAAATAACTAATAACGAAATATAAGCATTTTGGTTAACCAGCAATGTACTTCATTATATTAATATATACGAGGATTAATATATATCTTATAGGGTCAGTTCATGTTTCATTTGGTTTAATATTTAATAAATATCTAATAAATACTTTCATACTTTCCTTTAAACCATAATGGTTTTATATTAAATTCTAAAAGTAAGATTAGCTTCTGAAATATAAACAGTTCATGTTTAAAGTGTATTACGCTTTAATACATTTTGCAAATTCTCGATTGGTCCGAGATTTTTTTTTTAAATTCAGATGACCAAAACAGTACTCTAATTTTACTCTGTTCCCTAAACTAGTAATACCAAGATTTGATGAGATAGATGCAATTGTTTTCTTGACAGCAACCATCACCTCTGACAATCCTGTAAACGTACAGTATTTATGTAATTTAAAGTACAATTTAAATACCTCAGCATTTATTCTCCAAACAGGCTTAACTATCCTATCTATAACTGTTCTTCAGATGATTATTTCATCATTTACAGCTTTATGAGTGGACGTTAAACATGGAAGACAGTCGCGTATTACTTACCCTGTGGTCAAGCAATTCACAATACTGTGCAAATATGGATTTATTTTGCCGCAGACATACTAAACACCAAATAATGCAGTTTGAGACCGTTGATAATACTTAAAAACTTCGAAGCAGACTGATTTCAATTTTTATTTCAAAATCGGCAATCTGCTTCAACAACAACTGAAAGAACATGGTAACATTTGCGAACTTTGCATTTACGTGTACATGATCGAAGCCAACCTACACTCGTCTCAGCATCAAGTCGAAGATTTGGCCATATTGTACAAATTCTTCTCTTTTTTTCACTCATATATTTGAGAGACATCGGTGATAATATGCAGCCATTTTGACTATATATATATATATATATATATACTGTATATATATTTAAATATATATATACATATATATATATATATTTAAATATATATATAAATAAAGAATGTGTTGATGTATATTCATCGAAGAATAATAATTCTCCAGAACAGATAAAACCTTTGTGAAATAGTTCGAAAGCGGGAGAATTGAAATTAGAAAATATGTAAATGTATTTTGTTCACATTAATGAAAAAGCAACTGTATGTAGTCTGAACTTCCCAGTATATAAATAATTAGGATGGTTTATAAAAGTTATGGCAATGTTTCTCGGTTCTGTAAAAGTACAGAGTTTACTTCCACTCTGAGGATTAAATGAAAACTTAAATAGTTTAATTAGAGAAGTCAACCTTTGAGTGACTGCTATGCAGCTGTTCGTACAAAAGGACAACTGATGAGATATTTGTCTTCAGCAAATATTAGAAATATTTTCAGAATTTGATTTATATAAATATTCACCCGCCTTTTATTGATCTATAACAAGCTTAGATTATTTATTAAATAAGGAATCTATATGAGATGATCTTCTGTCCAACTGTCTTCATACTCGTCGGACGAGTATGAAGACAAGCTCAGAACAGCGCTATCGAGAGTATGATTCTCTTTTCCCTTTGCTACTGTGTCTTTTTCAGTGGTAATCTTTATCCGTGCATTGGAAAATCTATACTTGAAGGAACACCGAAAAACCTGAAACCGTTCTCTGTTGGCAGAACTCAGAAGTAGCTTCAAAGGTGGCATCAATGTGACAGCTTAATACTATTGTCCCGGAAGTGTTTTTTATCGGAGCGCGAAGATTATTCACATACGCTTTTGTTGGTTCGACGGATTCCGTATTCTTTTATTTAATTTCCATCTTCCTTTATTTTTACCATAAATGGCGAACATTGTCACTCCTTAATCTAATAATTATTGGCAGTAATTATTATAACTGAGCCTATCATTGTTTATGTCCTGATGTAGTACTTTTCTTAGTATATGCAATAAATCTTGAATTACCCCAGAGGAATTCGGCATAGCAATAATAATCCAATACAATATGCCTATATGAACAGCCGTATAGTATATAACTGTTTATTGTCAATAAAGAGTTCATATCATCGTGTGCTTAGCCACATTAATGCATGTTGATACATTATACAAGATTGCAACATCGCATGAATAATAGAAGTATATCAGCTAAAGCTCTGAATCTATTAATGCATGGATAACAGCTGAATGTCAGCTAAAGTTCAAGGAGTTACATGTGGTCATTAATGATCAAAAATATATAAATTTTCTCATGTTGTGGTTTGTAGAAGAAAGACTTAGTTGCGATTACCTTAGCAGCTTAGAGGAACTTTTTCTAAGCCGTTTCAGCGTTAGGCGTTTCTTGATTTTTAGTCGAAACCTCGATTTCGAATCAGAGAACTAACCTGTTTAGATTACTGAAGATTACAATTTATTTCTAGTATTAATCTGCGTCCTTTCACAGCTATTACCCTTCGAGATAAGGGACTGTCGTCTTCCTCTTTGCCTTTTTATGACAGTTCTACCTAAGAAATGTAAATTTATATCTTATATTATGGCTGTTTGGTTGTATGAGATCTTTTCCGAAATAAACAAAGATAGAAAATCTGGAAGCTTGCAATAGACCAAACATATGTTTTTCATGCCTTCGCTAATGAAAATGGTTTCATCGTGTGATGAATACATGATGACTTTCACAAACATTCATGCATTATTGATACTCAACTTACAGCGATGGCAGAGCAAACGTACTATTCAAGTACTATACAAACCAGGCTGAAACGAATGCTTTAAGCAGGATGTCTGATATTCGAACATTTTCTGATATAAATGAAATATAATTATTTTTCGCCGGCAGTTGTGATGATACTCTTGTTGATTAGAATGACAATAATTAGAGAGGGTTTTTATGAAAAAGACTTCTGTATTTAAAAATGCAAGCAAAATAGTATTGCCTGGCACTTAGTATTGCCTGGATACGCCGATAGTAATAAAAATATACGAACACAGGAATCAGATGGCGCGTGTGATGAATATTTAAAGCAGTAAAACAGCTTCTGTACATTCTGTAGAAATAGAGTTCCATAATGGATGAGAAATACTGCAATAGAAAATAGATCGCTGTCTGTTCCTTCCTCAAAGGAAGGCGAATTTCTGAAACAGCAGCATATACTCTGATCGAGTGGAAGAATGATAATAGCCAAATGGGAATATATTCCGAGTGAAACGTTTATAGAGTATCTACCCATACTATAATCTCCTGCAGTTTAAAATCATTGCCTAAATAAAAGAAGTATATCCGAATTTGTATTTTTTTTTGTGAAGTTATTACACACTGATTTGCACACTTAAATCTAATTTGTTATGACATTAATATCTGTATATTTACATATTATATTAGCATTTTACAAATTGTTAAAAACATTATTTTGGAAAGTACATCGTAACGCAAAGCCAGTTATTCTTTGCGGCCTGATAAGAGAAGCGTGTGACTTTTAATATACCGTAAGGAAGCAAGAGGAAATTAGACAGAAGTGAATCATAAATAAAAATCAGTCTATTCGTGGCCTTCTGGAAAGCTTTTGTTTAAAAATATTTCTTTCAACTTCTGCCGAGTGTAATATTAGTTGTTTTCCACCTTTTTAAATTATTGTTCTTTCCGATTTACTTTTTAAGTTTATATTTTCCTATTTCTTATTTACTTGTTATATAAAGATATACATTACTTGTAAAGAATTCTCCCCCCCCCCATGGGCAAGGTGCATCGTGCTATAAAACGAGTCACATGTTTACAGGAGGAATATGATGCTCCCAAGTCAGTACAAGTATGTCTGGGTGAAATAGCTCGAGAAGGGAACTGACGGAGTTTAAAAGTGGCTATAAAAGTTGTCGTATAATGCCGTTTTGCAATCCCATCTGTTTGGCAAATTGTTGACAAATTGAGCTACCCTAGGTCAACAATCATCGATACCATACTTGAGATGGAAGCACAGGGAATCAACTGCAAGTGCTAACCGGATAATATGTAAAAACCTCCATTCCGCTGTCGAGACGTTGAATGTGGAGCTCTAGGCATCGACTGGAATACACATCTTCACAAAAACATTCAGAACCTGAATGTTTTGGAGGCTCAAAAAATGGGTTTCCATTGTATGATGCAATATGCAACCATCACATTACCAGAACCAATATGCAGCCTCGTCTTCAGTGGCACAAAGTGCACGTACAGTTTGAACGTCATCAAATGAATAAAGCATTTTTTTCTTCTTTATTAATCTGATGATGAATTTTTAATTGTAACGAAACGGCCAGCACTCGTCATGTTTGTTGCTGGCTTGCTATACGAGTATATATACATAATAGGTTTTGTTTCATTCTCAGTTCTTTAAATTTCAAAGGTTCTTGTTTCATCTTCATGTGTTTCCTACACTCATTTGTTACTATCTAGTACCCACCACTCTAATTTGCATATAGTCTCAGCGCTAATTAAATCTCGAGTCAAGTTGTTTATTTCTTATTCTATTTCAAGTTTTTATTTCAGCATTTATATCTTCACGACACAGGTATATTAATCAATTTATTAATATTTAATTAAATATTATTAAATATTAATTATTGTTTTTCGTTTTTAAACCTTAGTAAATTCAATTATTAAGCCTTTTCGTTTAAAAAGGGATCTGTTCTTTTGCCAAAAATTGCTTCGCATTTTCTTTCTTATTCTGTTAGATCCTCCGTAGTGTAGTCGTACAGACGATGCATTTTTGGTAGGAGAGATCTGCGTTCGATTCTCGCCAATCACTTGAGGAGGTAGGTTTTTTTTTTTTTTTGTTAACGAAAAAAAAAACTAGAGCTAGTTTTGTTTCTTTCGTTTTTTTTTTTTTTTTTCAAGTGAGACATCCATGATTTTTTTTTTCTCGGAATGCTCTTTGGCTAGAAAACTCCAGACGGCATTCTTTATTACTATTCAGGTACGTGCAGAGCATGTCTGTACGGGCAGCAATTCCCAATTGTACAACACAACACGTCTCTTATGCAACATTTCGAAACTGTCCTGCGCCACATTTTAACATCTCAACCAGTTTCATTGACGCTCACTATTCAGAATCCAAATAGTCGGAACTTCTATGGCCTCAAATTAGATGCGCAGAATGTTTGTACAGTGCTGTTAAAATGGCTTGCTTTCTGACATGTGACAGTTTGTAAGATAATTATTCCGCTTTTGAAGAAAAATGCATATTTGCGTTCATTTTCTTTTCCTAACAAGCTTAAATGTTTAAATGAATCATTAAAATTTCTTTTTAGTAGATAATTTAAGTTTAGCTTTATATAGGATGAGTATTATTTTCAGTACTTTAGGTAGTTACAATACCCACATGGAAGAGTCTTAGGTCTTTAGTCAAGGTTATAATAGAGTAAGGAATTCCAAACATTGATCAATGAAGTCACTGAATCCGTCATTATTTATAAAACTTTCTAAACAAAATATCTTAACTAAGTAATAGAGTAAGAAAACAAAAGATGTACTTTATGAATAGTTACATTTTTGTTTAGTTTTTATTTCTTTATGTGATATTAATTAATTAACATATAAAATATTAATACGACTACCGATGTGCTAACTGCTGTAGATCGAACCAAGCATGAACTTTTTCAAATCACTTGAGACCTCAAATCAGCATGGGGTCTCATACATGGCAATGTAATTAATCTAGTTGGAGAATTGGTGTCTTAGATAAAATTAACAACCTTCGCCCTAGAGATAAATTCACATTAGAAAACGAAAATAATGAGGTCCTGTCTTTCATGGATCCTCTGATAGAGTGAAGTGGATGACACTCAACTCTTCAGTTTTTGTTTCATGCAGTTTCAGTTCTCGTAGTGCGTGTGTCCATTCTGATGTTGTGCTGATGAACTATTAGTGTTTCATATTAAATTATTTATTTCGTTAGGCACTTAATTGTAAATTAATTTAATTATAAATTAGTTAATTATAAACATAAACTAATTAAATAAAAATTAGTATTGCTCCTAGCAGTTCAAATTGACAAAAATTCTTGTCAATCCAATATTTTGGCATTATCAAAATTTGATTTGCAGCAAAAAAATCTTGCCTAATTTTGCCAACATATTCATTGAAGTTGGAGAAAAGTAATTCAGACTCGCGTCTAGGGAAAAACGGAAGATGTGAAACTATAAATATTGTCTGGATATAATATCGACCACATGTTCGATATGCAGGCTAGTATTGCCAATTTAGCTCTTTTTAGCTAGATCTAGGTCCTCTGTTTCTTCCCTAGCTCGAATCTAGTACCTAGCTCCAAATCTAGCTCCTTCAGAACTTGTTTCAGTTCTTTTTAGTTTTTTTTATAACCTACTTTCGCATTTGATAAAGAATTGTATTGTACATTCGGTGCGAGCATCATACACGTTTCAAACGTGCGATGACGTAAGTCAGTCACTTGGCCCAACAGTCATTTTGTTACCATGAAGTTGATACCACCGCTACAAGTTAGTCTGTTGCACAGTGTTCTGGTTGGTAGTTACGATAGCGAGTGGGAAGTTTTCAAAGACTGATTGTAATTAGTTGCATTAAAGAGTTGTATACCCTTCTTCAAAAATGAGCAAAGAGACAAATAAAGCTTACAAGCAAAAATTTAGGAGGGAGTAGTTGCAAATGGGAATGTTTAGTAAATGGCTGTGTGAAGTTCCTGGTGACCCTACAAAAGGCCACTGTAAGTTTTGCAGATTTGTTATAACTGCTAAATATTGTCAGCTTGTAAAGCATAGTGAAACTAAGAAACATATTGCTGCAGTTCCTATTACAAATATGCTTGTGAAGTCTGATGAGACAGCGAACTTTGAAGGCAGCTTAGCATTATTTCTTTGTTATCACTCATCATTCAACAGTTGCGATCATCGAGTAGATCTTTGCAAAAATATCATCCCAGACAGTCAAATTATGCCAAAGATAAAAATGCACCGAACCAAGCGCTCTGCAATTGTAAAGAATATTCTAATTGAGCATTTTGAGGAAGATCTAATTGCGGACATTATGGATGAAATTTCGACGAATCAAAAGATATCATAGTGAATAAGAATTTAGGAATGACCATCATTTATTAAAGCAAGAAATTCAACAAAATTATGCACACATTTCTACGCATGGCTGGTCTAGAAAAATGTAATGCTAGTGGTATTTTGGCTGCACTGAAAAAAAAAGCTCTTGACCAAGAAACTGGACATTAAAAATCTCATTGTAATTGGCACAGACAAAGCCAGTGTTATGGTTGGTGTCAATAATGGCGTTTATGAACAACTAAAAGCATATATTCCCTCTTTAATTTTAATTAGATATACAGAATCTCTCACAAGACAATTAGAATTTTTAGTTGCCAAAACATGTATAAGTGGTTTTCACATTCCTAAAGACAAGTAGCATACAAAGAGCTGTATCAAACTATCAACGAAAATGATGCTCATATTAAAATTGTAAGCAACTGTTTATCGAGGTGGCTCTTCATTGAATCTACAGTAGACAGAAGTCTCAGCCAGTGGTTGGAATTAAAAACTTACTTGGAAATCGTGAGTGTGACTGAGAAATGTTACAAAGCTCAAATTTTGTGGGAGATGTGCAAAGATGAAAGGCATCTGTTGTACCTTTAATTTTTGCATCCTATTCTAGTTCAAGTTCAGCAAGTGAACAAAAGTTTCGAATCCTGCGGATAATACAAGATTATTTGAAGCCCTTTCTCATTTGATTCGCTCTATTGCCAATATGTTAGTGCTACCATCATCCACGGTCCTCTAGAGTCACAGATTGATGGCTATTTGGATCCCAAACCAAATCTTGGTTAAAGATTTGAAAGAAAAATTTCCGAGGTGATGATACAAATGAAAATAACACAAAATGATGAGAAAAATCTTAGAAATAGATCAAGCCAGTTATTTATTGGTCTCTCAAATAGCTTAAGCAAAGGTTGCCTGAAAACGTGAATATTTTAAGAATGATTTCTTCTTTTTCTGTTGACAATACCCTAAAACATATAAAAGAACCTGTTACTCCCATCTTAGAAATAATGCCGCTGCTACTGAATACCAGTATAATACTATCCACTTAAATAAATGGGCTGAAGACGAAAATACAAGATGCATCTGGAATGCATCCATTTAAAGAAATTGATTAATGTGTAATAAATTTAATAATGCTGCCAAATTCTAATGCTGAAATTGAACGAATTTTTAATTCCATGAATTTAGTTAAAACCAAATTATGAAAGAAGATGGAGTTGCCAATGGTGAGAGCTATTTTGTCAGTCAATATGGCCTCAGTAGTAACAATAAGTGCTGTAGAGACTATCATCTACCAGCATCTACACTGAGTAATATTGGAACGATGGCCACATATAATAAAGAGCTGAAAATCTAAATGAAAACGTGGGTGAATTTAAGCGCAGAAGAACACTTGGAAGATGTCTTATATGCAAGTATAACTTCATCTTGAATAAAGTAACTGAAAAGTATCAGCTACTACTTTTAAATTTTAGCTTCAAATCCTTATTTTTGACTCCTTTTTAACTCTTGTTAGCTCCTTTTTTAACATTTAACTGATTTTAGTTATTTTCATTTGGCAACAGTAATACAAGCATTGTTTTAAAGGACTTATGCTAGTGATTAGCAAGTTCTCTCTATTCTATCTCAACGTTATTTTCATATTAAATTTCTCTCTTTTTATTTCAATGTTTGCATAAGCATGGCGATGATCTGAGGTGATAATAAAAAATCCTGTAATGATCCCAGGCAAATATAAATACACAAATATAAATCAGTCATTCATTATCACTGCGATTTGAACCTGAAGCAGTTTGTAAAAGCGTTTCGATAAATGCGTAAGCTTGTTAGATTTAATATGTCCCTCAGTATGATCATACCTCCTTTCTGAGTAAACTAATTTTTTGGATTAAAGTCTATGAAATGTTACCGAAATGTGCAGTCATCTCGCTTTTGTTACATTGGACCGTTCTGATTAAATTCTAACCGATTCTGAATGTTAAAACTGTTGCCGAAGATGGAAATTTCGCGAAAGTAACATTTAATTAATATATGGTGTCCTATATCTATTAAATTTCTCCATTTTGATTTAAATTTGATCCATTTGCAGTGAGAAAATTAAGCGAATTATTTCGTACGGTATAGAATAACAGCTCTCCACTGGACTGTTGGAATTTAATAAAATTGAATATTTAGGATCCCTATTTAGGAAACAAGTTTTGAACCACGTCCTTTTGATTCGAAAGAACTCAGGTTCAAATCTCGTTAAGAAAGCAAAGAACCTTTATAAGCGCATTAAAACGAAAGTAAGATAACTAGTCTTATAATGTGAAAGGTTTCCCCTAGGGTTTTTCATCCTGTAACCATGCAAACCGGCTAGGAAAATACGCGCAGTTTACATACCAGAATATATATTTTCACATAAGGCTAATTACATCGAAATTATGGTTACGAAAGCAAATCTGAGCAGTTCATAGATTTTAAATAATACTGTAGATTATTATTATTACTAAAATTTGGCACGTCATGATATGGTTCACATAATTTTAGTAACAATCTTAAGAAACCGATAGGAAATTGTATAAAATTATGTGCTACAAATTATTATAAATAAACTATATAATTACTATGTAATACTGTATATATTAAACTATATATACAGTATATAATTCAAAAGTGGATCTGGATTCATTTTCTTTTGATAATATTTACCTCCTTGTCTTGTCTTAAGCTTTTTCACAAACCATTGAAATTCTTTAGCTGTGGACTTCACTACCGCGACCGTCTTGAAGATAAGGTGGTTGGTCTTATGCTTCCTGGTGTGTCTTATGTCTGTCAGTGTGTGCTTTCACGGGGCCATTTAGCTTGCTCTGAGGTATGAAAAATCCGAGTTTCCGGGCGAAAAAAAAAATACCTGCCTCGGTATGAGACCGGTTAATTCACCTTTAGTCGAAAGAGACCAGATAAAGATTCATCAGGTCTTTCCAACCAAAGTGCTCCGTCTGTACTGACTATAAAATGTGTTATTCATTATAAGTTTCTTTTGCGTATTTTTAGAATTATATTATTAGTTCATCAAAATTGACCACAATCAAATCTTAATAAGGACCAGATCTTACAAGGATTCCCAAATTTCTGTTATTTTTTTAAATGCATCTTAATATGGAGTCAGTTTGTAAAGTATTAATAGTAAATTTCAGATTACTTTATCGCAACGTGCCTTTCAGTTTCTCGAAGTTGTGAAATATATAAAACTTGCACAGAATGATCTTTTCGTGATCGCAGGAAATTAAGCATTACTAGGTTTTTTGTTTCTTATGTTGCAAGCTTTATATTCTTAAGATAACAAAATTGATTATTTCCAATGTATTCAATATTTAGTTTAGTTATTTTCAAGGAAACAATATCCATAAGCGTTTCTTATGCTGACATCAATTCCTCAATGACACTTACTTTTATCTCGAAGTATCATACGTTGAAGTAAATTAGATACCACAAACATCAGATTTCAGTCTCCCGGTAACCTTTCAGATAACCTCAAAAACTCGATCCAGGAGTTCTGGATCGAGTTTTTGAGGAAACTTCGAACCTCACGGAGAAAATCTATTAAAATAGATTTAAAAAAAATTTTTTTCTGATATTTCACAGGTTTTTCATTTTCTGTTATTTTTTGCTATTATTCATAAAAGAACAGACTGAATTAAGTAATACAGTATCGCATTTGCTTCACAGCCTTAACTCATCCTATGCTTGTTGTAAAGTAACCCAAACACTCAATTTCATTTTATTGTGATCTTTATAATGAAGATAACAGAACTAACAAAATGTCCAATGAACTTCAAATTTTGTCATTATATTTACTCCGTTTATTTGCCATTATATTTATCCTATATACGAAGGGGGGATGAAGGTTCTGATAAACACCTAGATCAAAAATATTAAAGCAACTAGAAGGAACATATCTTAAAATCCTTTAATCCCAATGTTTCATCAAATTTTAATAATTTGTATATCTATGGTTTTATAGTAGAAGGTGAGCACAGATCCGATTTTTTCCCATTATTTTCTGTGGAAACATCGATTTGGACGTAATGGGGTAGGATCTCATAAATAAAATTTCATACGTGAAAAGATAACTTTTAAACGTAAGACAACTTAAGAGACTTGCCAAAATGTATGCATATGCATTTTGCTGATATTATTTATTTGCCACTGCAGTTGTGATGGTAGTTTAGGGGAAAATTGCATTTTCAACAATTAGAAAATGTCAGCCAAATACTTGATTCATAATGTGGTCAAACTCTTGTTTTCTACTACTACTGAATTATTTTTATGTGATATTGCTTTTTTTCATTGAAATTGATGAAACACAGTGGAATTAATAAATGGTCGATGAATGCCCATGAAAATATCTGCGAAGGACCAGAAAACTATTCCCTATACGCTAGACGTTCATAGTGTATCCTACTTACACGAAATCCAAGCCGGGGACATTTTTCTGTTTGACGCACTCCATAAAATTCTGTTTTGTTTCAACTGAATGCATTCTGTTCTCCACGTTGTAGGCAAATGATTTTATGTGCACGCACGCACACACGCACGCACACACACACACACACACACACACACACACACACACACACACACACACACACACACACACCCGTTCCGTGTGAGTGCGCATATATTTCTTATATTTGTGTGACATTGTCAGAGAAATATTAGTTATATTTCATACTAATGCTTCTGTACTAGTATTCTTCAATGGCATGGAAAAAAATGGTTTAAATACCTTATTATAATGTTGTTTTGGATAAGTTTATTCTTGATGCTCTCAAGATTTCTAGTAACTTTATATTGAAAAAATTTAATTGTGTACAATTGCTGAAAAGTAAATCTTCTTACAAGCTAAACAGAACATGAATTTTCTTTTTATTTCTGAGACCTGCTACACAGATATAGTTCTTACCCTCAGAGTATATAGATCTTAGAGAAATTTTCCAGTTTATTAGAGAATGACCGTACTGCCCAAGAAGGGCTTATTATAAGCTATCTATAAGAGATTCGATAAGAGATTTCACAACTAATGTGAAAAAAATTAAAGATCACGCACTGCTGGAATTGAAGAAACTTCGTTTCGCATGACACCTGGAAAATTACACTCGGAAAGAAATAGCCCAAGATGTCCTTCATAAACGGATTAGGTGAGTTATGTTTTTATAGAAAGTATGCATGAATTATTACTTATACTTTCTTTAAACATTTTATGCGAAATATATATAGATTCAAAATATAAATATCTCTTAGATCGCAGCATAAAAATTAGAAAGATGACACTGAAAGCCTTACTAAGAAAAAGTCCTGTAATTAAGTGGTGTTCCTAGTAAAGTGCTCTCTGGACATGGAAATGCTTTAACACCATAAAATAAATTAACCAGAGCTCCAGAATGTTACTTCAGGAAATATCTACAGCATTTCAAT